>NC_087258.1:22315000-23010000 GCF_037042905.1 Lytechinus pictus
TAATCATTTCATTTCATTTCATTTCGTTTATTTCCATTTTCAACAATTACAGTTTATTTTGTACATTTTAACATATAAATAACAAAACATATTTCAAGTATTCCTGTACAAAAATTATATTCAATATTATTACATATCAGGTTGGAAATGGAGGAGGCTGCTAAAAAGCGGAGCTTGTAGAGTGCAGCCTCCTAATAAATATTCTTGTAGTTGCATAACATATAAATATCAAAATAACGACTAGAGCATGAACCAGTTAAATTAAAAGGAAATAGGGGAAATTAAAATAGAAAAGGAAATAAGAAAAAGAGAGATTAAAGGTCTCCAGAATCCAGCCCCAGCACTCACAGACGGACCTCGTTGATCAACAGGAAAACGAAAGAGATGTAAAAGCGTACGTGACATGATAATCATGTTTGATTTAAAAAAAAAATACAAGAGTTTGAGTGATGAAGAGTTAAATTCAATGGTTATCTTGGAGAAATTTTTTGAACTTATATTTGAAAGAATTAAGGCTTGGTGATTCTTTGATGTTTTTATTAATAGTTCCCCAGAGTCTAGGGCCTTCAAAAGTAAAAATAGATTTTGCAAGGATGGTCCGGGGTAGTGGTAAATGGAATTCATCTGATTGACGTGTGGGATATTTGTGAAGAGTTTTGTTTTTGTTAAATGAAGAATTAAATATGAATGGTAACATATTATTGTTTAACTGATACATGAATTGACCTAAGTTATATTGGTACAGTGTTTTTATTTTTAGAATGTTATTGTTAAAAAACAACTCATCTGTGTGAGATCTCCAGGACAAGTTGAAAATAACACGCAATGCCTTCTTTTGTAAAAGTAATATTCTATCAAGGTAGGTTGAGTGTGTATTTCCCCAAACAATTGCTCCATAATTTAAATATGGTAAAATTAATGTTGAATAAAGCATTTTTAGGGAGGAAGTTGGAAGAAAAAATTTGACTTTGTTAATAACACCAATATTGCGTGAAATTGTACGACATATAAAGTCAATGTGTGTTTTCCAAGATAATGTGTTGTCTATTATGAGACCTAAAAATTTTGTTGTAGTAACAACTTCAATGTCTTTATTGTCCAATTTGATATTAGATGGCAATTGTTCTAAAGAATTGCTAAAAAGCATGCATTTCGTTTTTTGTACATTAATTGACAATTTGTTAGCCCTAATCCACTGTACCAATTTATCCAGTTCAGTGTTCAGTACATTTATTAAGATATCGGGGTTAGGATGAGAGTATAGTACATTTGAATCATCTGCAAAAAGGACATAAGATAATATTTCAGAGGAGTTCTGGATGTCATTTATATAGATTATAAATAAAAGAGGGCCCAGGAGGCTGCCTTGGGGAACACCCCAGTTAACATTTTGTAGAGAAGAATTTTGTTCATTTATGCTTACGAATTGTTTACGATTTACGAGGTAGTTTCTGAACCACTCCAAGGCCTTCCCACGAACTCCGTAATTTTCAAGTTTGTAGAGCAGTATTTCATGATTTATAGTGTCAAAGGCCTTGGAGAGGTCCAGAAAAACACCTTTTGTATGTTCAAAGTTGTCAATAGCTTTTGTGATTTTGTCAATAAATGAGAGAGTGGCATGAGATGTACTATGTTTTTGGCGAAATCCAAATTGAAAATCAGAGATTATATTATATTTATTCAAAAAATTTAATAATCTTGTGTAGATCACCCTTTCCATAACTTTAGACAAAGTAGGTAATAAAGCTATCGGTCTATAGTTACATACATTAATCTTTTCTCCTTTTTTGTGCACTGGTATTATCTTTGATATTTTCATATTGTCAGGCACGACGCCATTACTTAAAGAAAGGTTGAATATGTATACTAATGGATCAACAATATATTCTATAACATTCTTTAATAAAATATTGTCAATACCATCGTGACCACAGCTTTTTTGTTTTTTAAGTTGTTCACTATATCTATTATTTCATTTCTATGTACTGGTATTTTGATCACAATAGCTTCATTGTTTTATCCCTGCACAGCAAAAAATGTGGTGTCTAGATTTAGATTTATTCATTTTCCGTTCACAAAGCACAACAAAATCAAACAATACATAGTCAAATTTAAAGTACAACATCAATCGGAATAAGGTATATAACAATGAGAACTAATGCAAATTAAAGTAACTTTGACTATAATAACTATATAAAACAGAACGGAGGGGCTTGCCAAGAAAAGCGAAGCTTGTATGGGAGGCAAGCCCCCGTAACTTAGTTTCAATACGTATATTACAAAACTATAGTATAAAGGAGAGACGGAAGACAGTTTAAAAGGAGGCTATGCAAAATATCGAAGGTAACAACGAAAGAGTGAACCAAATTAGAAAAAATGATAATAGTAATAACAATAATAATAATAATAAATAACATTATGGTTACAATAATTGTGATTATGAGGGAGGAACAGAGAGGCCGCGAAATGCAGGGGGAGAGAGGGGGTGCAGGTACTATTGGAGGTGCAAATAGGAGCATGGCAGGTGCGAAAACAGGTCGGCAGGCAAGTTGTATGCTGGGAGGTAAAAAAATAAATAAAAAAATAAAAGTTTTTTGTATATAGTTTTGGTTATATGGTAGATTGACTTGTTTGTGTAAAGTATTGGCAAATAAGCATCTTTTTAAGGTAATGTTTAGAAATTGTGATGCTTGGGGATTCCTTAAAGGCGTTGGGCAAGGAATTCCAATATACGGGACCAGAAAAGACAAAATATTTTTTTGCAAGTAAAGTTTGGGTTGGAGGTAGGTGATAAGAGTTTCGTTGTCTTGTACATGTTGTAGGATAATTGTGTACAGAGGAGTTTTTGCAGAATATAATTGAAAAAATTGCGGGGAGATCATCTTTATTTAGTTTGTACATAAATTGGCCGAGTCGGAACAGATATATATCATTAACTTTAAGGATTTCGTTTGCAAAAAATAATTCATCTGTGTGACATCTGAAATGTGTATGAAATATTACAAAAGTATCCTATGTAATTGTGTTTGAATTGCACAACCCCATGCCAAAATACCGTAATTAATGTATGGTAATATTAAGGTGTGATAAAATGTAAGTAGTGTACGAGATGGAAGAAAAAAATTGAGCTTGTTGATAATTCCAATATTTCTTGATATTGTTTTGCATATACTGTGGTTTCCATGATAATTTATTATCAATAAGTACACTCAATAATTTTGTTTTAGAAACATTTTCAAGGACAGTGTTTTCAAAAATGAGATTGTCGGGCAAACTATTTATTCTATTACTAAATAACATGTAATTGGTCTTTAACAGGTGTTAACAGGTGTACACAGAGTAAGTACCACACCAGTTATTTTATACCGGTGTTAAATTGACAGTGTTATTTTAACACATCTAAGTGTTATTACAACACCTTTGATTGTTATGTTCAATCTCTAGGGTGTAATTTTTACACCTCAGGGTGTGGTCCTCTATTAACACCAACTGTACAGTTTTAACTTCATAGTTTTTACAGTGTGATGATTCCATTGAAATTCTGAAGATAAACTTTTTGAGACATCCCACACATTCGGCAAAAAAAATGGTAATACGGACTTAATTTAAAGCTGTTTAATACGTGTAGTTTTGGGACAATGAAATATATATTTGTGGCGATCACGGGGAGGGGGAGGGGGTTAAGAGAGGGCGCTTTGAGCATGTAGAACGATATCTTTAGGAGCTCCAATTTTCATAACTAAGATTCCCATTACATCCCAGGTACAACTGACATCTTATTTACAAATATCTTAAAAGAATCACATTGAACTTCCTTGTACAGCTATGGCTGTTGCTCTTAAGTGATCACTTCTCAGGACTGTTGACATGTAAGACACTGGCAGTAATAATAACAACATCAACAAAGTTAACGACAAATTCGAAAAGTAAATATAGTTTTTCTCTTTCTAAAGCAAACTAGTTATCTCGTCATCGCGTTTGTGCATGCATATTAGATTTTATTATGTCACTTTCTGGTAATTAAGTTTGTCTGCACCTGTATACATGGTATACCTTGCACACATGAAACAGCATTCAATTTCTTCAATTTTCTTCAGCAAGTGAAATTTTGTATCTTGCAAAGTTCAAATATTTTTTCCCACTATTCTCAGGTATCTTGGTTTTTACGAAGGTAATGTTAATGACATTGTGCCCAAATAATGCTTACATAATTGAAAAATCGACTTAATGTAAATATGCGGTTTTTTAGGCCATGTAGGCTGGTAACATAATTCTAGTCATTCTTAATGCAGTTTCATCACAGCGTAGTGCCCTGCCTATCATTCAACAGCTGTGCTCATTTCATGCTCAAAGCACGAAAACATGTTCCATTGTCAGATCGTATCGAAATGACAATTGAATTCAAACTTTTTATACAGCTTGTACATTCATCCGGAGATTTCAGTCATTGTTATGATTGCAAAGCTAGTATTATGGGCTCGATGGGAGTCACGGTAAATCTGACCTTTGGACTACACGCAGAACGGAGGAAAATAAATTATGATTTTTATAATCATAAATATAACAGTTGTAAAAGCAAAAATACATGGTACAACGTAGTTTTAGCATAATCGTGACAATATCTTCATTGTGTTGTCTCTGATGATTCCATTAAAATTCTGAAGATGAATAAAGTTTTTAAGACATCCGGGACATCCTATTCACAATCGGCAAATGGGAATACGCAGAAGTTGTTTTATACGCGTCGTGTAGTTTCAAGACAATTTTAAAAGATATTTGCGCCATGGGAGGGCCGAAGGAAAAGTGTCCCTTCACCTACCTATGGGAGAGAGTCTTAACCCCCCCCCCCCCCCTCTCTCTCTCTCTCTCTCTCTCTCTCTCTCTCTCTCTCTCTTGGTCTATAGGTCTAGAGCAGGGGTTCTCAAACTATGGCCCGCGGGCCGGATCCGGCCCGTGGAGTTTCTCAATCCGGCCCGCGAGACTCTGCTGTTTTTTTAATCACTTTTAAGTCACAATATGAAACATATCTCAATATGATTACATTGTGTATTCATGTAGACCTAATCGTAATAAAAGTGAATGGCAGTCAAAAAATTTGACTTTTAAACAAAGTTTAGTGGAGTCTGTCTGTTCGATCTACTTTCTTATCCGATAACCAGCGCTGTTCTCACCATGTTTGTATCTACATACAGGTGTAAAAGTGCATTTTCCACAATGAAAATTTAAAGAACTAACTCATACCGAAGCACGTAGTATTGTCTTTCGACCGGTGAACATTTGCACTTCGTCTGGCAATTACACCGTTTATGCCAAGGTACAAACAACTTGTTGCTGACAGACAGTGTCACTTTTCCATTTGAAAGTGATTAGGAGACTGACACCCTAGAGTGTACAACAGACATGCTCTATTGTTCATTCTACTTTGGCTACAAACAAATATTGATACTTCAGGATATTATCTGTCTCCCCAATACCAAGTATGTATAGGTACAATTTAGATTCCTTTTAACAAAGTACTACAATTTGGTTATCATTATTGACTCTCGCTGGATTTCGAAATCTTTTCTAATTTTGCCTAATTTTTGAAACTATTATAAATTTGTTGGATTAAATGCTCCAAAAATAAGGGCCAGATTGCACAAGAGAGCATCTAGGACCCCCGGCTGCAAGGGTCTTTGTGCTTTGCGCACATTTTTTTCTAAGTATCCACTTCACCCTGGCCCTTTCAGGTTTACTTGGAGTCTCATCTGGCCCTTAAAAGAAAAAGTTTGAGAACCCCTGGTCTAGAGAGTTATTTGCACCATGCGCGG
Source organism: Lytechinus pictus (assembly GCF_037042905.1). Classification (NCBI taxonomy): domain Eukaryota; kingdom Metazoa; phylum Echinodermata; class Echinoidea; order Temnopleuroida; family Toxopneustidae; genus Lytechinus; species Lytechinus pictus. The sequence continues at coordinate 22,320,811 of NC_087258.1, forward strand.
CGATCTAGGGGGTGATGGAAACCTGCCACCATCATATACAATTATGTACATCAGACCATGGGAGCGGGTCGTTAAACCCCCCCCCCCCCCCTCACCCAGAAAGCTATAAAGTTGGTTTCGCCTTGAGTGGGATCTCGGGGAGGGGGAAACATGCCTCTTATTTAATCTAAAATTGTATACATCAGCTAATAGGAGAAGGTCTTACCCCCCCCCCCCGACCACCCCAAGTGTTCTCGAGAGATTTCTGCGCCTGAGGGGAGGGCGGTGGAAACGTGTCCACCCCCCCCCCCCCCTCCCTGTATAATTTAGAATTGTGTACACTAGCCGTTGGAGAGGGTCATCCCACCCACTCTCCCCCTACCTGTTTGGCAGATAATTCATAACTCCCTTCTTTATATTGATAAATATATATGAGTGTATATCCAATTCATACAAAATAATGAAGCAGTAGATGGACTTTGATCGGGATCTATGGCAATTAGTGATCGAGGATATATTAGTATAGGATATGTTCTGTCATTCGGTTTTTTCCTCACGCTCGTTTTTACGGAACCGGAAGTCCATAATAAAAAATTGTTGAGCTCTCAATGAATTGTTTTACTTCATTTTCGATGGACTCAAAACTAATGCTACAGTCCTGCCAACGAAATCGACTCCAAACATACTATACCGATGGTATGTCATTGGAAATCACGTAATAATATTGATCAGTCAGGCGCCGGTTTCACCGATCTAACCGAAAATTTGACCAAAGAATTTTTGTAATTTGTTTTGTAAAAACCACTATGTTACATACATTTAGGTGCCGGCACCAATGGGGACAGGGGTATTTGCCACCCCCAGTCAGAAGTGTTGCCCCAAACCCAAGGCGCCCCCCATAAATTGTTAAAAAATGAGAAAAAAATGTTCAGTAAATGTGCATCTGCTCCCCCCCCCCCCAAAAAAAAAAAGAATAATAATAATAATAATAAAAATAAAAAAAATGTTGCCCCCTCCCCTCACTAGGTTGAGAATCCTGGTACCGCCACTGTATGTTTTAACTCTGATTCGACGATAATTTAAGAGTCTTTGACGACTTTTTAGTGTTTAATTCATGTGTATTAAATATCTGCACATGTAGCACTATTTTTATCTTACCTGCATAGCAGAGCGAGACTATTATGATTATTATATAGGCGCCGTTTTTCCTGTTTTCCGACGGCGGCAGCGTCGTCAACATTGAAATCTTAGCCAAGGTTATCTTTTCAAATATCATCATTACTTGAAAGGTTTATAGTTCATGAAACTTGGGCATAAAGGTAATCAGGTGTTACTTAAGTTCCTTATCGACTTTCAAGTCACATGGCTAAGGTCAAAGGTCATTTAGGGTCAATAAACTTACACCATGTTGGGGAATCAATATCGAAATCTTAACCAAGGTTAAGTTTTTTTAAATGTCATCATAGCTTTAAGAGGATTATGGATCTTGTTCATGGAACTTGGACGTAAGGATAATGGTCTATCGCTGAAGATCCTGCCAGACGATAGGTCACATGATCGTATCTTTTTCATCATAACTTTGAAAGTCTATGGATCTAGATAACGAAACTTGGACAAAAAGCAATCATGCATCCCTGTACATCTTGTGCGAGATTCAGGTCACATGACAAAGGTTAAAGGTCATTTTTGGTTAAAGTGCTTTGGCAGTGTCGGGGATATTTGTTGATTTGCCATCGTAATTAAGTTTATGGATCTAGTTCATGAAACATAGACAGAAGATTAATCAAGTCACTGCTTTGCACAAGTCTTAGGTCACATGATCAAAGCCAAAGGTCATTTTGGGTCAATGAACATAGTAATCTATTATCATATGTTTTCTTTTGTGAATAATTAGTCAATAGTTTTTTTCAAAGTGAGCATTGCTGCTATATTGAATCGCGTATAGAGCAGGCGAGACTGCCAGAAGCGATCCACTTGTTGTCAATGTGAAAATGGTTTCGTATGGTGACATAATAAAATTAACAAACTCCCCTCCAGGTCAAAAAACATTATCCCCAACCCCCTCCCCCTTTCCTCCCCCCCCCACACACACACCCTCTCACACTCACACACAAAATGAAATTAGATGACCAACCATGACACGAGTGGGGAATTCCCCCGACCTATCGTTTTGTATCATATTATCTCGTTATTCTTAAAGCGAGTAAATATTTATATAGAACGATGAATTATATTTGTTCTCATCTCCCACAGATGATATTGCTTTTGACATTCAACATTTTCAAATAATATAATGTTTGTTTTGCAATACCATATATTGATCCTTTCTACCTCCCATTTTCTGTTTTCATGAAAAATGTATAAATATAATAACTGTTTATCATATGGCTTTGATGTAAAGTACATTTAGATGTTGGTATAAATTAAGTGATTTGAATAAGACTCACAATTTTTAGACTAAATTTCGGTGTTTAATTTGAACTTTTCGATATTGACATACACTTTATATTTGACTACGGACACTTGAAATAAGCATGTGTGGGTGTGTGTGTGTGTGTGTGTGTGTGTGCGCGCGCGCGTGAGGGTGTGTGTGCGTGTGGGTTTAAGGGAGTGTGTGTGGGTGTGTGTTAAGCGTGATGTTCAGTACCATGATTATTTTAACACGATGTAACTGAATAAACTTTACTTATACGCAAATAAAACTTTGATATAATTTAACTCGGATAACTACGCTAGTGCCGCACTCAATTGCATCAAGATCACTTCAAGGTCGCAATGAAACTGGAACGAAATAAAATGTGTTGAGTCGCATGGAATACTTATGCCTCATTCCCATTATCGTACGATCCGTTACGAACTCCACGGTTTACCTCTCACAACTATAAATCGCGAGAACTCTTGATCCACTTATATTTTTTTCTGCGATTAGTACAATTGCCAGAACTGATCTGATACGCTCTGACACGATCAATACGATAATTACACGATTAAGATCTCCGTTTCAATCGTGGTGCCAAATCGTGAAAATGGGAACTAGGTATTACGAAAGCAATGATTTACCTTCTATAGCCGATTGCGAGAGTGTTTGAGCCATTCATTTTTTTCCGCGATCAATACGATTGCCACGACTAATCTGATACGATCTGATATGATCACTACGAATATTACACGATTAAGATCTCTGTTTCAATCGTGGTGCCGAATCGTGAAAGAGGGAACTAGCTATTAGTACCCACTGTCACAATTTGCACCACGATTGATAGGGTGGTCTAATCGTGGAGTAATCTTATTGATCGTATCAGATCGTATTAGATCAGTCGTAGCAATCTTATTGACACCTAGTTCCCACTGTCACGATTCGCGCCACGATTGAAACCGTGGTCTAAATCGTGGAGTAATCGTAGTGATCATGGTAGATCTTATCAGATCTTGACATCAGTCATGATAATCGTTATGATTGTAGAGAAACAAATGTGGACGGCTCAAAAAATTTCCAAATCAGCTACGAAATGCCAATCGAAACGGATGCGCGAAAGTGGAAATCCGGCATTATCGCAAAAAATTGTTAAACGGGTAAAAGCAAAATCGCGATCAGTACGTTACGAAGGGCCAATCGTAGTGTTCGTAAAACAATCGCACGAGAGTTGGAACGAGGTATACGAGTTACAAAAAATATATATACCATGTGTTCGAAGATTGCGTGTAAAGGTCTACTTTCTGTTTCAGGGTGTCAAGCATCCTACCCCTCTAGGACCCTTTCAAGATGGCGTTGACAGTAGGGACGAGGGTCGTCCGTGGACCAGACTGGAGATGGTCCGAGCAAGATAATGGTGAAGGTCACCTCGGCACCGTGATCACCATAGGAAAGACTCTTTCGAACTCAGTACATAAGAAGCTCGCTGTGGTCTGCTGGGACATGGGGACGGCCGCTGACTACCGGGCCGGCTTCGATGACAAGTACGATCTCCTCATCTACGACAACGCGGCTGCTGGTGAGACAGTTAGAAACTTTTATGTGTAGTTAATGTTCTTTAAAAAAAATGTTGCGCTATGATATTGATGAGTTTAGAATCAATCTCGTAAACATAATAAAAAGTAATAACAGGCATTTGTATATCGCCATCTATCTAGAAGCAATCTATTCCGAGGTGCATTGTTGTTATTATTACCTTTTAGCTCGAGCTGCCTTTCAGTGCTCGTGCATTCAAGGAGTTAATCCTGCCGGTTATCCATTCATCTCACCTGGGTCGAGTGCGGCACAGTGTGGATAAATGTCTTGCTGAAGGAAAACACGCCATGGCTAGGATTCGAACCTACAACCCTCTGTTTGAAAGGCGAGAGTCAGAACCACTAGACCACGACGCGCCCACAATATAAATCTAAATCATTTGAGTGTGTTTAGGATAATACCTTGGTCACATTTGTTCTACGGTGGCCGTACGCCGTTTTAACTTTTTTTTGTACCGGCTACACATAGGTGGTTTGAATAAAGATTAATAAAACGACTGTTTTCGACTCGCCGTACGGCCGCCGTAGAACAATTGTGACCAAGGTATAAGTGATAAGCCAACTTCCATTTCATTTAAACTCTCCCTGCCCAACTACGCTTTGACTTAATGTATTACTAGGGAGTTTTTTGCACCGCGAGACAGGACGCATTTAAGAACATAGGAAAGGTATTGGCAAAAGCCATTCATAACAAAGAACAACCAAGGAGTCTTTGTCAGTCAAGACTTGGTTAATCAAAACAGCAGATTCGTCCTGGAGTCTGGACAAACAACATATTCGCAATATTTCGTCAGCTCCGAAACTTAGGACGAAACTGCTGTTCCGGTTCACCAATTTTCGGCAAAGACCTCCCAACTGTTATTGTCATTTGAAGGGGTTTTTAAAACATTTTTCTGTGTTCTTGAATCCGTTCAGCGTCGCGGCGCAAAAAACCTATTTGATACGTTTCCAATTATCCTTTCCGATGGTGAGTGCTCTTTTTTTACCAACGCAAAGATCACAGCTACAATAATAGGTGTGATCGGAGTGGGGTAGATTCCTTCTTCTTGGACAGTATGTTGGGAAACATACTGTCCACACTACATTTGGTTAAAAAATGTTTTTATTGAACTCTGGGTAGTTTTCTACCAATACAGTGTAGTTTTCAACCAAAGCTCACATTACTGGTTTCAAACTAACCGTGGACAGTACTTGTAGGTTTCCCAACATTTTTAAGAGTGTACTCCTGCCAGAGATAGCCAATTCTGCTTCCTCGCCTCAGCTAGCCTGACGTCCTTGACGTAAATGTAGCATACCCACATAAACAATTTCATCAAATTATTGGTCATTAGATAACCAACTCCAATAACTATATCTCTGCTATCGCCCTTAACCAAATAGTTGGTTACTCATCATTATCATCCATGTGGAGCATTGTGGCCCAGTAGTCATGGGACTATCATGAAACAGAGGGTCCTCGGTTCGAATCCCGGCCATGGCGTATTTTTCTTCAGCAAGATTATTGATCCACACTGTGCTACACTCAACCCGGGTGAAGTGAATGGGTACCCGGTAGGATTTATTCCTTGAATGCTTTAGCGTCTATAAAATGAATCGTGTATTGGGCGGCTCAGCTACAGCCGGGGTAGTAATATATCACACCAAGTATCAAGCGAAGTAGAGTGCATATAGTAACACTGCGTTATATAAATGACCATGTTAGTATTACTATTATCAGTTAATTCTATCTCCTGTGTGGCAATAGGTGTGAAGCATCGCGGTATCCAATGTGATGAATGCAAGGACGTTGATATTGCTGGAATTAGATGGAAGTGCAGTTTATGCTATGACTATGATCTTTGTAACAAATGTTACATGACGGCCAAACATGATCTGAAGCATACCTTCCTCAGGATAGTCGTTCCTAACACAGCCGGGTAGGAACATCGTTATGATTTACATTCCCTATTTTTTTAATCTATTTACTAAAACATATCATATATGACAACATGTTCAGATCCAATGTTTTCGAACAATTTCCTGTACTGATGCCAACATACATGTCAAACAGCGGCATATTAGTACAGGGGCCGCGGAACGGTTTTCAAAGTAGGGAGAGGGGGCTCACCATGCAAAAAAGTCACAAACATAAGGTAATTTTTGCGTTTTTGTACACGGTTTTGGAAAAAAAGTGGAGGGGAGGGGGCTTCAGCCCCCCCCCCCCCTCCCCGCTTCCGCGGCCCCTGCTTTAACTTAGTTTAAATGCAAGAATTGTTACATCACGTCATTTTCATACATACCGTATTTAGCTCTCTCGCCTGAGGTTAAGAGGTATAATGCCAATGTTTTTTTTTTTCAATGTTTGCTTTATGGAATATAGAAAGCTGATGCCTCCTCGAGCAGGCAGTCGAAAGCTCCAAGCCAAGGGGATGTTTCCTGGTGCCAAGGTGTGTCGAGGAAGAGACTGGAAGTGGCAGCAACAGGATGGTAAAGAATCAATTCATCAATTCTCTTAAAGCTGTTCATGAAGTTACACGATCGACTTCACGTACGACTGGCCTGTTCTTACGTTCTTGGTCAGCTACATAGGGACATATCATTGAGCACAAGAAAGGATCACCAGTCAAAATTCGTGCGTCACCAATGAATGGCTTAAAGGGAAAGTTTACCCTAGAGAAGAGTTTGTGTAAAAAATAGCAGAAAATGATTTTAAACAATATGGTGAAGGTTTGAGGAAAATCCGTTAAAGATTCAGAAAGTTGTTAGAATTTGAAGTTTTGGATTTGTGACGTCATAAACGAGCAGGGTCCCACATGTTACAAACGAAATAATTAGAATTATAATAATTTTCTAATTCTTTGATGGATTTGTCTCAAACCTTCAACAATATTTTATATGGCTTTTTTCTGCTGTTTTTACAATAAATTTTGTCAGAGTGAACTTCCCCTTTAATTGAACTGCCAAAAATATTCTTGAAAAAGAAAGGCCATCATATGTACTGGTAGTGTTTATCATGTCTACATCCGAATTTATAAACTGATCAAAACTATTTTTTCAGAAAGGCATTGAAATCATTTTGGGGGTAGTTTTCATAGTCTTTGGATGGTATAATTCAATTAAATAATTCATCGCGAGCGCTTTGGACCTAATGGGGAAAGCGCATGATGATAATAATTTGGTCATCATTATATCATTATTAGTTATAATAGCAGTAATAATCATAACAATGATAATGAGCTGTGTGTAAAAGTGGTTTTATTTTCCTGCTCGCTTTTTAAGGTGGTTCAGGAAATACAGGCGTGATGATTCGAGGGGGATCTTGGGCCAACATCGAGCGCAGTGCCATAGCAGTTCGATGGGACGCCGGAGGAGCTTATGAATATCGTCTAGGGCATGATGGGAAAGTCGACATCAAGTGTGTCAAGGCTTCCGCGGGGCATGATTATTACAAAGACCATCTGCCTAAATTTGGCAAGTATTTATAATAATTAAATGCATGCTTGTTATTCCTGTTGTAAATAATAGAGTTGAGACCTTCGGACATAGTAATCCCATAGCGCCCTCCCTCAGAGGATATAAGAGTACGCGTAAACAGAGTTGTCAGAGATGCGCCAGGTGAAGATCACCAACGCGTGCCAGGCAATGGCTTCAGCCTCTAAGATGGCGGTGCGACGACGGGCTTTAGATATCCCTGTTAATTACAAGACATTACAAATACTGACATAATGACTGCTTATTGACAAGTCAACTTAGGGTTCGATCTTTAAAAATGAATCAATTAAGCATGACATGTTGTCATACATGTCCAATAAATTATCACAGAGGGAGGGGGAACTGATAGGATACTAGTATCACAAAACTTCACAAATAGTACTATTAATATAAGTTTGAAAATATGAAAAGTGATGTTCGAGGCTGTTCACACCGCAAGGGGGGACCGTGGGCGGACCGTGGATCGCGCTATCGTAGCGCGTTCCACGGTCCGCCCATTGGCATTCGCCGGATTCACACCGCAGTGAGATAGCGCGGTCTATCGTAGCACCCCCTTTTTTGAGAGGTCCTGTTGCCATGACGCGTGACGTCATGAGGTCAGAGCGGTCAAAGATTTCGCGCGCTATTACGAACCCGTACTACTACTAGTTAGTTGAGAGCTCGATATCGCTGTGCCTATTATGCTAGCCGGCCTACGTTTATTTCATGGCGTTGTAGAACGATGACTTCCGGCGTGCTATCGTAGCTCGGGTTCACACCGGCAGAGATAGCGCGATCTAGCGCGCGCTAGACCGCGCTATCTCTCGTGGACCACCCCCAAGAGGTGCTCCAGTGGCACGCCGTTTTGGCTCGCCGTGGCTCGCTGTTGGGCGGACCGAAACGACGTTGTACCTTCCACACCGCAGAGATAGCGCGATCTAGCGCGCGCTAGATCGCGCTATCTCTGCCGGTCTGAACAGGCTCTAATATTCCAAATTGTATATTCTACAACAATAGATTTATGTTCATTACTTTTCATCTGTGCAGGGTGGATTAAAAAAAATGATGTACTACACAAGAAGGGGGGTATAAAGGCTGGAGAATTTGTTGTTTACAAGCCATTCCAGACATGATGGCTTAGTGGTAGAGCGCCCGCCTCATGAATGGAAGGTCGTGGGTTCGATCCCGGGCCGAGTCTTACCAAAGCTACTTTAAAAATTTGATTCTCTTCCTCACCAGACGCTCGTTTTTTAGAAGGGAGAAAGGTAATAATAACACATCGTGTTATGCAGAGAGTGCTTGAAAATTAGCTAGTAGTTGGAGCGGCTACCCTGAGTGAATAAGAGTTATTGTTATTAATCATAAATTGCTTTATGGTTTTTGCATACTGGCAGGTGAACTCACTGGATTGGAAGTCGGTGATCGAGTGGCTGTGAAGTTGGATGAAGAAGTTCTCAAGGCGCTTCAAGAACACCACGGAGACTGGGTTTCAGGGATGGAAAAGGTAAATATACTTCATACCTCTCAAGATATTATGTTTCAGTGAGGGAAAGGGTTCTCACGCAGACCACAAAGGAATGTGCCATCATTCCACGCAGAATATCATTACGATGAGATAATCAAAACACACCTTGTGCAGACAAATGTCCTTCAGAACAGCTGGATCCTCAGTCGAGGTCCTCCTGACAGCCATTTCGGCCCATTATCCTCGAAATGGCAATGTGACAGGAGGTGGTCCAGCAGCATCAGCACGAGATGCCACCACCAGCTACTCATTTATTTGGTAAGTTGGCTTTATATCTGTTCTAAATCTAGTCTGAGGACCTTGTAGCAATCTCCATCAAGTCCAAAGCCAGCGTCCTTCTGTTGGTTATTCCCATCCTTGAAATGAAGAAATGGAGAGACTTTGTCGCATACCCTCTGCAGCCGATATCCAATGGGTAGCAGTCTACCTTCCATACCCTCTCCTTGCATTCTGAGATAAGTCCGGCATACTTTGATGTCTTGTACTCATGGGTCATCTCAATGTTCTCCTCCCTTGGCACAGTCAATTCACAGAGGATGACCGACTTGGACTGCTTTGAACAGACTGCCATATCTGGTCGCATGTTGGTAGTCGCAATCTCGCTAGGAAAGATCATCTGCTCATCCAAGTCTGAGACCAACTGCCAGTCTCTTGCTAGATAAAGGAGCCTACTTGTGTGTGCATGTCTAGCTTTCCTGTTGGCCTTCACAAATGAGATAACTGGAGCGTTTAGTGGTTTTGTCTGGTTTTTCTCAATAGTACTGTTTAAGGCATTGCTCAGTTCTTTCAATATGTCATTGTGTCTCCACGTATGTAAGCCTTCTACCAGAGAGACCTGGCAATTGATAGAATGTGCCTGCGTGAACCATTTTCCCATATATATAAAACATTTCTCGTTCTCGGTCTTGGCCCATTTCTTCAGGTTGTGAGAAGGAAGGGCGTCGTGGGTTGCTCGTAGCAAGAATTTAAGTGTGCCGGTTTCCATTTTCCATAAGTCCTTCCAGGACAGGCACCTTAGTTCTACACACTCCCATGACACCAGGCTCCCTGCTGCACGATGCCAACTGCTTTAGCTATACGCCGTTCCTCCTCTTTGTGCCGGATTTCGTCAGAAACCATCTTCCGCTTCGTTTTCGTGCTTGCCTTAAAGAACTACTGGATTGGATTCATACCTAGCCCTGCTCTATTGGTTTGCACAGGCCCAACCATATCCTTGTGCCTCAGCCGAGACTCCATTTCCTCAACTTTTTGCGGGGCATTCTATTTGCGTCCTGCGCGTAAGTCTCGCACAGTCCCCTTAACAAACTGGTCGCTGGAGTCCCTAAGGCTTGATTACATGTTAGCCTTTTCACCGTAAACTCCTCTGTAAGTGCACTCAGGGGTTGCTTCAGCTTTGTGGAATGGCCATGAAAGCTTTTGTTCATTGTGCAAGGAGGGATGCCAAGCCACTTCCGTATGTGCACTGAGATTCTTTGCTTTATCCTCTCAACATGCGTCATTGCAAACCCATACACCATCAATGGCCACATTATCCTTGGGAAGAGACCGTACGTTAGGCACAACTGCTTGACTTTATTTGGAAGGGTACATCCATCAATCCGATTTAGTCCATCCTCTACCATCGTTCGGACCTAGTTTATCTGGTTCGTGTCAGATAGCTCCTTCGTGAACTAGCGCCCTAAGCTCTTAGAGGTATCTGATATCGATGGAATGGCCTCACCACCAACGTTGAAATGTGTCCTGTCATCTACATTCCATTTCTTCATGGCCGAACTTCATGGCCGAAGCTTCTGTGAATCGGCTGTGCATGGATGAGTAAGGTAATGTCATCCTTGAAAGCTCTTATTGGTGGCAGCTCGAGTCCAGGTTCGATCTCAACACCTCTACAACTGAAGCATGCATCTCTAGTTATGACTTTCATTGCCATGACAAATATAATTGGGGGAATGACACACACGATCGGGATACCAACCTCAAGGGGCTGATAGGCTGTTGTATATTCCTTGGTAGAAAATATCATCTTAAAGTCCTGAAAGAAAACTAAGAAATCACCAAATTTTTCATGAATGAAGAAGAAGTCCAAGGTAAACCATATCAGTGAGTGTGGTAGTGAAGCGTGTGCATTGGCCAGGTCAAGCCGTAGAACTGATAGGTCCAAATTCCTCATCTTTGCCTCTTGGATCGTTACAAGGTGTTCAACACAGCCAGAAAACCCCGGAACTCCTGCCTTTTGAACAGATGTGTCAACAAATCCATTTACAATAGGTACTTGGAACGACGCCCAGCAAGGATTCCCATCATGATCTTCCCGTCAATATTAAGGTGTGATAATGGACGGAATGATTCTATCCTTTTAGCATCCTTTTCCACAATACCCTCAACAGTCTCTACAATAGCCTCCTCATCCTGGTACAGTATTTAAATACTTTATATGGCACACCAATAAGACCTAAAGATTATGAGCCAGTCCTTGCATTCTTGACATATTTTTCTACCTCAGATAGGCGTGGAGGGACTATGTCAAAGTATTCGCCTGAATGAGCTGGACGTACCAAGTTTTCAATTGGAGGCAGGGGTAGGTTCTTCGTACTGCCAGAGTAGGTGTTTCTCAGATGGTCTTGTGACTCCTCTCTAGTGGCCTTCAGTTCACCATATTTCACAGGGTTGAAAAGAGCTTCGGTGAAGACAACAGGACCTTCGTAGAATTTCTGTAGTTGCTTAGCCCGTCCTTTCCTTTTCCTTCTAAGCCTCTCAGTCTTAGACAAGGGTATTCAACTTCCTTCTCTGCTCATCTCTGAGGTCATCGAGAGCTTTCATCTAGAGATCATTACGATTGGCATATCAAGCATCATTTTTGTCTCGCCCGAACGAAGTTCGGCAGAGACCTAGTAATCACTTTTCCTGTTAGTTTATCAGTCTGTTGATGGGTTGGTCCGTTATTATTTTTTTTTTGCTCATGAAGATCTTGCTCCAATTTCTTTATTTCTGCATTTATTAAGTTCACACTTGGTTCACATGATCCTTGGGCAATACTACACACGTGTCCATGAGGGGAATGTGGTCAAATGTCTTCTATGCGTCTAAAGGTCAAATGATATGAGGTCATTTCCATCCTTTTTCAAGTCTTTGTTCAACTGTGTCTCTTTTCTTTATTTCTGTATCAATTCTGATCACACTTGGTTTAACATGTGTGGTATTGAGGGTGATGGGGTCAAATGTCATCTGAGAGTCAAAAGGTAAAGTTTTTGTTCAACTTTCATTTCTACATTTCTGCATCGATTTTTGGTACGATTCCTAGGTAAACGTCAAAGATCATCTAGGGGTCAAAAGATCATTGCGTTTATTTTTTGATCGCGAAATCAGGCAAGACTCTGGTTCACCTTGTTATAGAAATACACATCTTTATACGATTATCAACTCACCATCTTTCCTTCTGACCCAATTCCTTCTTCTCTGTACCCTTCTCCTACTTAATCTATTTTTCTCTCCATAGTACATAGGAAAGGTGGGTCGGCTAATGAGTCTTACACCAAGAGGTGACGTCAGAGTCAAGTACCCGGATGGAAAGATATGGATTTTCAACCCTGTTGCAGTCACCAAGGTACATACATAGCTTTTAAAATTGCATTAAAATTTTCCTGTTCTGATCCTCGTAATTATCATCACCATAACTAACATTTACATATTGTTCATTTAAAAGAAATTTGTCTTCCAATCGTGTGTTTGATGTAGCTACTACCCCTTGGTTTGAATACATGCAGGGTATACGTAGTAATACTAGTAGGTCGAATTCTTACCTCTGGATAATATTTATCTCTGCTTTTTATTGAAATTTAAAATATATATATATCTATATAGTAGTAGTACTGAATGGAAAAGGTGATAGAAATCGTAGTAGTAGTAATAGTAGTAATAGTTGCTCCTGCTGTTGTTTTAGGTCTTGTACTACTACTTCTACTACTAATACTACTACTACTACTACTTCTGCTGCTGCTACTACTACTACTACTATTACAGTAGTGGTAGTAGTAGTAGTAGTAGTAGTAGTAGTAGTAGTAGTATTTGTTTTGACTCATTCTATTCACTTTCCCATAACAATATAAAGGTAAAACAAAGTTTTGACAGTAAATCAGAAGAAATATCATTAAACGTATGAGCGGAAGACGGATATTGTCATTGTCAGCAAATGTGAATGGAATATGATAAACTAAAGATGCATTAAATAATTACATAATTATATTGAATGCAGAAGTAGTAGTAGTAGTAGTAGTAGTAGTAGTATTAGCAGTAGTAGAAGTAGTAGTAGTAGTGTAGCATAACATTATAGCAGCATGTACATGTAGGTTGATCACTCATGTGTTATTAAAATAATATTTTGTTTAACATTCCCTTTTTACCACTCGCTACCGAAGTTGCCATCCTTCAACACTGGGGCAAAAGTACGTGTAATGTCCGACCAAGCAACGGTGAAGGAGCTGCAGAAAGAACATGGAGGATGGAACAGCAAAATGTCAAAGGTCAGATTATTAAAATCTCATTAAAGTGCCACCCTTCGATAGGTGGTGGATGGAAATATAAACCACATAATAATATGAATATATATGAAAATTATTGACAATTTAAAGATAACTGAAAGAAATCTTTCATCTATACCAATATGCATTTTAATATTTTACTGCATTCGTGTTAAGTATACTAATACAAATACAAAGTTATTCGTTTCGCACTTTCCGATGTGAAAAAGAGAGTCTTTAGAACAGTTAAAACTATACGTGTGTCATAAACTTGCATATAAATTGGAGCACTGTGTAATATATAATGATTACGGCAATATGCAAAACCTTTTTTTTTGTATTCATATTTAGGCTCTTGGGGAAGAAGGGCGTGTTCTTAACATTGATGCTGATGGTGACGTCAAGGTCAATGTAGGTGGAGGATTCTGGACCTTTAACCCGGAAGCATTAATCTTGGTAGAACAAGGAAGTGGGTCAGAAGGCATATTTGAACAAGATCTCAGATCAGGTAATAATGCATGGTGAAAAAGTATCATCATTTCATATATGAGGTCATTAGCATTGATTTAAAAAATCTTAGGATAACCAGTCAAACAGGCTTGTGCCATCAGATCGGGTTATCGCGTCCGGTCGGGTAATCGCGTAACCCAACCATTCGACGAGAAAATGGCCCATTAAAATTCCCGAGAGGTCGGGTCAAGTTTACCCGACGGTTGTGAAAATGATAAGCCATATTTACGAATTTTCGGGTCTAATTTACCCGATGTTTTGTAAAAAAAAATAAAAATTATACGCCAAAATAACAAAGCGACCTTTCGGGAATTTAGGAGCCCTTTTCTCAAATGGTCGGGTTGTGCGATTGCCCGACGGACTTGATAACCCGATGCGATGGTACAATCCAGTCAAATGCCCTTCGTTTACTTTCACAATCTTCTTCTTTCTGTTATTTTTTTCTTCTTTTTTTTTGTTTAGATCTGATGGCCCTTTTCCTGAAGAAACTCCTTGACCCCCTTGGTCTGGTCGATACAGATGATTTCCGAAAGATGGTAGCTGAAGCAGAAGGCACGTCTTCAAGCAGTGGCGGAGAAGTGACTGCTCAAAGTGCCAAGGAATTCATCAAGGGTGTGTTGGAAGGCGACGTTAAACGTGTTGCTGAACTTCTCCAAAAGAACAAAGGATATGTAAATAATGACTTATTTCCGTTTCATTGATAGTTACACTTAGTATGAGGATCAATACCTTTGAATCATGCCTTTATGCAAGGCTTAAATTTATCGAAGGCCGTATTCGCAATGTTGTCTTTGATGGTAGATTTTCGTGACCTGAGACACTGCCTTATGTTTGCCAAACTCCCCATGTTTGTTGTAAGCCCGATCCATAACCCCCACATTTTTTGGTTTCATTTGTACAGGGGCCGTGGCCGAGGCCGCGGAACTGCTTTGAAAGGGACAGAGGGGCTGACCATGAAAAAAAAATCACAATCAGATGGTATTTTAATAGGATTTGTATTCCTTTGTTTAGAAAAAAATTTCGGCTCTGCGGCTCAACTGAAATCGCCTGTGATATCCGCTTCTTCTTCATTTTCAGTTTGAGAACTATTTTGTTTTTTATGCCCTGTATAGGTTAACATATCGGTGCAAGAGAATACGCCCCTACATCTCGCCGCCTACCAAGGTCACTACCAGGTCGTCGAGTTACTCGTAAAGAATGGAGCATCGCTCGATGATAAGGATGATGATGGCGACACTCCCCTAGCAGATGCTGTCCATCAGTGAGTGCGCACTATAGACCTCAATGCAATGAAACCATTGTCTTGCATGTGTTGGTGAACTGCAGCTGGCGCATCTCTGACAACTCCATTTACGCTTATTCCTATATCCTCTGAGGGAGGGGGCTATGAAATTATTACGTCATATGCATATAGGTTTGTCTACCAGTGGTGAGGTGGTCGTCATTGTGTTGTTCTTGCCGTTTTGATATCTAAACCCACTGCATTACTAGCTTAATGTGAACAAATTCCATATTTATCATCTTATTATGATTGTTTGCGTATTTGTTTGACACTGCAATTATATCTACACTCTTGCTGACTAAATTATATTGAAAACCAGGCGCGAATACAGAGCAAAAGGGCCATGCCCTCTTTTAAATACCCCTATTATTTTTGTAAACAAATTTACCAGGAGGAAAATCCCCCCGCCCTTGAACTACAATGTTTTATTTGTATTGTCAAACCATTTTTTTTCTCACCTGCGAAGCAGAGTGAGACGATAGGCGCCGCTTTTCCGACGGCGGCGGCGTCAACACCAAATCTTAACCGAAGGTTAAGTTTTTGAAATGACAGCATAACTTAGAAAGTAGATGGACCTAGTTCATGAAACTTGGCCATAAGGTTAACCAAGTATTACTAAACATCCTGCCTGAGTTTCACGTCACATGACCAAGGTCAAAGGTCATTTAGGTCAATGAACTTTGGCCAAATTGGGGGTATCTGTTGAATTACCATCATAACTTCGAAAGTTTCTGGATCTGATTCATGAAACTTGGACATAAGAGTCATCAAGTATCACTGAACATCTCATGCGAGTTTCAGGTCACATAACGAAAGTCAAAGGTTATTTAAGGTAATTGAACTTTGGCCATTTTAGAGGTAATTATTAGATTGCTGTCATAACTTTCAAAATCTATAGATATAATATATAAAATGTGGATATAGGGGTAATCAAGTATCACTGACAAGTCTTAGGTCACATGATCAAGGTCAAATATCAATGAACGTAGTATTGTATCATTCTATGAATAGTGTTTTTTGTGAATAAGTATTTGATAGTAGTTTTCAAAGTCAGCACTGCTGCTATATTGAATCGCGTGATGCAGGTGAGACCGCCAGAGGCATTCCACTTGTTTATATACAGTATGCCCCTCCCCTGGTGAATCCTGGATTCGTCGCTTTCGAAAGCTAGAGTAAAACGTCGTTAGCATGACGTAACACAATCGAACGATTATACTTAATTACTAAACATCATCGTACTGCAAACATCATAAACTTGTCCGAATGTCTACGATTTATGCTTATGTTATCATTTCATGTTCATTCACTGGCTCTGAAGCTCTGAATTACGACATCATGTCTATTCTCTTGGTAAAACATTATATGTCTGGGTACCAAAATCGTCTTTTTTCACAATTATTGCCTAGGGCTATAAGCTCCCTCTGTGGTTAGGCCTATCGCACTTAGGGTGCGTTTATCCGCCACTTTTTTACCCTAGAATCATGATCTGAATCATGATTCAAATCATGATTCTGCAGAATCACGATTGCGTTTAGTCGAAATTGAATATAATCATGATTAGAATCACAAACATGAAACACGAAAAAAGGGGCGTTTGGAAAGACGTTTCTGCAGAATCACGTACGAAAATGTTCGAATAAACGATATCGTGATTTGAATCATGATTCTATGACTTCACTGTTGTGTCGGGCTACTTTCGGTTTGACTCTTGCCTTGCCCAATGCGCTGTATGTACATGAATATGTACTACGCATGCATTTCTTGTCATGTTCAAGCTCTGTGTTGGTCATCGCATCGTCCACTACTTTTCATTTATTGGTCATGTCTTCAACTTCAAGTTCTATAGTAAATGAATTAACTGGACAGACAATGATCTCAGTTGTTGAGTATACAGTATCAATACTAAATTGGATCTACGCTGAAATTCACTTCCGAACACCATTTTGGATAAACTATAGAAGCATATGGACCCTATATGATAGAAGTAAACAAAATGAGGTAAAGACTGAATTCTGGAAGCAAAAGATTTTTCGAGAGCCGAAACACGTGCGAAAAACTTCCTCTGTCAAACTGCGCACTATTGATGCGCACTGGATTGGCCCGAATCTGAGGAGAAACAGCATTGGAATGAAGGTCGTCTAAACGCTGATTCTGTGATATTGTGATTCATGTTTGTGTTTTGAATCATGATTCAAATCATGATTCAAATCATGATTCTGGCTTGAGGTCGCATAAACGCAGCCTTAGTCTTAATGTCAATTGTGGAGAACTTTTAATATTTGAAATACATTCGTAGTGTTCATTCGTTGTACTTTTGTACTTCCTATTTCACTCTATCCAATGTGTTTTTGTAGGGATAATCAGCGAATTGTGAAGTATATGCTGGAACGTGGCGCCGACCCCAACACCACGAATACAAAGGGTGGAAGAAGCCCTCTTCATATCGCTACATCCAAGGGCAATACTCAATGTCTGAAACTCTTGCTTGCAAAGGGTGCCAATCCAAATAAACAAGTAAGGCCCACAATCTCTCACCCTGAGTTTTGATGAAGATCCACAGCATTTGTATTGCGCCATATTTCTGTTAAAAACATTCATAGGTGCAGGCTCATCCAATTAAACTTATTATTACACATCTGCTGAAATGAGTAAGTTTGAGAGATGATTTGAAGAGTTCAATGTTGTCAATTTCACGGAGTGAAGAAGAGAGGGAGTTCCAGAGGCGTGGATCAATAAATGAAAAGGCACGGTCTCCATATCCCTTAATGTGTGTTGCAAAGTCATATGCCCATCTGGAATGATCTGCCTCTTGAGTTGATTTATGCCTTGCAAAGCCTTCTCTAAGCTTAACATTTTACAGATAATTATTACTCAGATGAACAAAATCTAGTTTTTCCACACAAAATATGGATTGTCCAATATAAAACAAAACCTCGAAGCTAAGATGCTATTGTATATACCAATCTTTCGATTTTTTTAATATTTGACGGAAAGAGATTAATATGAAGAAAAAAGTGATAAGACAGAGCACACTTTCTAAATAACAATAGTATCCTGCATTTATTCAGAATGAGCGTACATTTCAATGACTCAAGGATAACTGTATCATCCCGTAGTCGGTAGTGGAATTTGTTGGGTGCTTTTTAACACATAAATTACCATACCATAGACTCTACCAGAATCCATTGCTCTTTGTGAATGGTTGGTCTCTTTTTAAAAAAGAAACTTCAGATTGGAACCACAAATGTCAGGAGTTCAGTGTTAAATTGTTTATTAAATATAAATGTGGGTAGAATTGTTCTTCAATTCAATTGAATTCTTTTATTTCATTTCCATTCAAAACATAATACAAAGTAATATAAAGTAATACAAATCAAGTACAATTTTACAGAAGGGCATTCTAACTTCGTAAAAAAACAACAACAACAAAACAGTATAATATAGAGCATAAATGGAAATGAGGGGATCCACTAAAAAGCAAAGCTTGTAAAGTGTGGATCCCCATTGGAAATGAAAAAAGTATAGTAGACTTATTCTTATATGCGTACATATATGTATTACAGGAAAGAAAAAGAGAACAAAAGAAATCATATTGATGCAAATATAATTACTAAACAAATGCAAAGCTTTTCACACAAAGAGGTCTTCGTAGTATAGGATATGTTGCGCAAGACAGAAGAAAGGAAAGAAAAAAAAACAGAAAGAGAGAGGGGATGACAAGACATAGAAGACAAGACAAAACAAGAGACAGGACCATACAAGACAAGATAACTATTTTTTTTAAAGGAGGAAAACTAAGAATGGGAAAGGGCTGACCACGAACCATATATAAATTGAAAATATATATAACTTACATATTCCTATCAATTTCAGGACGATGTCGGAGACACCCCACTTCATGATGCCATCCGTAAGACCCATAAAGAAATTACAGAATTGCTTATAAATGCAAGGAACGTCGACTTGAAGATAAAGAATAAAAAAGGGTTCAATCCTCTGCACCATGCCGCTTTGACCAACAACGCACAGTGAGTGATATTGGAATGAGACGATGTGTTTCAATGAATAAGTCACCCCCCCCCCCAAAAAAAAAAAGCTAAATAAATAGATGTATGAATTAATTAATGAATTGATTAACTAATTAATCAATTAATTTATATTAATTAATTAATCAATTAATAAAATTGAATAAAACAAAAAGGATAAAAATAATAAATCAAATGAATAAATATATAAGATTGTTATTTTCTAATTAAGAAAAAAAAGCACAAACAACCAATAAAATAACAAAAAATGTTTTTAACAAAATAACGTTTTTTAAAGAAATTGCTTAATATTTTTTTGTTTATTTATTTATTTTCCCAACTTTTTTAGGGTGGCTCTATAAAAGAGATAATTATGATACATTTTTATCAACAATCTTAATACAGGAAAACGTCTTAATTTCTTTAGTATTTTTTCGAAGGCAAAGTAAAGCTAGTTCATGTCACCTCATCCTGTCCACGAATATTTATCTATTGAGTCGATGTCGCATAAAATCTAACTCTTCAAAACACAAAAAAAATCAATAAATAAAATGAGAGAATCTTGCAGATTTTTTGTTACATTTATAACAAAAGTTACATTTTTTTCTGCTGGGATCGAAAGCTTAGGCCCCTTTTGACTTTCTAATTTACTCCATTGGCTCTCTTTTATTAGATAAGCAGTTTTCAGCAGCTTCTTTTTGCCTACATTTATAACCGATTGTATTGAATTCTCTCCTTTAAAACAGAATAAAATATATATATCTATACACTTTTCATTGTGTTCGTCTTTAGTGCTACTCGTCATCTGATCAAGAAGCAACGGTCTTTGGTTGACATTCGAAAAGATGATGGGTATGCGGCCCTTCACTTGGCAGTCCATAACGACCACCTGAATATCGCTGAAATACTTATAACAGAGGTGATTACCATATCAAATATTTAGGGGCTATAGGTATCGACATTTAAGTACTCTCTTTTATCAATATATATTAATAGATATTATTAAATGCATCCAGTTTCACCGGTACGCTCTGAGCTGAAATAAAAAGTTTCATCTTTTGTTCTTTTTTTTTCATTATTATTACTATTATTGCTTGTTCTAATTTTATTTTTCATTGTTTTGTATTTTATTGTTATCCGGCTCCGGCTCTCTAAGTTAACCTTTTTTTTTCAAGTTCAAGTTTTATTTCATTTCTCAACTCAATATTATTTCTTATTACTTATTTCTTACCTTGTATATATTGAGTTGAGAAATGAAATAAAACTTGAACCTATTGGTTCACTGTGTGCTGACTTTAGACTTGTTTGTAATTTTACCCCTTGCATGCCTTGACACAATGCCCTAGTGGAAACTCCCCAGGAGTTTCTTCTAAGAAATAAAATAATCATAATCATAGTAACAATAATCTTTTCTTAGTGTTGCATTTATTTTCAAAATTACCATTGAATACGCTTGAATATTTGGTCTATTATCTTTTTCACTTGCCACATCTACGAATTTTTCAAAAAAGGGGGCTTAATGAAATGTATATTCTAACTCACTCCTCATTACTGCCCCATCACACCTCTAATTTGCTGACGTCTATGTCTATTACATTATCATGCTTATTTTTTTCATCATTAACGTCTTTGTTATTAAGCACATTTTGATTGCTTACAGAGATCCTCTTTATCATTTTGTTATTCATAGGGGCGTTGTGCCATTGATCTATATAACGAACAGCACCAAACGCCCTTAGTGCTCGCCGTCGCCAAAGGTCGCAGTGCCATTGTCGAAAGCCTGATCGAGCACGGTGCCGATGTCAACTCTTCGGATGGTGATGGCGATACTTGCCTTCACATTGCTGTGATGAAACATCGACAAGGACAGGATATTTCTGATACAGACACACTCAAACAGGTCAGCAGTTTTGGACACATGCTCACATAATGATGAAATAAAGTTGTAATAAAGTTGTAATGAATTGTTATTGATGCTATAAAAATAATGAATCAGAGCAAAAAATACGGCTTTATGCATACATGTTTTATTAATAGTATCATTATTTTTTAATGTTCTAAAGTCTTTGTTTGTGTAATTGATGTTGTCCTCTAGTTCCGCAAGAAATATCGTGACAACGGGATAACCAAGCCCCTGACTGCCCTCATGTGTTATCTTGTACAAAAAGGCGCAAACATTGGCCAAACTAATCTCAAGAAGCACACACCACTCAACTATTTGAAAGAAGCTGCTGTTCGTAAAGTTCTGGAACACATCTCTCGCAAGTTGAAAAGGTATCACATTGTTGTTAGCCCAGTTAATTATCTTTGCCCTTACCGGCTCGAAAAACCCTTACTTATACACCCACAGCCTCACTCACATATCCGCCTACGTTCTCTAATAAGCTTGATGAATGAGTATTAAATATTAATCGGTTCAAAGGGAGGAGTTTGTGGGATCTCATCCATTCTTCCTTAAGTACGGGAAACACTCTACAAATATAAAATGTGGCACGTACCTTACAAGTTTATTTTGTTTATGTTGCTTTTTATTTGTGTTAAAGTATTGATATTTGATATGCATTGAAATTGAAAGATCAAAGGGTTTTGATTCTATGTTCTTTTATCATAGAGAGGAGACTGGTGACAGCAGCTTTGTCAACATTCAAGGACCAGAGGGTGAAGGGAGGAAGCCCTCTACGTCCAGTAATGAGAGCAGTGTTGACAACCGAGATCGCAATGACCCGACAAAATCACCAAGAGGCTCACAATCAGGTTCGTGGTTTCAGGAATGTTTATCTTGTTATTTATTTATTTTTCACAACGCAACGTAAATAAGTATACAGTTGAAAAATCAGCCAGTTGGATAATGGAAATACAACAAACAGTTTGAACAAAACACAAGCAAACTGAAAATGGTTGGAACACATACTTCCGTCATTGTAGCTTGCTTCTTGATGAGCTCATCTTTTGGAACAACCTGGCCTGAAATGAAATCCTGATTTTACTTAAAGACATATTGATATACCATGTGGGTTCGTATCGCATTGTTACATGCTATGAATATTTAGGTTTGATCTCGCAAATCGGCCATTGCACAATTATTTTAGATATAATTTAGATTTCCAAAAAACAAAAAACAAGAGCAAAAGACGCCATGGTGGTGACTGTCTGCAAACAGTCCACATGCTGTACTTAGGGCCAGTCTTGATTATTAGAAAACGTCGTGCCAAGTTTAAAAAAAAAAGGGAAAATATAAACGAGGTTTTGATGTAGCAAAGTTCCACACATTCCTCCTTTAAAGACACACTGAAAGTTTAGTATGGACACATGTCTATAATGATAATGGATTATTCAACTATGGATTTATTCTGTATCTCCTCATCACCCTCTTCCACAGAGTAGCAATATACTTTTAAAAGTCTTTGATGTCGTGTTCGTAATACATCATGGACATTGATTTTTTAGCATTGACCCTGTTGCCTTGTAGTTACTTAATTTGCGAAAGCTGTTTAACTATATAGCTTCTGCACCTTGTCTCATTTACATTGAAGATACTGCATAGAGCCGAGCGTAGAGATTATTAGCTTTACCCCTGTGTAGTGGAGTGACTTGCATGGTTTGTTATATGGACATAATGGTGTAAAACTGCTCAATCGGAGCATATTTTCACTTCATCTCATTTTCACTGTCTGAAAATACCCCCAAAATAAGTATGGGTGCATTCACCTGCAAATCATTCGCGATACCCCTTTCAAAATGGAGTGACCTACAGGTTTATTCATTCAAATCAAATCAAACCATATCCTATCCTAGCCTCTTGTCGAGGCCCATAATACATTATGCTCCCTAATAAAACGTGTCAAAGATAAAAATCTACGCAAATGCGTGTTCATTATTCGAAATGAAGATGAAAATCACACTTATGTAGAATTCTGATAATGTACTGTATATCTTTGGGTGAGTTCCATGTTGGATTGGTGGTCGCACGAGAGAAAGATCACATTGGGGGATTGTCCTGCCAATATTTTAGCATTTGACCCGTCCCTAGTCGGCGATAGCTAGATGATAATAATGATAGCCAATGAAATATAATATAGTAAATTAAACTTATTTTTTGCAGATTTATCGAAATTGTCCATGACTAGATGTTTCAACTGCCCAAATATCTTTGAAAACACTAGAGACTTAAGCCTTTAAATGTCCCATGCTATATTCCACCACATCCATAATCAGATTGCATTTATTGCTCCCCTTTTTATTGCTTCCATAGATGATTTCAGTGGAGTACACGTCATTGAGGATCCGAAGAACGAGGTTAAGCTGATGGAGATGATCGGGAAAGGTGGATTTGGTGAAGTTTGGAAGGGCAACTGGAGGGGTACACCTGTGGCCATTAAGATTCTTACCACAGAGGGGAGTCAAGAATCTGAAGTTGAGCAGGAGGTTGCTGTCCACAAGTATGTAATTCCATCAAAAATTTTAGGATGAAAAAACGACATTTGAAAAAATAGTACTTTTAATATTTACGTTTTCAGTGGGGAAGAAAAAATACATCGTTTAGACAGGTCATCCTTCTAGAAAATAGTATTGTCATAATGAAGATGAAGAATGGGGCAATAAAATACATGTTTTTGTAGTGGAATATGGGATTATTGTTAACTTGGAGTTGGAATATTAAGCAAAAATATGATTTCACTGATTTTAAAAGCTTTTTTTACTGTCCACTTTAAATAAACTATAATTATTGTTTAAACAGACAAAACGTTTGTAACTAAATCTTCACCTATAAAGGAAATTTTATTTTTATATACTGCTCCTTTATTGCTCTCTGTTCATTAAAGTGATGCAAAAGATTAAAAATGCAGAACAAAATAATCCCATTACCCTTAAACAACCATAAAAGTTTTGGGGTTGTCTTAAAAAAAGTTATTAAAAAAAATTATTATTATATACATGTATATAGATATATATTATTTTCACGATTTTCCTCACTTATTTGGGAAAAATCTTTGTCTCCATGTAGACGTGCCCTTCATCCAAACATCGTTCAACTGATGGCAGTTGGTCATCAACGGAGTCCATCAAACTCTATGATTGTTATGCAACTCATTAATGGGAGTGATCTTAATACAATCATTTTCAAGGTATGAAAAATTAAGTATCAGATAATCAGACTATTATTTCGCATCAAACCAGAGACAAATTAATATATACATGATAAAAATGTATCATTTGTATCAATTTGTATCAATATATTGTAATTATTGTAATTATTGAATGATGTTGATTTACTGATGCGTGAAAGTCCACACATGGTTTATTCTCATGGTAACGGAATTAATGTGTTTGGAATGGTGTTGGACCTTGTCATTTCAAAAAGTTTTAAGATGTTGAATTTACAAAAGATTAGAATGTTGGTTTCATTGCTGTTGAACATTATAAAATTAAGAAAGCTTTCACTTAAAGCAAACACCAAATCATGCAAACAGTTGATACACATCTACACAGACCACTCCTTTCAACCTTAATGACACCCAAACATTCACTGTCACCTGCATCCTGGGCAGAATTCTAAAGAAATGGAGACTGGTTAGAAAACAATGCATTTTGCAACATTTCACTTCTGACTTTGCCCTTTATTCAGGGTAATTGTACATTTCATGATTACATAATCACAATAAATGGCAAATCATTGTAAGGAGGAATAATGAAGCTTTCCAATGAGACCAGTTTCACCTTTAATACTTCAATAATGAAGAATATATCTTCCCTCAAACTTGAGTTGCAGAACCTTTTTTGAGGGGTTATATAATATACAGTATATATATAAACAGTAATAATGAATATAAATATATTTCTCTCTTTTGGCTCACCATACGCATTTTAGTACGCACTTTGCAAGCATGAAATGCTTGTCCATTATCAATTCAAATTGCTTTGGAAAGTTAGATCTGCATATAGAGGTCTTATCACCAATATATTAAAAATTTGGCGGAAATTTAGTTTTGTGTGTTTCTATATGAGAGGAGAGTGTATTTTGAAAATTATTTCCACAAAACGAGACTGGTCATGCTGGTCGAGGGTCATCTAACGAATTAATAGGTCATTTTAACCACCTCTTACTGACCACATTCTCTTGCAGGAAGGTAATCCGTATGATTTCCTGACCAAGGTCCGGTTGTCTAGGGACCTTCTCTCAGCCATCACCTTTCTCCACCACTGCAATATACTTCACCTTGATATCAAACCACAGAATGTTATGGTAAGGATTTTATTATTTTAAGTATTTTGATCGTGTCCTTTTCTAATGTACATTCTTATCACTTTTTTTCTAAATCTAAACCTCTTTAATGCACATTCCAGACTTTTTCTAGACTTTCTCACGGTCACCTCACTTACCATTGTGTCCATCGCTTTACCGTCTGGGCTACAGGTTTAATTTTGAGAGTACGAACTCAAAATGCATCATATTTCTTTTCTCTCGATATTTCTCGAGATGACCCGATGTTTTTAAGGTGTCCGATTTATTAAAACTGAAAATGCAAACTTAAATATTCAAATGATTTGGATGGCAGTAATGATGATAGTAATAGTATCCATTCACATAGCACACTATTCGACTTATATACTATACTGCACTTTACAATGAACAATGATATTAAGGGAATTTGGGAACATTCTGTTACAAATGTCATTAACTTTTCTTGAAACTAGACGCTTCAAGAAATTTAAAGTTATTTTTTTTTCGCAATCGATCTGCACACGTAGGTTGAATCAAGTACCAAGAAGCCATATTTGTGTGACCTTGGTCTTGCCCACATCAAGTCGAGGTCAACAATGTCATGTCATACTGCTGTGCCTGCAAAAGGTACATTCATGTACATGCCCCCAGAAGCCTGCACGGCTATTGGTGGAGATATGTCTGCATCAACGGCGTCTGATGTCTGGTCCCTCGCCTGTACATTCATCGAGCTCTACTTGGGAGAATCAGTCTGGCCCAGGACCATGCATCAGATGGCCCTGCTTGGTAAGTTCATGAGTGATGACGTGGTCCCAGCCAGTGTGAAGAATCTCAAACCAGAAATCAAGAAGGTTCTAGAGCCTTGCTTCCAGAAGGAGTCATCCAAACGTCCGTCGGCGGAATCGCTCATGCAACAGTTCAGTGGGCTCATCTAAACAGAGCGTTATCATGACCGCACATGGTGACTCAGTGGTAGAGCATCCGCCTTATGAAGGGAAGGTCGTGGATTCGATCCCCGGCCGAACCATATCGAAGACATTAAAAATTTGACTTTTACCTTCTTGTTAGGCGCTCGGCGTAGTAGAATGGAGAAGGGTAATAATATGATTAATGTTATACAGAACCCGCTGGGGGGAAAAGGTTCGTAAGAGCTAAGGGGCTACCCAGGGTAAGTTATGATTATAAATACTATAGTTATAAAAATAAGTTGATTGTAGACCGCATTATTGTGGGATGCCTCTTGTCAACTCCTTCAACAGGCAAACAGTGCTTAACTTCCAGCTGAAAATTTTCAAAGAAAATTATTCATTATCATCATGAGTGAAGAATTAACTCTTTAGCACAATGCACTTTGTCATGTATGTTAAGGAAGGGAAACTTTAGCATCCCAAGCGAAATTGTAGCAAATAAATTTCTCAATCATACGAGATTCACTGCATTTGCAAATTAATTTTTACTTTGATCTACCAGTATCATGAAATATCACGTTGGGGTTCACTAATGAAAATTGGCGCATGTATATATTGCATTGTTATTTCTCAAAGAATCGTAAATTTAAGGAACATAAGTCATATTTTGTATTACTATTTGTAATATCTTGCATTTTACTTATGTAATGTATTAATTCATGTCAGAAATAATAATTTGTATTGCAGATGTTCATAATCATCAAAATAATTTCATGCGATATTCTAAGGTGTGTTATGTCCGATTTTGCTTGATGTATTTGAATGTTCACCCTAAAACGACCTGAAATTTACTTCTGAAACTATATATATGGTGATATGATATGTTTGACATATTTTTGCATATTTTATTCAGATCAGCATTTTCGTTCATGGGATTGTAATAAGAAGCATTCTTGTGTCTGAGAAATAGCTTCATTTAAAGATGTATATTATATATAATACCATGCATATCTTATACGTAGTTTTAATAATGAAAAAAAAAAAAATTTCTCGCCTTTCAACTGAACAAGTCTTTGTATATGATTTTGATTATTACGAAAATGATTATGCATGTTCTTTCTTTTTCGTGTATATACGTGATCGCTGAAGTGGTAAGAGTATATCGCAAGCTTTGTGGTTTATTTTTCGTGATTGTATGTCGATTTCATATAATACGCAGAACCAGTACCTGAACACTAAAATTACAGATTTTTTTATAAAGTTTTGCCGATTTATATACATGCCTGCTATATTTTGTAACATAGCCTTAAAATCATAGTTTACATGTGGGCAATTCCATAAGAGAATCGCCTTTTTGTACATCCGACCCCCATTTTTTTCAATTTCTACTTCACTTCATAAACTGACCAAGTCATGATCATTTAAAAGCATTACAGACTGTCGTAAGAACCAGAAATCAGATACAGAAACTTTCAAGGTCCCACATAATATGCATATATGGGATCGGACGTACGTATTTATTGGAATTGCCCATGTACATTAGACTATTATACTGCATGTATGTAGGCCTACTTGCACAGGTTTTTGTATTTATACGTATCTATGTAAAACAAAGTACTATTAATCGATACACGGCTGGTGTGTTATTATCATTAGATTATTCTTGACATGCTTGATATGTTTTCCTTTTTGCCCTGCTTTTATTGTAATTTTCAAATATGGACTTATATGGATGTATATTTAGGGCCGTAGTCTTACTTGAGGGGCGTCCTTTTTCAAGTCTTTGTGCGTATGACTGTCCCCTCCCATGCAATGATTGTTTATTGTTATTTTACCGTGAACTATTGTCAATATATTTTATGTTGTATGATCAAGTTTTGCATGGAAATAAAGAATCAATCAATTAACGAGAATACACAGACACGATCTTCAAAATGCTAAATCTATTTTGTGAACATTTGACAGCTTTAGCTAAATGGATGTCTACATGTCTATCAAAAGCATCCTGTATTGTATGTATGCCTCTCCATCATGCAAATTTCAACGATTTTATTACTAAATAATTGATTGCTCTTTGTCAATTAATGAATTGAAAGTAAACTCTTCAACTTCGTATATATGGATAAAAGGCATCTCAATTTCAGGTATTCATTTATATAGTATAAGTTTGTGTTAATATATCGCATTAGATTATATATGTATTTGATTCCACCTATAAAAGATGACAAAATGTTGTGTTTTCCACCGTTCAACGTTAAATGTAAACAGGAATTTGCCTTCCGTTTATATACAAATCAGCATTTGTTTGCCACCTTTAATAGACACGTGAGACCAATACACGACATAACGTTATCAAATTATTGATATTCTGATGTCATTCTGATCGCCTCTGTAAGTTCATTTGATTATATCTGGTTTAAGAGGTACTATTGCATTACGAGAAAAATGAAAAGGATTCAACGTGTATGGCGCTTTACTAATTTGATGTATTTTTTGATACCATAAATGCTTAAAATGATGATACACGTATGGTGTTGTACAAATCATTATCTCTGCAATTTTATGTATTGAAATTGATTTTGTAATGTACACGAGTATGTTTTGAAAAGCCCAATAGATAATGCATAAGTAAATGAATAAGTACTATAATACTGCCACAGCTCATTCCATTATTATAGCATTTCATTTCTTTTATAGGCATGACATGATCAAGTACTTTGAACTCTATTTTCATTTTCATACCTATTTTCGTCGTTTCATGCAAACGAGTTGTCATCGAAATCCATTGTCTGTCGTTGGGAAACTTTTATTTTTATGATGTAAATAATGTAAATAAACCTTTCCATATTCTCGTATACAGTCCACATGCGACACGAGGTGAAAGCACTATTAAGCCTTTAGATATTAACAGGCTACAGATATTAATGTATGTGATTGCCTGGAATTGAAGCTATCAGTGATAGTCACAAACGGGGCAATTTCCTTCTTGTATTGAAAAAAAAGGATATTAATCAGAATTGTTTGTTGATCCTTTATGATCGAAAAATGGATCGATATTCCTGTCCACTTAAACTTGTTTTCATTCGTAGAATACCGCATAAAATACATGTATAGTGTTTTCATTGTTCATTAGGTTTTTCCATGTTGCGGATTAAACTCTTCTCGATATGCATATGTGATTCTTTTTTTGGTACATAATGTATTGGCGACTTTTTGTTAAAATAATGTAAGCCTCGCCTTTTTACATAAATCATGTTGATTGTACAATGGTAACTGTCCATAACATATGGTATCCTTAAATCAAGTCTTAAGAAATTATTGTTTTTTAAGACTAGGCCGTGTGTTTATGACAAGCATGTGGGGGGGGGGGGGTTCTTGTGATATGAAAACAAAATCCCGTTATTCAAATTGATTGTGCGATGAAATGTGTTCATAGCATTAAGTACTACAAATCTAATGATCAAACTAGAGATTAGCTCTGTTTTGGGGGTGGGTTCTTTATAAGACAATGATTTTTTTTTTCCTGATGGTTGGTTGGTGTTGGAGTTAAGTTGGCGCTCTTCAATCTAGTAGATTATCTGCGCCAGGTCTTTTCCGAGTTAGTTGCTTAATTCCCGCTTCAATGTCCTCGGCGTAAGACTAGTCTGACCTGTCAAATAGCGAGGTCCAATACAGTGCGTCCCAGAAAAAACGAAACCGAGATTAAGCGATGATTTATCATAACTTAATCACAAATACAATAGACACATGACCTACCAATGTAAAGCTTAGAATCTCCTCTTTCATCTGATATTACTTAGATTATTCACCATTCACGCATGAGTGAGCGAAAACAATTTGAAGAAAGGATACCAAAAACTCATTTGGCGGGGGGTATCTGAATTTCAAACAGAAAATCACATGCCTAAAAAAGTTCAATATCTGCTCTTTTATTTGATACCTTAATCACAAAAAATGGTCAAGAAGTAAAAAAGTTATGTTCCCTCGAAACAATGCTTGTATTTCCATAATTTCATTAAATAAACGTGTTTTCACCGGTTTCCCACAGAAGCTATCGCATGGTTAACAAAAGACTTCATGCATGGCTGACCGTCAACAAAACGGAGTGTCAAGTGAGTTTGAACGTTAGCCTGCAGAACCTCTTAATTTTGTGAAATTATTGAAATTCAAGCCTTATTTCAAACAACCAGAACTTTGTTATTTCCTGACCATTTTCTGTAATTGAGGTATCAAATTAACGAGCAGATATTGAATTTTTTTTTATGTGGTTTTCTTTTTTAAACCCAGATACAGCCCGCCAAATGACTTTTTGGTATCGCCTCTTCAAATTGTTTTTGGTCACTCATGCGTGAATGAGAAATAATCTAAGTAATTTCAGATGAAAGAGGAGATTCTAAGCTTTACAATGGTAGGTCATTTGTCTATTTTATTTGTGATTAAGTTATGATAAATCATCGATAAATCTCGGTTTCGTTTTTTGTGGGACGCACTGTATAATTATGATTAGTTACCTCCACCATAAAATTGTGCGTTTTTGTACTTCATAGTCATGATAGTATGCAAACTTATAAAAAAAGCTAGTCGAAGCTCAATTTTAGTAGTCTAATGGGGTGTTGCAAAAAACTTGCGATCAATTGCAAGTCAATTTTTGGTCCCTAAATCAATTATGTCTTGCAGTTAATTGCAAATTAGTGATTGATTGTTAATCTGCTCCTTGAAACAAGAAGTTTAATCTGATTTGCTACAGCTAACATTGATCTATCAGTTGAAAAATTGCAACAGAATATTTGCAATTGATCGCAAATATTTTCTTGCAATTATACAATTACGAGGACGTTTAAATGGAAACTGGTCCCACTGCATGCACTTACGGATGCAGAGAGGATGCATGCCATCCGTTGGAAAACGTTATGTTTCCGTTGTGTACTCTTTGCATACGTGTTTCAGACGCTCTATATCCATCGAGCATCCGTCCACTGTGATTTCGTTGTCCGCCCATTTTGTCCATAGTCTGGAGCGGATCAAAACGGATGGAGCCACTCTGAAATTTGCTTGTCCGCTGTATCCTTTATGAATACGTTCTGTGTTCGTCGACCAGTGGGACCAGGCCTTCTATTTGACGAGATATTTATAATTCCATATATATTATTATAAAAACTGTATGACAATACACGTTATAATAATGTAAAGCTATCATGTGAGCTTTGAAGGTTTGCATGGTGGTAAGACTCAACAGTGCAGGTAAGTCCTGAAAAGGAACAACGGTCCCTTTTCAGGACTAATCGTTGTTCCTTTTCAGGACTAATCTACATGGTGTTACCGCAAAACTCTCCATTCAGTATAGCTGTTTTGTATACATGACGAGATATACCATGCATTCGTAAATTCAAGAACAAAATTCGCGATAAAGCATGCAATTTTGAATACATAATGAGACAGACAAAATCGACAGAGCTGCAGGAGAGGGAAAAATCTCGTCAAGTATTTTTATGTCTGTGTTGGTGTTCTTATAAACTTCTGGGGGTCACAAAGAGTTAAAGGTCAAGAAAAATGTTGATTTGAATGAATAGAGAAAAATCAAACTACCATAACGCTGAAAATTTCATCAAAATGGGATGTAAAATAAGGGCCAGTTGAATAAACCTTTGCAATAAAAAAACTCTGATTAAGAAAAATATACATTATGCCGTTTACACTCACCCATTAAAACTTTGCAAAAGATGGTCCAGAGTTTTTGTTTATTTGCCAGAGTTGTTTATGCAAAAAAAAAAAAATAAGCAACAGGCCCCTGTTTGTGCTGGTAACTCCTTGGTTTGACGAACCTGGTCTCTATATAGTGCGAAAGCAACTGGAATAAATTATAGTGTATGTGACTTCCAAGTTGGCTTGCCTAATAAGTGTTTGTTTTTTTGTGTTTTTGTATTTTAGCAGTTGTATATACGTACTTTGTAACAGTATTTCTAAGGAAAGAACGAGTGCATATTGGGTGAACTTACATATTAGTCCTATCGAAGATTAAATGGCATTTTTCCAAACTTACCATGGACCTATCCACGGAGGATTATTATATGGTTACTGGGGGTGCTGAGCATTGTCACAGCACCCCCAGTAACAATAGATGATCCTCCGTGGATAGGTCCATGAAACTTACCACTAAATTTGATTTTATTTTTAATCTTAAAGATTAACTTTAAATCTTGAGGACTTACTTTTTTTCTCAAATGATTGAAAGTAGTTTATTTTGCTTTATATTTAAATCCAGAAAGATTCAATCTAAATACAATATTCAACTGGTCACCGTTAAAGGCGATTTGCCATTTTTATTTTAAATCCTTGGAATTTAGAGTAGAGTGTAGTATATACGGTAGAAGAAGTAAAAGTAGGGCTAGTCTTACTTCTAGTTAGGCAGTTTCCCCAATATGTTAGCTTTGTATAAAGTGTCCGGGATACAACCTTATTTCAATTCAATATTATATCAGGCTTCAAGCTACCAGGGCCTTGGGAGCGATTTTTTTATTAGCAGGGGGTGCTGGTTTAAATTTGAGAGACAAAAAAAAAAGGTTTCCAGTATAAAATGAATAATAATAATGTGTCCATTTATATATAGCGCAGTTACTATGTGCATATTCTCAACTGCGCTTTGATAGTTGGTATCATATTATTACCCCAGTCAATAGGCGATAAAGCGTTCAAGGAATAAATCCTACCGGGTACCCATTCACTTCACCTGGGTCGAGTGCAGCACAATGTGGATATTTTTTTTTGCCGAAGGAAATTACGCCATGGCTGGGATACGAACCCACGACCCTCTGTTTCAAAGTCCGGAGACCAATCCGCTGGGCCACAACGCTCCACACTTCAACGCTCCACAATACTCCAAAATGAAGGTCATTTTGGTCACGAGAAATTTGACAATTAAAAAAAAGAGGTTTTCAATACAAAATGAAGGTGATTTTGGTTACATTTCTGGTATTTAGCATGCCCAAACCTATTTCCAGGGGGTGCTGCATATGGTGAATAACGCATGTGGCATCCCAAATGTAAATCTTAATGCCTTATCACCCTCAGCAAGCACCCCGCTTCCCAGGGCCATGCAAGCTAAAAGCACATATCCATGAATGCCAGAAAGGCTTTTTTCCATTCAGAGCAATCAGAGGATTGTTATTAAATCACATTTGGAAAAGCATATCCAAACTTTCTTCAAAAGAATGATGAACGTCCCCGGGGGGGCCAGTCAAATATATTGCTGTACACATGCGTGACCAAAAAAAAGGAGTGTTTTTCAGTTTTGGACGCGGGCCGCGCGTGCACTCGTTAAGGGTATGGAAAACACAGATTTTCAAGAAAAAGGGTGGCTTTGAAAGACTGGTCAATGGTCAATCGCGGGGTCAAACGTATTTAGGGTATGTTTTTTTTTCCAAAGCTTTTTTTAAGACTAGCCAAGCGTGTTTAGGGTTTTTTTCTCCAAAATTTTTCCCCAGGCTCATATCTGGCGACAACTTTAGGGGGTTATTTTGCACACCTAGAAAAAAACTCGTTTGGGGGGTGTTTGGAAATGATTTGGTCACGCATGTTTACAGTCATATATTTGACTCCCCCCCCCAACGTCACATTGATACAATAGAATTTTCTCAGACATACCTCCATGAAGCCAGACCGTGTAGTCTGCTGGCACAGACCCTGATTGAAACTAATTTGATCAACAAGTGGGTCTCCACGCGAAGGCTAGCACATCCACGCAAAACTTGCTGTTGCAGGGCACAAGGCATTATAGACTGCCCCACTGCACATTCAGACACTTTAATATAACTCGAGTGAAGTGTTTGCACAGCAGACAAGCCATGCAGACCTCCCTACAAGTAGCAAGCATGATCACCCTTGTACAAAAGAGTAGCCTAAATGACAAAGAATTCCGATTTCGCAATACCTGGACAATCCAAATGCAATTTCCCTCTACAGAGTAAATACGATATATAAACATAGGCCAACGATCACATATCTCTAACATGCTAGGATAGAGGGCGTAAGCATCTGAAGTGTACTTCGGACTTCGTGTACTGAGTTTGACCGACCGATCATTCCATTGATTGACTGATTGGATCACACATATGACAGTTGATGGTTCCTGGCAAGAATAAAGAATATTGTTAGGTGCTTGATATATAGTGCATACTGTGTTCCGGTCAGCGCGATAGCTATTTAGGAGCATGCTGGTCAATACTACGGTTATATTCAACGATACACAGTGGACGGAATATAATGACAAAATGACAGGATGTAGTTGCGACACTGTGGACATAGCGGACACAATCGTATGGTTAAGGTAAGTCTCGCTAATTAAGCTATATCTTGACTCAAACAATTATCGATCAGTAACATGAGTATTATACTACTTTTTCTTTCTTATTCTTCTTCTTTTTCTTCCCCTCCGCCTTCTTCTCCTTCTTGGCTCCCCCCCCCCCCCTCATCCTCCTCCCTCTTCTTCTTCTTCTTTTCTTCTTTTTCTCCTCCTACTTCTTCTCCTCATTTTCTTCTTCTTCTTCTTCTCTTTCTTCTTCTTCTTCATTTTCTTTCTCTTAATTCTTCTTCTTCTTTTTCTTCCCCTCCTCCTCCTCATTCTTCTTCTTCGTCTCCTCATTATTCTTCTTTTTCTTCTCCTTCTCCTCATTCTTCCTCTTCTTCTCCTCCTCATTCTCTTCTTTTGAGTTTCAATGGAATGATTTTGAAAGACTCGAAAGCCTTCACCTGTCCCTTATTGCGTGTGCGATTGCATAATGGGGGGTTCCTCATTCAAATCATAGGTAGGCTTAGCACGGATTAGACATTCGGTTCAAATGCGCTTAGCCAGTGAAATAACTCGGACCTCATAATCTCTCTGGAGGTAAGTGGTCTTAATGAGTAATCTATTGTGTACAGAAAGCAAGCTATATACGTATATATGTGCTAGTCTAGTTTTCAAGACCCACTTGTTGATAAAACTTTTAACCAGGGTCTATACTTGACGTTCCTCATGGAGCCTCCTTTTACTATGGCGGCGGATCGAATTTAAAAAAAAGTGGAGGGGAAATAGAATCACAAAGTGAAGGTCCTTTTCACGTCCTTTTCACTGAACTGAAAAAAGGAGAGATGGCTGAAATCCCTCCCCCCCCCTCCCGAGTCCGTGGCCAGGTTCCCGGGCCTTTTTTTTTAGGACAAGTCCCCCCCCAACAAAAGGTTAATTTGAATAAAAAGAGAAAAATCCAACAAGCATATCACTGAAAATTTCATCAAAATCGGATGTAAAATAAGAAAGTTATGACATTTTTAAATTTGGCTTAATTTCACGAAACTGTTACTTGCACATCCTGGTCTGTATGCAAATGAGGGTATTGATGATGTCATCCACTCACTATTTCTTTTGTATTTTATTATATAAAATATGAATTATTCTAATTTTCCCCTTTGTGTCATGTAAAAGAAAGTTTTGTTTCTCTCTGAACATGTGGAATTACCATTGTTTTAACATTTTATGGTTCGGTCAAGTTGTTCCCTAATGTCAAATTTGTAAAAATTGAAATATTGTGTAATTCAAAAAATAAAAAAACATAAGAATTCGTGAGTGAGGGACATCATCGACTCTCTCATTTGCATGTTGCTGACTTGTTTATTATAATTATTATAACTATTTTGTGAAAAATAAGCGATACTTTAAAACCCTTTAAAATGCCATAACTTTCTTATTATACATCCGATTTTGATGACATTTTCAGCATTATGCTCGTCTGATTGTTCTCTATTGATTCAAATCAACATTTTTCTGGGGTGGACTTGACCTTTGATTAGCATCCTGAGAGAGGAACATTATTAGCTCTTTCATTCAACTCGTTTAGATTATCCAGTGTTTTAGATTTGATAATGTCTGATATGCAGTAAAATTTCCCTTTTTGTTCATTTTTCATTCATCACAGTCATCATTTTGGGGTCATAATTATGATGTTCCATAGATCATCCTAAAATGACTCGATTTACATTATTTTTTTTCGTTTTCCCTTTATGATTTCATCATGCTCAAAATTATGGATGTAAATGGTGTATCAAGGCATTGCAATACATTAGGCTCGATATGTGTACTATAATACCTTTAAGTTTCTCCCCCACCCTATACAGATTGTCAAGCAATATATACGCTCTTTGTTTCTGTCCGAAGAGTTCGCTTCTGATGTTTTTATGTAGTAGTGATACTGAGATTTTTTTTATCTATTGTCCTGGGCCAATAATAATATTATGATTATGTTTGCAGCCTTTAGCTCTACATCTTCATGGTTTTCATGGTTCGTGAATATTTACGATGTGTAAATGGCATGACATATATGATACGTGATATGTAGCGTGTAAATTATGTACAAAGTGTGTGCTGGGTGTGTGAGAGGTGAGTGTGGCAGTGGCGTAACAGGCGGGGGGGCAGGGGGGGGGCAAGCTGCCCCCCTGGCGGATTTCACCGGGAAAATAAAAGAAAATGGGAACAAGAAAAAAACGAGGGAGAAAAAAAGGGAAAGGGGAAGGAAAGGGGAAAAGGAAAGGAGGAAAAGGAAAGGGAAAAATGAAAAGAAAACGAAGAAAAAAAATTTTTTAATGGAAAAGGAAGGCAAGCTGGAAAATGTACGAAAGAAGAACATTTGAGAAAGAACAAATCATATCCGAAATAGGCCTATGTCATGCAATAGCACGGTGGGAAATGAATTAAAAGATGACAAAATGGCAAACAATAGCGGGAAACGAAAGTAGAATGTAATTAGTCGAAAGCTTAATTTGAAAACAAAGAAAAGGGACAAAAAAAAGATAACACGACCGGGCTGCCGATGATTGAAATTAAAGAGAGGGAAGAAAGATGGACTGCATACAACATTGTGCTATAAGCTTGCCTAAATTGTATGCAAATAAGCTACCGGGGATTTGCCCCAGACCCAACGCAGTAGGGGCTCTTCATTTATAACCTTCAAATGGCTCTATAACGTCCCCCCCCCCCCCCCCCGTGAAATCACGTTCAATCACTGGCATACAGGCGCGGGGGGGGGGTCTTGGTTCCACACCCAAGAGGAAATAAAAGAAATTATAGGAGACAACGTATAATGAAATGTGTTATTTGCTGAATATAATGGGAAAATCTATCACATAATTAGAATGTAATTTCAATAGGCAATTTTTTTCCCAGCTCTCTTTGCACGCTGGCGACTTTTTACAAATTTTTTCCACATTGCTATGTTTTGCCCCCTCAAAATATTTGGTTCATTACGCAACTGGGTTGAATAAATGTGTTGTGTAAGAGCTATATTTTGTATATGCCCGCGATTTGATTAAAATAACGGCAATCTGCGAGGCTTAAATGGCTTTGATATCAAGAAGTTCCGGGGGCTCCGCCCCGGACCCCAACCGCACATCACTCCGTATGGAAGGGTTGGGACATGGCCCCAAAAATGTCTACAAACAAGAAAAAAAAAGCAAAGGAAAAGTGTAGGATATGATTTTATCTACTGAATATAATGTCAAAAAATAGCTCAAAGTTAGATTCTCATGAAAAGGTGATTTTTTCTCGCTCGCTTCGCTCTCTCGGGACTTATATAAAGCAGCTTTTTAGCACATGGGCTATACTGCGCCCCTAGTTTTTTTTTTACACTTCACGCTACAGCCGCAAAGAATCCTGTTCTCAGTGGCGTACAGACCACCAAAAAAAAAATCTAAAGAGAGAAGAGTGAAATATATTATTCTCTGGATATCATGTCAAAATCTATCACAAAATTGGATTTTGTATTAAAAATGTCAAATTTTTTGCTCGCTCGCTTCGCTCGCTCGCAACTTTTTTTTAAAAGATAAATTCTACCCGATACGCAATATCTGGCCTTCTCAAAATAGTCGCCTCGTTACACCTGTTCATACCATGATATGACCGGGAAATTTTTGGCTCTTGCCCCCCCTGGCCACCGACCCCTGTTACGCCGCTGGAGTGTGGGTGTGCTTGTGGGAGTGTGCGTGTGTGTGTATTACCTATGTGCGTGTGTGTGATGTAAAATGCTAACTGTGTATAGGATGGTACGTCTGAAGGGCAACCCCCCCCCCCCACTCTCTCTCTCTCTCCCTTCCTCTCTCTCACTCTCCATCTATTTCCCTTTGCCTCATTCTCTTCCGCTCATTTTGCACACACAAATTCGAATTCGGGTCCCCAGGTTGATATATGTATATAGATATATATATATATATACAATATATATATATATATATATATATATATATATATATATATATATATATATATATATGTATATATATGTACATACATATACATATATATATGATATACATATATATATATATATATATTATATTTATATGTATATATACAATTTTAGGTGTCATATAAACCAAATAATGAATGTTTATGAGTGCAATGGACAGAATACTTCATGAGGTGAAAGATGAAATGATCCAATCAACGAGGCGTAGCCGAGTTGAATGGATCATTATTTCACCTTTCACTGAATGAAGTATTCTGTCCATTGCACGAATGAAAAAAATTCATTATTTGGTTTATATGACACCTAGAAAATGGTATATATACATATACATATAATATATATTTATATTATATATATATATTATATGTATATGTATATATATATATATATATAAATTTATGAATTTCGATGCAAAACATTCTCATGCAGTGCGAGTTTGGTATGTTGATTATTACGTCATTAAAACATGCGCACTGCTGGTGCCTGCAGCTGCAGACTCGGTGCGTGCGTGCAATGGACAAAATCGTATGGATCCAAAATTGCACGGTTAATGACGTCATTGCAATGTGGGCTGAATGAACGATATCAAACAACCAATCAAATCACAAGGATCTATCTAGGTGTCATATAAATAAAATACAAAAATATATATATATATTTTGTGAAAGAAATGGATGAAGAGAACAATGGCTGACAATTTTCATTTTCATTTGATTAAAAAAAAAGGAATGCACTGTATGCGAAGGTAGAATATGCAAATGCCTTATAACCCTAAAGGCCCGGGGGTGGATTCCGCCCCCCTCCCTCAAAAATTTTCACGATAAATCCGCCGCGCTAAACTTTTCAACCGCGCCGCTCGCTGACTGTTTACTTTCAAATCTCGCACAACTTTTGAGACCAAATTTGCGATGCTCGGGTACGCAGTTACGAAATTATGCAACATTATGTAAGTGCATGTCAGACCCAAAACTGCTCAAAAACGTGGATCCATTTACAAATCCAATGCAAATTGTGTATTTAGCCAAAATTTATAAATGTATCATTATTTCGACTTACCTGTACTGATTAAACTTAATTAATTTTGTTTTGTTTGTGATCAGAATTAACTCTGCAGCAATGTCCATCGAAAAAACAATTAAAAACAAAAAGTCGAAAAAACAAGGAAATACATAATAAATTTAAAAAATAATAAAATACATAAGAAAAAAATTGCGATACCAAATTTGTTTTAAGTACATCAGGATCCTACAAAAAGTCTGTGAATATAAAATGAGCAGTTTTGAGGCAGTATGATAGTTGATTAGAGGAAATGTTTTATTTCATGAAAAAAATTAGCATAATTAAGTCATTAAATGAAAAATCTTATCATTCCAAATAAATTAACCATACGGCCTTGTAAATTATATCGCACACTACCCCTGTGCAAATTTTCGCGGTGCTCGCGCGATTGAAGGCCAAGATATCCGGAATCCCCCCCCCCCCCCCGGCTGTGAGATGGGTCCAAATAACCCGGCAATTTCAGAATGAGTTCTGCCGTAGCTTTCAACAAATAGGCTACCTTTAGAACGGATGAAGCATTACCTGATTTTTTAATACCTCATTATAAACGGTAACAAAAACACCATTAGTGTGCAGATTGAGTGATTGGGCCCATGGACCTTACCCCCCCCCAAAAAAAAAAAAAAATAATAATAATAATTATAATAATAATAATAAAATAAATAAATAAATAAAAAAATCATGACCAAGAAAAAAAAGTAGAAAGGGAAAGGGAAAAGGTGAATTGATATCTTTTCTAAACATTACGTCAAAATATATCACAAAATTATTTTTTAGATTAAAAAGTTCATAAATTTTACTTTCTCGAAACTTTTAATAAAATTGTCGCAAACACTATCTTTGGCCCCCTCAAAATTGGTGGCTCATTGCGCTATTGAGAAAAAATGTATCTATTTCTATATATTTATACATGTATATACACAAGCACTTGAAACAATATTGTTGGATAATGGTCCCATGTTTCAAAAGCTAGGCATAAGTTTATTTTCTTAATGGCGGGAACATATCAGATAGCATTGTATGTCAAGCCGGATAAGATTGTCTTATAGCATCAAACAAAATAGCCGGTAGAAATATGTGTATCATTACTGCAAAAGGAAGACGAAATATATAACTCATTTCTTCTTCCGCTTTCTTTTTTTTTGTGTTGGCCTTTTGTCTGTTTCTTTGCTGTAGATTGTTTGTCTTTCTTAATATAGTTATTATCATCTCCTTAGACGCTTTCATCGTTTGTTTCTTGGCAAAGCTGAAAAATGAATTTTGGCCACTTTTATATCGGATACAGACACTCTCGGCACATTTTCCGGTTAAACGAAATATAGAAAAAAGCGCATGTATAACGATGATAAAAATGAGAATGATGATGATAAAGATTATATTAATTATGAAGAAATAATGATGATGATAATGATGATGATGAAGATAATGATGGTGATGATGATGATGAAGATAATGATGGTGATGATGATGATGACGTCGACGATGATGATGGTGTTGGTGGTGGCTATGGTGACGATGGTTATGGTGATGATAGTTATGGTGATGACGATGAAGATGATGATGATGATGGTGTTGGTGGTGCTAGTGATGGTGGTGGTGGTTATGATGATGATAATGATGGCGGAGGCAATGAAGAAGAAGTGAACGAAGAAGAGTGGAGACTTTAGAAAACATCCTTTTAAATATTATATGTACATAGTAAGGTATGACAATGTGTCCTTTCAATCCAAAACGAATTCCAGTCAGTCATGATTTTACATTAAAAAACCTAATAACTTTATTTTTTTTCAAATTGTCGAGAAATTACACTTTAGCGTTCACTTTTACATCAATAAATATACAATACAGTCGATGTATTCATTCATTTATTTGTCTACTATTGTCGGAGAAAGATACCGAACAATAAACAACCATTAAACAGGCCATTACTGGTTACAAAAAACTAAATCCATCATGAACCGCGCTAATATGATATTGAAACCCACTCTATACTGACTCTCTAAGCGAAACTGAAACTTGCTATTTACGCAAGGCGAGATAAACCTCTTAAGATGTAAATCTCTCATTTCCCCCAAAAAAGGTTTATAATAAATATGATTTGAGCTAATTGAAAAATACTAGAAAGAGGCATATCAATACCAACGCACTGGCACCAACACTCGATCACTAACACACACATACATCCACATCCACACTCACTGGCAAACATTCCTCCTCCCCCCCCCCCCCCTCAATAAAAAAAGTCCACGTCCAAGAAAAAAAGAACGAGAAAAGAAAGAAAATAAAAGGAAAAGAGTGTTTTTATGTGTTAGAGATTTCGCTTGCTCGCATCGCTCGTTCGGACTTTTGAGCAATTTTTTCACAGATGCCTTGTCACTTTGCTCCCCCAAATTCGCCACTGACTACACCCACACTCACACACGCACTCGTTTTTATTCACACCTGGGGCTCGTAACACAAAGCTAAGCAATGATCGTAGGACATTTTTCTACGATTGATTCCATTGACTACAATGTACAATGAATTGTAAAAATCAAACTTACGATCAATTGCTAACCTTTGTGTTACAGGCCCCTGGTGGATGTTTCACAAAGCTATTTCTAAGTTAAGAGCAACTTTACGAACGACTGGTGATACTTTCTTGTAGTAAATGATACACACACACACACACACCAGATTTTCCTTCCTGTTGAATAGGAAAGGGTCACTAGTCGTTGGTAAAGACGCTCTTAAAGTCCACCCCGACAAAAAGTTGATTTGAATAAAAAGAGAAAAATAAAACGAGCATAACACTAACCATCAAAATCGGATGTAAAATAAGAAGGCCATGACGTTTCAAAGTTTTGCTAAATTTCACGAAAACAGTTAATATGCAAATCCCGGTCAGCGTGCAAATTAGGGGACTGATGACATCACCCACTCACTATTTTTTTTGTTTATGAAATGTAAAATATTTTTATTTTCTTATCATTTTCATGTGAAAATACCATTGTTTTAACATTTTGTGGTTCAATCAAAAGGGTCCTATTGTCAAATCTGTAATATATGAATATGAAATATTATATAATTCAAACAAAAAATAAAAGAAAGAGTTAGTGAGGGACATCATAATAGGCTCTCTCATTTGCATAACACTGAGTTGTGCATATAACAGTTTGATGAAAAATACGCAAAACTTTAAAATTTCATGTATTCCTGATTTTACATCCCATTGTTATGAAATTTTCAGCGTCATGCTTGTCTGATTATTCTCTGTTGATTTAAATCAACCCTTTTTCAGGAGTAGACTTGACCTTTAACGTACAAACAACTTTATGTAACACTCACCAGTATTTGAAGTCAGTGCAGTAGGTTATTACTCCGTACCTCCCAACTTCCTGGGCCCCGTCTTACAAAGAGTTATAATTAATCCAATCAATCGTAACTCTATGGAAATCCATCAGAGTCATAATTTGTTCTACAGGAAATTTGCAAAATGTCAATTGGAAACAAAGGAGAACACACCAAATTGTCAAGAAAGCAATGAATTTATGGATATACATTCATATCTAGAAATTTTTTGAACAAACATGCATTCTATATGTTGACTTTGCTGGCTTTCCATAGTTGCGATTGATCGGATCAATCGCAACTTTTTGTAAGACGGGCCCCTGGTATTCCTTATATACTGATTAAAAGAAGATTGGAAAGAAACATTACAATGATTTAGCACCTTGTTATCATCACAATATCTGCTCGTAAATCAAATTAGATGGCGAATTGTCTTTCAATAACGATGGTATCGTACGTGGTTGAAATGGGTGCTTTGAAGTGAAGAACTTGGCAGTTATGTGTTAGGGGGCACAAAGGACCATGATCCACCATCTAGAACGGATGAAAACAAAAGGAGAGAAAGTAATTAGACCATGGACCTACTAGACCCCCTTAGAAATAACAATATACAAACTACTTTTCTATTGGGATTTACAAACTACTTTTCTATTGGGACTTTTATATCGGTCGCTACACTCTCTCACACTGTCCCTTCACTGCATCGTATATTTGGAATACAAGGGTGAAAATGGCAATGTTCTTTTGCTCGGACGCTACGTTACATCGCACACAACGCCGTTTTGTTGTATGTTATATGCAGCTAAATTCTTACCAGTGAAAGCAAGATTATGAACGGCATTCAATGTCCTATTTTACAATGTGAATTGATTTAAACTCTTTAGTTGCACTTGGGGACAACTGACATTTTAAGCAAATTTGACTGTAATTATGTGTCTTTTAAAAAGGTGCTACGGATTACAAGTTCTGTTTTACATTAGTTTTCCTTTATTATTACACCTTTTTGTATATCCATGTATTCATATATGCAATTTCCTTGTTCTTCATATTTAATTTATATTGTATCACAATCATTTATTCAATCATTATAGCACGTTTAGTGTTCGTACTACATTATATCTTATCGAATGTTATCATGGTTATATATTTTGTGAGACATGAAACTGAATCTGAGGGTATCTTGCTCGGTCGCAACTAGACAGAAGTATTGATAATAACGATAATGATAATGATAATAATAATAATGATAATCATAATAATAATAATAATAATAATCTTAATAACAATAATAATCATAATTAATAGTGGTAGTATTAGTAG
This sequence comes from Lytechinus pictus, assembly GCF_037042905.1. NCBI lineage: Eukaryota > Metazoa > Echinodermata > Echinoidea > Temnopleuroida > Toxopneustidae > Lytechinus > Lytechinus pictus. The sequence goes on from NC_087258.1 coordinate 22,365,213, forward strand.
CAGTAGAAGTAGTAGTAGTAGTAGTAGTAGTAGTAGTAGTAGTAGTAGTAGTAGTAGTAGAAGAAGAAGAAGAAGAAGAAGTAGTAGTAGTAGTAGTGGTAGTAGTATGATAATGATAATTATAATTATAATGAGATCAACAATGATAACAGGGATAATATTAATAAATACAACAATAATGAAAACAACAATGATAATAAGGAAAACAATAAGGAGAACAATAATAATACCAAGAAGGGAATCCAAAGAGGTCCGTAGTTATTATTTTTAAACTAATTCAGGCGATAATTGAGGATCCAAATCCTGTTTGAGCAAATTTGAGAGCACAAACGCAATATCTATTTTAGGAATAAAGCAGCAGCTTATAATGTTCCTTTTGTATCGCACACCAACTCTTCAACTTTGAAGTTACCCCCAAAAAGTCATCAAAAAATGAAGTAAAGGTAAACACGAAAGAATGCATCACTCTATGTGCAATGGTAATACAAACATAAAATGCATTATCAGAGTAAATTATTAATAGATGAAATAATTCAATCATCACGCATCAATATTTGATAGTCAATATGGTCTGATTCGTTTACAATGTTTCACCATGAGATGAATGTTGTGGTAGCTGTGCTTTTACAAGGCCCGTTGGCTTTGTTTTTGCAGTTCCCATTTTGATTGTAATGTCTACCTTTGTTTATAAATAATTTATTATGTTTGTATAGTGAGGTAGGCCTACTTTTTAGATTCAGAATTAAATACTGATGCAAATTGAATTAAATAGAGCAGTTAGGCAGTATGTTGTGACAGTTTGTAGGTGCAGAAATGCGTCGACTGTTAAAAAAATCACTGACACTGACTCACCACACACCCGCACCCTCACCTCCCCCCCCCCCCATTCAGACACACACACACACATATCATTCTCTTCCACCAGGGACATGAGAGGGAGTCTCCCTCTCACGTCCCTGCTTCCACATACTTAAGAAAATATGAAACCATTGTTGATCAAGGTAAACGATGTATTAATGTGTCCATAATTTGTTGTAATTTGCTCTATCAAGAATAATCGTTTATATTTTTTTTTCTGTTTCACCAGACTTTATCGGTCATCATCTGTCTATTGCTATCCCCCATTCCTTTATTCCCTTACATCACATACATTAATCATTATGTAATGATTAATCATTATTTTTATATTGTAAGACATCCTAATGTGATTGGTCCATATCCCTGAAGCATATTTACTTTGTTCTTATTACCATCAGCTTAATTCAAACATTTGTATTGTGATATAAAGGGAACTTATAACCTTGTGCAAAATTTGAAGAATGAATTTAGGGCCTGCATAGTAGATCAAGCAGTTAAGCAATATGTACATATTCTCCTTGTGTAAATGTACTCGAGCTCTTAAAAACAAAAATATAGCTCCTATACAGACCGTATGATTTGGGATGACCTCAGCCTATATTCATTTATTTACGATACCAAAAATCTATTGCGAATGTGGTGAGTTACGGTATAAGTGAAAAAAAAATCACCTTGGAAAAGAAGATTGTTCATTATCATTTTCCTATTGGTTGCCAAATGTATGGGGTTTTAATTGGTAACCATGCCATCTTGTATATTTCAATGAGCAGTTTTGAATCTCTATATCTATATTATATATATCAAAGTAGCACATTTCATGGCTATAACAGTATCGGTTTATAATCCAAGCGGACATGCTCTCCAGCCTTTGGTGAATGTTTGGTTTCCGTATCCAAAATAATGCCCAGACAGGTGATTGCACTGTTTCATCATGTTCATAGAGGGTTTAGAAACGGATATATAATTTGTAACGTAATTGGTAAGAAACAACATTCGCACACCTATACACTATTTCTGCAATTTCTACAAGTTCTCACCAGAAGCGCTATCCATAAAAAAAAAAAAAAAACTGTAATTTATTCATATTTCTGTTATTTAATATTTACGAAGGTTTTTATTTGGGATGGGTTGCGAGTTAATTGGCATTTTCTTTTTTTTATTATAACTATCTGGGGAGTGTTTCATGAAAGGAGAAAGGACTTGTCAGATTTTTTGTCGGACAAGTCTTGTTTTATCCGGCAGTTACCAAAAGAACTGTGCTTCTTAGCCAATCAAAGAAAGTTGTCAAGTCTGACAACTTGTCAGACCAAAAATGTAGATGAAATGCTCCCCAGAAGTCACTGGAATCTTTCTTTAAAAAAAAACATGTATGTGTATGTGCCAAAGCATGATGACCATTAAGACAGCGATTTACTTGTGACCAAATAGAGTTATATACATGCATCGCCTTTCATGTCAAGTGTTACGCCAAATTTGATTAGGAATTTGATTTAAAATTTCACATAAGCAGTTGCAATGAGATTGCTATATTGTTAAAATAAAAGTAAAGGATCAATAATAATAATAATAATAATAATTGATTAACGAGTGAGACTTTACTGACAGAAGTGTGAATTTGTGGCCGAATGCGAAAGTTCTATGAATAGATGCTAATAGGGAGTAATCACGCGTTACAGTGTGAGTGGATGCTACTTAAAAGTATTGAAAGAGTGTGGTCAGTAATAATTTAGTCTCTTGGAATTGTGTCGCATTTAAACAAACGAAACCAGACCGAACACAGCTATTGCACTTGCGTAGCCTGTCGCGGGGGTCTTGGAAAAGCGCCCCCCACCAAAAAAAAAAATATTTATATATTATACTTCCGATTTGAAAAATAAATAAATAAACAGAAAGAGAAACAGAATATAAACTGAAAAGGAAAGGGGTAAAATATGAAGTGGAAATAATATCAAGGTGTGTCACGAAAGTAGGCTTATATTTTTTTTTTTTTTTTTAGTTTTAAAATAGCTTAGGTCATGCTCTGCCCCCCCCCCCCCTTGATTTATTTATTCATAACGCCACTGACTACGTACTATTACGAAATTACCACCGATCGGCTAGAAGTTGGTTTCGTAGGACATAACAAAAAAAAACAGCTTAGACATTGAGTGCTCACGTACATGAATATAATCTTTTCTCTCTCTCTCTCTTTCTTTTTCTCTCTCTTATTTATCACAGAAGATGATCAAAGATCAATGCATCATTATGTGGAAGGCGAGCTCCATCTATTATGAAAGGCCCCAATCTGACTTTTTTCCGTTCTCAAATTCGCCACTAAGATTTCCAGATTCATCAGGTTTGGACATACTGCTGGATGATGATTCAGGGGCTAGGAACTCTATGGGCATGGTGACGTCCATTATGTCCACAGATAGATGATCCCGCTGTGATTGTGTAAAGCACAAGGTTTAGCGAAAGAATAAACCATTTAAAGGATAAACATTTTCGTTTTGGTTAAAAGGACAGAGAGCCAGCGATATGGATTTCATCCATTTGTTCTGGTTAACCTGTATATTATTAGCATCTGCAGCGGTGAAGGGTTCCGGCGGAGCAGATGGAGTGGATGCCAACGGGGAACCCTGTGACTACCATGTAACGCCTGATGGATTACAAGCAATTTGCACCCACCGTAACCTGACCGAGGTACCTACTGATATCGTGGAAGACATCGCCATGTTAGATCTCTCACATAACCAACTCACCAGATTGGGAAACGCATCTTTTAATCGCCTTCCCCATTTGAGGTTGCTGTCTCTTCGTTCCAACGAAATGACTTCTATCGAGACGGGTGTGTTTGATTCTTTGCCCGAGCTCTATAAAATCACTCTCTCAAATAACAACTTAACATGTCTACCAACTGATGTATTCTCCCATAATCAAAAGCTGCAAATCGTTGATCTCTCGGTTAATCAGTTTGTTAATTTCCCCGGTAACGCGATAAATCATGTACAATCATTAACTTTGCTTAATATGGAAAAGAACTCACTGTCACGTCTAGACTTTACAGGATTTGAAAGCAGGAACATAACTTTGCTCAACTTCAAGTATAATAACTTCTCGTCCTTTTCAGAAGACGACTTTCTGCCCCTCAGGAACGCAAAGATTAAACAATTTACACTGAAAAAAAACTTTCTCACGTCACTTCCGTACGGTTTGTTCCGCCATCTCGAGGGGGTACAGGAGATGATTCTTACAAATAATCAGTTCCGCAATTTCAGCTTAGGATCTTTTCTGGGAATGTCCTCCTTGAAAACCCTACGATTGGCAGGCAACTTGATTGCAGCCATTGAGCCTCTCGCCCCTCTACCAAATCAGACAAACGTGATGCCAAGTTTAACGCTTCTGGACGTACAGGGTAACCGTATCTCGTCAGTCCCTTCTCGGTCTTTCTGGGGTCTGGCCAACCTCATCAGACTTGACATCCACCAGAGTCGGATAAAAACTGTACAGAATGATTCTTTTGAAGGACTAGAGTCACTGGAGATTCTTGACCTCACTGGAAACCATCTTAAGTACGTCAACAAAGAGACGTTTTTAGTCTGCCCGCGTCTCAAGTCATTGATATTGCAGAGCAATCCTTTCACGGGGTTGACTCCGGCGCAGTTTGCCGATCTAGTATCACTAGAATCTCTTAATCTAGCACGGTGTCAAATAAACAAACTCTATTTACAGCGGGGAGGATGGAATCTACCAAATCTAAAATTCCTAGACATATCATATAACCGACTTTATCGTCTTGAAAAGTACTCGTTTTATGGAATGGCTAATCTCACGACACTTAACATATCTTGTAACAACCAGTTGGCAACGATTGAAAACGGGGCGTTTGTATCTCTTGACCATCTCCAGAGTCTTGGACTGTCTGGATGTCTTTTAAGCCAGATCCATAGTCCTTTTGCCAATCTAAATGAACTCTCCATTCTAGACATGTCCTACACATCCGTTGAGTTGATGTATGAACTCTTTACAGGGTTAAACAACCTTACGAGGTTGAATATGCGGGGGTCGGGGATAGATGAGAAAAGCCTTTGGAACTCACCTTCGAATCCACCTTTGTTGTCAGCTCTATCAACATTAGAACGCCTCTACCTCAAAGGTAACCAACTGGACGGACTAATACCGGGAACCTTTCGTGGTCTCGAAAGCCTTCAACACCTAGAATTGGATAATTCTGACATAACTGTTCTACATGAGGATATTTTTACGAACTTGACGTCGTTACAGACCTTAACATTTGACGGAAATCACATCGCAGAACTGACACCCCGACACCTATCCGATCTCTCTTCGTTATATGGTATTTCTATCAGGAAAAATGAGATCAGAATTATTGCTACTGATGTCTTCACCAACAACCCACATCTGTCATATCTGTATATATCCCACAATCACCTAACCACCATCCAAGAAGGTACCGTACTCCCTAGGAAAACGTTGGACGTCTCAAACAATCCTTTCACTTGTAATTGTGAGTTTGGATGGTTCGTGAATTGGCTGGACCAAGCCCAGGTATCTATCATCCACCCTGAACAAACCAACTGTTCACCTGTTTCACCAGCACCCTTTAAGAATCGGCCCATTCTGTCATTTGATCCCCGAGAGGTTTGTGGCCCTAAAGTTTGGGTCTATGTCATCACAACCTTTGCCATTGTGACCTGTCTCATGGTTTGTATAGTAGCGTATCAAAGACGATGGTTGATCAATTACCGATTATTTCATCTTAAGATATTATTGCTTGGCAGACGAGACGGTCACGATGGACGAGAGAGGCTCGATTACGAGTACGACATTAATATCGCATTCGACGACGATGACGAGAAGTGGGTGAGGACGGAGCTGAAGCCTGGACTCGAAGAACGGCTTCCGACGTTCGACAGGATCGTGTGCGGCGACGACGACCTTCCGCTCGGGATGTTTTACATCGACGCCATCACCGAGGTCGTAGAGCACAGTTATAAAAGCGTCCTCATCGTGAGCAATCGATCCGTTGACAATCACGCCTTCATCAACAAGCTCCGTCTCGCCGTCGATCACATGAACGAGGTCGAATTAGAAAAGATCATATTGATATTCAAGGAGGATATCCCCGACGGGCGATTGCCGTATCTAATCAGACTCTTCCTCAGCAAGAATAAACCATATTTCCGGTGGTCAGAAGATAAATACGGACAAAAACTCATGTGGGGAAAATTAATGCAGGAACTGAGATACAACAAGAAAATGAATGATTTATTACCTATCTAAGAACATTTAGAATGCACTTAGCATGATCAGGAGAGCGTTTCATATTCGTTAGTAGCGATTAACTTTACCAACGACTGGTGATTGTCTTCCATGATAAATGATACACACCAGATTCTCACTGATGTTGATGTAGTTCCTAGTAGATGGATTACCAGTCGCATGTAAAGTCGCTCGTAACACTTACGAGCAGCTTTATGAGACACCCACCAGAATGATAAAAGTGCCTGATGGTGTAATTCATTTCGATAACTGTCTTTTGCACTGTAGAAACTGTGGTGTTAAAACTGACACTGGTTGGTGTTAATAGAGGACCACACCCTGTGTTGTTAAAATTACATAACACCAAAGAGTGTCGATGTAACAACCAAATGTGTTATAATAACACCTATACACCAAAGAGTGTCGATGTAACAACCAAAGGTGTTATAATAACACCTATTTAACACGCGAGTAAAATTAAACTGATGTGGTCCTCGATCTATGTGCAACGGTTAACACCACAGTCTCTTCTGTGTGGCACTTCTAAAGTTTGAATACTAACTCTGATTTGACAGTATTACAATCTCAAAAATTTATATTGATGAATTTGAGAGTATTGTGCCAAATACAAGAAGATTTATTAAAGGAATGAAACGAATTTATTGGTGTGTCGTTAATGTTACAAATGGCAATACATTTTTCCCATTTAAGACTCGAACGTATAACATTTCCTAAAATAACGATGCATGAGCCATGACGGACCACGGAGTTCTTAAATCCATATGCATGAAATCGGAAAAATGTTGCCTCAAGGCCGGCATCAACTCAATTCATTTTCTAAATTTATTAAAGCGGTACTCCGGGCTGGAAATATCTATATCCAAAATAAAAATGATAAAATTCACAGAGCCAAACGCTGAAAATTTCATCAAAATCAGATTACAAAAAAACGAAGTTATTAGATTTTAATGTTTGGCAATATTTTTAGAAAATAGTTATATGCACGTCATCCTAAATATTCATTAGGTGGCCTGATGATGTCACATTCCCACTTTCCTTTTTCTTATGTTATTACAGTAAATCATAATTTTTTCATATTTGTGTGAATAATGTGTTTCCTTTATAATAAAGATGCAGCAATGATGCACTAAATCAGTCGTCAATCCAATTTTTTCAGTTCTTTGTAGAAAAAAATCAAATAAACTTAATCTCTTATAATAAAATAAAAACGAATAAGTGGGGATATGATATCATCAGTTTGCTCATTGAATATTTATGAAGACATGCCTAGAACTGATAAGAACTGATTCACCGGAATAATGCAAAACTTTAAAATGCCATTTATTCCTAGTTCGACTTTGATCAAATTGTATTATTATCAACCCGGAGCATAGACTGATATACATGCAATGTCATATCGAAACTCCTTGGCCCCATCTTACAAAGAGTTACGATTGATCGAATCATTCGTAACTCTATGGAAATCCATCAGTGTCATAATTTCTTCTACAGGAAATTTGCAAAATGAACTTTGTAAACAAAAGAAAACACACCAAATTGTCAAGAAATCAATGAATTTATGGATACACATTCATATGTAGAGAATATTTTTCAGCAAATATACATTTTATATGTTTACTTTGCTGGCTTTCCATAGTTGCGATTGATCAGATCAATCACAACTCTTTGTAAGAGGGGCCCCTGATCATGCAGACACCAGGAAGGTGAGGGTGCCTTTGAGAAGAAACAAACGGCAGAGGCAAAGAGGACGGAAGGTTCGAGAAATATCAAACCGTGCTTTTTTCACGTGTGTTACAGTCAAACCAATGAAACAGCTACAGGCCGATCAAAGCTAATACGTTATTTCGGATGGTTTATCATCAGCCGATTTGGACAAGCTTTCGTCGGTGAGACCAGGGCGCATCAGGCTTGAGTTTCCGTTGGATGGAGCGTGTGTGTAAAATCTTTTCCTTCCTACGTGTTTCCGGAAACTCCATTGTGTCATTGATTGGCAAATTTTGGCAGATCCTCAGGTTAAAAAAGTAAAATGTGTCCACAGCCCGTCAAACCTTGAAATATTCTTCATATTATTCCTTTTGGAAGTTTCAATATAAAAGAGGAATTTTATAAATAGGAAATCGATGATGTCACATACTCATCACTTATTTTCCTATTGTTTGAAATATATATTTTTTTCAATAATTTTGGATTTGATAAACAAAGAGGCGTTTAGTACATCGCAATGAATTATAGTCATGATTTTTTTGTAAGTTAGCATATTCCTTTGGAAATAAACCATTCACGGGGTAAAAAAAACTATTACATTTGGTATTTCAAATGATGAAATACTAGACAGAAGAATGATAATTAAAATAATACACCAGACCTGTGTGTTGGCCCAGTTGGGAGAGCGTCCTTCTCACAGGCAGGAAGTCGGGGGTTCAAACCCAGGCCGCGTCAGACCATATGACGTAAAAAGAAGGGAGTTGCTGCTAACCTGTTTAGTGTGCAACATTTAAGGGATAGAGCCTCGTCAATCTGGCGCCTGGGCAAAAAGAATTTTCGAAATATTTCTATTCTCAGATTTCTATTTCGCAAAATAAAATATGGATTTTTCATTTTCATTATAAATGCCATCCATAATTTTATAAGTTTTTAAATGATTTTGATACCATATGCTTTTTCAAAGAATTCCATTGATCGGTAGACCTACTATTATGTCTCCATATTTTGCGAAATTAACTCTATTCCGGAGAAGAATTGGTATCTAAATAGGCCTAGTAAATGATTGGTACGTTGCATGTGACAATACAATTTCTGTATTAAAAAAAAAAAAAAAAAAAAATGAGAAAGAGGCAGAGGTTAGGCTCACGAATATAATATAATGATTTATATCGCTCTGCACGTTCATCAATGTAATTTTATTTCGATTTTTTTACTGGTGCAGGAAAATCGAAACTGAAATAAAAGCATTGATATGTCGAGAAAGCTGATCCATGGTGAATTGTTTTGTTTGTTGGTTTCAGGCTATCTTTTCTTCAAGGATGAATCTAGCCATATAACCAGTCGAGCTTTTAAAATGTTTTGAGCTGATACAAATATAATTACCAAAATAGACCAACAAGAAATGTCGAAAGTGTCTGCGACTACAGACCAGACCGGTGACACGACATAATTCTTTTCTTCGACCTTTCCTCCGGTCTTAATATCTAAGAGGGCATAGGGTTAGAGTTAAGATTGTAATAGAGTTTTTCGGTTCAGAATAATGTAAAGATAAGGATCGGGATTGTTTTAGTTTTGCAGGAGAGGTTTTATCGGAGCAATTGTCGTGTGAGAAAATGTCATGAAACCCTCGATAATGTATAGACGTCTACTCTTTATGAAGAGTCCGAGACTTACCAGATACGTCTCAACGATGATCCTGAAAACAGTTCGAGACCAAGGAGACTGATTAGAGAAGTAAAGTAGACGATAGCGTAGAGACGTCTTCACGAAGAGTTCGAGACCTGGAGACGTACGAGATAGGTCTCTACGATGATTCTTAAAAGATTTCGAGACCAAGGAGACTGATTAGAGAGGTAAAGAAGACGATAACGTAGAGACGTCTTCGCGAAGATTCCGCGACTTTAGAGACGGTCGAAATACGTCTCTACGATGATTCTGAAAACTGTTCGAGACCAAGGAGACTGATTGGAGAAGTAAAGTAGACGATAACGTAGAGACGTCTTCACGAAGAGTCCGAGACTTGGAGACGTACGAGATACGTCTCTACGATCAGTGGCGTAACTACGGGGGGGGGGGCATGGGGGGGGCACGTGCCCCCCCCCCCCAATCGGCTGACAAAAAAAAAATAAACCGGGGAAAAGGAGAAAAAGAGGGAGAAAGGAAGAGAAACGGAGTGGGGAAGAAGACATTATTGTTCATTAAAATGTTATACTATTTCATAATTATGTTATGTTATATTACATAAGAAACATTTTTTTTTCATAACTTTATGAAACATAATTTGATCAGGGCCTATGTCTTCATTGTTCCTGGTGCTCGCATTGTCTGTTTACCGAGATATATAATCCTGTTATACTAAAACCTCCCGTTTTCAAGTCAATATACACCAAACTGCCAAATATATTTCCTCGCACTTCGAGTTATTATTGTTTTATGTACAATAGTATGCTTCTTTTTCATGACTACTTAAAGTGACTGCCCCATTTTAAATTTATAAAACAATTCCTGTCCGTGCTTACGTTTGCAGTACTGGATTGGTGAAATATGTCTGCTCTCCATGAATTCCTAGAATCAGTCCTTAGAATGTCCCGTTTTCTAATCTGAATATCAAAAATTTTCAGCTCGCGCTTCGCGCTCGCATCATTTGGTTAGTAAACTACGTATGGTCTTCATGAATTTCTACAAACAAGCCTTAAAATGCCCCTCTTCAGGTCTGAATTTCCTAAATTTTCAGCTCGCGCTTCGCGCTCGCAAGATTTGATTAGTGAGATGGATATGTTAATCATGATTACAAGTGCTTTATGTGCATGTTTAGATGTATTTCTAACCAAATCATCAAGCTCTTATTGGCACTCGCATTAGATGACTATGGTGAGATGTGTATACTCCTAATGGATTCCTAAAATATAGTCCTTAAAATTTTCCTTTTTGGGGGTCAATAATTACAAAAATTTCAGCTCGCGCTTCGCGCTCGCATTATTTAGCGAGACAGGTACGTATCATGATTACAAAAGATTGATTACAATGTCCCTTTTTAGGTCTGAATATACAAAATGTTAAGCTCGCGCTCGCATTATTTTACCAGTGAGAGACATATCCGTTTAATGGCACTGTCCTTAAAATGTCTCTATTAGATCAGTATACCTGGCAACTGGGCGCGCTTCGCGCGCCCACTAAGTGACTCAGATTTTTTTGCTGGTGCCCCCCCCCCCCCCCCAATGCCGTGACCCACGGTTCGCCACTGTCTACGATGATTCTTAAAACTGTTCGAGACCAGGGAGGCTGATTCGAGAAGTAAAGTAGACGAAAAGTAGAGACATCTTCACGAAGAGTCCGAGACTTGGAGACGTACGAGAAACGTCTCTACGATGATCCTGAAAACAGTTCGAGACCAAGGAGACTGACTAGAGAAGTAAATAGACGATAGCGTAGAGACGTCTCCACGAAGAGTCCGAGACTTGGAGACGTATACCAAATACGTCTCTTACTCTCTACGATTATTCTTAAAACTGTTCGAGACCAAGGAGACTGATTAGAGAAGTGAAGTAGACGATAACGTAGAGACGTCTTCAAGAAGAGTCCGTGACTTTAGAGAGGTACGAAATACGTCTCTAACTCTCTACGATGAATCTGAAAACTGCTCGAGACCAAGGATACTGATTTGAGAAGTAAAGTAGACGATAGCGTAGAGACGTCTTCACGAAGAGTCCGAGACTTGGAGACGTACGAGATACGTCTCTACGATTATTCTTAAAACTGTTTGAGACCAGGGAGACTGATTCGAGAAGTAAAGTAGACGATAAAGTAGAGACGTCTCCACGAGTTTCCGAGACTTGGAGACGTATACCAAATACGTCTCTTACTCTCTATGATGATTCTGAAAACAGTTCGAGACCAATAGATTAAATGCAGAAGTAAAGTAAACGCATCTGCAACGACTTTGATACAGTGGCGCAATGAGCCAAAACATTTTTAGGGTGCAAGATATGGCTTATCGGGAAAAAATTATAACATGTAACGAACGAGCCAAGCAAGCAAGCAAAATTGTCGACATTTCAATTTAAAAAATCAAATTATATCATAAATATATACACATGATTAAAAAATGATAGTACATGTATCTTTCACCCTTCTCTTTCCTTTGCTCTTATTTTTTTTGTGTTGGTCTTGAAATAACTTTTGGGGACAAGCGCCCCCAAAAAGAGCCCCCCCCCCCCCCCCCATCTGTATACACCACTGTTATGAATCCTGATCGAGACAAGGGATCGTCTCTGCGACGACTTTGAAACCTCAAGGGGGCTGATCCTGAGATACGTAAAGTGAAACGCCTCTCTACGACGGGACCTGCTCGAGACAATAATGGGGCTCATTGGAGACGTGAAAAAAGTGTTGAAATGTATTTTCCCATAAGCATGCACTAACTTCATGCTTAAAGGGGGAGTTCATCCCGACGAAAACTTTGTTAAAGAAATAGCAGAAAAGTAACATAAACAATATTGGTGAAGGTTTTAGGAAAATCCATTACAGATTGAGAAAGGTATTAGAATTCCAATAGTTTTATTTGTGACGTCATAAACAAACAGCTGTCCCATATATTATGTCATATAAAATGCATGAATTTCATTTTTTAATGGTTCGTGATGATCTATTTTTAATTTTCTTTTTAGAAACGGGTGTGAAATCATGTTTGTATATCGACATACTGAAGTTACAATAAAACACATTTTCAATTTTAAAAGAAAATCACATTTCATTGATTTAAAGCTAGTTGGATATGACGTCACAAATCACAAAATTAAACGTTCTAATAACTTTTTAATTTTTTGATGGATTTTCTTCAAATATTCGCCAATATTTCATATTATTTTTTGTGTTACAAAAAAAAATGCAACTGTTTGGATGAACTTCCCCTTTAAGCCGGGAGGCCTTCCTGAGTATTTGTGGCCCAGTGGATTACTCTTCTGACTTTCAGCCATGGCTTAATTTACTTCAGCAAGAAATTTATCCACATTGTGCTGCACTCAACCCATTGAGTGGGTACCCGGCAGCTTGATTCATTGAATGCATGAGCGCTGAAAGGCAGCTCAAGCTAAAGCCGGTCTAATAATAATAATGATGATGATAACGCATCTCGAAATAGAATATTTCTGAATAGATGGCGCTATATAAATGCATATTACTGTTGTCTAATTTGTTTTTATTTTTATTATCATTATCAAACAATGTAACTGATGCACATGACCATCAATCATTATGGCTGAAAGAACAGGAAGAGAGCCATCTAGCGTTCGGTGCAGTAGTGATCGATCGTGAGCGTACGGTACGAGTGGGCGTGTTTACTTTTTGTGGTGTCACGTGAAATTTCCTGAGAACTGAAACTACACGAGTACAAGTTAGATCAACAATCATCGAAAATGCCTGGAAATTATTTTAGCTTCGTTTGCCAGCTTCTTCTCATTTGTTGTCACTTCACGCCGTTCTACTGTTCAATCAACAGAGAAATATTCACATCCAACTCGCGCTTGTTGCTAAATGAATATCAGGGCAAAAACGATCACCTGGAAAGTTACGACCGAGTACGGAGCTATCTCCCCGGGACTGCTGGCGGCGGAGCCACGCGTGGTTCCGGTAGTGAAGAAAACATTTTCCGTGCGGTATGGAACGTGCCGAATTATTGCGAGGAACGAGCTGGCGTGAAGCTGCCACTGAGTGACTATGGTATAGAATTCAATGACGATGGAGGATGGGACTCCGGGAAGGTTATCTCTCTTCTTGGTGACAAACTGGGATATTACCCCTATGTGAACAGCGTGGATGGACGATTCATTAATGGAGGTCTTCCACAGGTTTGTCAGCTTCCCTCACGGGGGGGGGGGGGGGGGGGCACTCGACCAAAAAAGTGGTAGGGGTGTGCCGCAGGCAAGGCAAAAAACGGGGGCCTTGGAGCGGGCTTATTGTAAAAATGAGGGTCCTCGGAACGGGCTTCGGAACTACAAATGTTTGTGAAAACGGGGGTCCTCGGCACTCATCCTACGAACGAGGTTATATAAACCTCGTTCTCGGGTGTATACACTAGCATGGCCAAAAAATTCATCGACTATTTTCCTCCCCTTCCCTCACCCAAACATCATGACTTTATCGAACTAGATCAAGTGTGATACTTGACATAAATTTATTATAACAAATAAGATCTAATTGCTGAAAATAATATGAAAAATGACTAAAAACTCACCGATTTTTCCACCTCCGGTGACCTTCTACTTCTTCTTATGTTGGTTTGAGTGGCGATTAGTCATATTTGACTATTGTCGCCATTGACTCTATTAATAAAAAATCTCACTTCTCACATAATGATATTATTACCAATATGATGTATACATATATTATTCTTGTGTATCCTTCTAATATGAAAAAGGATAATTATGGTATGTACAAAAGTTTGCTGTAACTCTTGTAAAAATGGCATATAAACAAATCTTCACCAAAAACAAACCGCTATCTTCAGCTCAGTTCCAACTAGTTGCGCTTGCCCTGCCCTTTCAAAGATGCAATCATACCGGTCAGCACGGTACATTGTGCCGATTTTTCGGACATAAATGCCTAGGTCACCCATGCATAGTCCGTCACTACTCTTGGTTCGTTCAATGGTGTTTGATCGTGACAAATCGAAAAAGAAAAAAATATCACGAAGCCATAGAGGTTCATCCACCCGGATGGATGACACACTACTCGTGATGCATTCTGGTAAACATGTCTCGATAGCCTCGACAGATTGGCAAATTTGTTTTGTCTAGATAAACATGTTTAAAGAATAAAAAAGTCCAAAAACTCCAAATGGCTATTTTCGGGGGCTTATCTATAATATTTCTAGTACTGTATCCAGAGCATAATTTGTCTGTTTTCCTCTTCCCTTACCCTTTCTTACTTTTTTCTTCTGAGCGTAAATGAATTTTTTGATTTTTTATTTCTTACTTTTTTCTCAGTCTTTGTTCTTTGTTTCTTTATTTCTTAAGGGGAACTCTCCCCTCCTCCTGAAATTTAAGGGGTATTGAATGTGTACCCCCCCCCCCTCCGCCGCCTGTGACAACAATAATTCTTGTGTAAAAAAAAATAATGAACAAAATATTGAGTGTCAGGCAGTGGCGTACCCAGGATTTTCCAAGGGGGGGGGCAAATTCGTCTGCCAAAAAAATTGAAATGAAAAAAAAAAAAAAAAGGTCTTCAAGTTCAAAAGAGGGGGCCACTTGTGGCTTGTCAGGGATCAGTTGTGACTCGTCAGGGGGGCAGGGGTATGTCCCTTGCATGAGTTGTGACTCGTCAGGGGGTGCAGTCTGCCCCTTAGGTACGTTAGTGGTGTCAGGTGAGAAAAAGGCTACAGTCCCCGGATCACGGAGCTTCCTATTATGCTTCACCGGAAACAGGTAGGAGCTTATTGTAACCAGCTCTGTGGTCGCCACTGTTCAGTGGCTAGAGCTCTTTCTTTTATTCAGCACAAGAGGGCGTGCTGAAATACTTACGTAGGAGACTATGGACCAGACGAGAATAAGGAAAAAATTCCTTATGATTTTACCCGATTTAGAAAAAAATCTTCAATTGAAGGACGATATTTGACTCATTGGGCATTGGAATCCTGTTTAAGTATTTAGAACCAAAATCTGCGTTTGGGTCAACACAAGAATTGGTAAGTCAGACTCTTTTACTTCGCGCGTTCCTACATAGAAATGACAGTGTTAGCGGCACTGGTCTTAGATCAGTCCCACCCCGTACATTTTCCTGTATGGCGAATGGTCAGGGTGAACCAGTGGTCCTCTGAACGGATCTCTGTATCTCTGTGAGTGCGTATGCATCCCTATGGAACGGGCAATCGTGCATGACGCAGCTAGCGCGGCCTCCGCCGGGTGCACTTAGGTGATGGTCGAAAAGCGCTCTACGGCCGCTTTTTTTTTGGTAGGGATTTTTTACCTGATTGCTAAGAAAGCATGAATGCTTGTAAGCAAGCAACCAGAGGACCGACGGCTTAAGGTCCTCTCCGAAGGACCTGGTAATGAGGATTAATGCCTTACCAATGGGCACTAGCGCACCAAGTGGGAATCGAACCCGGGTCACCGGAATACAAATCCCCCGCTCTACCGACTGAGCTATCGCGCCTCTTTTCACCAAAATTGTAGCAGATCAATGCGACCGGAACGGCGTAACGAAAAATATGCGAAGCTTTGGAGCAGATTTCTTTCTTCTTTTTTTCTCGATTAGAAGGAAATGCTATTCCTTGGAGCGGCTTTCTTTGTTCTTATTTCTCAATAAGACAAAAATGCTATGCCTTGGAACGGAAATTTGAGTGTAAAAATGGGGGTCCCCTCCGCGGCACATACCCACTATGCATTATATACTGAGTGCCCCCCCCCCCCCCCCCCGGGATTCCCTGTTTTCAATTTTTTAATTGGCATGATGGCATGGGTCCTATTAAAAATGAAATTTGCTTTTATAGTTTTAAATAAGACCTTCAATTTTATAATATTATATTTCAAAATCATCAGATCCATCCATTGTATGCACTCTGGTGGTAAACTGGTGGGTGTTTCATAAAGCTGTTCGTAAGTTAAGAACAACTTTAAGAACGACTGGTGATCCTTTCATTTGGTAAACGATGCACCATTGGCGATGGTTTAGCATGTAAGAAAGGTTCACCAGTCGTTCTTAAAGTCACTCTTACGAACAGCTTTATGAAATGGCCCCCTGGTACTGCTGCATGTATTAAATTGAAAGCTTCAGTCTGTTGTGAACTTCTGTTCTGACTTCTCAGCAACAATTTTTGAGCATCTAGGGGGCCCCATGTCTGTGCACCAAAAGATTAAATTAAGATGAAATATGAATTTCTTCTTTAATATTCCACATATATTATCAGTCGATAATGTTCATTATACTATTAGGTAAGTGTGCGAAAAATTTCATTTAAAAATGATAGAAGTATATGATTTTCATGGAAAAAACAATGCTCAGTCACTCTCAGAACAAAAAATGATGCCCCATGTCAAGGCACACATGCCCTAACCTAGTATAGAAGTAATCAGGGATATTGATGAAAAAGGCTGCATTGAGGCTGTCATATATCTGATATTCAATATTTTTTTACTGTTTAAAGAGAAATTGTAGTAGTTGCAGTAAACACTGATTTCATGAGAAAGTCTGTAAAACAAGGCTTAATTGTCAGTATATCGAGGATCTAGATCTGGTACAGTTACATAAACTGAACTTCGTGAAATCTTGAAATCTACGCTGAAAAATGTTCAGACTGAAGATCCCCAACACAGATAAGCGCACGTGGGACAGTGTATAATTATTGCTTTGAATGTCGGGCCCGACGCTCTACTCGAATCCTGTGGTTATTTGCTGATTTCTCAGCAATTACACAATTTCTTCCAGAATCCTTTGGCACATACGTTTTATTTATACAAACAGACACTTTGGTGGTCATTTCATTGGATTCTGTACGAACTCATTTTGATATCGTTACCAAAACTAGCATTTACCTTTAAGTTGGATTTTTAACAAATATCTGTCTACAGATGTATGCAAGTGTAAATTTTGTGGTCATTGCATGTCTTATACTTGAATCGCCGAGACCTCTGCAGTGTGGATGATAATAAACAAATGGCAAAGATTGTTGAAAAAAAATCCCAAGAAAAGAGGGTTGATACTTGCTCTCTGTCCAGAAAACCTTAACTCGGGAATTTTTACAAGTCTTAAGTTTACAAGTCTTAAGTCACGATCAGTCAAAACTGTGTAAAGCAACAATATTATAGATCTTTGTCATTTGATTGGTTGTTTGATGTCAATCATTCAGCCGATTTCACAATGACGTCATCTACCGTGCAATATTGGATCCATACGATTTTGTCCATTGCACTGAGACCCCAGGCACCACAAGAAAAACACTTGTGTTTGCAGCGTGCATGTTGTACATGTATGTAGGCAACAAGCAACAGACCGAGCTGTCACTGCATCAAAATTCATCAAATTTCACATGACAAGGATCAGCGCCGTAACAGGGGTCGGTGGCCAGGGGGGGGCAAGCGCCAAAAATTTCCCGGTCATATCATGGTATGAACAGGCGTAATGGTGTAATATGAGGAGACTGTTTGAGAAGGCCAGATATTGCGCATCGAGCAGAATATCTTTTAAAAACTTTGCGAGCGAGCGAAGCGAGCGAGCAAAAATTTTGACCTTTTAAGACAAAAATCAAATTTTGTGATATATTTTGACATGATATCCAGAGAATAATATATTGCACTCTTCTCTCTTTAGATTGCTTTTTTGTGGTCTGTACGCCACTGTGAACCGGATTCTTTGGGGTAGCGTGAAGAGTAAATAAAAATGAAAAAAATTAGAGGCGCAGTATGGCACATGTGTTAAAAAGCTGCTTTGCATAAGTCCCGAGCGAGCGAATCGAGCGAGAAAAAAATCACCCTTTCATGAGTATCTAACTTTGAGCTATTTTTTGACATTATATTCAGTAAATAAAAGCATATCCTACACTTCTCAGATGCTTTTCTTTCCTCCTTTTTTTTGTTCTTGTTTGTAGAACATTTGGGGCCATGGCCCAACCTTTCCATACGCAGTGCTGTGCGGTTGGGGTCCGGGGCGGAGCCCCCCGAACTTTTTGATATCAAAGCCATTTAAACCTCGCAGATTGCCGCTATTTTAATCAAATCGCGGGCAAATACCATGTATGCAGAATATAGCTTTTACACAACACATTTATTCAACCCAGTTGCGTAATGAACCAAATATTTTGAGGGGGCAAAACATAGCAATGTGGGAAAATTTGAAAAAAGTCGCCAGCGTGCAAAGCGAGCTGGAAAAAAATTACCTATTGAAATTAAATTCTAATTATGTGATAGATTTTTCCATTATTTTCAGCAAACAACATATTTCAGTAGGATTTCATTGTTTCCATTCATTTCATTATACGTTGTCGCCTATAATTTCTTTCATTTCCTCTTGGGTGTCGAACCAAGACCCCCCCCCCCCCCCCGCGCATGTATGCCAGTGATTGAACGGGGGGCGTTAAAGAGCCATTTGAAGGTTATAAATGAAGAACCCCGGCCCTACTGCGTAAGGTGTGGGGCAAAGCCGCGGTAGATTATTTGCATAAAATTTAGCTAGCTTATGGCGCAATTTCTTCCCACTATTTAATTTCAAATCGTCGGCAGCCCGGTCATGTTATTATTTTTTTTCTTGTCCCTTTTCTTTGTTTTCCAATTCAGTTTTTGACTAAAGTTTGTTTAGCACTATTGTTTGCCGTTTTGTCATCTTTTGATTTATTTCCCATCGTGCTACTGCATTACATATATAGGCCTATTTCGGAATGGTTCGTTCTTTCTGAAATGTGCTTCTTTCGTACATTTTCCTGATTTCCTTCATTTACCATTTAAAAATGTTTTTTCTTCGTTTTCTTTTCACTTTTCCCTTTCCTTTTCCTCCTTTCCTTTTCCCCTTTCCTTCCCCTTTCCCTATCTTTCTCCCTCCTTTTTTTTCTCTTTCCCGTTTTTCTTTTTTTTTTCCCGGTGAAACCCGCCAGGGCGGGCAGCTGACAAGGATCTATTTAAATTAGGTGTCATAAACCAAGTAATGAATATTTTTCATTTGTGAAAATTGATAATTTCATCATTCATCTCATGAAGTATTCTGTTAACTGATTGTACCAAAAAAAATTGTATTATTTAAGGAAGCATCTCATCAGAAGGGAACAAAAAGGTCATCACTCTTGTGGGAAAATTTCTTTGTCAAATTTTTTGGGGGAGGAGGAATAAAAAAAAGAGGTCATCATCACTTCGGTCGCACTTTTTCTGTTATTTTTTTTCAAGGTGTCACATTCTGTCAGTCATCCTTGTACAATGTTATGTGAATGTTTGATTATGTCCACATCAACAGTCTTCATGGGTGGGTTTATTTTCAGTTCGTCTTATGCCACCAATTTGTCCAACTACCAACTCGTCTACTACATTTGGTCTACCATCAGTTTGTCCACTTTTCTGAGGATCTAATTGCCATTTCGTCCAATAACCAGTTGGTCCAATAGCCATTTAGTCCAAACACCATTTGGTCCAATTGGACCAAGGTGTTAATTGGGCAAAATGAATTGTGAAAAAAATGGGTATTGGACCAACTGGTCATGAGATGAAATTGTCATTGGCGAATTGGTGGTTAGACAAGGTGATTTTTGGACCAAATGGTTGTAAGAGGATGTATGTTTATCAGCGGAAGGGTATTAGACTAAATGAAGGTAGACCATGTGATGAGTGGATGAGTTGGCAATAAACAAATTGGCAATTTATACCTTCATGGATCAATGCATGCTGTGATGTGTCTATCATAAACCCTGTCTTATTTATTGTTTCAGCTTGGTAACATAACAGCTCATCTGGAGAAGGTAGCCGACGACATTCAATCTATGATACCAGACCCTGACTACAATGGCTTCTGCGTGATCGACTGGGAGAGTTGGTACCCGCAATGGGACTCTATCGAACGTCGGTACAGAACCTACTCCATAGAACATGTTCGCCGACTCCATCCAACATGGGACAATCTCACCGTGGACACCGTCGCAGAGCTAGAATGGACACAGGGTGCCAAGCTTTTCTTCGAGAGCACGCTGAAACTCGGCAAGGCCATGCGTCCCAAGGCTCTGTGGGGTTTCTACCATTATCCGTACTGTAACGTGATTCCAAACACCACAACGTGTAATCCCCCTGGGCCCGAACGCAACAATGAGATCATGTGGTTCTTCAATGAAACAACGTGTCTCTATCCAAGCATCTACTTGATATCTAAATATTCCGGCAGTTATGCGTCGTCTGTTAGGGGAAGACTGGCAGAGGCGTTAAGAGTGAGAGATTTATCAAGTGATCCAAAAGGCCCCATCATGAGCTACACAAGGTTCAACTACACTGATACTCATTACTTCTTCACGCTGGTAAGTACTTGATTAAAATAAATAGACCCTATGCATATGACGTCATAATCTCATAGCGCCCTCCCTCAGAGGATATAGGAATATGTGTAAACAGAGTTGTTAGAGATGTGCCAGCTGAAGATTACCAACACATGCAAGGCAATGGCTTCAGCCTCTAAGATGTAGGTGCAATGAAGTAAATGCATTTTGGTCTATACTTTCATTAGACGAGCAGGAAGGGGGGGTGTTGAGATTGGTCTTGGAAGAAAATAATGTTCAGTATATTTTTCATGTTCGGTTAATTTTTTAGACTTTACATTTTTGACAGAAGGTATCAAGGTATCGCATTTCATGATAAAGTAATTTTCTAAAGCTTTGTATTTGAAATATAAATGACTTTTTCAGCTTATTAAGAAACCCTTTGGCAACTTATTGTGGGTTCAGAGGTAATTGGTTACATGAACTATTTTCTTTTTGATATGGGAAAAAGAGAAAAGTAGAAGGGATTAAAATCAGAAATCACAAATGAACATTTTGAAATTATACAAATATTATGTAAAAGCACTACAGTTAATGCATTGTGGCAATTTGTGGGAATGAATTTACAGTATTTGACTCAAATTTTAAACGATCCTGACAACGATCTTCCACCGTCGTCAGTTAACAATCGTGGAGATATATATGTTTAACTTTGATATATCTTTTAATCTTTTATTAGTTTATGAAATTGCACTTATTTATCAATGTTTCTGTTTGTAAAATAAAGATAACACTCTCTAACATAATTTGTATATACATGTGTATATCACTTATAGGAAGATTTAAACAACACCATTCTCACATCGGCCGAGTTCGGGACCAACGGTGTCATCTTCTGGGGTGACAACTACGATTCCAAGGTTGGCTCCTGCCAGGAGCTTCGACAGTACATCATCGATGCTCTTGGACCTACCGTGGTCTTGGCAAGAGAGGGTGCTACAGCCTGTAGTAAGAGGGTGTGCTCTGGCCAGGGTAGGTGCGTCGGTGACATACTGACCTGCAGCAAAGGCGATGATCGGCAGAACGGGAAGAGAAGCCAAAAGAAGGTCAGTGTCTGTACCTGCAGATGTTTCGTAGGATGGCAAGGGTATGATTGTAGCACTAAAGCAAAATATTAACCCATTGTCTGCAGGAACCAGGTGATCCCTATACAATGCCTATGGGAATTACCGAAGTCAGTAATCAACAGGTTAAAGGTCAAGTCCACCCCAACAAAATGTTGATTTAAATCAATAAAGAAAAATCAGACAAGCACAATGCTGAAAATTTCATCAAAATCGGATGCAAAATAAGAAAGTTATGACATTTCAAAGTTTCGCTTATTTTTAACAAAATAGTTATATGAACGAGCCAGTTACATCCAAATTAGAGAGTCGATGATGTCACTCACTCACTATTTCTTTTGTTTTTTATTGTTTGAATTATACAATATTTCAATTTCTACGAATTTGACGATTAGGACCTCCTTGCCTGAACCACAAATTGTTAAAATAATGAAATTCCACGTATTCAGGGAGGAATGAAACTTCATTTCACATGACAATGACGAGAAAAATCAAAATATTTCATAATTCATATAATAAAATACAAAAGAAATAGTGAGTGAGTGATGTCATCAGTTCCCTCATTTGCATACAGACCGGATGTGCATATGACTCTTTTGTGAAATGAAGCGAATCTTTAAAATGCCATAACTTTCTTATTTTACATCCGATTTTGATGAAATTTTCAGTGTTATGCTTGTTGAATTTTTCTCTTTTTATTCGAATCAAGTTTTGTTGGGGTGGACTTGTCCTTTAACCTGGCCATTGTCTACTGGAACCAAGTGTGAAATTTTGGGTTTTTTTTCCCCTTATGATATTTTGGAGGATTAATCTAACAAATCTTGCCCTATTGACTATTGGTTTTAATTATGTCTTTATATAACTTGAAAATTGAAATATTTGGAGAAAAGGTCAGAAAAATTCAAACTCGGCAATGGTGGCATTGCCAACCACATAATGTCTGAAAACATTCTTCTGATATTTGTAGAGAAATGTTTGGAGACATTGCCACTTATGTCATAACTCTAAAATAAGGGGTTTTTCTGAGCTCTCCTAAAAATGTCTCAATTTTTTGACAGAGCTTTTTTGACAGCCCTCCAGGGAAAAAGACAGTCATAATTTGTAAGCTGCAACTTGGGGGGTAAATGGATTAATTTTGATAATCCTGTATTTTTTATATTATGTGGGATTAGATTTTTGGTTTCGTTTTCCTTTGTGGCCAGAGGTCTAAAATTGTTTTAAATATGTAGTTTACCTGTGGTAGATGGGACTAATGTTTATATCTACGAAATTCATATGTTTAGAGCTTTTAAATGCTCATTTTATGTCTTGTCAGTTTTTAAATACAGGGTAGAGTCTCGTGTGTCTTTTCCAACCAAAGTTTTATGTATTAAAGCCTATATGCCAACATTACAAAAGTCTTCTTTAAAAAAGAGCTGAACTTTGATTCATGTTGTATTTATTTAATATTGTTCACATTGATGGAAAAAAATACACAGGAAGAAAGAAAAATCAAATTCTTGCAGTTTCAAGATATCTTTGACTGAAGAAGAATAAATTATTAAATCTCCTGGGAGGTTGATATGACACAGGCTCATATTCTGAAGTCAGGGTTTAAATTAAACTCGGGTCTAAAGATGTGTTCTAACTGTTCGGGAACTATAACAAAGTAAAACAATATTTCCTTCACCATAAAAGTTTTGAAATAGAACACAATAAATATAAAAAATGTGCAATGTTTATACAATTTATATATTTGGCTTGTCATAATTTTAGCACCTGGACCATGGTCTAAAGTAAACCGAATTTCAGTATACAGACTATAGTGTACATGCATGGGCTGAAATTAAGAGGGTGGTCTGGTCAATTAGTATTTCACTTTTTTTAGCTGACTAATCAATGATTTTTCGGGCACTAATTTCCTGGGCCTCCTTTTAAAGGGGAAGTTCACCCTGACAAAAAATTATTTGTGAAAATAGCAAAAAAATAATAATAAATGTTGCTGAAGGTTTTGAGGAAAATCCATCAAAGATTTAAAAATTATAAGAATTTTAATTTTCTTATTTGTGACGTCATATGCGAGCAGCTTCCCTTAAATAGATAAAATAAATGAAACGTTAATTTTCTCAGAAAAATATGAATGGATTTTATTGTACTTTCAGTATATCAACAGACAAATTATTTGACACTTGCTCCTGTAAGAAGAAATTGTTTAGTCATGAACCATTAAAGAATTGAAATTTATGCATTTTATATTTCAGAACAAATGGGGATTTTCCTCAAATCCTCACCAATATTTTTCTTTTCATTATGTTTTCTTGAATATTTAAAGCAAACTTTTTGTCATGGTGAAGATCCCCTTTAATAACATATCAGAGACAAAGGTGAAAAAAGAAACCTTGCAGCTCAGATTTGTTTTAAATTAAACATTGTTACCTTATGCCTTTAAATTCATGTCATGTTTACAGAACTTTTAAGTTTATTTCTGTTTTGTGATATGCTTCAGGGAATTCAATCACACAGACGAAACTGACTACAAACTGATGGATGCTGTGTCATTGGCTATCAGGAGTCGGTTTCACGTGTCTGATTGGGAAAATAACATCAGTCCTTTAAAATGCTTGTTAATTGTCATCAGTGTGTAGTCTTATATGTTCCGTTCATATTTAAACAACTTTTTACCTGTATTCCGTTTCGTTTTACTCGTGGTGAAAAATACTAAATGTTAGGTCGGTGAATGCTGTGTGCTGGTATACTGTACACTGCATTGTAGGAGAATATGGCCCGTATTCTGAAGTCGGGTTTAACTTAGACCGTGGTCTAACTCTGTGCTAAAATTATGGCAAGCCATAAGTGTCAAAATTTTTATTAAGTGGTATGTTTCTTATGTTTGCTGTGCTCTTTCCTGATTCATCGATGGTGAAGACAATCCTCTATTTATACTTCCTAGACAATTATGAATGATTTGAGAGCCAAATGAGCTGAAATATATCTCTACTGTTAGTGATTTATGTAACAATTGGCTATCCACACTTAAACCACAACTTTAAACCTGAGTTTAAGGTAAACCCGACTTCAGAATACAGGCCTATGGGTCTATCTATTACTTTCATTTTCAAAGTGTGTGCCTAAAACTACATACATGTAGTACCTTTGTTCTATTCTTATATCAGTCTTTCACTTACTTTGAAAAATCCTGACAATATTTATCGGGATTTTTCTTACGTTTAATTGTTACATTGGCATATCAACTTCGCCTTCATTCAAAATTAAAAGTGTGTGCGTAAACTAAATAGTACCTTTTTCTATTTTTATATCAGTCTTTCACATACTTTATAAAAATCTTGACAATATTTTCCGATTTTTTAAACAAATCTTTTCTTTATTAATGTTTGTCCTGCAAGAACTTGAGTAATTTGTTTCATGTAGTTGATACTTTTTATATTTTCATTTTTTATAATAAAAGAACAAACATATTTTGATAGAGTTAATTTCTAGTAATGTGTATGAACCTTGTTTGTTTTAATGTCGTTCATATTGCTTTTGCCACATGTAACCTTGATTAAGATATTTACGTTGAAAGGAAAATGTGGAAAGAGTGAAAGATAAGGGCATGGGCCTATTGGGGAGTTGAGTAGGCGGGGAAAGGAAAATGAGAAATATAGACATAGAGTGCAAGGATGGAGGAAGGGATGAAGGATAGATAAGAGATGAAAGTTATTAAGAGGATAGAGCATGTAGAGAGAGTGGGTAAACGAATAAAGGGGGTGTGTGTGTGTGATGAGATTGAGAGAGATAAAGTAAAAATATAGAAGGCATTGACAATTTTGGCTTATCTTTCTTCTGTCACTGGTGTTTTTTCATCATATTATTCTTTTCCTCCTTTTTCTTCTCCCTCTCCTTCTCGCCTCCTCCGTCTCCTCCTCCTCTTCCTCCTCCTCCTTATTCTCATCCTTCTTCTACTTTCTATACTCATTATTTTCATCAAAATCAAATTCATATTTTTTCTTTACTTCAACAAACACTTTGCAAGAACATGAAGAGAGCCATCTCGTGTTGTAGGACTGTTCAGTGGGCGTGGCGTGTCTGCCCTCATAACGCACGAGTTTCTTAAGGGCTTCTATTCCTACATCAATCTTCTACACTGGTATACAAGACAGGGCTTTAGGTCACCTTCCCCCGCCCCCACCCCTCCCCAAAGTTAAACATGGCTAAGAAAAATCACAAGAAAAAGGATGAAATGGAAAAGAGTTAAACCTGATATTCTTTTCAGGATTATGTTAAAATTTGTCACTATATAAGAATTCATTTTATAAGGTCAATCGTCTTGCTCGCTCGCGACTATTCATAAAATTAAGAAGTGATGGTTTGGACAAAATAGCCGCTGGGCCTGCTGTAGCTCATTGACGAAGGAATAACCATAATCGTTATTACACTATTTAAGAGTATCTTAATGCAAATTATCGTGGCTTTAGAGCAAGCAAAGTTTCAATCTTTATTGTTGGTTTTAGTCGGATGTTTTTTTTTTTACCACAGCACACTTTAAGATGCATCGATTCCCTACAGACATGTTGTTTCTATTTTAGTATCATTACGTGGGAGAAATAACATGCAGAAAAAAATGCCGGTTGTACCCCCCCCCCCCCCATTTTTTTTTTACCTAAGCTTGAAACATTATCCACGAAAATCTAGTAAAGAATTCTGTCTGAAATGTTGCTATCCAATTCAAAATCTCTAAATGTACTTGGTATATTTTTCATTAATTTTTCGGAAAAAGCATTCAACCTCCTAAGCTAGATCAATCCCACACCTTAAAAAACGGTATAGATCTCATTTTTGCGCTGACACCATTAGTTCATTCATAGTAAGCTTATTTACGCGTAATTACGTGAATTCTATAATTCTTGATTAAAAAGGGAGGTCGCCAAAAAGTTAATAGGAAGCAACGTTAAACTGGCAAAACCGCGACAACAATCGGTTCAATCCGCTGAATGTTCAGTGTTTAGTTTACAAAGAAATTGAAACCTATGTGGGATGACTTTGTAACAAAAAGTGTTAGCCTACCGTGAGGCTCTGATTTTTTTTTTAGGAAGAGAATTCACACACTATCACAATGTCCATGTTTTCAGGAAATTATACGCCCCAAATGCCCTTGTGTACTTCCTTCATGTACTTCATTAAAGAAACATAGACGGAAATAATTATACAACTCACACAACTATAGGTGGATCCAGGGGTGAAACAGCAGCCACCCCCCCCCCCCCACCCACCCTTGAAATCACGTGACAAAAAAGGGGAAAGAGGTCAGAAATAGAAATAAAGCAAAAAGGCTGAAGGTGGTAAATAAGAAGAATAAAGATGAGAAGAGGGATAATGTATGAAATAAAACTTTCAGATCACTGTGTAATATATATAGGGCATCCTTGTATAGGGTAAGAATTTTCATTCGCGCTCGCATTTCCTGTTGAGTGACAAAAACACAGCTTGTTCCTTGTGTAATTAAAAAAAAAATGTCCTTAAAAAGTCCAGTCTTGGGTTCGGAATATGAAAAAATAGAATTATGTTTTTCTTATAATATAGAAAACTAGCAGGGCACGCATATAATACAGTATCTCCATGTGTGACATTGAATCTTTCATTTACATTTAAATATAAAAAAAGAAACTTAAGAGTATAACACTACGTTACTTTGTATATTTCCTGGCCTCTTAAGTTGGTCATTTGAGAATATATCAGTCCGTAAGAAATTGAGGAGACATGATATTCACACTGTTGCAATGATTGCACAATTTGCCATTCGGGTTAAGGTTGCCCTCGAGCAGACCTAAGTACCTTTTTTTCTCTTTTTGGGGTAAAATGCCCGATTCACACCCCTGGGGAATACTCCCTTTATGATGATTCTCGTGGGCCGAGACGACTCTCATGCATGGCCGGACTTTTTTAGGGGGTGGGGGTATTATAGGTGTTATATGTTTTGGTTTTCTTGATTGAGACACTGCAGTACGTACAAGATGGGTCAGGAGGGCACTGCCCCCCCCCCCCCATCCCAAAACACACAGACACACACGTTAGCCTGGTACTGAACTATATATTTTTTTTTTCAAGAAAGGGCTTCCGAGAATGAAGGTGACCTCTTGACCACTTGACGATGCTTACCATGTACTCCGGTCACCCCCCCCCCCCCCTTGAAAAAATTCCCGAGACCCCTGGATACCACAACCATCGAGCGAGCAAGACTTTGAACCCTAAGTTCCTCGGGCAAGATCGACCTGCTCTCACTGTAGCTGCTACCGGTAGTGGTACATCGTCAACAAACGTCTTCATTCTGAATGGTAAGTTACAAGTAGATTCTTCAATTCATATTGACGCCTTCTTGCTCACATCATAAGCCATACCTATGTCTGTATCTGTTTTTTTTTTCAACAACTTCAATTGAGCAACAATCGACTGGGTATACTTACTTGAAGAAGGGCGTAGGATTTCCTCCATGACTTATATATTTTACAATATCTAAGAGCTTTTGCAAGCCGATTTTCTCGAATATCAAATGAGGCATTTGCTTTTCTTTGTTAAAACTTCAGTAACATTTTATAATGTATGAACATTTGTGAGTTTCTTAACTGAGTGTGAATCAAAGCGGGTCATTGGCAGTGACGGATCCAGGGGACCACATCTGGCCCGTGCCCCCCCCCCCCTTGAGAGCCATAATAATTTGTTTTGTTTTTGCTTGTCGAATTTTCCGCGCACGAAATGACCTTCAATTAAAATTTTTATTTTTGCTTGCTTGTTAATTTTTCATCGGGAAAATGTGCCCCCACCCCCTTTGGAAAATCCTGGATCCGCCCCTGATTATGGGTCAGCCCATGTCGTCTGTGAAACCATTCTTTAGATCATTAGCCACATTGTTCTCTTTACACTGATACACTCAGACGCAGTCACAAATGTTCTTGTTTATGTTACAGTAATTATTTTGTAACAAAATACATTGACATTTAATACAGTGTAAGTTTGTTCAATACTATACAGTGCACATTAGCCCGCAATATACGCATAATTAATAGCCTACGGATCAGCATATACTATATCAAGTCAAAAATATCATGCATCTGTTCACTCCGCGACAAGTCCATTCACATTCTCTTCCTGAAACTGAAATTTATTTCAATAATGATTGCCAAAGATTCGTATCAATTTAAGGGGGTCAATGGGACTATGGGAGAAAGTGGCTCAACGATGAATCTCGGAAGACAAAAGGGGTATAGAATTGGAGCTCATGATATCAACTTTTAGAGTACCAGCTTTGCGAAAGAGGAACTCCCCCTTTAAATGCTGATGAGCGTTTTAAAGAGAATAAATCAAGCAAAGAAAGGAAGGAATAAGGCGATTCCGGTTTCCGATTACCACATAAAGTGGACAACTCTTTTAAATTAACTGTATGTTCACTCTTTAGCGGTGTTTGCGCAATGTAGGGCATGGATAGACTCCATTTTCATTTTATAACAAGGGACGGTGCCAGTGAAATAAGCAAAGGGGAGAATAAGGGCGTGGTCTGTTTTGGCACATTTTGATAAATTGGACATTCTTTTTGGGTAATTCACCAAAAATTCACTAAAATGTGCCATAAAAAAGGTCGATCCTTTAACAGTCTTGAAAAAAGTTTTTAACTTTTCCCAAAATATTTCTCTCTTTGTTGGCTTCCTCGTTCTTGTGTTCCTCCTTGTTTTCATCACTCGAAAAATAATAGAGGGTCGACCCCGTACCCCTGTGGCACCAACCCTATAGCTGATGGACAATATACCGTACAGGCCTATACAATCACACACAGTGGCTAGGGGGCAGGTCTGTAACACATGTAGTGGAGCTTCAAGATTAAAGGGAAATGAAACCTTTGGAACAAGTGGGCTTGTGTGGAAACAGAAAAGTCAAGGAATAAGATCAAAGAAAGTTTGAGAAAATCGGACAAATAATGAGAAAAGTATGAGCATTTGAATACTAATTGGAATCACTAATGCTATGGAGATCCTCCTATTGGCAATGCGACAAAGATGTGTGATGTCACAATGTGAACAACTTTCCCTTTGATGGACTATAAAATACCCCCAAAATGTCTAATTTTGTTCTTTTGGTGATACAAACTCTTCATCCATAATGTGTTCTTTGAAAATATATATTACATGCCCTCCTATAGAAGGAATACAATGATCTACTTATACAGTGCGTATCAAAAAAAAGTTTACACTTTGAAAAAGCCCTGGGAATTAAAAAATATACAACATGTTGGTACTTTTTCACTTATAATCTTGGGTTTGGGTCTCATCTATCCAATAAAAGTAAATGTTTTGACAGAATGTTACACTTTAGTGAGCACTGTCCATTTTTGTAAAGCTCGCAGAAATCTGTTTGCGCAGAAATGCTCGTTTTCACGCTGTGTCAAGGGGAAAGTGCGAAATCAAACTTACCCTGCGAAACATTTCTCATACATTTCCCTTGCACCTTTAGTCAATTGAAATAAAACGGATACATTCAAGCATTTTGTAACAATTTTGCCTCCCAAATTGAAATTTTAACATTTAGTAAGCACAATCTTTACCCTTTTTGTGCCAGCTGGATCTGAGGACATAACTAAATCTGAACAAAAGTTTATATCAGACATCTCCAGCATTTTTTCACTAATTTTTTATCATTTAAAGTGGGTTTACATATCATTTTTCATTCAATACTTGTTTCTCCACACTTTTCCCAAGCTTAACAATGATTAACTAAATGAAAATCAAGCCTAAGCCATTTCATGTAAATCACAGCTCAGTGTAAAGCAAATAACGTCTCGATGGCCTCGGTGTGTGGGGGGTGGGGTGGGGAGCTATGCACTCTCCGGAGTGTTTTGTGCAAGGAAACAAGTTTTAAAAGGTAAAATATATCTTCAAATCAATTTTACCAGCTAAATTCCACGTGTTCTTTATGATTAAGGTCTACTTTTATTTGCATAACTATTTCAAAGTTCTGCGCAAATCATTTTTCACTAACTTTTCAAAAGTAAGTGGTGCTCACTCAAGCGAAAATATTTTTCGACAGTTATATTGTCATTTGCTTAAATGGATCTGTACCGATGTTAAAATGTGGAAAAATCTTCAGGATATTACAAATGTGTAATTTTACATGATTTTTTCAGACTGTAAACTTTTTTTTGATACGCACTGTAGATGTGATAAAAGAGGCAGTTTAAGTGAAATAAATGCAAAAGTAATGACTTTGTAACATCACACATCTTTGTCGCATTGCCAACGAGAGGATCTACATTGCAATAATGATCTAAACTTCAAATACTCATAACTTTCTATTATTTGTTAATTTTTTTCAAACTTTCATTGATCTGCTTCTTAAATTTTTTTTTCGGAAGGTTTCATTTTCCTTTAACATTTTGTCCTAGTTATAAGCCAGGCCTTCACCCGAGTATATTTTGAGTCTGGTCTTATGTATATTATGTCATTGATGTCTACTCCAAACTGTTTTCGGAGGCATATATCTTCATGTAAAAATTGGACAGTTCGCAGTTACTTTTAAATACACTATGGGCCATCAAGATCTATATCAGGTCAATACTCCTTTAACGATGTTTTCTTGGTTCCAAAGAGGTAAATAGAACTGGGGATCGTTTTTGCTTATCTTCCCCCAGCGATTGACCCCAGCGTTGAACTTCATCGTGTAAAATGTCAAAAAGTCAGCAAATGAGTATGCAATCTGTTTCTTGTCGAAGAATTTTCGAATTTTGAACTGGGTGTTCCTCGTCATTATGTTTATAATTT
The DNA here is from genome assembly GCF_037042905.1 of Lytechinus pictus. Lineage (NCBI taxonomy): Eukaryota > Metazoa > Echinodermata > Echinoidea > Temnopleuroida > Toxopneustidae > Lytechinus > Lytechinus pictus. The sequence goes on from NC_087258.1 coordinate 22,396,898, forward strand.
CTTTAAGGTAATTTAGCTAAGAGTATAAAGGAATGTAATGGTCCTAACAATTAGCCGGGCCTCGGAGGAGACGAAAGTGTGCACTGTAAAAAATGATGGGTACAATGTTAAACAGCACGAGGGTAAGCATGTGTCCAAGCAATTCGGTGCAGTATTTCACCCAATGCGGGAGGCATATTGTCCAGTAAGGTTAAAAACTAAGCATCAATTACTTTAGAATGGGTAACATTTTCAGCACACTGGATAAATGAAAATGCCCAAAAGAAATCCCCAATGTTGGTTCAGGACACACAATTACCCTCACGGAGCATTTTTAACATTTTTTAGAGCGTGCGGAACATTAGATTAATTACAGTTTTATGGTAATTTTCATATTTTCGTATACGTTTAGGTCTAAAAGGGATAGCTAACTCTCTGCAATGGCGTCCTCATTAATAGACATACATGTATAATTTTATTATGAGCATTCTACGGATGACGGAAAGGTAATAGTTTCAGAATTGTTTACTTGTCTTCTCTCTCGACACCCTTTGTTCTTATCACCCCACCAACCTCCACCCCCTCTCTCTCTCTCTCTCCCTCTCTTTCTATCTCTCGCCCCCCCCCCCCCGTCTCTCTCTCTCTCTCTCTCTCTCTCCATCTGTCTCTCAATCTCTCTCACCTCTCTATTTTCACGCCTGCTCAGTCTTCCCTTCTCTATATTTTCTCGGTACAGGGTTTTAAGAATTAACCGACAACCAAATTAACAGAATGGCAAAAAGTGGCAAGTTCGAGCTCGACGATGAGACAGGAATGAAGAAACCCAAGGGTTACTTCTTCTCGACACGCCACCTTATCCTCATCGTCATCTTGGCCATTGTCCTGGTCATTGTCGTCGCGTGTATGGCTTTCTTCATCCCTGATCGATCGTGTAAGCCGACATCGACCGACGACCCCTCCGTCGCTGGGGAGCAGACGACGGAAGCCCCCGAGGAGGATTGGACGGGTCGGCTACCACGCAACCTCGTCCCCACAATCTACCACATCTACCTCAAACCATACCTCTACGAAGACGTAAGTAAAATCTTATTATATTTTCATTGAACCTAAGTGTGAAAATGAAATTTAACCGGAATATACAAGGGTATCAAGAATTACACAATCATGACTGATAGTTTATATGAATTTTACAACATTTCACTATAATAAAAGTATTGGGGTTACTGAAAAAAAAAAATTGGTAATTAATACCACATACGGCACATCTGCATCACTTCTTATCAATGGCTTACGCCTTGGGGATCCCCCCCCCCCCCCTCTAAAAAAAGAAAGAGAAGGGAAGGGAAAGAGTGAAGTATCATATTACTTTCTGAATACTACGTAAAAATCTTGCCAAAAGGTATAAAAACGGGTCAAAATTTTTGCTCGCTGGTTTCGCTCGCTCTAATCTTTTTAGAACTTTTCCTCAATCAGCCATATCTGAGCCCCCTCAAAATGCTTTGCTCATAAAACTATTACTTCTAAAATCGAACAATCACTACCCCCTACCCCGGCTAACCCACCGCCACCGCCCCCCCCCCCCCCCCCATTTTTCCCTTCCCTTCAAGATAGAAAAAACAACATTTGTTTTATAAAATTTCAATAAATAGGTAAATGGTACAGACCAGTCCCATACATTGCAGGCCTACAACATGTCGAATGACAGATTGAATATGGATTTCATGCCATAATACCATGGATCATCTTTGACGGCGATGGAGATCAAATGTTGGCGAACTCAATACTTGTAGCTTACCACGCTTACATAGAGCTAAAAAGTTCGCGAACTAAAATTCCAACTAAATTCTATTAAACTTTACAAACTGACGGTGCTTCAGTCTTGCTTTCTCCTTAAATAGATTATGTTTGTCGTGTTGTTCTTCCCACTATAGATATCATTACTAATCGATTTTGGCATCGAATTATATCGGGATGGTAAGGAAATAAATACGGAATACTGCTAGCAAAGTGGCGGACCTTGAATTCTTCGAAGAAAAAAGCTAAGCCGTTGAATTGTAAAGTTGAAAGAGCTAGTCCTTTTTGCTGCCTTTAAGGACCAGTGGTGTACCGTGGGTCACGGCATTGGGGGGCACCAGCAAAAATTTTGAGTTACTTAGTGGGCGCGCGAAGCGCGCTAACCTGCCAGGTATGCTGACCTAATATAGACATTTTAAGGACCGTGCCATTAAACGGATATGTATCTCACAAATCAAATATTGCGAGCGCTAGGCGTGAGCTGAAAATTTGTGACATTCAGATCTAAAAAAAGGGGACATTATAAGCATAATTTTGTAATCATGTTACCTGTCTCACTAAAGAAACAACGCAAAGCGCGAGCTAAAAAATTTTACATATTGACCCCAAACAGGAACATTTTAAGGACTATTGTTTTTGTAATTAGAGCATACATCTCACCATAGTCATCTAATCCGAGCACCAAGCGCTTGCTGATTTTGTTAGAATTGCACCTAAACACATGAAGCACTACTTGCAGTCATTGTAATCATGAACATGATACGTATCTCATCAAATATTGCGAAGCGCGAGTTGAAAATATTTGAAATTCAGACCTGGAGAGGGGCATTCTAAGGGTTGCTCGTCGGAATTCACTAAAACCATTCGCATTCCATTAACGAAATGATGCAAGCGCGAAGCGCGACTTGAAAATTGTTGATATTCAGACTGGAAATGTTTTGTATTCAGACCTTAAAAAGGGACAATCACTTCAAGTAGTCATGAAAAAGAAGCATATGCCATTACATAAAACGATAATAAAATAAAAGTAGGAGGAAATACAGGCCTATTTGGCATGTTTGGTTTATATTGACTTGAAAACGGGACGTTTTAGTAGAACCAGATCATTAAACAGATAATGTGAGCACCAGGAATGATGAACACACACACCCTAAGCAAATTATGTTTCATAAAGTTATGACAAAATAATTTTTATATAATATATAATACAGTATCACATAATATAATGTACAATATTTATTTCTTCCCCCACTACGCTTCTCTTTCTATTTCCCTCTCTTTCTACTCCCCCCTTCCCACTCCGTAGTTACGCCACTGTTTAGGACTATCGTTTAATTCTCATCTCCGCGAACTCGAAATGATGCGGTGTCAACTGGGATTAAACCCGATTAGAGTAACTTGGGAAGTTGGTCATTTTTACTTGGATGGATTTGATTCCCAGCTAAAGTCATTTCCAAATTAAATTAGGCTCTGAACAAATATCTGTTATACTAATTATAATGATAATAATGATAATAACAATAAAAATGATTATAATAATAAAAACAATAACATTATTATTAATATTATTATTATTAATAATAATGATAATAATAATAACAACAATAATAACAGCAACAATTATAATATTAATAATTATAATAACAATAATGACAATAATGATAAAAATACTAATAACAATTGTAATAATAATTATTATAATAATAACAATAATAACTAGAAATGCTCGGCGGGTCGCGCGGCCGAGCACATGTATCCCCCGAACCCACCGCGTCATCCGTCATTGCGATATATAGAGCTCACACAGAAATTTGACAAATAAATACAATTGTCATGGCGACAATGACCCTGCCCACATTTTGCCTGTGGGCACCAAATTTGATGACAATAATATGACGTAGCAGCATGACTCTGCAGAACCTAAAGTATTGTCTAGTCTCACCTGTTGGGGAATACAATCATAGAGTAATCTGGATATATTTTGTAAACCTAACTTTAAGACCCCCACCAAAAATGATAGGCATCTTCGCTTCACCTTCTAATATTGCTTCTGTGTGCCAACTGTTATGACAAACTGAAAAAAGCAGAAGTTACAGGTTTTACCAAATTTTCCACAAAAAATATGGTTACCATGACAACCATGTCTCCACCCACTCCAAAATCATTAGGCGGCTTTGCTTTACCATAATGGACCTTCATGTCATATTTGAAGATGAGCGGAGAAGAAATGCAGCTGGTAGAGCGCTCACAAGGACATCTCTACGGGAGTTACCATAAACAGTGTGTTAAACAAGTGTTCTGTTTGAATGTGGGAACACGATTGAGAGCGATTCATACTGATCAAATTTTCTTCAACAGTGTAGAGGATTTCACATTGTGTTCCACGTTGTGACCACTTGCGTATAGATGGAGGGGGGGCTTGGGCCATGGGGCCCAAACATTTTCACGATCAAGAAAAGACAGAAACGGAGGGAAACGGGGTAACATAATAATGATAATATTTTCTGAACAAAGTGTCATCATCATATCACAAAATTAGACTTTTGAATCAAAGATATCAAACTTGTTGTTCTCTCGCTCGCACGTTTTAAAATGCCCCATGGCCCCCGGCTCCAAATTTCTGGTTCATTACGCTATCAAATGTGACCAAACTCAGAACACATTGTGATACACTTTAAGAAACAAAGAGTCAAAATTTACCCAATATTGGGTAGAAAAGGAACATGCATGATTGCTGTGTATCCCCCCCCCCCCAATATTGGGCAAAATACATGTTTAAAGGGTAAATTTCAACGTAAAATTTACAAAATAGTTGGTATCGTTTTACCCAATAAACATGCAATATTGGGTAAACTTTTTTGGGAGTGTACACTCTGTTCTAAACAAGTCACTGTCATCTTCGCTAAATACTATTGTTATTTATCTTCAATATGTTATCTTTATATTTTATCGCAAACTGTAAACCTTAAAAATCACTTCCGTTAATACGGATGTGCAAAAGATTGACATTAAGCATGTGATGTGAGACACACTATTTTCTGTACATGTAGGATCCAATAGCCATCGATCATTACGATGAATGATGAAAGTACTAAATTTCATTTCATTATACCGGTACATTATTGAATCAACTCTAACTCATGGACCAACTCAACTCCAGTAGCAAAGTCGAAGCTAGCCTAGGCCCCTCAGTTTCCATTCATCCTGCATTCCTGCAACCACAATGGTGTTCAGTCCGAGATCGATAGGCCCTATTATATATCATAGTAGATCCAAAGGGATTAGCGATAGATCGAGGGTCTGGTCCCAAGGAACACTTTTAGTCTGAGTTGGAACTTTGGACTTTGTCAATAGAGATAGTATTAACAAGTTATAACGTTAGAGTTCCAGACCCTATACTATAGCGACCGGTTCAGGCTAAAATCGTTTAGATCTAGGCCTACTCGGGGCAATTCAGTCCAAGTCTAACAAGTTAGTAGAGGATGTAAAACTAACAGTTACAAGTATATATGGATCCAAACACTCACCGGGTCAGGATACGCTGTGGTCCGAACCCCAAACTCCACTCCATTCAATTAGATCTATATGATAATCCAGCTCCATCGAACTCAAAGCATCGCCGGCAATTAGAACATCGTCAATAGTCGTACTCGTACATGAAATAAAATTACAACGCCCGGCAATTAGGATCTAGATATAGATCTCTAGATCAAGCCTCATTCACGGCATTGCCATTGGTCAGAGCTTCTGTTTAACTGACAGTATTAGTTCAGTATTCCTGTATGCATGTCGATGTATATTCCAGTTCTGCAGTCTCACCGATTAGACCGTGGCAAAATTGCGGTAGGCCTAGATCTAGATCTAGACCTCTAACGAGAACGGTGATCCAGGTCTAACTGAGATAGTCCCTAGGGCCAAGGGGTTTGGAAATTCAGCGTTGTAACCGTCCTTCCCTTCACTTCAGCTCCACCAGCGTGTCGTCAGCGAGATCTGACCGGCTAGCCATTCATAATGTTGATAAAAACGCTGAAAATTAATTTTCTCGGGATCCATTATGTCCTGATATCCCTGTAACCTGGGATGAGCAATACTTGAATTGTTTGTATTAGCCTGCTTAAGTTGGGCCTAAACTATAATGATCCGAGAGCGGATTGATAGCGAACTAAAAATTAACGTCTTGCATCCCCCAGTGCTGAGTTGAGAATGAATATGTGTTTCCGGTCCAAATCTGTCGCGTATTGCGCGCGTCCTTAAATTCTTTCAACGCATTTCATTGGTTCTTTTTAGCGTAGAGTCACCAAGGGCGCTGTGTGACAGCGCCGCCCATGACATGCCCAGCCAATCACAGACCTGTTGCTGGGGGCGTGTCCTTGGAGAATTCCCGCGGAATCGCGGGCCGTGTATGGCTTGCCGAAATTGGTTTCCTGAGAAGACTTGTCTTCTCTTGCAAACTATCTTATTCGCTTATTTGAATAATCTTAATTCAGAGAAAAATAGATTTTAAGAAAATCGTTATAGGGCCTACATTATGTGAAAAACATTAAAAATATGTTATTAGAATATAAGGACAATAACATAATACATTCTCGAAATGTCATTATAATATGTTTCTCAAATGTTTTAATAAAACATTTATTTTGTAAAGTTTAAAAACTTTTTTTAAATATCATTTTAACATTTTTTTAGAAATAACTATTTACTAACATTCTTATAATGTTATGCGTTGGATGTGACAATTAGGTCAAAAGTTCTTTGCAAATTATGAAAATATGTTTTTAAAAGAACTCAACATTTTTGGAAAAGAAATAGTTTTATTAATCTTTTCCCAAAATGTCAATGTATAACAAAACATCGTTATTTTGATGTTTTTATGATATCATACTTGTTTTCAGAAAAAAAAAAAATTCTATATCATCTCTATGATATTACGGTTAAATACATTGAATATAAAAAATACCATTTTAAAACCTTGGTAAAATTTAATGATAATGATAGCATTGAAGGTTGTAGAAAAATTATGAAAATATAGTCTCAAAATATTTTCAAAATATTTTAGCTAAAAAAAAATTCCCCTATATAGATAAAAAAAATTATGTTAAACATTACCATTTTCACATTTTCATGAAAATATTTTTTTCAGAATTAAAAGAAACATCTTTATCTTTTCAATGTTAAAAAATTGCTTTCAATGTTATCAAAATGTAATGACGGCACAATTCAACGTTCTAGAATTTTGAAAATATTGGTTACATGATGAAAACTAAATGTTTTGAAAATTATATACAAAATGATTGAAATGACATCAAACTTTTTAGAAAGGTCATTATAAAACTTTTTGACAATATTATAGGGACATTTTCATTAAAAAAAACGTTGGAAATGATAACGTCGAACAAAACCATCTTTATGTTTTTATGACATCATGATAACGTTCTTATAATAAAATTCAATATAATTGTTGGGAAAACATTATGCCAATGTTGGAAAAACATAATATGCCAACGTTGAAAAACGTTTGACCATCTGGACATGATCATGATGATGAAGCAGTCATGAATACTTGTTTCACCATTAGTTTCACAAAAGTATGTGGTTTGATAACCATATCATTGTCTTAAAATGAATTATTCATATAGGTGAAATTTTCAAGGTTATTACAGAAAATTGTTATTAACCGTAATCTGCCAAGTATTGGAAAGTCGTCACATATATAGGAATCAATGGCAGGATTCAGTGGATATAGGTGTAGGATATAGAATGATAGGCTTTAGATTAGGATAGGAAAAGAATTGGATATAGGATAGGAAAATATAATAAAATATAAAATATAGAGTTGTAAAGATAAACTTCAACTTGAAACCAAATAATATTTTGAAAACATTTTTAAAACATTCACTTGAAACATCAGTAAGATATCATCTTTGTGACATTTTCATAACATTTTTATAACATTGAACGTAAAGAACATTATAATGTTTTTTTTAAATATGTTTAAATCATAAATGTATGGTTTCAGAAATGATTAAAAACGTTTTTAGAACTTTAACTTAAAACATCATAAATATATCATTGCAACATTTTATTAATATTATTAAAATACATTAGGAAAATATGTTTAAGTGTTAACGCAATGAGAAAACCATACATTTTCATATGATATTAACATTTCCGTAAAACATTTTCATGACGTTTGACCAAACATTTTTATATTTTGTCAATGTTTTTGTGTTAGCTGGGATTTTGACATGTTTTAGCGAAAAAGAAAACGTTGGACCCAAAAAAGGGGGAGGTCAATTAAATGGGAAAAATTGTCATCAACATAAATGAATTATACTTATATATGTAATTAAAGACATCTAAAAAGAGTAATGTGATACCATAATAATGTGCTTCGCTAGGATAATTACGAGGTATTCGTTGTCATGGCGGTCGACGTGGTGTAAAATTCGATTTGTGCCAAAGTTTACAGTAAACGCACTTGCAATGTATGAATCCAGATGTCCATGACGTCATTAAACATAAAAGAGTTTCAGGGAAATTCATCGCAAAGTATACCCTTTTCAATTGAATTAACATGAAAATCGTTTGATAATGCCTTATTTCATGCTTATTTGATTGAACATGGTATTTTGCAGCATGGATTAGGATCAATGTTTGCAGTAAACTTTGCAGCAACCCATAGGATTATGCCTTCGTGGACATCCAGATTCATTAGTTGCAGTTTTCTTGTGCCTGTTGCATAAAAAAAGTAAAAATCTGTTATTTTGTTTGCCAGAGTATTTTATGTCAAACGTTTTATGCAACAGGCCACTCGGCTATACAAAACATATTCGATATAAAATAGTATAAATTTATAGAGGAAAAAATACTCATTCATGACACTTTTAGGACTGTCGGGACATGTATTAGTGTTGTGTGTTCATGATGCGATGGGTACTTTGTACATCATCCCAAAAATGGTCGAAACAATCATGTTTGAATTATTGGGGTTAAAGAAAAGAGCTTGCGAGCGGTGCGACCGAGCCGGGGCTTTTGCGATTTTTTTTTTCATTTGATTTGATTTCAATTTATTCTCACACTCATTTCACAAAATAAATAACGAAATACCGACACAATACATCTTATTCCAATAATACAGAATACGGTGTGGCAAAGTAATTCAGTATAGTTTTTATATGTATAATTTACAATGCCAACCATAGCCAATTATAGTATTATTTTTACGTAACGGGGAGATGAATTCACCCAACTTTCACCATGATATCAGTTAATTGGTACTAAAAAAAAATAGGAATCCTTTCTTAATTTCCTACATCCACAGGACTTAGGACCAGATGATCGACTGTTCACTTTCGATGGCCGGGTTAAGATAAATATGACGTGTGACGTAGCCACTGACGTCATAACCCTCCACAGCAAGAACATCACCCTCCTATCCTACGAGCTCGTGGACGACGTCGGGAATGCAGTGACCATCACGGACGTCACCTACGGAGAAAAATACGACTTTGTCCATTTTCATGTTGGTATGTTGTTGGAACAGAGCAGGAACTACGAACTGGTGATTGAGTACGTAGGGGGGCTGTCGAACTCGTCCACAGGGTTCTTTCGAAGTAGCTATAAAGAAGGAGGGGAGACAAGGTAAGTGGATAGAGTTTGAAAGGAAACCCAACTGTAACAGCTTGGTAGGGCCCTGGGAACGATTTTTAAGGGGCTTTCACTGGGGGGTGACTGGTCCGGAGACATTTGAAAAGAACAAAAATATGTTTCTCTACAAAATGGAGGTGAAATTTGTCCGGAGATATTTGAAAAGCAAAACAAAATGTTTCTCTACAAAATGGAGGTGAAATTGGTCCAGAGACATTTGAAAAGCAAAAAAAAGGGTTGACTACAAAATGGAGATGACATTGGTCCAGAAAAAATTGAAAGGCAAAAGAAAAAAAAAGGTTCTTTACAAAATGGAGGTGAAATTGGTCCAGAGACATTTTAAAAAGCAAAAAAAAAAGAAAAGGGCTTCACTGCAAAATGGAGGTCATTTTGGTTACATTTTTCAATTTTTACACATATTCAATAATATATAGCAGCAGTGCTGACTTTGAAAATTACTATAAAATAATTATTCACAAAAAACACCATTCATATAATGATACAATACTGCGTTCATTGACAATAAATGACATTTGACCTTGATCATGTGGCCTTAAGACTTGTCAGTGATACTTGATTACCCCTATATCCATATTTCATAAACTATATCTGTAAACTTTGAAAGTTATAGTTTAGTTTAGTTCACTTCAACGATGCTGTAGGACTAAGCCTGTTCATCAATCAAAGTAGAATGTCTATTGGTGCTCTCCTTCAGACAAAATTTGATGCGCTACATATGTTGGCAGGGAGGGGTATCGTAGACAGCAAAAAAATCCATGAAAAACACACGAGAATCGAAAATCACTCAAAATCATAGGCAATCTTCTCCCAATGCTTATCCAGTCTATTCTTAAATGCAATCACTGAACAAGCAGTAGCTACATCTTCTGGGAGACTGTTCCACACATCTATCACTCGGACGTTTCCAAAGAAAAACTTACGCACATCAAGACGTGAATATCTTTTCTCTAGCTTTAAGGAATGACCACGTGTTTTACCACCATTTATCAGACAGAAAAGCTCAGAACTGGTATCATAGTAACCATGCAGATATTTGTAGACGCCAATCATGTCACCTCTTTTACGTCTGTGACTGAATGATGGCAATTTCAGGAGGCGAAGACGTTCTGAATATGATAGGTGCTTAATACTTTGGATCAATTTAGTAGCTCTACGTTGGACACTCTCTAACCGCCTCTGCTCACCCAGCTTGGCCATGCAGCCTGGCCATACTCTAAGATTGGGCGAATTATACCCTTAAACAAAAGCTTAATAGAGATCTTATCCAAATGTACAAAAGTTCTTCTTATAATACCAAGCAGTCTATTAGACTTTGACACCACTTTAGAAATGTGCTCCTTGAAAGAAAGACGTGAGTCTGCCTGAACTCCTAAATCTCTCTCACTCTCACATTCACGTAGAACAACCGATTGCGAACCTTTGGTCATATGATCCTCAGAGTTAGACCTACTTCTTCCAATCTTCAAAACAGTACATTTATCTGGGTAAAAACGTAGCTGCCACTTCTCAGCCCAGGCCTCAAGCTCAGTCAAATCATCTTGCAATTTACCAATAACCCCTGGAACATCAGAACTAACGTACAACTTAGTATCGTCAGCAAACAGCTTGGCTGAAGTCTGCACTAAATCTGGGAGATCATTTACATACATTAAAAACAAAATGGGGCCGAGAACACTGCCCTGGGGTATTCCACTGCAAACTTCTGACCAGCAATATCATAATTACCTCCAAGATGGCCAAAGTTCAATGACCTTTGACCTTGGTCATGTGACCTAAAATGCGCACAGGATGTTCAGTGATACTTGATTACTCTTAATATGTCTAAAATTCATGTATCAAATTCATAAACATTTAAAGTTATGATGGTAATTCAACATATATCCCCCAACTTGGCCAAAGTGCATTGACCCTAAATGACATTTGACCTTGATCATGTGACCTGAAACTCAGGCAGAATGTTTCGTAATACTTGATTAACCTTCTGGCCAAGTTTCATGAAGAACTTAGGTCCATATACTTTCTAAGTTATGCTGTCATTTCAAAAACTTAACCTTCGGTTAAGATTTGGTGTTGACGCCGCCGCCGTCGGAAAAGCGGCGCATGTAGTCTCACTCTGCTATGCAGGTGATCCAAAAAATAGAGAAAGAAAATCGTAAAATTCGATGCTAAAGTTATAGATTTTAGATTTTACATGTTAAATGACAGTAAAGGGGGTTTTTAAACATATTTTGACAGTAGCAATATAAACTCACATGTATGTCAATCCGATTTCCTCGTTCGTGCAAACAGACCACGATTTCGAAATAATGTATGACATGGGCCCTGGGAAGCGGGCGGTGCTGGGAGTGAGGGGGTCTGTGCACCATTGGCAGCAACCCATGAAAATCAGGTATATAATTTATGCTAAAATACAGAAATTTGAGCAAAATCGTATTTTTCCCCCAAATTTCGTCCATCTAGAGCAATTTTTATTTACCAAATCAGCACCTCCTCTTTAAAAATCTTCACAGGGCACTAGTGTATGATCAGGGATTTCTTTGTAGGATAGGCCTAGTCTTCCAGAATATAAGTCTATAAGAGGACCTACAGTACACTGTAAAAACTGAGGTGTTAAAACTGACACCAGTTGGTGTTCATAGAGGACCATATCCTGAGGTGTTAACATTACACCCTAGAGTTTGAACATAACACCAAAGAGTGTAAATGTAACAACCAAAGGTGTTGTTATATCACCTATAGGTGTTAAACTAACACTGCCAATTTAAAACCGGTGTAAAATAACTGGTGAAGTCCTCTATGTACACCGGTTAACACCACAGTTTTTGCTGTGTATCATGTTGGTTATTCTTGAGAATGTTATAAGAGTGTAGTACCTCAGGGGAGAAATTGATTATTTTTACCATGAACGGATGAATTTTCCGGATATTATGTCACAACAGGCTGGCTGTCTTAGTTTTAACTTATCTACACCTTAATAAGTCATCGTAATTAATCAATTGAAAACCAGCAATCTTTAATTTCAGATGGCTGGCCGAAACCCAGATGCAGGCGACATTCGCACGGCAAGCCCTGCCGTGTTTCGACGAGCCCGACTTCAAAGCTGTATTCTATACCGAGATCGAGCACCGCGCCGACATGGTCGCCCTCGCCAACGGAATCGAGGAGAGCGAGACCGAGACTGGAGAAGGTTGGATCAAGACCAAGTATGGCGCCACGCCCTTGATGTCGAACTATCTCCTCGCATTCGTCGTCGGTTATTTCAACTACACTGAACGGTTCTCGGACAGAGGAGTTCGGGTAAGTTCACTGGCATGTAGATGGGGACATGGGGTGGCTGCTCCCCCCCCCCCCCCTCCAGTCGAGTTTGTGTAGGTTATTTCCTAGAACCACGCATCGTCTAGACAAATCATGTGATGTCCATGATGCTCGCTTTAATGACAAGTGTGCAGACATTATAAAGCTGTGAAACATTATGTATAAAGCGCTTTATAACTTCTGTGCATTATTATCATTATTATTATTATTATTATTATTATTACTATCATTAGAATTAATATTATTACTATTATTATTATTATAAGCATCATCATCATAATTATTTGGGGCCGGGTTTAGTTAAAAGAGAATAGGGCGATTGTGAACTCCCCTATACTTAAGAGCCTTATAATTATAGATATCATTAACACCCTATTTATAACCGTTTTGTTTTTATTTTAATTGGTTGCTACAGTACCGAGTTTGGTCACGCCCAGAGAAGCTGGATGCAACGGGATATGGTCTGGATCTTGCGATTAATATTACAACATACTTCGAGTCGTATTTCAACATTACTTTCGATCTACCAAAGCAAGGTGTGTTGATATTAATATTCTGTCCAGTGATTTTTTTTTTATGAAAAGGTGCGATCAGCCAATCAAGGCCCCGTTGCATAAAAGTTACTATTATAGAAACGTTGCCATGGTAATAATGCTCATCAGCAAATCAGTATCCAGGATTCCATGAAAGAAACCATTGGATGGCAAAGTTACCATAACGGAAACTTTTATGCAACGGAGCCCAGATGTAATGTTAACCATAACTTATAACAGTTTTCACAAATAACGAATATGCAGGGCCTCACTGGCGTGCAAACTGTGTGTATAGGCAAGGAGATATCACCTCTCATATCTCCTTGGTAAAAATGATTAACTAATTAATTAATTAGGTCCATGGTAGAGACCTAGTATCACTTTTCCTGGTGGTCACTTGGTCTGTTACAAAAATGTTCAATATTTGTCCAACCTGCTTTCATTTATTTTATTCTGCATCAATTATGTTAATACTTAATACGTATAATCCTTGTGTAATGCCACATGTGTGTTGTTGAGGATAATGGGGTCAAAGGTAATCAAGGGCTCAAAAGGTCAAGTTTGTTCAAATTTCTATCATTTAATTATTTCGGCATCAATTTTGTTCACACTTGGTACATATGATCCTTGGGTGATACCATATGTGTGTTCATGAGGATGATGGGATGAAAGGTCATCTAGGGGTCAAAAGGTAAAATGATATGATGAGGTCATGTCCATCATTTTTTTTATAGTTTTTTGCAACTTGCTCTCATTTCTTTATATCTATACAAAATATTATCATACTTCATACAGATGATCCTGTTCAAGGAATGTTCATGATCATCGTCCCAGATGAACGGTACTTCCTTGTGGAGAAGTTATCGAAGTGGTGCTGACTTTTCCCACAAATTAGGAATATATGCTGCTAGGTATTTGAACAATATTAGGAATTTCTGAACATCATCCTCTTCGTCCTTGGGTAATAGTACTTGGGTAATGTGTTGGCTTCTACCTTGCTAGGATCTGAGTAGATATCTGATCTAGTGCACTTGGAGCCAAAGAAGTTGATAGCTTCTTTCTTGATTGTGCACTTGGAGCTGTTGAACACTGAGCCTTCTTGCTTTGCCGTCTCCATGAACAAGTACCGATTCTTGTCGTGTTCCTCCACGTTGATCTTGTCCTTCAATTAATGTGCTACACTTGCGTGGTGCGTCTATGGTAGGTTCAGCGATGTCCTTGACATGAAGCATCGTTTTTTCCTTTGAAACTACCAATAGCATCGAACTGCTCTGGAAATGCTTGTTCGAGATCTTCATCACTTGTGATAAGTATTTGTTCAGGTTTAGGGTTAGGTGTTGGTGTGTCATAATTGTACATTGAGTAAATTGTGATAATTCCAAGGTCAGTGCAACCTAACAACCCAAGGATAGCTGAAACCTTGACATCTGGTACATAGAATGTCTATGTTGACCATTTTGGACTGTAACATTTTATGTCAAATTAGTGTACCTTTACATTTAATTGGAATCTCACCATAAGCTTCAAGTTTTACTGGTGTTTGTTTCACTAATGATTCCCACTTTGAACTTTATATTTCCTTGGCGTACGGACTATGATAGTGTTAGTACTTGCACTTGAGTCAACTCTTAGGTAGAGCTTATGTTGACCGGCTCTGTGGGCATATGTAAATGTTAGCAAATGCTACTGTGCCTTCTGAATTTACAACTGTGTGTGGTCCATTGGTATGTATTATGTCAAATTATGCAAAGTTGGATAGACTGCCTTTAGACTGATAATGATCAGGATCTGTGATAGTATCGTGTGCTGTGTCCATTTCGCTGATTGGTTAGTTCTTTCGACGTTTTGATTTTGATCGTGATTTCTTTTGTTTTGGTAAACGACCATCACATACCATGTCAGATCTTCGGTCATCTGAACTACGTTATGGTTTTCAACTATGATCACTTTTTGACTGACGACAGAATTACCCCCAATGATTTTTACTGTGGAGAGCAAATTCCATTAATATTGACCCCCAAATGGTTCATAGTTGTCTGAGAATGATAATTGAGGTTTTTTCCTTCATTATGAAAGCAAACGGAACAGAGTTGTAAACATAAGAGATATACAATAAACAGAATATTGGCTCTTCATAAATTGAGAAAAGAGTTAGAACGTGTTGGAACATAAACCTGATTTTGGAATACAGGCCATAGATTCAAAATACAGATAAGGTGGGGGTAGCTTTGACATGTTCCTTTCAGTTATGTATTGATATGTCAGAACTTCATCTCTATTACCTGCAGTGCTAGTGTATCTTATAAATGTTTCCAAAAGACTTCAATAAATAAATTTCTTTATGATGTAACAGAAACACCTTTTTTCCCTTTACATCCTTCTGAATCAGATACATTTCTGTTACCATGCACATTATATACTGTACATTACGGTGTGTTAGTCATACCAACACAATCGATGCGAAAGGCTGATCAGAGCTATTGTATTATTTGAATGGCATACCATTCATCACTTTGCAATCGTTTTCATAGGTGTGACTGCCACACTAAGGTTGCTTTTTGGCCTCACTTTAGCGCAAAATCGCTCAATACATTCAGCATATTTTCCTTCTATCTGAAGCAAATGAAGATACTCATGGTGGCATGAAGCCTGCCAATATTCTCGTTGATACATCATGTTTCATATCGAATGTTGAGATGTGCATTTATTACTGATATTCATAATAAATCTGATCAATAACAGCGCATGTGCAATTTTTTTTACCAAAAACATACAAATTTTGGCCAAAAGTCTTAATTCTTTTAAAAACTATATCAACCGACTTGAAATCGAAGAATAAAGGGATTGTAGTAAATTCTACCAACAAAATAATAGATAATTTCGCATTTCATGAAGGCCTTTTTCCATTTTCAGGGTTGAAAATGTGACAATATACATTAATATATCCAAGTCTCCGATATGCAGAAAAAAAGCTAAATATCTGAAAATTGAATTTTCAAGTTTGAGACATAATAAGTTTGTGACTAATAATGATATCAATTTGGAATTTCGTCCACTTAATAATTGTATATTAGGAAAGTTTTCTAGAAATTTTCAAGGCGATTACTTTTTTTTCCTAAGATTTATGGTAAATCATGTATTTCACAAATTTTCAATTTTTTAGAAAAAATTCTCAAAATTGTACTTTTCTCATTAAAATCTCAGCCGAATTACCATTTCATCACCCATGAACAGTATCAACTTGTAGAAAATTTATTTATCTTTCATATGACACTAATTTTGTGGCAAATGAATGTTTGTGTCGGAATCTATGCACGAAAATCAAAATCCCATGAATATGGCGGCCATTTTGGACGCCATCTTGAATTTGAACCCCATGGGACATTATTTCGTTTTGGGAACATCAAAATTCATTCAATAAACATCTTAAGGATTACAAAAATATAGGTTTAAAAAATATATAATTCGGGTGCATGGGAACCCTACCTCCCTACCAGACTATTTGAACATATTCAGCATACTAGCTGCTTGTGTTATTGTTAACCAATTCTATTCAATTCTACTCTATTGCATTCGTTTATATTGTATTATGTTCCACTGCTGTTCTATTCTCTATTATATTCCATTATTTTCTATTTCATACCATTTCATTCGGTTTTATTCGATTCGATTCCATTTTTTATGCTATTCTCTCCCATTCCATTCGTTTCTATTCCATTCTACTCTATTCTGTTCGTTTCCATATGCTATTCTACTCTACTCTATTCTATTTTATTTTATTATATTCTATCCTATCCTATTCTATTCCATTCCATTCTACTCTATTTTATTCTACATGTATTCTATTTCATTCCATTCCATCCTACTCTTTTCTATTTTATTTTATTTTATCCTTTTCTATCTTATTTTATTCCATTCCATTCTATTTTATTATATTATATTATTCTATTCCATTCTATTCTACTCTATTCTTTTTTATTCTATTATATTATATTCTAGTCTATTCTATTATATTATATTCTATTCTATACTACATGTATTCTCTTCTTTTCTATTCTAGTCTATTCCATTCCATTCTACTCTATTCTATTCTACATGTATTCTGTTCTAATCTATTCCATTCAATTCTGCTCTATTCTATTTTATTCTATTCTATTCTTTCCTATTCTATTTTATTCCATTTTACTCTATTCCATTCTATTCTACATGTATTATATTTCTACTCTATTCTATTCCATTCCATTTCATTCTACTCTATTCTATTTTATTATATTCTACCCTATTTTATTTCATTCAATTCTATTCTATTCCCTCCCATTCTATTCTATCCTATTCTATTCTATACCGTGGACCATGAGCTGCTTTTAAAGAAATTGGCTTGCATTGGTTGTAGTAATAGGACTATCACTTGATTCAAATCATATTTATTTGATCGACAACAAGTGACACAATTCAAAGGAGCCAAATCGCACCCTTCAATCGTCAAATTAGGCGTGCCACAAAGGTCAATTCTAGGTCCCCTTTTATTTTCAATATATGTTAATAGTTTACCTGAATGTATTCATGAAGGTACCATAGATATGTACGCTGACGACACGACACTTACCGTCAGTGCGAATAATGCGACAGTTTTGGAAGAAAATTTAACTGTTGCATTAAACAAGGTCGTGGCATGGATTAAAGATAATCAGCTCGTCCTCAACACTGAAAGAACTTGTGTCATGATAATAGGTTCTCGTGCTAATCTCAGGAAAATAAATTCTTTCACGATTTCGTTAAACGGTGATGTGATAAATAGAGTTCAATTCACCAAATGCTAAGGAGTTTTGATAGATGAAGAACTGAAATGGTCAAAACAAATTGAAAATGTATGTAAACTTACCCAGAAAAGTATTGGCATAATAAAGAGAGCAGAAAGTTCTTTGCCTCTGCAGTCCTTAAAGTTGCTTTATAACAGTTTAGTGTTGCCAAGATTTGATTAATGTTCTGCTGTATGGTCGAATAGATTTCAATCCCATACAATTAAGCTGCAAAAAATTCAAAAGAGGGAGGCAAGAATAATATTGAACAAGACATACGACACACCGTCGGCTGATTTGTTCGCAAGTCTTAAATGGATGACACTGGACAAACGATTTGAGCTCAGTCGCGTTTCGATGATATATAAATGTGTTCATAATTTAGCACCTTCTTACCTTCAGGTAAACTTAACCAATCCAAATGATGTACATGAACATCATACCAGACAGAGAGACAGTGGATATTTACGCGTGCCCAAGTTTCGCACTGATTGTTATAAGTGTAGTCCAATTGTATCTTCAATATTTGAATGGAATAAGCTTGATAATTCAATTAGAACAGCTCCTTCTGTCATTTCATTTAAGAGAATGTTTTGAAGAACTTGTAATTTATAAATAACTTGCGGAACATCCACTGTTGTGCGTATTTTGTGTTAGCATGACCTTGATGATTTGGTGTATATTATCAGTATTTTCAAGATGTCGATCTTAGTTAATTTGATTTATTGATATTTGATTATACGTCAAACGAGTGCCCGTCTGCGTTTTGTTTGCTGCTAAGTTTGTTAATGTTTCGTTTTACATTCAAATCCTAATGTGAATCTTAATGCCGTAACATTCTGTACATACGTTATGCATTTTGTAAATATGTTTATTGTTATTCAGGGCTCCATGGAAGACCACTACTTATTGGTGAATGGGCTACCCTGTCAAAATATCAGAAATAAATAAATGAATAAAATTCTATTCCATTCCATTCTACTCTATTCTATTTTATTCTATATTTTATCTCGTCCTAACTTCAGACATGATCGCAACGCATGGTGGCGGTGCGATGGAGAACTGGGGTCTTATCATCTATAACGAGAAGTATCTGCTATTTGACTCTAAGATCGATACTGCGGAGTCAAAACTGTGGGTGGCTACAGTTATCGCTCATGAACTTGTACACCAGGTACGTCTAACATGTCTAATATCTATAATTTCATTTACATTGTCATGATGATCATTGGGAATGATGGGAGGAAATGGTGGAAACTGTATTTGTGGTGTTGGTGGTGGTGGTGTTGGTGGTAATATGGTGGCGGTGTTGTTGTTGTTGGTGGTGGAAGAACAGTTTTCGGGACTGAAGTGGCTACCATGGGTTAAATATGACGTTATTTTTATGTTATTATCATTATGTTAATGAATGATAATAATGATGATGGTGACGATAATGGGGATGATGATGGTGATGATGATGATGACGACGATGGCGATGATGATTATGGTGATGATATCCACGATTATGATGATGATGATGACAGTGGTGATGATGATTATGATGATGGTGGTAATAATGATGACGACGACGATGATAATGATGATGGTAATGACGATGATGATAATGGTGATGATGACGGCGATGAAGATAATGGTGATGAGGATGATGATGGTGATGATAAAAAAGATCAGACGAGGAGGAATAGGAGGGGGTTAAGCATAAAAGGATCTTTCAAAGAGTTTGTATCTATGATTGAGGTCAAACACCATTTTCTATTCACCATACAGTGGATCGGTAACATCGTAACTTGTACTTGGTGGGACGACATCTGGCTCAACGAAGGCATCACGAGCTACTTTGAGCTGCTCGGCATGGACTCCGCCGAACCGAATTGGAGAATAGTAAGTATTTGCAATGGTAATGACAGTGTGATGATGCACTTAACAGCTTGAAAGATAGAGCACAGCTAGAGAGTGAGATGTGAGAGGGGTTGTAGCAACAAAATGACGTAATAACTTTTATGGAAAGACGACGAGGTATTTTGTGCCCGGAGTGACACCCATGATTGTGTCGTTTTTTGAACGTCCATGGACCAGCAAGAGAGACAGACAGAGATATAAAAGACACGCAAATAGTTGAGCTTTGTACATTTTTAGTGTACAATCATGCTTCTTTACTATTTCATGGACTTCAAACTTATTTTTAAAAGTAAAACTTTGCCTAACCTCAAGGATTCCGCCAGACATCTTGATTTTTTTTTCATGGGAGTTATTCTTTTCAATAATTATCGGTATTTTTCTTCTCTTTCACATTCTTGTCATTTTCTTTTCTTTTCACTTCGTTTATGTCCTTTGGTACTTTTCGTTTCTTTTATTTTATCATTACGTATTTCTTATATACTTATCTATTTTATTTTGCCTTCCTTTCATTTCATTTTTAGTTTCCATATCTTTTTTTTTTTTTATTCTTTGGTAGCATGAGCATCGTCGCATTGAGAAGAAGAATGGGTACCAGAAAGATGCTCTTTTAACCTCTCATCCACTCCGACCACCCCTTAACAAACCGGACGATATCGATGGAATCTTCGATTCTATAACTTACCACAAGGTGAGTGGATGACGGGGATGACGACACATGATGATGATGATGATGATGACGATGATGATGAAGATGATGATGATGATGATGGTGATGATGATGATGATGATGATGATGGTAATGACGATGATGATGATGATGACGACGATGATGATGACGATGATGATGATGCTGTTGATGGTTATGATGGTCATGACGGTCATGATGGTCATGATGGTCATGATGATGATGGTAGTGATGATGATGATCATCATCATGATGATCATCATGATGATGTTGATGGTTGTGATGGTCATGATGGTCATGATGATCATGATGATGGTGGTGATGGTAATGATGATGATGACGACGATGATGATGATGATGATGATTGATGATGGTCATGATGATCATGATGGTTATGATGATGGTGGTCATGATGATGATGATGACGATGATGGTGATGATTATGATGATGATAATAATGGTGATGATTACGATGACTACCGTTATGAAGATTGTAATGATGATGATGATTATGATAGCGGTCGTAATTAGTGATGATTATGGTGACGATCGTTATGACGATCACATTGATGGTGATGATTGTGATGACGACCATATGGGGATCAAAACTATGTAGATATTATGACGATCGTAATGATCATAATGGCGATGATTATAATGACCAACGTTATGATGATCATAATTATGGTGATGATATGGATGACGACCCGAATGATGATATGATGATGATTATGATGACGATCGTAATTATCATACAATGACTATGATGACGACCATAATGGTGATCATAATTATGTTGATGATTATGATGACGATCGTAATTATGATCATAATAATGATGATTATTATGATGACGACCATACGATGATCATTATGATGGCGGTGATTATGGTGACGGTCGTAATGATGATCATATTGATGGTGATGATTATGAGGACGGTCGTATTGATGATTATATTGACGTTGATGATTATGGTGACGGTCGTATTGATGATCATTATGAGGACGGTCATAATGATGTTGATGATTATGAGGACGGTCGTAATGATGATCATAATGATGGTGGTGATTATGATGACGGTCGTAATGATGATTATATTGATGTTGATGATTATGGTGACGGTCGTATTGATGATCATTATGAGGACGGTCATAATGATGTTGATGATTACGAGGACGGTCGTAATGATGATCAAAATGATGGTGGTGATTATGAGGAAGGTCGTAATGATGATCATTATGATGGTGGTGATTATGGTGACAATCGAAATATTGATGATTAAGATGACGATAGTAATGATGATCATGATGGTAATGATTATGATGACGACCATAATGGTTGTTATCATATACTGCATGTTATGGTGATGATGACGATGCCGACCATACGACCATACTTATATGATGGTCATAATGATGGTGATGATTATAATGACGGTCATAATAATAATCATATTGATGGTGATGATTGTGGGAACGATTGTAATGTTGATTATTCTGATAAAGATCGCGATGATGTTCGTGATGACGATCGTAATGATGATCCTAATTCAGTTCATGATCGTAATGAAGATCGTAATTAAGTTGATGAGCGTGATGAAGATCGTAGTGATGACCATAATTCAGTTGACGATCGTGATGACTACCATAATGCTGATCATAATTAAGTTGGCGATTATTATAATCGTAATTATTTTCATAATGATGGTAATGATTATGATGACCATCATAATAGTGATCATAGTTAGGTGATGATTATGATGACGACATTATGATGATCATATGATGGTGATAAATCGTGATGATGGTCGTAATGGTGGTCGTAATGATGGTGATGAAAATGATGATCAAGGTCGTACCATTGTACACGTTGTCTCTAGTTTATCATTCAAAGTATGCCAACATTTCTAAATTGAGTTTATTTCTCAAATACATTCTTTGATCCATTTCCCCTTCTTTTAGGGAGCTGAAGTTACCCAGATGCTGAGGACCATGCTTGGCGAGGAAGTATTTAAAAACGGTCTTCGAGCTTATCTAAGCAGACACAAACTGGGCAATGTAGTTTCTGATGATCTATGGGCAGCTCTTACTGAGGTAATGGTGCAGTCACATTTCCCCTACGGCGGCCGTACGTCGTGTAAAAAACAGCCGTTCTCGTAATTGCTGTTTCGACTCGCCGTAGCGGAAATGTTACTGCAGCATAAACATTGTCTGTGACCAGCCACGCCAAAGCCGCTAGTATAATAAGTCGCCATGGAAAACTCTATGTAAATAGCCAAGATAGTAGTTCGTTCTTCAAAAAGAAAAAAAAATATATAGAAAATTAGCTCATCAGAAAGACTGATTATTTTTCTTCAAACCGTTAACATTCAAAGTTGTATTAATGTTGAATAAAAGACAAGATTCCCAACATGCCCAAGTTTCTTTGATCCCATGTTTTGTGAACTGCTCGTAAGTTTCACTTAGATTGCACAATGAGGACATCTTATGCTTGAGTTAACTCCGAACTTCAAATCTTGATTTCTCCTTATTTGGGGGAAGCTCTTGCTGAATACCTTCTGCATTTAATCAAGTGCTCGTTTGGGTTTTGGTTGATGAAGTTTGACAAGTTATATACCATTTTAAAGCTTAGGATATGTGTTTTTCAAGCTCAATAAAAATCTCAAAATAGACTTTTGACGAAGTATTGTTGGCTTGGGGTGTTAGATCATTATCTTTCAGTGAAAACGGTATCGATAGTATAAACAAAAAACCAGGCAAAGATTGATTTTCCCTCAGGCTGTGCCCATTATAAAAAAATATCAGTTGAAAAAAAAAAAAAATATTACGTCGGCCTATCGTTATAATTGAGCCCAGTTTTATTGTAATAGGTTGCCGTCTGCACCAGCCCGGTTTTCAAATTATCGCGCTATTTCTGATCAGGCAAATTATCCCGATCTGAAAAATCTCAAGATTGAGCAAACTCGGGCTGATGCAGCACCGCATATGTTTCTTTCTTGGGCAATTGTTGGTTCTGAAAAGAACCACCAAAACTCTACGTTTCAACAAGCGGTGCTGCACCAGCCCGAGTTTGCTCAATCTCGAGATTTTAGCCCGATCGCTCTTTGCGATTAATCTCGATATTCAAGAAACCCCATCTCCACCATCGCAAGAAGAGCGATTCCTGCTCGAGCGAGGCATCGATGCATTATGGTCTGACGCCATGAAAAAATCATCCTGAGTGCGTCTGCACCTGCGAATTAGCGGGATAATTCGTAAATAGCGCGCTATTTTGCAAAAAAAAATCAAAAGTTGACTTGGAATTGCAATCTCGAGATTAATCCAGCGAAATGGCGCATTAATTGCGTGTCCATTACAAATAATCTCGAGATTGTTCAGATCGGGATAATATGCCGGATCAGAAAAAGCGCGCTAATTTGTAAACTCGGGCTGGTGCAGACGGCCCTCTTGTCGTCTTCAGAATGAGCCCAATTTTGTTGACATGTTTTTAATATGCGCAACGAAGAAATAATTTGTTTGAATTCAGCTTCTTAGTTTTTATTTATCTCATTAAACGAAAGAAATCATTAGATAAAGAGAAGGCATGAATAAAATTCAATCAATGGCCAATGTATTAATGTGAAGGAGCATCATGTATATGCAAATTAGAAACATGAACAAACAATTAAAAATGTCTATTAAAGCACAGAAATACACTGTTTACTAACCGAATCTCATTATATGATATTACATGGGCGGAAATCCCAGGGGTGACTGGGGGGACGTGTCCCCCCTACTCAAAATAGAAAGATGGGGCCTAAATATCAAATGCTCTCCCTACTATTTTTGGTATTTTATGATGGAGCAAAATACATCGCTTCACAATCGAAATAATACATGTATTGAACTAAATGATGACCTATACATTTTGGGTGTAAACATTGTTTTTTTTTTGTTTTTTTTTTGCTTGATTAAAATTAGCTTACATTTTAGGTGATAACTTTTTTTTTTGTCAAATTTTCCAGGTCATGGTCCCCTCTACCCATGTGATAATACATTATTCTGAACATTATCGATTTATCATACAAAAATAATGTGTAAGATGCTATATTGTATCACATAAATAAAAATGTGGATAAGCCATTCAAGAAATGATATTATAATAAAAATATAAAATCCTTGGAAAATAAAATGATTGTTTGATTTCTCAGTTCGATGAGGGAATCGGTGACCACGACGTGAAGACGATCATGGACACCTGGGTTCTTCAGATGGGTTACCCCGTGGTCGAGTTCCGTCGCGTCAACGGTCGTCAACTGAACGCTTCGCAAGAACGCTTCCTGCTCGATTACGATGCCGAAGCCGACGCGAAGGCAAATGAAAAATATGACAATCTTGGGTAAGAACTGGTTGTGAGACAGGTTGTGAGACACCTGCTAGTCTATAGGCCTTGTGCACACAGCAAAAACTATGATGTTAACCGGTGTACATAGAGGACCACACCAGTTATTTTACACCGGTGTTAAGTTGACAGTGTTAGTTTAACACCTATAGGTGCTATTCACACCTTTGATTGTTACATTTACACTCTTTAGTGTTTTGTTCAATCTCTAGGGTGTAATTTTAACAGCACTGGGTGTGGTCCTCCATAGATACCAACTGGTGTCAATTTTAACACCACAGCTTTTACAGTGCACTGACGTCATCACGACGCCATGTTAGAGGCTGAAGTAATTGCCTGAAATTAGTTGTTATGCATGCAGCTGGCGCATCTCTGACAACTCCTTTTACGCGCATTTCTGTAGCCTCTGAAGGAGGGCGCTATGAGATTATAATGTCATATGCATAAGGTCTCAAAAGTGAATGTACGTATATTCGCCCAAAATTGTGGAGAACGGTAGGTATTGCTAACAGCGAAATAGAGATCGAGAGACTTACATTTCGGGAGCATCCCATACAGTTTTGTCGGTGCTTTTCACTCACTAATATGCATTCAGCTAATCAAATGCAAGAATTTCTAGTAGTTTAATATTTGTCAGTCAGAATCACTAACCCAAATATTCATGTAATTATGTCCCCCAGGAGCAATATATTCATAAAAAGTAGATCTGAGTATATTTAGGACAGGCGAGTTAAACGCTCTTTTAAAAAATGATTTATAAAGCATTTGTATTGTTGTGTGACAAAAAAAAAGAAACTCAATTAATTCTGGAAGATTCTAACAAATAATTTGCTTGATTTGACAACTTTATTCATCGCGGGTAGGACCTGAATGGAAATCCGAGTTAACGTTGAAATATCTTTTTTCTTGATCATTGCGACAATGTTGTTTTCCAATAAATGAGCAAATGCGTCATTGATCTGAAAACTTTTTTTCCTATTTTGAGAGTTTGTTCAAAGAAATCATCGTAATTACATATTAACAAGATTGAAATGATTCAAAATAAGAACAAAATGCAAAAAATAACATTGTGTATGTCCGGAAATGCAGTTATACGATAACATTGAAGGCAACTTGTCGAAAGTCTGTGTCCTGTCTTTTTAGCACGAATCCGCTATGCGTCTTCCCAAAGCGGCCTGTCTGTTTTCCCCTTTACTTTGTTTATGAAGAAAATATAATAGCCGCTTGCGGGATATCATTCTGCGGGAAAGACGTTGCTCTAAGGTTTGAGGAGGATTTTTTTTTAGTGTATGCGTTCATTTTTCATCTATTCAGATACCTGTGGTATATCTATCTAACCTATACCCAGAAGACTGGAGCAAATTATGAAATGCCGCAGTCAACATGGATTGAACAAGAGCCTTGGGGTAAGAAAAAGCGGAAGAACCTCTTAGATTTAGATTCAAGTTTCTGTTTCTGTTTATGGTAACTTCCGTAGGAACTCGATAGAATAGCGTTTTGCTGGTAAACGCCAAGCTGGTATATAACCAACTACCTATATAGGAAACATTTTACGTCTAGGTTAATCAGTCACAGTGGCTGACCTTATAGACGACAGATATTATTCTTGGGTCTTTATATCATAGTGGAAACAGTGGCAGAGGTGGGATTCGAACTCAAAACCTTGCGATTATAAGCCCAATGCTCTAACCACTCGACCGCACGAGCCGTGTGAAATTTAGTTTCTTAGCTTTGTAACATTTTCTAATAGAGAATCAATAAAAAAATAATTCTGTCGGGCGTTCTCTTGCTGATAAGTTAACAAATGGAAAAAAGCTTTGTAAAGATCATATTTTACCTAACTTCGTATTATACGTATATCTTCTCTATTCACGTTTATGTCTGTCGACTTATATATATATATATATATATATATATATTGTAAAGAAATGAATGAAGAGAACAATGGTAGGCGTAGCTTAAATCAAGGTTCCCCAGAGCTTTCTACCCTTTGGAAAAATTGGTGATGCCGAAAAAATGTCTCTGCCGTGAATCGAACCCGGGCCCCCAGCTTTGAACGCCGGTGCCTTAACCACTAGACCACATAGACGGGTTAGTGGCTAGGGCGACCCCGATCCGATTGACCGTCAGATAGACAGATTTTCGACACTATACCAATTATAATTTCCTTTGTCGGGTGAAGGTGGGTTTTGAACCCACCAATATTTAAAATTAAAAGAGTTGCCAAAGCTGTTGTACATGTATAACTTCACACATTTATATATATATATATATATATATATCCATCTAGGTATATCCATCAATGTATCCATCAATCTAATTACCTACCCGATCTATCTCTATTCATCTGCTTCAGTCTACCTTTCTCTCCATCAATCTGTTTATTTATATATTTTACATGTATCTACCCAATAAATATCGACTCATCTATCCACTTATTCATCTTTTTATACATTTTTTTGTATTTATATATTCTTCTATCTTCTTAGGCCTTGTTTCTTTTTGCCATTTTCTATTCACATGTACTGTGGTGCTCAAAGCCCTATCAGAACATGGACATATTTAAAATAATCAAGTTCTGCCCTGTTTTCGATACTTAAATTGTAAAGTCAGGTGATAAAGTATTACGTTCAATGACGTTTCTTTCTCTGGGCTCACTGGAAATTGTACACGTAATGTTGTTGTCTCAACACTCAGCATGAAGGAGTGCATTTCGTGGTGGAATTCACTAACTTTTGAGCACAACTGTATATATTTTTTAATGTCATCTGGCATCTGTCCAATTATCAATTTCAGCTCTTGTTGATTTGCCATCCACCGTGGGGAATGATGATTGGTACCTTGGAAATGTCCAGCAGTCTGGTTTCTTTCGAGTTAACTACGACGATGAAAACTGGGCTCGGCTTGGACAACAGTTGTTCGATGATCATATGGTAAGATTGTCTTCTTGTTCAAATCAACGAACGTAGAGGGCGTCCAAAGTTTAAAGTGTTTAGCGTTGCGTGTTGACGCCTTCTTCGTTCGATGGTGCAAATTAACACGAAAATTGGTGGATCTGTGAACTACGGGGATACTCACTATACTACAGTGCATCGATACCTTTGAAAATGAAATTAAAATCACAATGGAGAGTTGAGAGACTTTTGTCGAAAGTTGGTGGACTGGGACAGCAGATCATCCGTAAATTTGCACCGGACGAACAAATGCAACTATGTCGTTGTCCAGAAGAGAATCCGATGCTGTCTAGGTCCACCAACTTCCGGCAAATGCCTCTCAGCTCTCCATTCAAAGGAATTGGTGCGTTGCATGCAGAGAGTTTCTCCGTAGTAAATGCGAAGTCTGGATAGCTCTAGAGGAAGAAGCTGACTCAAACTCTTCTTGTGATTTTTCATGAAAGCTGTACACAGTAATGTTGTGTTTCTGGGGTCCAATTCTCACTGCAACACTCTCGCTCTTTGGCAAGGCGTTTATCTGAATTTGCTACTCTCTACCTAGGTGTAGTAAATGGGTATCCGGTAGGAAGAAATTACCTGAATTCTCGAGCATCTAATCAAGAAAGCCGAGGCAGTAGTATGCGGGGTGGTATGCAATGCCAAGATACACTGTATTTAACTCTATCTAGCCTAAATTGTGCATTATATAAACTAATTCTGCACCAGGTTTTCCATCTTGTTCTTGAATTTGTCATTAAAAAATATTAATGTATTCAGGTGATTCCGGTGACGACACGTTCTCAGCTCCTCGACGACGCATTCACGTTGGCTCGGGCCGGGCGAGTCGATTACCCGATAGCACTTGATCTGACCCGCTACTTGGCGAAGGAGACGGAGTATGTATCCTGGAAGGTTGTCCTGGAGTACTTCTCCCATATCAAAGATATGATCAGTATAGATGCTAGTTATGGATATTTGGAGGTAAGTAATATTTGCAGCGGTTAGATAAAGGCTGCATTTGCTTGAGCACTATGGATGATTTCAAGTTCAGTGTTGACCTATTGGTGTTAGTGTTAGGTCAATTTTTTATAACACCAAACATTAAATGAAGATGGTCCTGAAAAGTCACTCAGTAGTTTGTGAACTCTGAATAGGTTTTGGAGCTAGGGGAAGCAATCAAAATTCCAACACCAACACCGATGCCAACACCGGACTTGAAATCACCCAATATCCCTCTGAGCAGAATCACACATATTTCCTATTGCAGACATTTCCACTCTATTTGGCTAATTGACATGATTGCGTTAGAAAGATTATCTCTGCTTGAAGGCATCTCATATTTTCCTTAGGACACTAAAAAAAGAGATTAATTTCAATAAAGTCATATTTGAATGTATTAAGTGTATATCAATAATGTAAGTTTAAATCATTTAATACAATAAATTAATTGTTTGTTTACCTCGTTCTCATTGTTACGAACTCCATGATTGGCATTCCGTAACTGATCGCGCAAATTGTTGAACCATTTTTTTTTCTAAAATCAATACGATTGCCTCGTTCTGATACGATCTTCTACGTTCTGTTACGATCATTACGCTTACTCCACGATTGAGTCCGCCGTTTTAATTGTGGCTCGAATCGTGGCAGTGGGAACTGGGTATCAACATGAAACATGATTCGATTCCTCCCACACTGCAAAAACTCTGGTGTTGATTTAACACCGGCCCGGAATCTATATATGTCCACACCAGACAAGTGTTAAACACCACCAGTTTCGTTTTGGTCTAACACCAGAGAGGTGTTTATACAAAACCAATTAGTATCAAAACAGCATCGGTTTGATTCCAAACTGGTGGTGTTTCAATACTTCTCTAGTGTGGACATATATAGATTCCGGGCTGGTGTTAAATCAACACCCGAGTATTTGCAGTGCATGTACTTACCCTACTAACAGAGATACATGCTTCAACAAGTGCAGTCATTATACGACCAACTTGGATGGGACGATGACCCGGAAACAGATTCCCTGCTTGAACAGTAAGTTTGAATTTCAAAGTATAAACGGACTTTGAAAAGTCACCTTCATTCCCGCCCCTCCATATCAATACACTAACAAATAAAGTACCGTAAAGGTAAGAAAAATGCGTCTCCGGGATGATTTATCTTGCTCTCATTCTCGACATGATATCACTATTGATTTTGATTTGAATCGATTTGATTTCCGCATTTCTATAGCATAGTATATGGACAAGTTTTAGTATAATCATTTTTCAGCATTTCATGACAATGAACAGAATGTTAACAATGTTTAACATAGTATTGTTCTTGGTCAGATTCTAATTATACATGGACAAATTTCTCTTTAAAAATGTTGACACATGTACATGGTACATGGCCTGGGAAGTGGGGGAGCACCCCCTGAAATTTCCTTGATGGGGCTGTGTGTAATATTCTCCATAGGCAGCACCCCCAGGTATTCTGGAAGAGGTGTACAACCTTTTATTTGTCTTCTTCTTTTTAAATATCTGGGGACGAATTGAATTCCAATTTTGTAGTGTTTTTTGTTAGTTTTCTTTTTGCTTTTCAATTTTTTTGCATCAGCATCCCCACTTAAAAATCGTTCCCAGGGCCCTTAACATGTTTATAAACTATTTTAGAATAGGGAAAATTGAAAAGTGGGAGACAAATTGATGGAAGCCTCAAAAGGAAAGGGGAGAGAAGCATGCAATAAAAGAGTTATCTTTCATTGCACAAAATACTAGCAATATAGCAAAAGAAGCGGAAACTATCAAGTCGACACTTTTGGCGTTATAACCTATCTTGCAAAATCGACTTAAATGGCAAGGCTAATTAAGTTGAGATGGTGGTCAAGTATGACTCTTCAAGCTAATGTGCTTTTTGGTGTAGGCGCCTATTCGATCGCTACTGTTCCTTGTTCTAAGCAAATTTTAGATTTTATTGGTAACTTTTTATGAAACGTGACCTTTGCCATGAATAAGACAAAATAATGTTGAACAAAAATGCTTAAACACTATAATCATTTATTTATTCACTTTTATCTTTCTTCATCAAATTTACTGTTTTATTTTTGAAGGGAGAAAAAATATTCATTGACCAAGGAAAACAATACTCGGATGTTTATCCATATTGAAACACATTTTGAAAAAGCAATGGTCATTCTGTATATACATGGATGTGTGTACAAAATGTATAGTAGGGGTACGCATGAATGACCCTCCCGTGTATTTGAGAGCAAACGTTACATTAATTATTGTAATTTACTGCTATTTTTTTTATTGAATAGATTAAATCGAATCAACGCAATTGACACGTCGTGTAAATACAACAATCAAGATTGCTTAGACAAAGCTTCCGCCCTCTACGCAGAGTATATGGATATCGATTCGAATAACACCGAAAATAAATCAGATTATGATATCAATCCGTAAGTTTATTGATCTTTCTAGTATTAAGAAGGATATTAATAGGAATAGTAGAAGTAGTAGTAGTAGCTGTCATAGTATTGGTAGTATTAGTTGCAGTAATAGTAGTGGGAGTAGGAGTAGTAGTAGCAGCAGTAGTAGTAGTAGTAGTAGTAGTAGTAGTAGTAGTGTTGTAGTAGTAGTAGTAGTAGTAGTAGTAGTAGTAGTAGTAGTAGAAGTAGTAGTAGTAGTAGTAGTAGTAGTAATAGTAGTAGTAGTAGTAGTAGTAGTAGTAGTAGTAGTAGTAGTAGTAGTAGTAGCATGGACCTACTAGGTCCATAGTAGTAAAACGTCAATATCCTCATTTTGCTTTTCCGGTCATCTTGTTTGCCCACAGCATATCTCCAAATTTGAGGGCGTCTACATATTGCTATGCTATCCAGGAAGGCTTTGAGGAGGAGTGGAACTTTGGTTGGAATAAATTCATTCAGGATCAGAGCGAGGGCAATATGGACTGGATCAAGTCACTTGCCTGCTCTAAGACACCATGGATACTAAACAGGTAAAAAAGGGGGTTAATTGTTGATAGCGATCCAAACAATATGATAGGATGAGATCTATCACGCGACCAGGAATTTGTTTAGCTAACAAAATAATAATAATAATAATGATTGTTATAATAATTATCATTATTAATATTATCATCATCACCATTAGCATTATTATTATTGTTGATATTATTACTATTGTTATTATCATTGTTATTATTATCACTATGACTGGTATTATCATTATTATTATTCTCGTTATTATTATCATTATCATATCATATTATTACCATTATTATTATTAATATAATAATAATAATAGCCAATTTTTATAAAGCGCTTTTCCCAGAATGGCTCAAAGCGCGTTACAGCATATTATTACCCCGGTCATTGGATTCATTTCAATCCCGCACGAAAAGTGCACAATTTCCACTCCCTGGGGAGCATTCCTTGCATTCATCGCAGCCTCATTATGGCGCTGGCAAAATCAAACATACAATATCTTTCGCATCCTACCGGGTACCCAATTAGCACCTGGGTCGAGAGTGGCAAAGTGTGGATTAACGCCTTGCCAAAGGACGCTAGACCGCGGTGGGATTCGAACACACGACCCTCTGTTTACAAGGCGAGAGTCAGAACCACTACACCACGGCTCTTCCACCGTGGAGGAATATGATAATCATCAACATTATATAAAAGCAAATAAATAAACAGAAATATGTATAATAATAATCCATAAGAACACCGTTTGACTAATCTATTACTCAAAGACAGAACACCACAGATGTATTAGATAAAGATAAGCATTATTGAGAATTATAAATATTAAAATCTAAATTGCAAGCTTGGTATCTTGATTTCGTCTTAGTGTGTATGCTTTTTTTTTCAGATTCTTGCATTACTCCCTCAATTCAACACTTCTTGAGAAGAAATGGTCTGCTTCCATCATAATTTATGTATCTAAGAGCCCTATTGGACGGGTAATAGCATGGAATTTTGTACGGGACAAATGGGAACAGTTGAAAGAAAAGTAAGATATCTTGTCGTGTTTACCTGTTTTTTGTTGTTTTTTGTGAGTTTTTTTTTTTGTCCTGTCTGTTTGTATGTATGTTTACTCGACTTATAAGAGGTTGATTCCACGGAGCAAATTATTTCTAGTACCGATAGATTCATTTTTATTCACAACTAGTTACCAAGAATCCGTACAGCATTTCCATTTATTTCAATGCAGGATAAAAGAGCATGGTCAATTAAATGCCTTGCTCACAGACTTAGGTGCCTCGGCCGGGGATCCGACACCGGATTTTCCATGTATAGTCAGGCGCCTTACACCACTTGGTCACTCGGCCACGGCCATAGATATATACAGTATACCGAATCCATTTAAATAAAGTTCCCTTGAAGTCATATAGAGCACCCCCTACTTATTTCATCAATTCCATTTTAGTGGCTTTGAAAGAATAAATCATACGATTTCTAGATTTATAATATGTTACTTTATGATAAATGAATTCTATTAATTTTGATTTAATGTTTCTTTCAATAGGACATTGATAAAAACAGCTTATTGTTTATCTTGTGTTTTTGTATGGATATATTCTAATAAATATATTCCGCATGACGTAAGAGGGACACATTATTGCTCTCCTAATTTACCACTACCATACCCATACACACACGCACTCACACATAATGAAGTACACCTACCTGCTCTCTCACACACTCACCACTTTATATGTACCAGCACCCCGATGCCTCACTCTAGTCTGCAGGCACAGACCCTGATTGGAACTTTGATCAATAAGTGTGCCTCCACGCAAAGACTAGCACATACAAAACTTGCTGTTCCAATACTGAGCGAGAGAGCCTTCAGTACACAAGGCATGAGTAGGCTGCACATTCAGACCCTTAACTCGAGTGAAGGGTTTGCCCAGCAGGCTAGCCTCACTCTCACACACCGTGCGCTCTCTCCCCTCTCTCATTCCATGTACATGTATCTCTCTCGCACGCCCGCACACCCATACACACACTCTCGCTCGTTACACACACACAGGCACACCCAAAAATCTTTTTCCCCTCCCCCTCTCTCTCCCCCTTACACACACACACACACCCTCACACAGCACGCACACAATCATTGTTGTCATACTCAAAAAGGTACAACACCGCTCATTTCTGTTAATCACTCCGTCTTTGCATCTATCCCCCTTCAAATCCAGTTTCGGAGAGGATTCTTTTCATTTCAAGCGGCTTATTGTCGATGTTACGTCAAACTTTAATACACGACTCCAACTTAAAGAGGTAATCGCATACATTGATTTACTTTAAAGACTTGAAGTTGTCCTGACGAGAAAAAAAAGTGCGAGAGAAACAATAGTGCAAAATTTGTTTGAAAGTAATAATTTTATAATATGATAATATACGTGTACATAATTATTTTCGCAAAATCGTTCTTACTGCAATGTATGTGTGACGATTTGATAAGGTTCATAAAAAAATGTATTCCAAAACTTTTTATGCTAGCAGACAGTCAAAACTATAACAATAATGATAAATTCAATAAATCGGCGGAATCAGATAACAAGGAGAAGAGGAACTTAATACCACCATAAAGACTAGTTTTAATTTTATGGATAGCCGACGAGAACCGTTACAATCCATTTTTAATCCATCGGATTCCACCAATTAAATAAAAGTGAATATACAAAACTAAGGCGCTTATTACTATAAAAACGAAAGTCACAGTCATGGCAATTGTATGTACTATGACATTTTATCTAAAGCATTGTGTCGTGCAGTTTTCACAAATTAAAAAAAATGTATGATTTTTTATTTTTTATTCAAAAGCTCCAGGCGTTCGGCGAACATACGGATCTGGAAGCGGTAAAGAGTGAATACGAGAAGGCTATAAGAAACACGAGGAAAAACATCGAATGGATGGAAAACAACTCAGGGATCATATCAACGTGGTTACAATCTGCCACCCTCAACGGCGGAATATAAGTTTAAAATACAGGGATATTCAGGCTGAAAAATATATGATATCTAAATAAATAGAACAATTCACTGAGCAAAATGCTGACAATTTCATCAAAATCTGATAACAAATAAAAGAGTTATTGGATTTTTAAGTTTAGTAATATTTTGTGAAAACAGTTATATGCATGTCGTCATGAATATTCATTAGATGGGCTGATGCATTCATGTCCCCACTTTTCCTATTCTTATGTTAATGATACTAATGATAATAGGCATTTATATCGCGCCATCTATCTAAAACTAATCTGATTCCGAGGCGCATTGTATTTATTAATATTACCCGAGAGTTAGCTCAAGCAGCCTTTCAGCACTCAGTGCGTTTCAAGGAATTATTCCTGATGGGAACCCATTCACTTCACCTGGGTTGAGTGCAGCACAATGCGGGTAAATTTCTTGCTGAAGGAAAACACGCCATGGCTGGGATTCTAACCCACGTCCCTCAGATTGAGAGTCGTGACCACTAGCACCCATTAGTACATTAAATTATGATTATTTTTTTTTTTTTTCATACATTTTTTTACTATTGATATGTTTCCCTTATAACAAAATAAGTTGCAGCAATGAATATCTAATGTACAATCCAGTTGTCAATTCAAAACTTTTAATTCTTGAAGGAACAAAATTTAAGAAACATAATTTCATATAATAAAATGAGAAAGGACAAATGGGGTTATGACATCACCAATTTGCTCAATGAATATTTATGAGCAGTGGAGTAACTACGGGGGGCATGGGGGGCACGTGCTCCCCCCCCCCCCCCCCCGCAAAAAAAAACCGAGGAAAAGGAAGAGAAACGTAGTGGGGAAAGAAGAAATTATTGTTCAATATAATGTTATATTAGATTATGTTATGTTATATAATAATAATAATAATAATAGCGGCATATTTACCCAGGGTAGCCACTTCAGTTCCGAAAACTGTTCTCCCAGCGGGCCCTGCTATTATTACCCCGGCTTTAGCACGGCTACCTTTATCGGGCGCTCGAGCATTCGAGGAATTTCTTCCTACCGGGTACCCATTCACCTCACCTGGGTCGAGTGCAGCACAATGTGGATAAATTTCTTGCTGAAGGAAATTACGCCATGGCTGTATTACATAAGAAGCATTTTTTCATAACTTTGTGAAACATTATTTGCTCAGGACCTATGTCTTTATTGTTCCTGGTGCTCGCATACACTGTTTAACGAGATATATAATCTTGTTGTACTAAAACCTCCCGTTTTCAAATCAATATACACCAATTATATTTCCTCGCAATTCGAGTTATTATTGTTTTATGTAGTAACATTTGCTTCTTTTTCATTACTACTTAAAGTGATTGCCCTATTTTAAGATCTTAATAAAAAACATTTCCTGTCCGTGCTAACGTTCGCATTAGTTGATGTAATTCTAACAAAATCAGAAAGCG
Source organism: Lytechinus pictus (assembly GCF_037042905.1). Classification (NCBI taxonomy): domain Eukaryota; kingdom Metazoa; phylum Echinodermata; class Echinoidea; order Temnopleuroida; family Toxopneustidae; genus Lytechinus; species Lytechinus pictus. The sequence continues at coordinate 22,433,304 of NC_087258.1, forward strand.
GTTGGCACTCGCATTAGATATCTATGGTGAGATATGACTTGTACATACGCTTAATGGATTCCTAAAAAATAGTCCTTAAAATATCCATGTTTGGGGTCAATATATGGAAAAAAATCAGCTCGCGCTTCGCGCTCGCATCATTTGGTTAGTAAAATACGTACGGTCTTAGTGAATGTCCCTCTTCAGGTCTGAATTTCCTAAATTTTCAGCTCGTGCTTCGCGCTCGCAGTATTTAATTAGTGAGATGCGAATGATAATCATGAATTCAATGACTACAAAAATTGCTTCATGTGTTTAGATGTAATTCTAACAAAATCAGCAAAGGATGGCACTAGCATTAAATGACTATGCTGATATATTCATACTCTGAATGGATTCCTAAAATATAGTCCTTAAAATTTCCCTGTTTGGGGTCAATATATACAAAATTTTCAGCTCGCGTTTCGCGCTCGCATTGTTTGTTTAGCGAGACAGGTACGTATCATGATTACAAAAATTTTGCTTGTAATGTCCCTTTTTAGGTCTGAATATCAAAAATGTTCAGCTCGCGCTTCGCGCTCGCATTATTTCATCAGTGAGATACTTATCCGTTTAATGGCACTGCATGTCCTTAAAATGTCTCTATTAGGTCGGTATACCTGGCAACTGAGCGCGCGAAGCGCTCCCTACGTGACTCGAAATTTTGCTGGTGCCCCCTCAATGCCGTGACCCACGGTACGCCACTGTTTATGAGTATATGCGAAGAACTGTTTCACCGAAATAATGCAAATACTTAAAATGTCATGACTTTGTTATTCCTTGTCCGATTTGGATCAAATTTTTAGTGTTATGTTTGTCTGATTTTTATTTATCTGTTCACAGCTTATATTATTTTCAGCCTTGAGTGCCCCTTTAATTAGTATGAAGTTACAGACTTTTCCTTTCTCCTTCAATTAAAAAATCTGTTTATCCATTGGCTATTGGAACTGTGTGCTCTTAGTGTGAAATATTGGATGGATTACAGACTTCAAAAGACTACAGTATGATTTTGAATCATCGAAGTCTTGCGTTTCTATGAACTCAGTAGGATGCCTATGTACCTCAAAAAATGGGTGGTGAGAAAATGGGGAAAAAACGACGAAGGAAAATCGATTGAAAGCCAACCCTTCACACGTAGGCCTACAGCACAGAAGCGGCGCCCGGATATTTCAATGGGGGGGATAGCGTTACGCCATATCTTGTCCTAAATTGGACTATATGGGTATTATAAAGTAAAAATTTCCAGGATCCCCCCCCCCCCCCACCGCTCCTCCTTTATATTCTTGATTATTATTTCTTTTTTCCTCCTCTTTCTTCATTATTTGAGAAAAAATTTGTAGGGGCGAGCTCGATTATCCCTTGACGACCCCGTCCCCTTTTGCAATGCTTTGTTAGACACCATTCGGTGCATCTCTTTAAAGGTCAAGTCCACTCCACAATATAAGAATGTTGATTTTAATAAAATGAGAAAAATCAAACAAACATAAGGCCTAAAAATATCATCATAATCGGATGAAAAATAACAAAGTTGTGAAATTTTAAAGTTTCGCTTATTTATCTCAAAACGGTTATGCACAACTCATGGATATGCAAATGAGAGAGTCGATGATGTCCCTTACTCACTATTTCTTTTATTTTGTATTGTTTTAATTATACTTGTATTTCAGTTTCTACAGATTTGACAATAATGACCAACTTAACATGTTATAACAATGGTAATCACACATTTTCAGTCATGAATGAAACTTTGTTTCACATGACAATGAGGAGAAAAATGGAAATATTTCACATTTCTTATAATGAAATACAATAGAAATAGTGAGTTGATGATGTCATCAGTCCCCTCATTTGCATACTGACCAGGATGTACATATAACTATTTTATGAAATAGAACAAAACTTCAAATTGTCATAATTTTCTTATTTTACATCCGATTTTGATGAAATTTTCAGTGTTATGCTTGTTGGATTTTTCTCTTTTTATTCAAATCAACTTTTGTTGGGGTTGAACTTGTCCTTCAACTTTCCTTCAACGTTCTTTGAATTTCTCAAGGGCTATAGTTTATGTGTTTAATCACCGAATTTTGTACAGTACTGTTGTATATAATGTTCAAGATTGTTCTCATTTGCTGTCGGTATCGGCATTGGGTTCTCCGATACACTGCAAAATTTCCGGTGTTCATTTAACACCAGCCCGGAATCTTTATGTCCACACCAGAGAAGTATTGAAACAACACCAGTTTGGAATCAAACCGATGCTGTTTCAATACTAATTGGTGCTGTATAAACACCTATCTGGTGTTAGACCAAAACGAAACTGGTGTTGATTAACACTTCTCTGGTGTGGACATATAGATTTCGGGCTGGTGTTAAATGAACACCGGAGTTTTTGCAGTGTAATAAATTATGTACAGTTCACATGTTTCACCAATTTATTATTTAAAACATAACAACATTAACATCTTGATTAATAAAATTACACTCCTAAAAAGTTCAGTTATTTCTAGTTTTTTTTTTAGGGTTGACAGAACGATTTTTAATTACAGGGGGTACTGTCGTCAACTTGACAAGCAAAAATAAAAAGGGGTAATAGACAAAGGGGTAAGAAATGTAGTCATTGTGATCGAGAAGCAACAGCCACAAGCCCACAACGCACAACGGATGATCATGTAAATAATCTACGGGCCCTATGTTTTTTTTTTCTATTAATACCATTCACAATGCATAAATAAATAAGTTAATCTTTTGATTAATTTAAAGTTTGAACAATACTTTGTTTGTTTGTATTTATTTCCATGTAAAAATAAAATATATACATGCTCAATTTAACATAACGTACAGATCATATGGAGGATGGCCCATTTCAGGGGTATTAATAAAATACCACTGTTCTTCCATGGGGTCCTTTAAAACATAAATGCATTCATATAAAACAAATATACACAAAACTTAATTCAATGCATGACAAGAAAGAGAAATCACCCCATCCTACCCACCCCTTAAAGAAACAAAATGCAACAACAGGCAAAATAATTATGGAAAACCGAGATACAATTGTATATTGGATTTAAAGGACTGAATCGTTGAACTAGACGATAAAAGAATTGGTAATTTGTTATACTTCAGCTTCCAAGAAGGGAACCGGAAGCTAACTGATGAAAATGAAGTCTTCCTCAGCATGCACAAAAGTAGGTTAAAAGAAAGACTGAGTCAGGGGTGGATCTAGGATTTCCCAAAAGGGGGGAACATTTTCCCGAGGAAAATTTGGTAAGCAAAAAAAAAAGGTCCTCACTTGTGCATGAATGACATATTCCCATTAAACATGTTAAAAATATATATGTTGTGACTTTCAAAGGGGAGCACACTTGTGTAAATACTTTACAATCAAAAATTTACAATTTTTACAATAAAATTTTTATTATGGCTCTCAAAGGGGGAACGGGCAGGTCCGGCCGGATGTGCAACCACCCCCCCCCCCTGGATCCGCCCTGGACTTAGTTAATAAATTAATATCGTTTTGTTTCGTAAGTTATCAATTTAAATAATGTATTTTTATCATTTCAACACAACTGAAATATAGAATAGTACTATTATTCATGATTAAAAGATGCGATGCTTACTACGTTTCTGTTTAATTTTGTGTTTCATTTTGGCATTGTGTCGTTCTTTGTTTTATTTGTTGTTATTGGTCGTTGTAATTTATATTATACGTAATGAAAATTCAACCTCTAAATAAGATGGGAGTTTAGCTATATGAGCAGCTATTTCATGAGATTTATCAGCAACGCAGGGAGGGGCAGGAGGTTGCCACGATTTTAAGATTTTCTTTCTTCGTCTATGTAACAAAACGATAAATTGATGCCAGCGTGAGCTGAAAATTTTTAAAATCCGAAATGAAAACTGGACAGTCTAGGCGTGTTGATGTTGTTTTTTTTTTTACATTATAAAGAACTAAGTATATGTACGTAATTGGAGCGCAAAGTTGATTTTTATATAAAAAAAATTAAGATTTAAACCAAAAATCGAAACATATTCGAAGCATCATCATCACGAAGAGGCATGGGTATCTAGATCGAATTGATATGAGCGAGCTTAATTGTTTCAATAATAAAACCTAAAAAATTGACAATTTATAAAACGTGTTTAAAGCACTTTTTATTCAAAAAAAGATACGTACTATATATATATCTCAATCAAATAAAAAAATTTGATGCGAGCACAAACAGCAAGCTAAATTTATTGAAATAGACCCAGCCTACGGCGACCTGAAAGGGAATGTTTTAAGTATGTATCGTTTATCATTGTGATAAAATTTTGAAAGTGAATATGTATCTCACTATGCGAGCAGTGAGCGAACGACTCCCTCCCCTTATTTCATATTTTCATTTCTTCCTCCTCTTATCCTTCTTTTCTCGGCCTCTCCTTCATTTTTTTTCACGCCAGCAATTTATTAGTTGTATTTTTATGATTTCTTATCGAATTTTGATGAAACAGGGACAAAGACTAAACCGTTAGAAGGGGCCATTCCAGACGTTTCATACAAGTTGCAGGAGGAGTTCACACTGGCAAAAAAAGTTTATTGTAGAATAGCGGGAAAAATAAAATAAAATATTGGCCCGAATTTGAGGAATCAAAATCCATCGATTACGAATATCAAATTAGTTGTAGGAATTATATTTTTACTTAGGCCTATTTGTGACGTCCACTGGCGGATCCGGGGGGGGGGGGTGGGCAAAGCCGGCCCGTGCCCCCCCCCCCCCCTTGAGAGGCACAATTTAAAATTTGTAATGTAAAATGCCGTCAAAAGAGAAGTGTGCCCCCCCCCCTCTTGAAAGTGAAGGCCTTTTTAGGGGGCTTGTCCAATTTTTCCTAAAATGTACCCCCCCCCCCTTGGAAAATCCGGGATCCGCCCCTGGTGACGTCATATGCAAGTAGGTTCCCAATTATAGTGTGGTAAAACAAAATCAATGAAAATTTCATTTTCTCTCTATTATTTATGCCAGTGGCGTTATGATGAGCCAACAACTAAAGGGGGGCTCGATGAGGCATATCACTTAAAATTGATAAAAAGTTGCGAGCGAGCAAATATTTCGACATTTTTATTACAAAAATCAAAGGTTGTGATATAATATTTTTAATAATATTCAGAATTCCTTTTCTTTCATTTTATCTTTTATCTTCTCCCAGACAGCAAAGTATCTGGATCGCATATGGTTTTTTTATCTGGGATATCTGGGTCCCATGTGGGTCCCATATGGGCCCATATTCCCCATATAAATCTCACATGGGAAACAAATGGGTATTGTTACATGGGGCCTGCCCAGAAAGTCAAAACCATATAGGACCCATGCGTGTTTTATCTGTGCCCATATATCCCAGTTGGGTTATAGATGGATATTTCTAAATGGGACTAAAATGGTAATACACATATGGGACCCATTGGTTTTATCAGTACCCATGTATATCCCAGCTGGGTTACAGATGGGTATTAAATGGGATCAAGATGGTAATATGCATATGGGATCCTTTGGGGTTTTATGTGGGAAGATATATCCCAGTTTGGGGTTACAGATGGGTATTTCTAAATGGGATCATGATTGTAATACGCCCGGGTAATACGCAAAGGGATCGATCTAGTTTTTTTGTGGGAAGATACATGTACATATCCCAGTTGGGTTACAGATGGGTATTTCTAAATGGGATCAAAATGGTAACGCGCATATGGGACCCGTGTAGATTTTATTGGGTCCCATATAATAACAGTTTGGTTATAGATGCATATGGGATTAAGATGGTAGGGATTTCAACCATTAGCGTACGTACCTAAAGGGGGGGGGGGGCAGTCTGCCCCCTGACGAGTCGCAACACATGCAAGGGACGTATCCCTGCCCCCCCCCCCCCCCTGACGAGTCAAAACTGATCCATGACGAGCCACAAGTGGCCCCCTCCTTTAAACTTGAAAACCTTTTTTTTTTTTTGCTTGTCAATTTTTTTTCTGGTGCGAAATGTTCTTTACTTGAGGTTGAAGACCTTTTTTTTTGCTCGTAAAATTTTTGAATTTCCCCCCCCCCCCTTCGGAAAATCCTAGGTACGCCACTGATTTCAACCCTTGGTTTGGGAATGATGGCCTGGAAATCATAATATAATTGGAATGATATTGATGCAACGATGTATGATTATTTATTGCCTCATACTGCCGATGTTGCTGCGCAGTTTGCTGTCAACCAAGTTATATTTTCATAGTCTAGAGTCAGACCACACAGGGGCGGCAGAACCGCGGGGGGGGGGGGGGGGGGGTCAGGGGGCACCCCCAATTTCCCGAAGGGAAAAAATGCCCTTTATCTAAAAATAAAAAGTACCCTTTTTCAGATCAAATGTGCCTTTTTCAAAAGGAAATATCTTTTCTGAAGTATACACAATTTAGGTAGGAAACCAAAAACGTTTGGCTCACGATTCGCTCAATAAATTGTTTGAAAAGAAACCCAGTGCTTAGAATGTCCAGTTTCCAGGTCGGAATATCAACAATTTTCAGCTCGCGCTTCGCGTTAGCATTTGAGAGATGCATTCATGAGTCACTAAAAGAAGTAATTAACATGCAGATACCTTTTCAGATCAGTTCAAGGCCTTTTTCGTGATAATAAAAACTGCTCTGATTTTTTATTATTTTTGTGTCTAATCAGATAGGCCTATACATGAAACGTCAAAAAAATTGATATCACGCTTTGTGCAATATTGACGTAGGCCTTATGATTATGTTTGTAAGAATAATTCAATTCAATTCTTTATTCCATTTCCATTCAAAACATACTACAAATTAATATAAAGTAATACATATCAAGTACAATTTTACAGACGAGCATTCTTACTTCGTAAAACAAAAAACAGTATTGAGCGTAAATGGAAATGAGGGGGTCCACTAAAAAGCAAAGCTTGTAAAGTGTAGATCCCCCTTGGAAATGAAGAAAATAAAGTCGACTTATTCATATATGCGTTTATATACAGGAAAGAAAAAAGAGAAGGAACAAAAAGGTCGAAATCATATTGATGTAAACATAATTACTGAACAAATGCAATGCTATTCACACAAAGAGGTCTTGGTTGTCCGGCTGGTTGTAAAGGATATGTTGTGCAAGACAGGAGAAAGCAGAAAGAGAGAGGGAATGACAAGACATATAGAAGACAAGACAAACTAAGAGACAGGACAGTACAAGACAATATAATGACATAATAAGTAAAAAAAAATTAAAAGGAGGAAAAGTCAGCTTGATCTGGTGAAATAACAAAAGATGATATAACTGGACAATATAAGATGAAAAAAGACAAAACAATAAAAATAAAAAATGTAAGGATGATAATCAGGATAATGCAGAATAAGATGTACTTAAAACTTAAGTCTTTAGTTTAGGCGGTATAGGCTGGACTACCCCTAAAAAAACATTAACAAAATTGAACTTTAAATGACCGATCGGGGAAAATGTGGATAAAATGTTTTTTTCCCCTGCCTGCCCCCCCCCCCCCCCCCATTGGCGGCGGAGCAGAGGATTATATTTTGTGTTTGGGGGGGGACGCAACAATAGATATGTATTGTTGCGTCGTCCCCCCCCCCAAACACAAAAGATAATCCTCTGCTCCGCTGCCAATGCCCCCCCCCCCCCCATTGACAAAAGCTATCATGATATTCACTTTTTTTCTCTTTTTTTGGTTGTCAAATTTAAACCAGCCGCACTCGCTGCATGTTAAAAAATAATCATTTCCCTGACTCAATTAATCTAATCTAAGGATTTTACTCCAATCATCATAGCTGAAAAATATGTCGATCAGTGCTGCCAAATTTTATGACCCCCACCCCCTCTATGTCCTGGCAGTCTATAGTATGCCTTTTGTCCCCACCCCAAGTTGTTGCAGATATACCCATTTCGTTCTGAAAAAAAATGAGAGTAGAAAATTGGATAAAGTAGATTAAAACCTATAGAAAAATAGATAAGTAAATCAATGAATAAGTGAATAAACGAATGAATAAGTAAGGACAAAAGAAAAAAAACGACAAAATAAAGAAGAGAGAAATAAAGCTAAAGAAAGAAAAAGGAAGAGATAGGAGTATAGAAAAGATACACTTGACCCTTATTTTTTGTTTGTAAAAATGTTTACAAAATTTAGTTTTGGTCAAAATGCTACGAGTGGGGTAGTAGCTCTTTGATTAGCAGGCGAAATAGCTGCGCCCGCTAGAGCAGCATGTGGCGCCTCCGTAGTCTGCTGTGCAAACCCTTCAATCGAGGTAAGGGTCTGAATGTGCAGCCTACTCATGCCTTGTGTACTACTGAAGGCTGTATTGTAATAGCAAGTTTTGTCTTAGACAGCTGGCAGCCGTCTGTTTCGAGGAGTTTTTCAACATTTTTTTATTTTTTAAATTTCTCATATGTATTTGGTGAGTGGAGCCAACGTAGTTCAGCGGAACAACCAACATAACAGAGACCGAAGCTTTTGGTCTAGTTTTGTCTGTGCTATAGTCTTTGCGTGGAAGAACACTTGTTGATCTAAGACTACACATGCATATGTGCAGCCGCTTAATGCGGTTTTGTACAGCCCACCAACTCGAAACTGAGGCCTGCTACTGAACTTCGATGAGAGCCTTTTGAGTTTAAGGAGCTTGCAGCCTAAAAATCTAAAGCCGAACGTTAAGGGATTTTAAATTCAGCCAAATCATTGGAGTTCGAGTTAGTACCGGTATGATGGTGAGCTTGTAATTGAAGTTGTAATGAAATTTAATCGCGTGGTTAACATGGTTAAGTTTCAATTAAGGGGTCGCACAGCCAATCTTGCTTTATGACTGGGATTTAGCTCTTATGCAAATCGAATGAATGTATCACAGAGTTATGATAACCTTATGGAATACCAGTTTACAAAAATTGCATGCACTGGTTATGGTAATGGCCTGTTCTGCCTCATGTGCGTGCAGTGTGCTTACATATTACATAGCAAGTCGGATCCAGCTAAACAAAACAGTTAGTTAAATGCAGGTCCAGGATTTTCCAAAAAGGGGGGGGGCACATTTTTCCATCAAGGAAAAATTTGACAAGATAAAAAAGGTTTTTAACCAAAAGGCAAAAATTAAGGATATTTCATCCCTGAAAATATTTGACAAGCAAAAAAAAAGGGTCTTCAGACTTCACTTCACTTTCAAAAGTTGAAAAGGGGCGGCACATTTCTGTCTTAACGGCATTTTTACATTATAACATGTAATTTTGCTTCTCAAAAGGGGGGCATGGGCCGGCTGTGCCCCCCCCCCCCCCCGATCCACAAGTGGTTAAATGCATATCTACCGGGTTTGAGAAAGTGGATGAGTAGTATACCCAGTTGTTGTGTGTCCGGACAGGTTGTGTGTCCGGACGATCAATTTTAGAAAGTCATTTGGAAAAAATTACAAGCGAAGTTTCATCAAATTTTAGTACAAAATTTTAGAAAATATTATAGAGAACAAAATAGAAGATGATTACAACTATTGAATTCATATTTTTAGTGTAATCTTAAGACAAAAAAGAAGGCTTCAAAAATATAAAGTGTCCGGACACCCGATCCCCCATCCTATAGTGGAAATATTTTTGTCCGAGGTCATGGAGGTTGGTTCGGTAATGACTATTTTTCCTGAGGGGCGCGTGCCCCAAGGGAAAATAGTAACATTGGTGGACCAACCGAGGAAAAAATATTTCCACTACACTTTCAAAAGAAACACCCGGTATATTTGTTTTATATCCATTCCCTTCCATAATTAAAGTTTAAAAAAATATTGGTAATCTATCTAGTCCTAATTGGCCCATCTCCATGATCTGGACAAAATCTAGATCTATCGGCTTAGCTCTAATTTAAGCAAAAATTGGCTTATCACTCTATGCCAGGCGGTTCCTGAATAAACTGCGCGGCCACCGTCGGCTTCCAAGCATCAATCAGCTCTGGGTGGTTTGGTGTTGCGTGGCGCGGTGGCTGTGCTAGTGAGATTGATCTAACATTAATAATTCCACTTACCGGTTGTGAAGGTTGTGAACTAACCCTGCTGAAATAAAATCAAGCAGCCCGAATCATTTTGAGCATACAGATTCATTGTAATCAAGCAAGACATGATTTCACATTGACAGTTACATACTAAGTTACATGTATTTATTGGAGAGTTTGTGATTCAGCTAGCATTGCATTTTACCTGTGTTGATTGCGCTGCGCTCAGCGTTCCCTTGATAAAGCGTTTGCACCGTTGCATCACTAGACTTGCCCAATGGAGGCAGTCCGTCGTGCGCTGTGCCCGAGTGATTTCGAGGTTTTCAGTCGGACGCAAAATAGTAAAAAAAACTATTCTACTCTGACGTCACAAACTTTTTTTATCTCCGATGAATTGAATTTTTCTGGTCAAATTATGATTAGGGACATGAAGGGCTCTCGACCAATCAAATAGCAACAAATTTAATTTTCAGTATTAAGGGATATAATTTGTATTATAAATCTACATGTATATACTTTCCATTTGCCTTATCATGAAATAAGTCACCTCTCTTGTCGGTGTGTGTGCACTTATTTTGTACAAAGTCAATGAAGTCACCAACGCTGACAAAATAAACGGCAGTGAATGGACTGGTGACTTAACCCTAAATGATCTCGGCCGTCGACCACGCGATCGCGACGAAAATTGGCACGTGCATTACCCATGGCATAATCTCCAAGACTGTAGGATCAACTTTTCCGAAAAATCTCATAATTCATTAATTATGCTAATTTATGCGTAAAATCAAAGATTTGCTCTAATTAACTAAATAAGGACTCTAAACTGCTAAATTTTATTCACAGACTCTTTGAAGGATTCTGATCAAATGTACTTTTCTTATGTATTTTATTGTTTTTCAAATTTCTTATGTATTTCTTTGTTTTTAGACTTTTTTTTTTTTTTTTTTTCAATGGAAATCGTCCGCTACTTTATTTTTACCATAAACAAGATGAAATTAATTGAGTGTGATTAGTAAAATTGAAAATAATGATACATTTATGAATTTTGGCTAAAAACACAATTTGCATTGGAATTGTACACAAATTCACGTTTTTGAGCAATTTCGGGTCGACATGCACTTACAAAATGTTGCGTAATTTCGGAACCACATACCCGGGCGTCGCAAATTTGGTCTCAAAAGTTGCACAAGACTTGAAAGAAAAAAGTCATAAAACGGCGCGGCGCCAGCTTTTCGCGTTACAGATTGATCGCGAAAAATGTCGAGGGGGGCTGAATCAGCCCCCCCCCCCCCAGTCTTATGCAGTTTCATGCACATCATCATGAATATTCATTAGGTGGGCTGATGATGTCACATCCCTACTTTCCTTTTTCTTACAGAGTATGTTATTACATGAAATAATAAATGTATTGTTTTTTTATGTGTTAATGATGTGTCTCCATTATGATGAAATAACTTGTGGCAATAAATAACTAATGCACTTCAGTTGTCAATCCAATTGTTTCAGTTATTGGTAGAAAATTTTTGAATAAACCTAATTTCATATAATAAAATACAAAAGAACAAGTTGGGATATGACATCATCAGCCCACCTAATGAATATTCATAAAGACATGCCTAGAACTGTTCACCAGAATAATGCAAATCTTTACAATTCAATAGCTTCGTTATTTGTTATCTGATTTTGATCAAATTTTCGGCATTTTGCTTTGTGAATTTTAGTCTATTATCTCCAGCCTGGACCATCCCTTTAACTTTATGAATGGCTTTATGAAACACCCACCTGGCTCACACACACAGGGGAGTGACAATGATCAGGGCCCCCCGTAACACAGAGATTAGCGATTGATTGCTAATATAATAATAATAAAGGCATATTTAGTTTACCCAGGGTAGCCACTTCAGTTCTGAAAACTGTTCTCCCAGCGGGCCCTGCTATTATTACCCCGGCTTGAGCACGGCTACCTTGATCAGGCGCTCGAGCATTCAAGGAATTTCTTCCTACCGGTTACCCATTCATCTCACCTGAAAATATGAAAGATCAATTCTAATTGGTTCCTAGTCTAATGAGTAAAATATGCATGCAACGATGATCTTGATAGGCCATTTCATTTAGGGAGATTCCATGCTAGAAAATTTGGCCATTTTCACAACATTTTTCAACCTGCTGTCCAAACGAACGAAGAACTTCAATTTGCTTTGTGGTAATATTAAAGTACTACTGTGTAGTACTTTAATGCAAAAAAACTGACAACCAACAAAAATATGTCGTCCATAGGTGAATTATAGTTTAAAATGTTGCATGTCGTACAGGACATTTCTGCGTCCCGTACGACACACAGCATTTTCACCTATAATTTACCCATAATCAATTATTTTGTGTTGGTTATTAGTTTTTCACATGACTACCCACTATAGCTTTATCATTGACAAAAAAGAATATTTTATTGCTCAAGCATTCGGCAAGGAATCTAGAAATTGTTGTCAAAATGTTCCGCACGACACGTATGGAATCGCCCTTTAGCGTTTAATCGCTAACCTTTGTGTTACAGGGCCCTGATCGGTTTTGGGACTAATGAAATCAGTTTTCACAATAAAGCTGTCGGGAGGGCAAGCCAATTTTGTATTTTAAAAAGAAAGAAAAAAATACTTTAGAACCACTGTTTCTGTTTTATGGTAACTCCCGTAGGAACTAGGCAGGAAAGCGTTTTGATGGTAAACGCCAAGCTGGTATATAACCAATTACCTAGGAAACATCTTGGGCGAGTTGCAGAGGGATTTACCTTTAACGTGGCCAATCAAGCACAAGTCCCAAGTTGAAAGGATAAAAATAAAGTTGCTTTTGATAGATTTTTGGAGTTGCATTTGATTTCACGTCTTTCTTGCAACAGGCCCCCAGATGAGGTTTGTGGGTCAAATGATCAAGAGGTCATGGTTCAAGCCAGGTCACATGAGATCCAATGAATAGATAAATTAAAATTTTATTCTTGTTTTGATGAATGGAATTTTTTAGGATTACAATTTGATTAGATTCTACTTGAATATTCAATTTATTTCAGATCTGGTATTGGTGTGAGCATAAGTTTGAATCTGTTAGTAGTCAAGTATCCATCCATTTTTGTTAGAGAAAAGTGCATTGATGATAATTGTTCTTCCTTCTGTATTGTCTTTTTCTATTTCCATAGTATGAGAGGCACCCATAGAAACAAGCCAAACTTCACCATCGTTGACAGGAGGGCAATCCTTGAAGTATGTCATCTAACTCAAGCTGTTGGGAAACTGATTCAGATTAAGCAGGTGACTTATCTTCCTTGATTTTAAGGTGTGTGGGTCAAAGGATCAAGAGTTCTTTGTTCAATGTCACAATGAGATCCAATGGATAAATTTTAATTTTATTCTTTGTTGATGAATGGAAATTAGGCTAACAATATGATTGGATTGTGAAAATTAATGAAAATTGTCCTTGTTGAATATCCAATGTATTCCAGATCTGGTACTGGTGGGAGCATAAAGTTTGAATCTGGTTAGTTGTCAAGTATCCATCCACTTTTGTTAAAGAAAAGTGCATTGATGATAATTATTCTTCCTCTATTGTCTTTTTCTATTTCCATAGTGTAAGAGGCACCCAGAGAAACTAGCCAAACTCCACCATCGTTGACAGGAGGACAATCCTTAATATATGTCATCTAACTCAAGCTATTGGGAAACTGAGTCAGATCAAGCAGGTGACTTATCTTCTTTGATTTTAAATGGAAGAGTACATGTAGATGAAGAAATGTTGAAAGGTTATGCAAAAGATGGCCAAATTGATTCACCAGACAAAGAGGGTAAAACCCCACTGATGATAGCATGCTTGCATGGTCTTCCAGGAACTGTTCAGTCCTTATTAGCAGATGGGGCTGACCCTAACTCCAGGAATGCCACTGACGGTAATACCCTGCTCCATTATGCTTGTATGGTAGTTGGAAAAACGGAAGGGGATTCTTTGTCTGGAAAATATTATCGTCCATCAAACTGGATGGCAGCTAAGCTTGCAATTACCAAGCTGCTTGTTAATCTTGGAGCAGAAATTCTTCAGGAAAATGAGGATGGATGGATCCCTGCATATGTAGCTTCATTGTACCGCCTGACGGACGTTGTTGACTTCCTCATATCGATGGATGATGTATGTTGGGAGGTCAAGATAAGGGCAAATGAAATAATGGGAGTTTCTCATGTTGCTTTGGATGATCAATACAACTTTCAGAATGCATTCTATCCTTTTTCAAAAGCCATATCCTACCAGAAACAGTCTGGTCTCCCCGAACCACAATCAGGAACCTCAAAACTTGCAGAATGTGTTTCCAAAACCTCCCTGAAAGAATGCCGAACACACCAAGAAATCACATCGATCAAAGAGTCGAGAGTTGCTTTGATGGTGCATGCCTTTCTGCTTGGGGAGAGGCTTTTTCCCGATCAGCTAAAGAAGAAGTATCTCTACCCACTCATGGCCAGATTCGGAGTTGAGTTGATGTTTGATAAGCAAATGTACAAGGAAGGCTTCCAAATATTGTCTTGTGCCCTTGTGTTGGAGCAGAGAGGTGAATTGAGGTTAGGAACATTAGCCTCACACCTGGCTCAAAAAAGTGGATCATTTCAAGGAGTATTTACTATTAGATCTGGAAAACGAGTGCCAGTACATGAATTCTGTCAGGGTGCAAGGCAGCTGTTGCATTCTTATGCATCCACTCTGCATGAGGCTCCAATAAACTCAATACTACAGAATAAGAAAACAATCATTGAAAGCTTCGGTGGAATACTGTTCAACGAAACATTCTATTGCTCAAACATTGAAATCTTGAAGTCCATATTTCAGGCTGTAGAGAAGTCACTGAGGGTCATCCAGGGTAGAGTTCTGATGGAAGCTCCAGAGAAGTATCAAGAGATGCCTTCAGTAATCTTCAAAATGATGGAACTCTTGGGTGATGTCTTTGACAGAAAACCCAATTCAAATCTACTTAGAGTGAAGTTCGTAATATCAAAGATCCTGTTCTATGATAATGTTTCATATAAGGACAGACATGGATCCAACATTCTCCACCTATTAGCATACTGTGGCGATGCAAGTAGGTACATCAAGTACCTTAGGGATCTTGCCAGGATCATTGTACGTCATGGATGTCCAGTAGATGTTCTGAATGATGATGGTGAAACCCCTCGAAGCCTCTTGGAAAATGACGTTTATGGTGGCCGTGATTTTCTAACATTATTGAGCCCGCCAACAACAGTAATGCGCCTAGAGGAACTGGCCATCAGAACAATCTTACTGCACCATATCAATTACAGGGACACACTTCCTCCAAGTTTGTGTGGGATGATAGAAGGCAGCACTGAGGAATGCGATTTAGAAAGAGTTGGTGACTACTGTGAGGATGTCAGCGAGGATGATAGCGAGGATTTTAGTGACAATAGTGAGGACGAGGATTACAGTGAGTGGACAAGTGATTAGGTACCTTGTCAAAAGCCAGAGCTACTAGAGTCTTTCCTTCAGAAATCCCACAAGCAGCTTTTCATTTCAAATCATCACAGACAAAATAATGGTGAAAGCTGCTACTGCCTGGAGAACGGGATTCTTGCTAAAAGACTCCGCTCAAACTTTTGACAAGATACCTTAGAATGAGAGGGCAAGTGGGATGAAAGAAGATGGGGATTAGAGTAAACCCTATCTAGACCTGGGGGGGGATGGCCTCAGAGGCCATCCTGCTCAAACTTTTGACAAGATACCTTAGAATGAGAGGGCAAGTGGGATGAAAGAAGATGGGGATTAGAGTAAACCCTATCTAGACCTGGGGGGGATGGCCTCAGAGGCCATCCTGCTCAAACTTTTGACAAGATACCTTAGAATGAGAGGGCAAGTGGGATGAAAGAAGATGGGGATCAGAGTTAACCCTATCTAGACCTGGTAGGTGATGGCCTCAGAGGCCCCCTCAACTTTTTCGCGCGATATTTTCGGAATGCGATAAGCTCTCACTACGATGTTTTGTGACTTTCCTTCAATGTCTAGCATCTTTTGAGACCTACCTTGCGACGCCCGGGTTTGCGCTTTCGAAATTACACATTTTGCAAGTTCATGTCAGACCCCAAATTGCTCAAAAACATGATTTTGTGTACTAAGTCAGTGGAATGTATGATTATTTTTACTTTTGCTGATTTAAAAGGATTTATTTTTGCTATTCATGATCGCAAGAGTCCCGACAAAGTTCATTGAAAAAACAATGAAAAATAAAAGGTAAAAAAAACAAGAAATACATATAAAGAAATTACAAATACCATACATAAGATATTGATCAGATATTGCAATTCTTTTCCCTGTACATTTGCTAAAAACATTTGAGAGTTTCTAAACTAAAAATTAGGACATTTGGAGCTTTATTTACAGAGATTAAGCAAAAGTATGATTTTGCACACTAATTTTTGCATAAATAAGCGTAATTAATAGCAATTTTCATGAAATAACTAACCATAGCCTACTATGTCTCAGGCAACGTGCGGTCGACAGCCATATGATCTCCCAGAATACCCCGGCCAAGATACTGTAGGGTTAAAAGAAGAGTGAGGATTTGAGTGAAAGGAGAACTGAGGTGATTGAAGGCTATGATTAAAACATGTCAATGCCCTTGAATGTTTTTTATTTATGTGTGTATTTTTAGGGGAATTTTGTTGTTTATCTTATTCTATTGGTGAACAATTTTGGTTTGGGAAAAAATACTGTCATATTTTTTTTATATCCTACATGTACATGTATTATGATTGGTTCATATCTACATGTAGCTGTGATAATGAAAAGAAAATGCCCATGAAGATAATTTTGTATGACGCGATGGGATTGTGCACAATTCCATCTTTGACGTTACAGATAATGCAATCTCTCGGATGCACCAGATAGTGAGGTGTCTCTACCGGGCAATTTCTGTGAAGGGACCGAGCAGGCAGTAATCAGATTACGCCGTGTGCGATGACTTATCAAAAGTAAAATGCAACCAGGCTCTGCAAGCGCAGCGCTTGATCAAGATATTGGTTCAGACTGAGGATGAAGCATTAGGAGTAGATTATCAAGATCTATTGTTCTATCCCATTAGAAGTAGGATATAAAACAATATACCAGGCATTTCTTTCAAAAGTATGAACGAAATTATTCACCCTCGTTTGCCACTTTCCTTCTTCAAAGTCTGGTATATCTGTATGCTGTTTCAAGATACATGAATGACAGTAAAATGATAGTAGGTTAGGAGTGATTTTCCACAGATTTAATAAATTTTACTGTACGACCACAAATGAAACAAACCCACTTTACCTACATTACTGAATTAAGGAAGAATTCTTTTAAATATTATGCATATGGCAATTGTAATTTGGTTCATTTTTCAATGATTGATTGCCACTTTCGGATATTAAAAGTGGATTTCTTTTTTTTGTCATTAATTTCAGCCTATATTATGTAGGAAACACCAAAAGGATTTTACTGTGCCTCTGGTGGATAAAGTAGCGTACATGAATTATGGCTTCTACTTCGAGCTGTCTGGAAACTGCACCAGATCAAGCAGGTGACCTATCTTCTTTGATTTTAAAAGGAAAAGTGGGTGAGGATGTTCTGAAGGTTTATGCAAAAGATGGCCAAATTGATTCACCAGACAAAGAGGGTAAAACCCCACTGATGATAGCATGCTTGCATAGTCTTAAACAAACGGTACAATCCTTGCTAGTGAATGGGGCTGACCCCAACTCCAGAAATGGCAAAGACGGTAATACCCCGATGCACTATGCTTGCATGGTAGTAGCGAATTCTTCTCTTGATAGATTTTATGTGACATCAGAGCGTATGGTTACCAAGCTTGGGATTATAAAGTTGCTTGTGAGTCACGGAGCGGAAACTGTTCAGGACAACCAGGACGGATGGAGCCCAGTCTGTGTAGCTTCCTTGTACCTCCTGACAGATGTTGTAGACTTCCTCTTATCACTGGACACTACATCTTTGAAGACCAAGATCAAGGCCATGGAAATACTTGGAGTTTCACAGGCTACTTGGGATGATACTGACAGTGTCAACGACGCATTCCAGACTTTCTCTAAAGTCATATCTATTCGGCAAAAGTCAGGTCTGTTAGAAACGCCAACAGATACCTCAGATCTTACAGAAATGTTATCTGGTGGCGCTGTGAAAGAATGTCTCACAGAAGATGATCTCTTTGAATCGCCAATAGCTGTGAAAGGCCATGCTTTCTTTCTTGGGGAAAAGCTTTTCCCTAATCATATCAAGCAGAAGTATCTCTTTCCATATTTTGCTGATTTTGGAATTGAGTTGATGTTTGAGAGAAATATGTTTGATGAAGGCTTGAATGTGTTGAATAGTGCCCTTGCATTGGAATGGATAGGTGAATTGAAGTTAGGATCTGTCGCGATGCACCTGGCTTTTGAAAGTGAGAGATTGGAGGATGAGCTTCGTACACCATTCCATGCATGTGCGGATGAATTGTTGGGTTCGTATGAATCCATTCTGAGTAAAGTTTCGATAGACATTATGTTTGATCATTTGGACTTTCTAACAACCTCTTTTGGGCAAATCCTCCTCTTTGAAGTTTTCTTTTGCCCTGACATGTATCACTTGAAATCTCTACTGCAAGCAGTAGAGAAGTCAGTGAAAGTTATCCATGGCAAAATCTTAAGTGGGAAAAGTGACAAGTTTGCCGAGATGCCATCAGTGACCTTCTACATGATGTATTTCCTATTGGGTGCATACGAAGATGGAACTGACAAGATGCCTCCTTGGCTTCCTGATCATATCCAGTATGTGATATTCAAACTGCTGTTCTATGACAATGCTTCTTACAAGGACAGCAGTGGATTCAACCTACTCCACCTAGTAGCACAGTGTGTCCAAGCAGCTGGTGACAATGGCTACCTGTTGGATCTTGCCAAGGCCTTTGTGCGTCATGGATGTCCAATAGATGTGGTCAATAATGAGGGTAAAACTGCCCGTGGTATCTTGGAAGAGGTTGGACCTGACAAGCATGAGTTTGTTTCAGAGTTTCTGACGTTAGTGAGCCCACCAACCACAGTCCTACGCCTAGAGGAACTTGCCATCAGAACAGTCTTACGGCACCACATCAGTTACAGGGACGCACTTCCTCTAAGTTTGTGTGAGATGATAGAAGGCAGCACTGAGGAATGTGATTTAGAAAGAGTTGATGACTACTGTAGATATAGTAAAGGTGATCTTGAGGATGAAAATGAGGATGATAGTGAGGATTTTAGTGACGATAGTAAGGACGAGGATTTTAGTGATGATAGTAAGGACGGGGATTACAGTGAGTGGACAAGTGATTAGGTACATTGTCAAAAGCCAGAGTCCTTCCCCCGGGAATCATGCAAGCAGCTTTTCATTTAAAATCATCACAGTCCACCATAGACAAAATAATGGGGAAAGCTGCTGTAGTAACTGAAAGTGGGAAGGAAAGGAACCAGTCCTTTCCATTTCTGTATTCCTATACCCAACAAGTTTCTTACAACTTTGCAGTTTTTGTCTCACCTGCATAGCAGAGTGAGACTATCGGCGCCGCTTTTCCGACGGCGGCGGCGGCGTCAACACCAAATCTTAACCTGAGGTTAAGTTTTTGAAATGACAGCATAACTTAGAAAGTATATGGACCTAGTTCATGAAACTTGGCCATAAGGTTAATCAAGTATTACTGAACATCCTGCCTGAGTTGCATGTCACATGGCCAAGGTCAAAGGTCATTTAGGGTCAATGAACTTAGACCATGTTGGGGAATCAACATCAAAATCTTAACCTAAGGTTAAGTTTTTGAAATGTCATCATAACTTAGAAAATATATGGACCTAGTTCATGAAACTTATACATAAGGTTAATCAAGTATCACTGAACATCCTGCATGAGTTTCATGTCACATGACCAAGGTCAAAGGTCATTTAGGGTCAATGAACTTTGGCCGAATTGGGGGTATCTGTTGAATTACCATCATAACTTTGATTGTTTATGGATCTGATTCATGAAACTTGGACATGATATTAATCAAGTATTACTGAACATCCTGTGCAAGTTTCAGGTCACATGATCAAGGTCAAAGGTCATTTAGGGTCAATGAACTTTGGCCAAATTGGGGTATTTGTTGAATTACCATCATAACTTTGAAAGTGTGTTGGTCTACTTCAAAAAACTTGTACATAAGAGTAATCAAGTATCACTGAACATCATGTGCGCATGTTAGGTCACATGACCAAGGTCAAAGGTCAATGAACTTTGGCCATAATGGGGGTATCTTTTAATTTACCATCATAAATGAAAGTTTATGATCTGACTCTTGAAACTTGGACATAAGAGTAATCAAGTATCACTGAACATCCTGTGCGAGTTTCAGGTCACATGATCAAGGTCAAAGGTCATGTAAGGTCAATGAACTTTGGCCACGTTGGGGGTATTTGTTGAATTACCATCATATCTCTGTAAGTGTATTGGTCTAGTTCATAAAACGTGGAAATAGAAGTAACCAAGTATCACTGAACATCTTGTGCGAGTTATAGTAGTTTTCAAAATCAGCACTGCTGCTGTATTGAATCGCGTGATGCAGGTGAGACCGCCAGAGGCATTCCACTTGTCTCTATTTTGTTTACTGGTGAGACATTCCAGTGCACCAAACTTTGGCATTTCTGGTTCATCACCCCCTCCCCACCATTTTTCTACATAATACATATGCTTGTATCTCTTTTTTCACAATGTCTCAAAATATGAGTTTAAAACGGATGATGTTGGAAATCTGGAAGTAGAATCTTGCTGTTGTTGCATGTTCCTATGGAGCTACATAAGCACTTGCCCGATTGCCCGGGGCAAGTAAAAATTAGAGTCGGGCAAGTGTTTTGAAGTAAAGACCAAAACTACTTGCCCGAATTGGGCAAGCAAAATTCTCACAGTAGAATGACCAAAATTAGAGTCGATATATGATTCTGAGTTTTTTACCCTAATTTTGGTCATGGCAATAACAAGATAGATCAGTTCATATCAAAAGAGAGAAAAAGGTCAATGGTTTATAAAACCGCAATACTTTATTTTGAAGAGGTAAAACTTTTTTTTCAATGATTTTTCGGGCAAGTAAAAAAGATTTTTTGGCAAGTATATTTGAACTATTTAAAAAATATACTTGCCCAACTGGGCAAGTGCTGCTAAAAAGTTATGTAGCACCCTGATTCAAATAAAGTATGATCACTTGGTTTTTTTTTTCGGATCACCAAATGGATGTCTTAAAATTGATTGCTAATCTGCTTCTTGCAACAAAGAGTGTAAACTGATTTGCTACAGCTAAAGTTCATCCATCAATTACAAACTTGAAATTGAAATTTGCAATTGATCAAAAGTTACCATCACTTTTCCTGTTAGTCTGTTACAAGAATGTAAAAGTTTTCATTAAACTTGCTCCCATTTCTTAATTTCTGCACCAATTATGTTCACATTTAGTACATATGATCCTTTATAATCTGGACAGGACCTTTTTTAAAGTAAATCATTCTCTTTGCCTGGACGATTGAGGTAAGAGTATTTCCTTATTAAAAATAAAGTTCTTATTAGATTTATCTCTCATGTGTTGTTGCTTTCAGCCTATATTATGTAGGAAACGCCAAAAGGATTTTACCGTGCCTCTGTTGGATCAAGTAGGGTACAGAAATTATGGCTTCTACTTCGAGCTGTCTGGAATCTGCACCAGATCAAGCAGGTGACCTATCTTCTTTGATTTTGAAAAGAAAAGTGGATGAGGATGTTTTGAAGGATTATGCAAAAGATGGTCGAATTGATTCACCAGACAAAGAGGGTAAAACCCCACTGATGATAGCATGCTTGCATAGTCTTAAAGAAACGGTACAATCCTTGCTAGCGAATGGGGCTGACCCCAACTCCAGAAATGTTAAAGACGGTAATACCCCGATGCACTATGCTTGCACGGTAGTAGCGAATTCTTCTCTTGATAGATTTTATGTGACATCAGAGCGTATGATGACCAAGCTTGGGATTATAAAGTTGCTTGTAAGTCATGGAGCAGAAACTGTTCAGGACAACCAGGATGGATGGAGCCCAGTCTGTGTAGCTTCCTTGTACCTCCTGACAGATGTTGTAGATTTCCTCTTATCACAGGACACTACATCTTTGGAGACCAAGATCAAAGCCATGGAAATACTTGGAGTTTCACAAGCTATGTCAGACAATCGTTACGAATTCCAAGATTCAATTCATTCTTTCTCAAAAGCCATGCAATTTCGGCAGAATTCTGGTGTTTCAGAACCACACAGAGAAACCTCAGAACTTGCAGAATGTTTTTCCAACATCTCATTGAAAGAATACAACACACTACAGGAAATTGAATCAAACCAGGCATCAACCATGGCTATGAAGGGCCATGCATTTATTATTGGGAACAGACTTTTCCCCAATAATCTCAAGCATAAATATCTCTACACATCCCTCACTGCATTTGCAAGTAGTCTGATGTTTGACAGAAAGACATGTGATGAAGGTTTCCAAATATTGTCTTGTGCCCTGAAGTTTGAGAATAGAGGTGAACTGGAGCTAGGATCTGTTGCACTCCAATTGGCAAAAAAGGGTGAAGCATTTGCATTTGATAAAGAACTGGATTCTCCATTCCATCTGTGCGCAAGGAAACTCATGTGTTCATACAAATACATCCTCACTAGTGTACCAACAGACTCTGTACTAGATAATACAAAAACTCTGATTGAAAGCTTTGGTAAAATACTGTTTCATTATGCATTTGATTGCTCCAACATGGAAGTTTTAAAATCTATATTGCAAGCAGTAGAGAAGTCAATGAGATTCATCCAAGCTAGGATTCTGACAGAGAACCCTGAAAAGTATACAGAGACGCCTTCAATGACATTGACAATCATGCAACTCCTCGGGGAAGCCTATGTTGACAATATGTATTCCGGAATTAGCTCAAGATGCCTTCTGAGAGTAAAGTTTGTAATATTCAAGATTCTGTCCTTTGATAATGCTTCTTATAAGGACACAAGTGGGTGCAGTTTACTCCACCTCGTCACTTATTGCGCCCAAACTGCCAGAGACATAGATTACCTTGTAGACCTTGCCAGGCTCTTTGTACGTCATGGATGTCCGATAGATGTGAATAATGATGGTGAAACCGCTCGTTATATTTTGGAAGAGATAGCAATGGACATTGGTGAGGCTGATTCACACTTTCTGATGTTGGTGAGCCCACCAACAACAGTCCTACGTTTAGAGGAACTAGCCATCAGAACCATTATAAGACGTCACATCAATTATATGGACAAACTTCCTCCAAGTTTATGTGAGATGATAGAAGATGGAGTCAAGGAAAGTGAAATAGAAAGAGATAGTGATGATTCTGATAAGGGAAGTGAGGATGGTAACTGATTCAGTTCATGCCACTTCTTTCTATGTCACAACTAAAGTTTGTATGTAAAGTTTAGGTAAATTACAGATGTTAATCTCACAACTCGTATTATGCACTGAAATTCCACATTTTTAACCATTATACAGTATAATAGTCTGGACTATTTTTGTGGATCATATCGCTGAAGGAGAAGGGGATGGTCCCAAATTCCATCAAAAACAGCTGTTTTATTGATTTTGAGCTGTGATTGCAAATATAATAATTATTGAAGAATTCATGATGAAAGGGCACTTTTGAAAAACTTTTTTTACATAAAGAGAAAGATGATTTTTGAAAATTAATGTGCTTTCTCTTTTTTTTTGAGGGGGGGGCTGCTTCCTCCCTTTGTTATGTAGGGAAAGTTGAAGAGATGTAGACTAGCTTCACGCCTTCACCATCTTTTTAAATAGCCAGATACTATAGCAACTAATTCGAGCTTTGGGCGAACTGCTTCAGAACAAGGAACTGACTTGTCTACTCTGGTATTGGAAGGAAGAGTAGATGAAGAAGTGTTGTAGGATGCTGCCAGAAATGATCAAATTGATTCACCAGACAAAGAGGGCAAAACCCCACTGATGATAGCATGCTTACATGGTCTTACAGAAACTGTACAATCCTTATTGGCAAATGGGGCTGACCTCAACTCCAGAAATGGCAAAGACCGCAATACTCCGATGCATTACGCTTGCATGGTAGAAGAGCCTCAAGAAGAGTATGCTTTATCTGGAAGCTACTTTTGCCCATCGAAGTGGATGGCAGCCAAGCTTGCAGTCACTAAGCTGCTTGTAGGTCATGGAGCAGAAACAGTTCAGGACAACCAGGATGGGTGGAGCCCTGTGTGTTTAGCTTCATTTTACCTCCTGACAGATGTTGTCGACTTCCTTTTGTCTAGGGATGATGTACCATTGGAGATCAAGGTAAAAGCAACTGAAATATTGGGAGTTTCACAATCTACTTTAGGTGACCATCACAGTTTTCAACGTGCATTCATTTCTTTCTCAAAGGCCTTCGCTCTGCAGCAAAGTTCAGGTCTTACAGAACTTCCCAAAGAAAGCTCAGATCTTACCGTATGCTTTTCTAAAATCTTGTTAAAAGAGTGCCACACGCAAGAAGAAATTGATGATTCAGTTGCCTTGAAAGGCCATGCCATTTTGCTTGGGGACAGGCGCTTCCCCAATCACATCAAAAAGAAGTACCGGTATCTCTACCCAGTCCTTACCAAATTTGGCATTGAATTGATGTTTGATAGAAATATGTTTGATGAAGGCATTCATGTATTGTCTTTTGCCCTGGAGTTTGAGCGTACAGATAAATTGAAGCTAGGATCAGTTGCTTTACAGCTCGCATGTAAAAGTGATCCACTTGAATGTGCAGATGGAGATCCTCATAGCCCATTCCATCAGTGTGCTATGATATTATTGCCTTCATACATAGCCATTCTTCATGACATTCCAATAGAATCTATACTAGACATTAGGGAAGATCTGATGAAACACTTCAGTCACATACTGTTTCATGAAGCATTCTTTTGTTCAAACATTGAATTCTTGAAGTCCTTATTGCAAGTTGTAGAGAAGTCATTGAGAGTCATCCGTCACAGAATCCTGGGGGAAAATGCTATGAAGTGCCCTGAGATGCCTTCAGTAGCCTTTGGCATCATGAAACTCCTGAAGGAAGTATTTGTTGAAAAATATTCTGCACAAAGGATTTGTAATTATTATGATGATCTTCAGAGGTCTATTCGGAGAGTAAAGTATGTCATTCAGAATGTCCTCTTCTTTGATGCTGCTTCATATACGGATAACAGTGACCAATCAGCACTTCACTTGATAGTGTCTTGCATCTCTGTTCGCCATTTCTGTTCGCCAAGAAATTCTTCAAGACCTCGCTAGAGCCTTTGTTAGACATGGATGTCCGCTAGATGCAAAGAATCTAAATCGTGAAACGGCCCATGATATGTTGATAAAAGATGTGTTGTACAACCCAGAGAGTGAATCAACGTTACTGATGTTGGTGAGCCCATCAACTGCAGTGCTACGTCTAGAAGAACTTGCCATCCGGCAAGTCTTACAACACAACATCAACTACCACAATACCCTTCCCCAATGTCTTCATGGGATGATTGAAATGGATGTTGGAGACTATGAATTGAATGTACTTGTCAATAGGGAACCTGAAGAAGGGAGTGAGAGTGCTGAAGGCAAGAGTGAAGACTTAGATAATAGTAGTGAAGATTTTGAAAATGGGAGTGATTAATTAAAAAACACAAGTGATGAGTGGGACAGTGAGAGTGATTCAGGTAGTGCAGACTCTAGTAGTGACTGAAGTAATAATGTCACTCTGGACTTTGGTAGTCATGATGGCAAGGGGGAATAATTCCATTCTGCGTTAATATTTGTTGAAAGAACTATCCTCTGTACCTACGAAGTAGGCTATATAATTATGATCAATTTTAAATGCAGGATTTATTTCTAAATCATACAAACAAAAGTTCTTGTATGCTCAAACTTGTTTTGATCCAGTGATGCATATATCACATTTCATTTTTTTTAGTGCATCATAATTTCGTGCAAATTGTCAATCAGGATAAAATAAGAGAGCTGCAGTCAGTCCGCAAGCCCTGAAAAAGTAGCTTCTTTTATCCAAGTGATATTCATGACTAGAGGGTTTTAACTTTTTGCATAGTTAATGAGCTTGGTGCGAACCAAAACACCTCTTTTTATTCGGCCATTGCTGCTCTAAATATTGACCAAATTTCATGTTTTTGGTATCTTTATAAAGAAGAAGAATCATTCTTTCAGGTCATGTGTTTGGATTTTTAAAAGAATGTTGTAATATAGGAAAAACTTTTGATCTAAAACATGAAACAAAATATTTGTTTTCATGCAACAAAAGTTGTTGTTTTCACACTTAATTTCTGTTTGGGCACAACTGATTTTTAAATCATGATAAAGCTGAAGATCTAAGCTTTAATATAATCAATATGACTCAAGAAGAAAGTGGTTAAATTCTTTGAGAAAGAAAGTCTCACAATTCACGAGATTTTGCAGGGACATGAATTCAGCCACGAGAGGACTTGGATAAATCTTACTCATTTGCTCATTAACACAGGGGCTTGCGGACTGACTGGCTGTATTGAAAAATCTTGTTTGCTTGCAAGACATTTATTTCAACAAACATTTCTTTGACATTAAATAGCCTTCCCTTCGGTGTGAAACTTATTATTCCATGTTTAGTATTTGATTTGTATATTGATGGCATGAATGTATGTGTTCTTGCCTCAGAGGGACCACCATTACATGGTTACGTGATGGTAGCTCTTCTCCTGGCTGCTGACGCTATGGAAAGAATGCTACTCTGTATAATCTCAGTTCTTTTTATTTTTGTATTCAAATTGATATAAGCCTGTTAACGTAAACAGTTATGATGCATAAAAATATGTTCTGGTAGTATGTACAAGCAATGACCATTGTCACATTACCCTGTTTATAATTTGATCGCAACATAAATTACTTTTTTCATGTCAAAATGAATTGCGAGAAGTGTGTTGGTTTGCGTGCATGTGTGTTTCTTGTTTCATTCATTTTATTTGTTTGGTATACTATTTCCTTCTAAACTCAACACTTAATGCTTTTGAAATAAGCTTTTGTACTATTAGGCCCTAATATGTTTTGTTTGGGCCAAGGCTATAGCATCAATGTAAACAACAAACAATGTTTTGTGACTATGAGCTATAGCTTGCTTATACAGACAAATAAATTATACAGACGATACATGAAATTATGTGTTTTTATATACGAGCGATACCATGTATTTCATATAGAAACTCGCTTTCCAAAATGGATTCATGGACTGTTGAAAGCAATGATTTTGATGCACAGTACGTAGCATTGGAAATAAAATATGATCTTATTCGATAAATGCATGTGAACTTGTAATTATTTTAGGATGCGTGGATAATCAATATGTATGAGGTAGAGGGAGTTTTTGAAATACATGTACAGAGTTGCCAAGGAGTCGATCGGCCTACATATTTTCAGTAATTAGTACTGAAAATGAAAAGAATACTGATAGTTTCATGCAAAATACAGATTTCTAACATATCATTTTATGTGTCATCTTTGATATGGTATTTCTTTTAAAGTACTGATTTCCTCACAAAAATACTCCTTTTCGGTTTTAAAATTCTGAATTACTCTTGCTCAAGTTGGCAGCTCCGCAAGTATAAAAGATGAGAAATAGGGGGGGAAAATTGAGATGAAAAATTATTTGCGCTTGCTCGGTCTTGAGAAATTTATGAGAACAGGAAGAATTTAACCGAATCTTCCCTTTCGGCATTTTCGTGAAATTTGGAACCACTCACTGTTCACTTTATACAGCAGCACTTTATATATTCAGTTATCGCGTGGTTCCCTATTTCCACCCCCATTCACTTTGTAAACAATTAGTGCGTGCGTACAAATCGACGAGTGGTTCCCATAACCACGATTTGGCCCATCTTTCCCTTGCTGCAACCGGTCCTAGCTATGTTTTCAGAAACTCACTTTTATAATATGCTACAGTCATGCCAACGAAACCGACTCTAATACATGTACCTTGGTCACATTTGCTCTACGGCGGCCGTAACGGCGAGTCGAAAACAGCAGTTTTATTAATTTTCA
Source organism: Lytechinus pictus (assembly GCF_037042905.1). Classification (NCBI taxonomy): domain Eukaryota; kingdom Metazoa; phylum Echinodermata; class Echinoidea; order Temnopleuroida; family Toxopneustidae; genus Lytechinus; species Lytechinus pictus. The sequence goes on from NC_087258.1 coordinate 22,461,444, forward strand.
ATTCAAACCAATGTAGTTGAACAAAAAAATGTTTGAACGGCTGTTTTCGACTCACCGTCGAGCAAATGTGACCAAGGTATAACCGACCGATGGCATATCACTGGAAATAACGTTTCATAGATTTGCTCGGAATAGTGTTTCCACAGATACAAATCAAATTTTCCGAAATTCATAGATATTTCCTGGAATTTCAAGTTAGACTTTCAACAATAATCGGGCAATAATACAGCGAGTCTAAATTTGGTCCAAGTGACCAAAATCAAAGAATTTAACATTTATTTTGTTTACGCCCTCTTTAAAAATAGCAACAAAATTGCGAGAGCAGAAAATTTGGGGCTACGTATCGAGGTAAACATTTCTTTAGATATAACATTAACAGTTGCAACGTTTAACTGTTGTTTAATTGTATTTTTTTGATTACCTGGAATTTTTTCATTACCCAAAATGATCCGGATTATCTGGCCAAAATTCACATTTTGAATTGGTACTCCGGGCTGAAAATATTTACATGTATAGATCAAGACTAAAATTCACAGAGCAAAATGCTGAGAATATAGTGAAGTTGTTATTGAATTTTAAAATTTAGCATTATATATTGTGAAAAGAGTTTTGAACATGGCATGTGGTGGGCTGATGATGTTACATCCCTACTTTTCTTTTTCTCATGTTACAATATTGTATTACATATGATAATCATAATGTTTTATTTTTCCATACATGTATGAATGATAAAGTCTCCCTTATAATGAAATAAGATGGCAGCAAAGAATATCTAATGCACTAAATCAGTTGTCGATCCAATTGTTTAGTTTTTGAAGGAATTTTTTTTAATAAACCTAATTTTGTATGATAAAATACATAAGAACAAGTGGGGATGTAACATCAGTTTGCTCGTTGAATATTCATTGAAACATGCATAAAAATGTTCCAGCGGAATAAATAATATTCAAATCTTTAAAATGCCATAACTTTGTTATTCCTTGTCCGGCTTTGATAATTGTCAGTATTTTGTTTGTTCATATCAGATTACTTTCAGCCTGGAGTACCCCTTTAAGAATGGAAGATTAATACATGAATGGATCATGGGTTATAAGTCCAACATTGCAGGGATACATCTCTCTACTAGTCGTGAGAACTCCAACTGTCAAAACATAATGCCAGCATTAATTGTTTTGTACGAAACTACCCTTTCTAAATTCTAAGTGGTATCCCTGGCTTTCAAAACTCTTTTTCTATCTCTAGGTTTTGACAACCGAGGGCAAAAGAGGGTGGGTCTGATGTCAGAGTTGGGGTGTCTCGATGATGTGGGTGTGTGTGAGAGAGAGAGTTTGTCATGATCCGTCTACTATTGGGGGCATTTTCTTACACTTGAGACTTTAAGTTGGAATATGAATATCAAAACATTCAAACTCGAGTCCAAATTAAAGGATAGTAAATTGTGCACAGGGCTTTAAAGGGACAGCAAGCGAACTGACCATGCAATCGAATCGTTCATTTCCACTTTCCAGAGATCTGTGCATCGGTTTATTGGATCGTAGAGGTTCGTAAGCCAGATGTAAATTAAATTATTTGTTTCATTAAATATATTGGCCTGCCTATAAATGGATTTTACAATTATATTTTGACCCATCCAAGGGCGGAAATCTCTCCCCAAAGGTAGGGGGAGCAAAAAAAAGGGGAAAAAGTTATCACCCCAAACGTAAGGTCATCTCGTCCAAAATACATGTTTTTTGCGATTTTGAATGCCGATGTATTTCTTTCCATCATACAAGACCTAAAATAGTAGGGGGACATTTGATATTGTGCCCCCCCCCCCCCTTGCTATTTTGAATAGGGGGATGCGTCCCACCCCTGTCCCCCCTGGGATTTCCGCCAATGGCCGGGCCGCTGGCCGGACCCATCTATCATTTCGCCTTAGTTCTCTTGGAAAATAACGGGGCTGATGAGAAAGACAAAGAAAGCGATAAGAACTGAGGATGAGGGAGAAGGGGATAAAAGAGAGAGATTTTTAAAAAGTCGCGAGGGAGCAGAGCAAGCGAAATGTTTGGCCTTGTTAAAATTAAAATGTATTTTGGGGGTGAGATTTTCACATGGTAATCATAATGAATATATGATAGTTTTCAATTATTATTGAATTCCCTTTCTTTTTCTCTTTTCTTTCCATTTTTTCTGTGTTAATTGTGGGCCTTTGGGGCAGTGCCCCCAAGTTTGACTTTACTTTTTTCTTGGATGATAAACCCTCGCTCACTTAAAAAAAGCGAACTTTAAATCAGATCTGTTCTTTCATTTAATTTATTTCGCAGGCACGCACATACATAAATGTTTAATCAGAAAGAAATTACTTAATAGAGAGCGATGCGATCGAGCTTATCACAAGGTCGCTTTGTTTTGTCTGTTATGAAATTGAAGGATTTGGTTTTTAAAAAGTGATTTTTTTTTAATACAATTTTCAGAAGAAAAATGAAAAATTGTACGAAAATTGTTTGGGGGCAACTGCCCGTTTTCCCCTTTTATGCTCGGGTTCGGCCAATGATTTTTCGTTATGTCTTTTGTTAATACTCTGTTTCATCATAAAGAATTAGGGCCTGCAATTCAATACAACAAATAACGTTTAAATTGCAATATGAGTCATATTAGGTTTGATTGATTTTTAAGCTGTAACATATAATGTAAAAACATAGAGATGAAAACAGCTACATTTTTAAAGATCTTCAAGTTGCAGATTTTTTAAAACAGCAACCGGCAGGAAACCAAAAACAGGTTTGGCCCTAATAAACAGATAATCCAGGGGCAGATCCAGAATTTTTTTTAACGGCAATTTTACATTACAAATTTTAATTGTGCCTCTCGAAGGGGGGGGGGGCACGGGCCAGCTTTAATTGCCCCGGCCCCCACCCCTCCCCCCCCCCCTGGATCCGCCAGTGAGATATACGAATAGATGTATCCAAATCGGAAATTCCTGATAATACCAAGCATTATTAAGTCAAAACCAACATTCCCTTTTAGGAAAAACAATTCCCCTGGGAAAAAAAGAGAGAAATCAGTCGATTAACAAAAGTATAACCCTCCCAGCTAAGAAGAAATATTCACTGGGCCCACACATACAAACACGTACACCCACCCCTTCACATTCACGTGTACTTTCAACTCTTTCCATTTTTAAGTATATACCGACCACCCCGGCCCCACCCCCTATGATTTTCGTGGCAAGTATTTCTTTTCCTGTATGAAATCGGAAATAATTTTCTATTTTGATACTAAAAGGGGGGTCTTAACCACCAAATTACTCACATTTTGTTTCAGAACAATTTGACAAGCAAAAAAGGGGGTCTTCACTATTCCTAGGCATGACAAATTCAACTATTTTTCTTTTCTTTTGCCCTCTCACGAGCCGGAATCGCCCCCTCCCCTGGATCCCCCACTGTTTATAACAACTAGAAATAGTTTTCTCTGTTGATATTTTTTACATCCGTCCCCTCACAAAAAGATCATGGGAATTTGTGTTTGTGCTAATTCGGAAAGAGCGAGAATGATATCATCCCGGATCTAATGATAATGTAGGTATATTTACCCAGGGGAGCCACTTCAGTAAACCTGTTCTCCCAGCGGGCCCTGCTATTATTACCCCAGCTTTAGCTGGGCTCCCTCGGCGCTCAAGCATTCAAGGAATTTCTTCCTACCGGGTACCCATTCACCTCACCTGGGTTGAGTGCTGCACAAAGTGGATAAATTTCTTGCTGAAGGAAATTACGCCATGGCTGGGATTCGATCCCACGACCCTCTGTTTCAAAGTCAGAAGACTAATCCACTGGGCCACAACGCTCCACACAGTGAATAGTTTTGTAATTAATATTTTAAATTACTTTGAATTATCTTGAACATATCGTTGTACTTTGAAATATAAAGTATACATTCAAATTAACTGAAATTTTGAATTAATGAGTTTTCAAGAAGTATATATATCCGGGATGTATCCCGAGGCAGGCAGTCAAATATATTGCTGTACACACGCGTGACCAGCGTTAAAAGGTGTTTTTTTTTCACTGGAAGGGGCCGCGCGCATTCGAAAACACCGATTTTCAAAAAAGGGGTATAGTTTTGAAAGACTGGTCAATGGTCAATCGCAGGGTCAAACGTATTTAGGGTATGCTTTTTTTCCAAATCTTTTTTTTAAAGACTAGCCAAACGTGTTTAGGCTATGTTTTTTTCCCGGGGGGGGGGGCACAGGAGAAGCAAAATTAAAATTTGAAATGTGAAATTGCCATGAAAACAAAGGTGTGCCCTCTTTTGAAATTGATTTTTTTTTTTTTTTTGCTTGTCAAATTTTTTTCGGGTACCAAATATCCTTAATTTGTTGTTGAAAACTTTTTTTTTTTTTTTTTGGGGGGGGGCTTGTCAAAAATTTCCTCCGAAAAATTGCCCCCCCCCCCCTCCCCTTTGGAAAATCCTGGATCCGCCCCTGGTTTTTTCCCCCTAGCTTTTTCCCCGCGGGGTCATATTCTGGCGACAACTTGTTTAGGGGCCAAAATGTGTAAATAAAGCCCGCGAAAAACTTGTTTAGGGGGGTATTTTGCACACAGAGAAAATCTCGTTTAGGGGGTGTTTGGAAATAATTTGGCCACGTGTGTGTACAGCAATACATTTGACTGCTATCCCCCCCCCCCCTGGGGGGGGGGGGAAGTATATTCTCCACTGGCATGGGTATTCTGCATTATAAGAAACCAATGAAAATATGCGTCATCACTCGGCAAACACGTGCCAAGGGGGATTCCGGGGGGCGCGTTTCCGTTTTACACCCTGGCGAAGGCATTTTCCGCAAAAATAGCCACAAAGCGACTAGTGAAGAGTCTACACACGTCGCTGGTTGCAGCGTGCGACACACCACCGCATGCAATCCATGAATCAGCACAGTTACTGATCAGAGCACAGAGTTCCTCGGCATTTCATGTACAGAGAGCAGTCATATGAGTGAAATCCGAACATGCTTTTGCAGTTACGTTTTTTTAATGAAAGTTAATGACAGACAAAATCAAAATAAACAGATACCTATAATAGAAAGACAAATTGAAGTTTGATGGATTGATACACATAGATGCCGAAAGATAGATATATAGAAGACTGATAAATAGATAGAGACATAGATAGATAGATAGAAATAGAGAGTGAGAGAAAGACATGCAGAGAGATGGATAAATATAGATAGATGGGGGAAAGAACTTGAGAGAGGGGGAGAGAGATGTTATAGATAGATAGATAGATGTATGGACGGATAAAGAGAGATAGAGAAAGAGAGAAAAAAGACAGATGGATAGATAGATAGAGAGAGAGGGAGAGAATTTGAGAGATAGATAGATGTTAGATAGATAGATAAAGAATGAGAGAGACATAGAAGATAGACAAATTAAAAGATAGATAGATAGATAGATAGATAATGTAGTTACATAAATAGATAGATAAATAGATAGATAGATAGATAGATAGATAGAGAGAAATACAGAGAGATAGATAGATAGATCGAGGGGGAGAGAGAGAGATAGAGAATTTGAGAGATAGGTAGATGTTAGATAGATAGCTAAAGAGGGAGAGAGACAGAGAAGATAGACAAATTAACAGATAGATAGATACTAAGATAGATAGATAGATGGGGAGAGAACTTGAGAAATGGAGAGATGTTAAAGATAGATAGGTATATATATGGACGGAAAAGGAGAAAGAGAGAGAAAAAAGACAGACATATGGATAGATAGATAGATAGAGGGGGAGAGAGAGAGATAGATAGATATAAGATAAAGAATGAGAGAGACAGAGAAGATAGACAAATTAACAGATAGATAGATACTGTAGTTACATAGATAGATAGATAGAGGGAGAGAGAGAGATAGACAATTTGAGAGATAGATATATAGATAAAGAATGAGAGAGACAGAGAAAAAAAGACAGACAGATTGATAGATAGATAGATAGATAGATACTGTAGTTACATAGATAGATAAATAGATAGATGGGGGAGAGAACTTGAGAGATGGAGAGATATGTTATAGATAGATAGATATATGGACGGAAAAAAGAGAAATAGAGAAAGAGAGGAGAGAACAAAAGACAGACAGATGGAGATAGATAGAGAATTTGAGAGATAGATGTTCTGCGGACATCTTCGGTGCGGACTTTTGGATCGCGCGCCCAGCTGATTTATGTAAACAAACGTAGACGTAGACTCTTCACTAGTCGCTTTGTGGCTATTTTTCCGGAAAATGCCTTCGCCAGGGTGTAAAACGGAAACGCGCTTCCGGCGCGGATTCCCCGAAATTTTCAACCGTTTTCTATGTTTCCAGACTGCACATGAAATTCACTCTGACAAAAACTCATACGATGTTGAAATAAAGTTCCACTTATGCCAAAATTGAACATTTAATGCTGTTAAAAAGAAACACAAGGATTTTTTTTCCCAATATGTAAATTTTTTATGGAAAAAATGGTCCAGTCAGGTCAAGTATATGTCTGAGCAATTTAGACTATTAACATAATCAATTTTTCTTTCGAACAGGATTTCCGGACTTGCAGATCTAAATCGTCAACACTAGTTTCTTAATATTCATTGTATTTGTTTATGTTAAATTTTCAGGCTTCCGGTTTGAGTTTTGAAAATTTGCTTGCTCTTCCCAAAAGTTTCTTTCTGTTTTCTTATTCTTTTCCAATTAAACTAACGCCTGGTGAGAGGAATCCGTAAGTGGCCTCGGCTAGGCTCAATGCAATTTGCATGTGTTTCATTTCATCGTACCGCGTGTACATTATCGAACGCAGTACTAGTAAACTAACCAAATACTTGACTATATAGTCAGACAAATTAATAATAGTGACTAGTGTCTAGTGAGACAAAATGTCTGTCGTTGATATTCTTTCTGGTGTTGGTTCGTTGTGTGAACTCGGGCTGAAGATCTATGAAGCTGCACAGCAGGTTAAAAGTTTCAAATCTCAGAGCAAAACACTATCGAAAAGAGTTCAAATTATCCTCATTCCCGTGAAAGCGCTCCAGAAAGAAGCAGAATCCAAGAACGTTATTCTTCCGGAGTTGGACCCGACGCGCCCCGATGGTGTTGGCTACGATTACCACGAAGGCCCGATGATGTATATCCGGTATGGTATTTTGTTAATAATATACTTAGAAGGTTTTGTGTGTGTGTGCAAACTTAGGACATCTAATCTGCACAAAATCGTTGTTTAACAACGTGTCCACTATTTTTTCAGGATGATTTTCATGGGCATGGATGATGGATAACTATTCATTGTCGATCATTCAATGAATGATCAGATGATTCATTCATCATGTTCATTGTCATGATTGTTATCATTCTTCAATGGCATTGAAGTGACCCCCCCCCCCCCCCAAACCTAGATGATCCACTTGTAGACCAACAGCTCCGGTCTCTGTTAATTATGTTGGTCGTTATGCTGAACTCCGTTGGCTCCACTCGCCAAATACGAGGAGAATTTTTTTTTTTAATGTTAAAAAACTCCTCGAAACAGACGGCTGCCAGCTGTCTACTCTAATCCACTTGCTGCTCTCATCTTTCTGTATGACGGGGGCCCCATGTACATGATGATTGATGTATGCACACCTAAGTATTTAAGATTCATCATGAATTTTCCTTATATTTCACAAAAATTTTCAGTTGATAATATTATTCCTTATATTCTCATGAGTAAGTGTGCCAAAAATCTCATGAAAATTTGAAAGAAATATATGATTTTCTTGGAAAAGACTTTGGCCAGTCATTTTCAGATTGAACAAAACAATGGTGCCCCATGTCTGCGCACCCATTCACTTTACACACAATTCCGGGATTTTTAATAGAAAGGCTAAATTTTGAGGCCGTCATATATATGAAATGCCCAAAATTCATTTCCATCATTTTGAGTCTGATTTTTTAATGAATATCTTTCCATGTATTGCATATGAAAGTCTTCTCTCACTAGAACAGTGCAGATACGAGTGTGCGCAGACTTGGGGACCTTACCATACAATTTTTTTTCAGTAGACTACTAGATCCTAATATGATTATGGGGGTGTCTGGACTTGTGCAGAAAATATCAGGGTTTTTATATCAACATTATATCGAACAGCACAAATTATATTGAAAGTCCTTTTTACGTAGTGGTCGAATGGCATAGGCGGCAGAAGCGGGGGGGGGGGGACCTGTCTCCCCCTAAATTTGAGGTGGGGGGATGATCCCCCCCCCCTAAATTTTTTGTTCATAACCTTTTTTTTTTCTTGTCAAAAATTTTTGGTGTCCCCCCCTAAAATTTTGGTTGATAACTTTTTTTTCCTGTGTCCCCCCCTAAATTCAGGTAGACCCCCCCCAAAAAAAATGTGTTTCCCCCCTAAAATTTGGTTGATAACCTTTTTTTTTTTGCTTGTCAAAGATTTTACCTGTGTCCATCCCAAAATTTCAGGTGGACCCCCCCCCCCCCCACTAAATTTGTTGGCTTCCGCCGCTAATGGTCAAATAATGAGGATATGCGCAACGATCATGTCGATCTGCTTTATTAATTGTTGATCAGGTCAGGAGTCTTGTATTTTGAATTTTAATATTTTTTATATTACGTAAACGTAACATTTGGGGCACCTGCTCGTTTTACATGTACATGTATGATGTCACAAATCCAACATTTCTAATTCTAATAACTTTCTTAATCTTTAACGGATTTTCCGTAAACCGTCACCAATATTTTTCATTATTTTTCTGCTATTTTTAAACAAACTTTTCTTCAGGGTGAACTTCCTCTTTAATATTTGAAAACTGCATTAATGATATTAAATTTATTCAAATCTGTTTTATTTCATTCCAGGCCTCTCAAAGAGTTGCAGGATTGTATGACAAACATTGAAATCTTTCTCTTGAAGTTGGGGGGTAAAACATGGTTGGACAAGTTTGTGCACAAGCAGAAAATCCAGGATAATTTTGATAGTTACAATGACCAGCTGACAACCTTACAACAGAGTCTTGGTTTCTCACTTCAGGTAAGTTAATCAGTCAGTCTGGAGTTCCATTCTGCGCATGATCAGAAGAAGGTAATTCAGACTAAAAGTGACATGGTGGTTTAATATCTAATGAGATAAGCACCAACTTTGATGTCTTGATTATTCATATCTTTTGAATTTTGTTTTTCATTAGATCCACACAAAAACAACAATGCATCCACAAGCGACTGGTATTTCACAGTTGGCCAAGTAAATTGTTATAACAATTTGTTAATGCATTCAAAGTAAAAATGCAACAAATACATGTACTTTCATAAAGTCTTCATGATGTGCTATTTTAGTCACCTGGTCTACACAATTTCTGCATCCTGCTTTGTAAGGCATGCTTACATAATATCTTGCTTTGAAATCTGCCTAAATATTATAATGTAAAAAATGAAAGGTCATTTGACTAAAAATGCCCATGAGGTAATGCCGAACTGGTCTACTGCAGGGGAAATAATTGTTAGTAAAAACAAAGACACTACAAGGTAAGACTGGACTGTCAAAAGAGTGCGTAATGAAACGCTCAGAGCGCCCTACAGCGTTGAGCAAGAAGTAGACAGTCGCGTATCGCCGTTTGGGATTGTGTACAAAACATAGTAGAGAAATGGTGAAGTGGTAAAGGAATAGACAATTTTTACATTAATTTTTTTTTCTTCAAATATTTTTTCTAAATTAGAGATGAATATCCTAGAGGTTTCTGGGAAAGAAAAGGTGGAATAATCCCCATGCACCACCCTTGTTGTACAGTACATTCTCCCAAACCCTCTCTCTCATTTTCCCCATATGTTTTATACACAGCCGCGTGCCGATGTACGAAGGTTTACTTAATACTCAACACAGGCTGTCGGACGCCCTTCCCCATGAGCGAAATCGAGCGTTTCAAAAATTGCTGAAGTGTCCGGTCTTCCCCTTGTACTGTCTTTGTTAAAAATTACCTTTCCATTGAAACCAGTGATTTTAGGGGCTAATCCCTTGTGCTTTAACCCTAACTAGGCCGGGAGAGCTTGGAGGCCCCCTCAATGTATAGTGCAATATTTTCACAGCACGAAAAGCTCTTGTGGCGATGTTACATGACTTATCTCCTGCATCTTTCAAGACCAAATTTTTATCTTTACGTTCTCGGTTATAAAGATGTATGCGTATCAGACTAAAAATTGCTCAAAGACAAGATTTTGTGAAACAATCTTAATATGAATTGCAGTTTCAGCCTAATCAGTTAAATATGGTAAATGTATGAATATTTTTTTTTTTTTTTGCTTTTACTGATTAAATTATTTTACGCTGTGATTGCATAAGAATCAGACAATGTTTTTTTAACAATGAAAAACAGAAGGCTGAAAAATAAAAAATTCGTAAAAAAAAAAAACAAATACATGTAGAAATCCGATTTTGTAATTTTTTTTAAAGAACATTTTCTAAAAATGCCACAAAGAGATTCTACACTAAAAATTAGAACATTTAGACTTTTATTTTGGGAGTTAGAGCCAAAAGTGTAATTCTGCATACTAATTAGTTGCCAATAAATTAGCATGATTGATTAATAGCAGTTTCATGAAATAAAGAACCATGTCATTCAATAGCGAGGTCCCCGCATGGATGAATGCCCCCCCCCCCACTTTGTTTTACATGTTGGAACCATAAGAAGACCGGAGTTACTGGATCGTAGAAACCTAGATGGTGCGTAGGTGTTAATATCAAAGTTTTATTTCAATTTATTATCATTTATATTGAATTTGATAATATGTATCTGTCTTTCTTAGGCTGCATTCCCCAAAATCATCAACGCAGACATGCGGAAACAACTCAGTGATGCTTTCGACAAGGATAAGATGGAGAAGCAGAAGATAGAAGACTTGGAGGAAGACTTGAAGAGCATAAAAGCAGACTTGGAAGATCTCAAGCAGTCCGAGAAGGATCAGAGCCAAGACATCGATGACATCAAAGGGAATCTCAAACTCATATGTAAGTCAAGTTGTATAGTGCATGTTGGGACCCTGCTTACAAGCACTGTGCTTATTAAGGGTATCCCTCCATTTTTAAACAATATGTATTTGTATTTCATGTCAGATTTTTATGTATACTTATTTTCAAAAATGGTAAATAAATTGAAATTGATTGATTGAAGTTATTTCTGTGTCTGTTTCTGTTTATGGTAACTCCCATAAGAACTCGACAGGACAGCTTATGCTGGTAAACGCCAAGCTGGTATACAATCAATTACCTGGGAAACATTTTACGTCTTGGTTTATCAGTCATAGTCATGATAGTGGCTGACTTTATAGACGGCAGATATCACTCTCGGGCCTTTTTTCAAAGTGGAGATGATGGCGGAGTGGGGATTCGAACTCACAACCTTGCGATTATGAGTCCAATGCTCTAACCACTGGACCACACGACCCGTCAACACCTCAAACTTTTGATCCAGTCACAGGAACGTTTTGTAAGAATATCTAGCGTGCCGTGATAGATAGCTAGAAAATGGGGTTAGCTACATGTATTAAACTGAAATTGTTCTGAAAATGGTGTCAAGTAGAGTTGTCAATGCTTACACTGGGCATGACAATAAAATATGCAAGGTACTTTTTTTAAATGTTTTATTGGGTCAACACAGAGCAAGTATAAACCAAAATAACAAATCAAACATAATTGAACTATGTACAAGTACCGGTAATCATAACATCATTTGAAAAAACAAAAATAAATAATTAATAATTAAAGAAAAAAAAGGGGTTAGGGGAAAGTTTTATGCGATGGCACAGACGTGATATTTTACACAAGTTTGATGGCAAGTATTTGTATGCTTATACACAGTAAACAGGATACATAGTTCAGTTCAGTTTAGTTTATTTCACTTCCATTTTCTGATAATAAACATAACAAACATATATATACATATGTATAAATATGCAAAACAGAATAAGTGTCATAAGAATACTTCAATAATCAATTAACAAATTCGTAGGAAATAGATGAAATGTATACAATTTTTGTTCAAGATACATTTTGATGATTAGACAAATTATAGATTACAGTTAGTATGTGAAAATGAAAATGAGGGACTTATTAAAAAGCGAAGCTTGTAATTGTAAGTCCCTTAGGATAAATTTGTAATAATCTTAATCGTATGTAATTAAAAGTAAAGTAAGACAATCTAGGCCATATATGAAGAACGGCAAAATAGGTTTGAATAACAAGGAAAGAAAGGGGGGGCAGTAACTACATAGGTTAGAGGGATAAGGGAATATTAAATCACTGGGGGGAAAAACAAAACAAAAAGAAACGATTATGATACATACAATGATACATGTACAGATGACAAAAATCATAAATCAAACTTCCATTTTTATATGCAAAGGTACTTTATTGTCATTGTCATGCTCATTGTAAGCAATGATAAAATGTTCAAAGTACTATGCGTAAATGGTATAAAATCTCTTACACTGTTTTAATGGTAATTAAACCAGAAAGTTTCTGAAAATGATAATCAGATTTAGTCATTGCTGGCACTGTGTATGACAAAAAATATATACAAAGTACACAAAATTTTGGTATTCTTTAAAACATGATAGTACTAAATCCTGTACAAAGATGCTCACTGACACTTCGCCAAAGGCATAAAATAACAACCTCAGACTTGGTAATAATAAGCGTCGGAGGTAAAATGTTATAAATGCTTCTCTAAACCTTTCCTTGACCTTTCAGATGAAGCTATAAAGACAGAGTTTGAGCGTCTGAACAAAGACATACAGTTCATAGAACAACTCGCAGGTTGCGAGAAGTATGCCAGCGGTAAGTTTGACTGAAACTTTTCGCAAATCAAATTTCAGGTGCATGCTTTATATGGCTGTTTAAGAGCTATGGATAATAATAACAATGATAACGTCATATTTTACCCAGGGTAGCCACGTCAGTTTCGAAAACTGTTTTCCCAGCAAGAGACTTTTACAAATGACTGGATGATTGTCTTCAGTGCTAAATCAGATTCCAAATAATTTTTACTACTATCAGCTAAATATGGTTGTTGTTGATTGAAAGTGTTGTTACAACAAGCATTTGAATTTAGGAAATACACAAGAGTGATGAATCAAATCACCCCTAAATTTCCCCAAACTCATGCATTGGGCAACATTTGTTTTTTTTTGTAGTCACGATCACGATCTGCCACAAACGATATTCAGGAATATCTAAAAAATTCAACATTCTGCATATGGCAGAATGATATCTGCAGTAATGCCATAATTGCTGGTTGCAAAAAATATAGCCCTAAAAATGAACGAACTAGTCCCACAATTTCAGCAATCACCCCAATGTGGAAAAAAAAAAGATAGCCCCTAAAAATAAAAACTATTTCCTACTCTGATGCATCATTTTTGTCTTGCCCACCAGAGGTGAAGGCGAGACTTAGGGATCGAAATGTCGTCCGTCGTCCGTCCGTCACAAACCTTATGACACATAACTCCACAACCGTAAGTCACTTTTCAACCGAACTTGGGGGACCTGCATGTTATGCTGCAGTCGGAGGTCACATGGTAATGTCAAAGGTCATTTTCAGGTCAACGTTAAAGTTTACATGCAAGACTCTCTTATGACACCTAACTCTGCAACCGTAAGTCACTTTTCAACCAAACTTGGATGGTAGATGGACTTGGGGGACCTGCATTTTATGCTGCAGTCGGAGGTCACATGGTAAGGTCAAAGGTCATTTTCAGGTCAACGTTAAAGTTTACATGCAAGACTCTCTTATGACACCTAACTCCGCAACCATAAGTCACTTTCAACCAAACTTGGAAGGTAGATGGACTTGGGGGACCTGCTTCTAATGCTGCAGTCGGAGGTCACATGGTAAGGTCAAAGGTCATTTTCAGGTCAACGTTAAAGTTTACATGCAAGACTCTCTTATGACACCTACATGTGTAACTCCGCAACCGTAAGTCACTTTTCAACCAAACTTGGATGGTAAATGGACTTGGGGGACCTGCATTTCATGCTGCAGTCGGAGGTCACATGGTAAGGTCAAAGGTCATTTTCAGGTCAACGTTAAAGTTTACATACAAGACTCTCTTATGACACATAACTCTGCAACCGCAAGTCACTTTTCACCAAAACTTGGATTGTCGATGTAGTTATGAGACCTGCATGTCATGCTGCAGTCGGAGGTCACATGATAAGGTCAAAGGTCAATTTCAGGTCAACGTTAAAGTTTCCGTGCAAGACTCTCTAATGACACATAACTCTGCAACCGTAAATCACTTTTCAACCAAACTTGGATAGTAGATGTACTTAGGGGACCTGCATGCTATTGTGTTGGGAGGTCACATGGTATGGTCAAAGTTCATTTTGAGGTCAACATTAAAGTTTACATGCAAGACTCTTATGACAAGTGTTATTCCATCCCAGTCATTTCACAATGAAGTTTCGATACAATTCCGTTGCGTGCCCTCGCAAATCACAATATTTCTGGTTATTTTCATAAGCGGGCGAGACACAAAGTCGCTTTTGCCTTGTGTTGTGTTTCAAATTTCAAAAATTATTCTTTGTAAAAACACAGAGGAAGATCCTGAGTGGAATTCCTGTTGCTTAGAGGTTTTCTTTATAATGCCTAATTTCTGTATTGACATATAGAAATTGCATTTGTTTGGCATTAAATCTACATTCTCACCTTCTTTGTTTTGGTCAATTTTCTCGTAATTCTTTTTTATTTCAGAATTAAGCATGAACTACACTGAATTTACGGACCTAGAGACTTTGGAAGAAGGAACCTATGGACCTATCATCAAGACGAAACACAAGTTCGAAGACAAGATGCTGGTCATCAAAGCCTTTGAAGACAAGTAAGCATGTCATATTGTATTGATCAGATTCTTGGGGGGAACTCACCAATGAAAATTTTGTCGCAATGTCTCCATTATTTGTGGCGTACGATCTCTGAGACGTCTCCAGGAAAGAAAAAAAGCGTTCTCACCGAGGTGCAACTTCCAGGAGACTAATTGGAGACATCACCGTGACAGGTGTCAATCCATTTGCGTAGTAGTTGCAGACAATTCTCTGGGATGCCTTATCAGTTGTATCGCTGAGAGGTGTCTCCTCTGACACAGAGACAGCTCCTGTAGTTGCAGCAACGTCCCAGAAACAAAGTAATATCTGCAACCAATGACAATGTCGGAGAGGCCTCTCCAAAATTTTTCAGAGACTGATGCAGACTCCAAACAGTATGAAAAAGTCAAACATGTGCAAATTGCTTTCGACTCCCCAGTTCCCAGGGACACCATGATTTTTGCAAGATGTTCCTGAATCCTGCAACAATCTGAAGTCATAATCTAGATTCCTGTGAGATACTCCCTTTAAGAAAATATTTGGGACAGTTCTATTTCAAAGGCTACAATCCCTTAGAAATTAAATTGATTTGAATAAATAAGTGTAAATCAGATGTAAAAGATTAAAGAGGTCAGAAATTGAAAGTTCAAGATTTATTTCCATAAAGAACGATATGCGCACTGGCGGATCCAGGGTGGGGGGAGGTCTTGACAATTTTGACAAGCAAAATTAGAATTTGTAATGTAAAATGCAATTAAAACAGAGGTGTGCCCCCTCTTTTGAAAGTGAAGACCTTTTTTTTTGCTTGTCAAATATTTCCTCCGAAAAATGTGCCCCCCCTCCTTTTGGAAAATCCTGGATCCGCCCCTGGATATGCATATTGCATTCTAGTATTCAGGAAAAGCAAGTATGGTTATTTTGATTAAACCCTTGATTTGTAAAAAAAGCATACATTTGTATGTATATATTTGAATTTCAAATTACAAATGTAAGAATAGAATAGAATCATGGACCTGGCCACGAAGGATTATTTATTGTTACTGTACTGTTACAGTAACAATAGACTAATCCTCCGTGGTCAGGACCCTGAGTAAGATATACTGTAGTAAAGATAGTTTGTAATTTCCTTCCTTTCCCAACCAAGTGATAAGTGGTTCATTCCTGTGTCTTCATTTGGCAGTCTGCAAAGTCATTTTACTACGTTTATCATTTTTATTATTATATTTTCTAGGGAATTATCTACCAAGAAAGAGCTAAAAGAACAATTGAACCTATGGAAGAACCTGCGCTTCTCATCGTATATAGTTCAACTCTATGGATACACTATGGATTATGAAAGTAAGTGGAATCTGTGATATTCAACATGCCTTATATTTTTCCTACATTTATGATTAATTTTAGCAAATGTTTGTAAGGTTTACAAACAAAATAATACAACAAACTAAAAGATCTGGTTGTGAGGCTCTTTTCTAGGTGTTTACATGTTACAAACTGCTATTTTGGAAAGCAAGTAAAGTTGCAGTTCTCATTTAAATTGAAGTGTCATAAATTCTTGTTTGTTGTGAGATAGATATACATTGTTTATTTGTTTTATTTTGAAGCTTGTTTTGCATTACTTTTTTTGTGCTGTGACAATGTTAGTTCTGTTTTTATTATCTTCTCTTTTTTTTCTCTCTGTTGATATAACCTTTGATAGGCCTATGAACTTTGTCAAATTCCTCACATTTGTTTTTGTATTTCACTGTATTTTTTGCCATTTGTGATGTGTTATATTTTCCCCATGTATGTGTCTTTTCATGCAAATGTGAAGTAAATTTGATTGAATGGAATATAATTATTTATATGCACTAGAAGAAACAAAAATGAAGAGCAATCGAGACGAACAGTACCTTCCCACATGTTTACACATGAAGAAATGAAATGTAAAACTCTATATCAATCTTGCAGGTCGTATGTGCTTTGTGGTCGAGTACATGTCCCACGGAACCCTCCGCAGTGTTCTCCAAGACAAGGAAAATCATCCGTTGCCATGGGAACAGAGAATCGTACTTGCCAGAGATTGTGCTCAGGGGCTCCATGCAATCCACTTTGGCCAGGGAACGAAGATCATGCTTCATAGAGCAGTGACGTCTACTAGGTTTCTAGTGGACGGTCGCTACAGAGCAAAGGTGTGTAAAAGAAATTATTAGTGTTTTCCTAATTAAAAATGATAACTTTAGATAATTATAAGAGGTGTTGTGGCTCAGTGGATAAGTCTCTGAACTTTGCACCACAAGGTCCGGGGTTCAAATCGTTCCTTTGACAAAGCGTTTATCTACATTTGCCACTCTTTACACAGGTGTACTAGTAAATGGGTATCCGGTAGGAAAGAATTCCTTGAATGCTCGAGCGTCCGATCAGGGTAGCCATGCTAAAGCCGGGGTAAAAGTATGCAGTGCCAAGAAAACTTTGTATTAAGTGCTAAATAAATGTTGCATATCATTACTTAAGTCTCTATTAAGTGTTCTACATGTTCAGCATAATTACCCTGGCTAATGCAGAGCAGCTGTTACGCGCGCAGCGTTTCAAGAATAAATTTCTACCAGGTACCCGTTCACCTCATCTGGGTTGAGTGCTGCACATCTTGGATCAATTTCTTGCTGAAGGAAATTACGCCATGACTAGGGGCATTTTTTGTAAAATCCTAAAAAATACCTGCTATTTTTGCTGATGTCGATGCAATGTCATAGTGCCTTGCCTGACATATAGCTTAGGATCTGGCCAAAAAGAGAAAAAAAATTATTTTGGTTGTACAATGAGTAATTTTTCAAAAAAAGGAGTTGGTTGGTCAGGATATATAATATAATATAACATAATTATTGGAAACTAACTCTGTTGTAAGAATGTTTATGCCTTTTCTTTTGATTTTTTGTTGTTGCAGATCTCTGATAATGGCTTTGTGAAGTCAGCATCTAAGATTAGTAAGAGTAAGTCGACGATGTCGTCGGGAGGCCGTGGGTCAGTCGAGCAAGATGAAATGAACTACCTGTGTCCCGAGGAAACGAGCACCAGTTTCAAACGCAGCATAAAGAGTGAGGTTTACAAGTGAGTAATCTTGAGGAATAGGGAAATGAACAATTTACCGATCAGGGGGGGTGTTTCACAAGGCATGACACTGAAAATTTCATCAAAATCGGGTGAAAAATAGGAAAGTTATAATATTTTAAAATTTCGCTTATCACAAAACAGTTATATGCATATCCTGGTCAGTATGCAAATGAGGAGACTGATGATGTCACCCACTCACTATTTCTTTTGTATATGAAATATGAAATATTGTGATTGTCAGGTGAAACAAAGTTTTGTCCTCCCTGAACATGGGGAATTAGCATTGTTTTGATACTACAGTATATGGTCCAGACAAGATGGCCCTTATTGTCAAATCTGTAAAATTGAAGTATTGTATAATTCAAACAATAAAAAACTAAAACTAATGGGAGTGAGGGACATCATCGATTCTCTTATTTGCATTTCATTGAGTTGTGCATATCACTATTTTGTGAAAAATGAGCGAAACTTTGAAATCTCATGACGCAGAACCGTCATTGGAGAAGACAAACCCCGATTACGAACCATGGAAAACCTCAATCACCCCAGGCCAGTTATTTAAAGGTCAAGTCCACCTCAGAAAGATGTTGATTTGAATCAATAGAGAAAAATCAAGCAAGCATACCACTGAAAATTTCATCAAAATCTGACGTAAAGTAAGAAAGTTATGACATTTTAAAGTTTTGCTTATTTTTCAAAAAATAGTTATATGCACAATTTAGTCACATGCAAATGAGAGAATCGACGATGTCCCTCACTATTTCTTTTGTTCTTTATTGTTTGAATTAAACAATATTTCAATTTTTACATATTTGACAATAAGGACAAACTTAATTGAACCATAAAATGTGAAACAATAGTAATTCCATATGTTCAGGGAGAAATAAAACTTTGTTTCACAGATAAATGGGGAGAAAATTAGAATAGTTCATATTTCATAATAATAATAATAGAACAGCTTTTGTATAGCGCATTACACCTTACAAAGGTCTCAATGCGCCTTAGGAAAAAAAGAAAAGATGAGGGAAAGCTGCTGGTAATGCTTTGATAATATTCTTTTCAGTTAAATAAATATGTTTTCAATGCAGATTTAAATTGCCCAATTGTATCAACTTGCCTTAAATTGTGTGGGATACTATTCCAGAGTTCCGGCGCTGTATGCGCAAACCCCCGTTCACCATAAAACTTTGTCTTAACAACAGGTACGTTATATAAATCCTTATGAAGTGATCTAAGATTTTGAACAGGTTCATATTTTACAAGTACAGTAACTCTGACTGATAAGATGGAGCCATTTGTCGAAAACACTGAAAAGAGAGAAGTAAGATCTTGAACTTAATACGTGACCTGACAGGCAACCAATGCAAGGTTGCCTGGAATAAAATACAACAGAAATAGTGAGTGAGTGATGTCATCAGTACCCTCATTTGCATACCGACCGGTATGTGCATATAACTGTTTAATGAAATTAAGCAAAACTTTAAAATGTCATAATTTTTTTATTTATATCCGATTTTGATGAAATTTTCATTGTTATGCTTGTTGGATTTTTCTTTTTTTATTCAAATCAATTATTTGTTGGGGACAACTTGAATGTAAACATGTGTCTTTTTACCTCGATGTGTCTGAAAAAAAAAAAAAAAACCACAATTACATACGCAGCGCGCCGATTCAAGCAATCTCGCTCGCCATCGCATGCAATCATTTTTATTTTTATTTAATAGTTTCCTTATTTCGGGGCCGATTTTCTTCGTTCGAAACTGAGAACAGAATAACATTAGATTTCAAAATACAATATGCCGCTGAAAACTTGATTAAATATCAAATAAAATAATTTAATTCCGAAAGGCCTACTACAGGCAGAGCTGCTCTTAGGTAATATCAGCTGTTGTTTATGGTCTTCCCTCGGCTTTCCTGATATGAGGGATTATCGGCGATACAGGGTTGATAGCGCTTGGAAATGAAATATCATGGATCCTCTCTCTTTCTGTCTCTCTCCCTATCTCCTTTTACGTTTCTGTGTTTCCTCTTACTTTTCCTTCTTTACGCTTATATTTTGTTTCTTTAAAGGAGAATGAAACTCTTGGAGCAAGTTAGCTTTTGTGAAAGCAGAAAAATCAAAGAATAAGATCAACAAAAGTTTGAGTAAAATAGGACTAGGAATAGAAGAGTTATGAGCATTTGAATGTCGAGATCACTAATGCTATGGAGATCCTCCCATTGGCAATGCGACCAAGATCTATGATGTCACAGATGAACAACTCTCCCCTTTTGGACACTGAAAATATACCCCAAAACATCTCTTTTTGCTCATTCTAATCATATGACAAACGATTCATCAATGATATAATGTTGTGAAACCTCTGTACTTGTCCTCTCATAAAGAGAACACCTCACCTTGTGATAGACTCTATAAAAGTGAGAATATAAGTGAAATAAGTACTAAAGTAATGAGGGAGTTGTACGTGTATGACATCACAGATCTTGGTCGCATTGCCAATGGGAGGATCTACATGGCATTAGTGATCTCAATATTCAAATGCTCATAACTTTCTTATTATTCATTCAATCTTCCTCAAACTTTCAACAATATGTTTCTTTGATTTTTCTCTTTGAAATGGATTCAGCTGGTTTCAAGGGTTTCATTCTCCTTTAAATGTTATTCTTTCTTCTTTCCTTCCTCGGCTCCTATCTTCCTTCCTTCGGCTTCTATCTTTCTTTAATTCTTTCTTTCTTTTTTTATTGCATACGCAGCGTGATGATTCAATCAAACTCTGCGGCCGACCAGCGCATGCAATCATTTTTGTCTCACCTGCATAGCAGAGTGAGACTATAGGCGCCGCTTTTCCGACGGCGGCGGCGTCAACACCAAATCTTAACCTGAGGTTAAGTTTTTGAAATGACAGCATAACTTAGAAAGTATATGGACCTAGTTCATGAAACTTGGCCATAAGGTTAATCAAGTATTACTGAACATCCTGCCTGAGTTTCATGTCACATGACCAAGGTCAAAGGTCATTTAGGGTCAATGAACTTAGACCATGTTGGGGGAATCAACATCAAAATCTTAACCTAAGGTTAAGTTTTTGAAATGTCATCATAACTTAGAAAATATATGGACCTAGTTCATGAAACTTATACATAAGGTTAATCAAGTATCACTGAACATCCTGCATGAGTTTCACATCACATGACCAAGGTCAAAGGTCATTTAGGGTCAATGAACTTTGGCCGAATTGGGGGTATCTGTTGAATTACCATCATAACTTTGAAAGTTTATGGATCTGATTCATGAAACTTGGACATAATAGTAATCAAGTATTACTGAACATCCTGTGCAAGTTTCAGGTCATATGATCAAGGTCAAAGGTCATTTAGGGTCAATGAACTTTGGCCAAATTGGGGTATTTGTTGAATTACAGCCATAAATTTGAAAGTGTGTTGGTCTAGTTCATAAAACTTGGACATAATAGTAATCAAGTATCACTGAACATCCTGTGCGAGTTTCAGGTCACATGATCAAGGTCAAAGGTCATGTAAGGTCAAAGAACTTTGGCCACGTTGGGGGTATTTGTTGAATTGCCATCATATCTCTATAAGTGTATTGGTCTAGTTCATAAAACGTGGAAATAAGAGTAACCAAGTATCACTGAACATCTTGTGCGAGTTATAGTAGTTTTCAAAATCAGCACTGCTGCTATATTGAATCGCGTGATGCAGGTGAGACGGCCAGAGGCATTCCACTTGTTTTTTTTCGGGACCGATTTTCTTCGTTTGAAATTGAAAACATATTAACATTGAATTTCAAAATACAATGTGCCTTTGAAACTTGATTAAATATCAAATACAATAATTAAATTCCGAAAGGCCTACTACAGGCAGAGCTGCTCTTACGTAATATCACAGCAGTTGTTTATGGTTTAACCCCAGGCTTGCGCTTGCGGGGGAGAAACGTTTCATAAGAGGGATTATCGGGCGATTCAGGGTTGATAGCGCTTGGGAATGAAATATCTTGGTTCCTCCAATGAGGATTTTGTTATCGGGGTATAGGACTGTAGCAAAACCATTAGCTGGTGCAGCGAATTCTGCAACGTGGGTTTGCCGTACCGTCACAATTTTCTTATTTTACATCCAATTTTGATGAAATTTTCAGCGTTATGCCTGTTTGACTTTCCTCTATTGATTCAAATCAACATTTTTCTGGAGTGGACTTGACCTTAATAGAGGTCAAGGAGAGATGATAAGAATGATGAAATAAAACAATAAACACTGATTTCATGACAAAGTCTGCAAAAAAAAAACAAGGTGACTTCTCACTATATTATCCTAGATCTAAGTCTGGTACAGTTACATAAATTGAACTCTTGTTCATGAAATCTAAGCTGAAAATTATCACACTGAAGATTGCCAACACAGGAAAGCACATGTGGGACAGTGTCACATGGAGACTCAAATGATAGAGATTCAACACATGCCATTTAGCATAAAGAACAATCATCAGTGTTTATTTAGCACAATTAGCATTAAGTGAACATATTGTCTCACTATCCATACATATACCTCACTCCAACAATGATGGGATTAGGCCCTGAATTAGCCTATCTATCCTTCACCACTTGGCATATAATTCTTGTACCTATAGGACTGTTTAGATATCACTTTAGTATTTAAAATTTCTCATACCATCCTATACTGTCAGTCAACTCTCAATTCGAATATTATAAGCTCTCTACACCGGTCAATAAACGAGTTGAAACGGACACCAGAACTGTGTCGAGTTTTAACTCCTACAATCAACTTCTACAATCAACTTCTACAATTTGTTCAGTGCACGAACTCGAATATATAGGCCTTCTGGCCTGGGCCACTCGCCCTTCAACAATGAAAGCATCGACAAAAAAAAAAAAATTAAAAACATTGTCTTAACTGACAATCGAAGAGTTATAACGTCTCAGTTCAGGTTTTCTTCATAAAATTGACATCTTTTCTCTGCATGTATAACAGTTTCATTTCAAGCATTATCTGGCTTTGATACAGCTCACCAGTTCAACGATTGATGACAGTCTGCCTTTAAATCAAAGGTTTGGAACTGCCTTGCGGGTGACTTGACTTCGATGTAGTTCAAACCGCCAACTCAGTCATCCAGATTATGTATTTCGTCCTAAGTCCCAACATCACGTGCCATCTACATTTTGAGAATGCACATAACATATTCTCTAGTATGCATTCATTTATTTTATACATGTGGAGAATATAATTGACATACATAACTTTATATTCAGTTAACAATTACTTACATGTCTTAATTGTCTTTAACAAAACGAAGCATTTGCTTATTTTAATACATTTCAAGTTTGAATTGTTACAAATCAAATACAATATTCTATCCTGGTTTAACACAAGTTCAGCCATGTCTTTAAAGCATTTGAAACTAACTTAATTATAGTAGCTGAATTACAAAAGTGTCATTCGCTTACCGATGGCTTGAGTTTCACAGGCTTGAAAAAGAAAAATTGTTAAGTTTACACTGATGTAACAGGCTAACTCTTCTGCCCTTGGATTAGAAAAATTAGTAGTTCTTGCATAAAATTAGCAAGTTCAAAAAAGACAAATTATCTTCAACTGCGTTTTCAGAGCAGCAAGAACCAACTCTCCTTTCCTCATGGCGTTCAAGTTGAGGTGTGTCCACTCTCTGTACACTAGCAATCCACATACAATGTATAACACCCAATTACATGTAGGTGCATTGCTATGCCTCCTATTCAAAAGACACAATGCTAGGCCAAGACAGTTATGTCTTGCACAGCTGAATAACTCCTCACCATCAATGGCACACTCAATAGATAACTTTCTCTCTCCCTCTCCCTCTCTCTCTCTCTCTCTCACTGACTTTGATTCAACTTACACTTTTTTGTAAGAGTAATTAATAGATTTTAGTCATTTAAATCAAAGATATTGCATTTTCAACGTGACAGACAGTGCATATTATTGTTTGGAAAAAGACCTGACATTTCAGTGAAATGCCATGTTTATTTCTCAGTAATTACACATTTTCTTTCAGAATCCCATTGCACATTTTTGTTATACATACAAACACTTGGATGGTCATTTTATTGGATTCTGTATGAACTCATTTTTTAATCGTTACCACAACTGGGGCCCTTTGCAGTAAGAGTTGCGATCAAGCACAGCTCAAAAATCTTGCGCAACTTGATTTTCAGCCAATGAAGCACCTGTATTCGGGACTTGGGCTTGATATTTTGACTTGTGTTTAAACCCAATTTTCCTGTAACAGGCCCCTGGCATTTTTCTGTCATTAATCTTTTTTTGTTTTTTTTGTCTTGAAGGTTTGGAGTGATCTTGTATGAGATTGCATCGAGGATGCGACCATTTGAGGCCACAGAACTCAAAGGTAAGTTATCGTACATTGACTTTTAAAAGATTCTTAAACGTTGAGCGCTTTATAAGAAGGCAGAAGGTTTCCACTGTGACTCGGCCGAGGATTGAACCATGACCTCTTGTTCATTAGGTGGGTGCCCTACCACTGAGCTACCATGTCTGGTTCTTCATGATAATGATATTCATGAGTGAATTTATACTTTTGAAAACTGTTCACATGGAAAATGCGCATGTAGTTCTGAAGGAGATGTCCAATCTCTGCTCAGACAAAAAAGGTATGAATATGAGTGGAATCTGACATATTTGACTCAATCTGGGTTTTCTTTTCCTCTCGTCAGCCCTTGAAAAAACCTTGATCAACAGGAAGGTCACAAGTGAGCAGTGGCGGACCGTGACCTGGAGTAGACAAACCATTGGAGGGGCACAGCATTGTTCACAAACAATACAGTGCCCCTCCAATCAATTGTCTCCTCCGGGTCACGGTCCGCCACTGCAAGTGAGATCACCTGGGCACTGTTTCATGATACACACTGTCAGTTATTCTTACTGATTAAATTGTTCTGAGCCAATGAGATGCAAGGATTTCAGTAGCTTATAACAGTTGTCAGTGAAATCACCTTCTATTTACTTCATGAAATGCCCCCCAGGTAATTCCTGCCGGGGGCCGTTCCAAAAGCTGTTCATAAGTTAATCCTAAAAGGACTGGGGGGGGGGGGGCCATGATGCCCCCCCCCCCCTCGATGCTTCGCGCGATATTTCCAAAATGCAAAAAGATAGCGCAGCAAAATTTTACAATTTTTTCTTTGAAGTCTCGCCCAACTTTTGAGACAAAATTCATGACATACAGGTATAGCATCGCGACGCTACGTGACTTTTTACGAGACAATGTCATGCCGAAAATGGCTAATTTTTATACTTTGTGTACAAAGTCTATGGGAGATGAAATTCATAAAGGGGTGATTATTTTTTTATTTATTTATTTATTTTATTTATTGATATATTCATATTTCACAATCATCAAAGTACATTTATAATAAATCATTTTAACACTGGAAAAATGCATAACACACAGGATTGAAACGTAGCAATGAAATGAAAAAAGTGGAGGGGCCTACTAAAAAGCAAAGCTTGTAAAATGTAGACCCCCTATCAAAATTTTATACAAGGGTAATATGATATAAGTAGAGTAAAATAATCAGCAAAATTCTATAAAATTATATATAAACACTGTAACACAAATGTATTTACACTATATACAAAATTAAATATTGACTTTAAAATAATCAATACTACCGTGGGTAAGTATGAGGTTCACAAAATATTTGATTGAATCAATAAGAATTCAGAATAAATTTTTTGATGAGTAATTTAAATCGGTTTAGATTAGCTGCCTCTTTTATTACTCTGTCCAGAGAATTCCAGAGTTTTGGTCCTGTGAAAAATACAGTTTTGCTAGAAAATACTGTTCTACTTTTGGGTAAGTGATAGTCATTTGAATGTCTCGTATTATATGAATGTAAAGTATTGTTTTTCATAAATTTCTTTTGTAGGACATTAGGTACACTATTTCTATCTAGCTGATACATGAATTGGAATAGTTGCAAGCGGTACAGGTCATTGACTTTAAGGATACGTTTATGACGAAACAATTCATCTGTATGAGCTCTAAAGGACATATTGCATATTATTCTCAGTACTTTTTTCTGAAGTAGCAAGACTTTATTGAGTCTCGTTTGAGAGGCATTACCCCATGCCAGAATTCCATAATTAAGATATGGTAGAATTAATGCACAATACAACATGGATAGCGCCTGTGCTGGAAGAGCGTTTTTAAGCTTATTGATGACTCCAATATTTCTTGCCACCGTTTTGCAAATATTGTTGATATGAGCATTCCACGTAAGCTTGTGATCAATAGTAAGACCTAAGAATTTTGTTGTTTGCACTTCTTTGATTTCAGTATTATCTAAAAGTATTTGATGCGGTAGATGTTTCAATGAATGACTAAAAAGCATATAATTAGTTTTTTGCAGATTCAATGACAGTTTGTTGGCTTTAATCCAGTTTGTTACTTTTTTAAATTCTGCATTCATAGTGCTCACAAGTACATGTGGATCATGATGTGTAAAGAAAATATTGGAATCATCAGCAAAGAGAATAAATGAGAGAACATGAGATGAATTTTTCATATCATTAACATAAAGTACAAATAGCAAAGGGCCAAGAATACTACCTTGTGGAATTCCACAGGAAACTGGCCTTGTTGGAGATTCTGATTCATTTACTGTAACAAACTGAATTCTATCAGTAAGATAACTCCTAAACCATTGTAAAGCTGTCCCTCTGATACCGTAATTTGATAGCTTACATAATAGTATTTCATGATCTATTGTATCAAACGCTTTTGAGAAGTCGAGGAATAACCCTACGGTGTGATCAGAATCGTCAAAAGAAGTAGATATTTTATTTATTAATGTCAATATAGCATGAGTTGTATTATGTTTTTCTCTAAAACCGAATTGATTATCACATATAATACTATATTTCTTAAGGAAAGCAACTGTCCTTTTATAAATTATCCTTTCAAGAATTTTTGAGAACGAAGTTAACAAAGATATTGGGCGGTAATTACTAGTAATTAATTGGTCTCCCTTCTTGAAAATGGGTATAACTTTAGCTATTTTCATCTTCTTTGGGACCTGGCCAAGCTGCAACGATAAATTAAATATATGAAGCAGAGGATCAGCAAGAGAATGTATAATGTTTTTCACAACTCTATTTGTAATGCCATCATAACCGGGAGTCTTTTCTGCTTTCAAATTAAATACAATCTCAAGTAATTCTTCTCTATGAACTGGAGTAAGAAATATTGAACTTTCATTTTGTTTATCCAAAAAGTCCTTAAACAAATTTTCTACAGGCATAATATTTCCAGCTAACTTTGGTCCAATTTGAGAGAAATATGTATTAAATTCATTTGCTATAGAATGAGTATCTTCAACCATATTTCCATCTACACATAATTTATGAACAGCACTAGATTTGTTAATTTTGTTTAGGGCCCCATTTATTGTTTTCCATGTATTTTTAAGGTCGTTTTTATATGAATTTAATTTTTCTGAATAAAACCTCTTTTTTGCTATTCGGAGAGTAGTTGTTAAGGTATTTTTATAAGACGTGTATCTATTCCTTGAAATATCATTTGGATTTGATATATAAGAAACATACAGATTATTTTTCCGATTTATAGACCTTAATATCAATTTTGAAACCCATGGGAGCTTTGGAACACGCTTATAATCGTAATTTCGATATTTCTTTAAAGGAACACAAGAATCTAAGCAGTCATTGAAAGATTTCAAAAATATGTCAAATGAGTCATCGACATTCACATTCGAGTTATAAACGTCAGACCAATCAACAGAGCTTAAATCTTCTTGAAGGCGTTCAATATTTTTATCACTAAAGTTGCGACAGATCCTATATTTCTTTTCCATTTTTGCGAGTGATTGCATTGTTTGGATATGGGTAAAAATAAGAAAATGATCGGATATGTCTGTCGTTACAATGCCAGCTTTCGGAAGAGGATGAGAGTTACAGAATATATTATCTATAAGCGTAGCAGAATGATCAGTAATACGGGTTGGTCTAGAAATAATAGGCAAAAAAGTAGAAGATAACATTAATTCAAGGAAATCATTTGTTAAAGAGTGATTACTGGTCAAGAGATTAATATTGAAATCACCAGTGATGATACAATTGTTATTTATCAATTCTCCGTTTTGCAAAAGTTCATTAGTAGCAAGTAAAAAATCTTCTATACAAGAAGTTTGAGGAGGTCTGTAGATGACACCTATTAGAGTTTTCTTATCTTTTTGAATTTTTACTTCTACAAATAAGGATTCGATGATTTCATTCATATATTCAAATTCATGTCTAATTGCATAATCAAATGAAGACGGAATATATAATGCTAGTCCACCTCCAATTTTATTTTTCCTATTGTTTATAACAATATCATAATTCGGGAGGGTGCATAAGGAATTCGGGGTTTCCGTGAACCAAGTTTCAGTAAGAGCAATAATTGGGGGATTGGCAAACTGTGTATTTTCTAATAATAATCGTAATTTCTCGAAGTTTTGGTTAGCGCTTCTTATATTCAAATGCAAAATAAAAACATCATCTTCTCCAATCAATTTAGCATAGTCTTTGAATGAATTTTCTGTATAATATGGAGAAGAGGAAAGATTGTATGCTTTATCATGAATATCGAATTCAACTTGAAGTTCATCAAATTTATTTGTAAGAATATCAGTAGAAAATCTATCAAATGGAGTATGATGATTTGAGATAACATTGCTTTTATCTTGATGATTTAGTAATAAGAAATCATCATTATTCAGATGATAAAAGGGGAAATCACGCATATTATCCACCATTATGAAATATAATATATTGCCATTTTAAAACAAAATCTTTGTAAGCTAAGCATATAGGCCTAAAGCATTTTTTAGATTTGATACCATCATGACCCAAAATTCGAGTTCGGAAAATACTACAGTTGTAATAGTTAACAAAATAAAGATTATCTAATACAATTATTAACGGGCGATGAAGAATATTTGCACACAAAAATAAGTAAAATGACCTCCATAAAATGTCTGGTATTGAAACATTATTGAAAGGGCAGTGAAGGAATGCAAAATATACCACGGAAAATAACACAGATATTGAACAATGCGAAAAATTTTGGGACGAGAATTTCATAATAAATGAAAAGAATACTGGAAAATCGAATAACATGGAATGGATGAAGGATAGTCCTACTACAGTTTGGAAAAGTCCTCTCTGGAATGAATGATGATGGGTTGACACTTCTCATCCTTCCTTATATAGATTCGGCCATTCTGGGTCCACAAGAACTTGTATCCGGCATCTCGGCGGGCCTTGTTGAGATCTTTCATTAGCTCCTTAGTGGAAGCGATCAAGTTTTCATTGAGGTAGATCTTGCCATCGCTGTTGTATCCAAGATCTTTTGTGCTGAGGGTCTTCAGCTTTCTTCTTCCATCATACATGATGTTCCGAGCACGTCTTGTGGTGAATCGCACGATGATTGGACGGGCTCTGTTATCAGCTTGGCGCTTGGAACCCAGCCGATGAACCACATCGAAGTCGGATGCTGCAAGCTCTGGGCTGATGTGTTTTGCAATATTGAGTATGATCCTTTCAGGAACCTCTCCCGGTCGTTCTGGTACACCTGCCACCTCCAAGTTGACTCTCCTGTGGTACTGGTCAAGATCGTTAAGCTGGAAGGTCAACTCACTGAACCTCTTCTGAAGACAGATGTTCTGCTCCCTCAGTTCTCTGTTCTCCTTTTCAATCTTCTCGGCCTTCAACTTCATTTCCTCAAATTTCTCGTTGAGGAACGACAGCGAGTTGACAATGCTACTTTGTCCCTCTCGTACACTGTCGATCGACTGCTCCAAAACGGTCAGCTTAGCATTCAAGGAATTGGAGAGTTTCCCTAGCTCATCCTTGATTAGTGATAGAAGATAGCTCTCATTCGTCTCTACGTTATCACCAGAGTTGTTTTTCGACGACTTTCTCTTCCCAGACATCGTTGACGTCACAATGACAGGAAACAATTAGAATTACGCGCACAAAGAATGGTTGCGCAAAGAGATACCAGTGATGCGTTCCATCCAGGCCAGTATGCGTTTAATGATGCGTTGCTAGGCAATGACGCGTAAATGAAGTTATTTTTAGAAGTTTATTGACACTTTCCTCTCCAAAATGATCGAAATTTCAAGCAAAAAACGTTCGATAATATCCAAATAAGTTATCCAATTGAAAAATGAGTATATCCTTGATATCCGCTATCCAGTTTCTGATACAACCATATACATTTGTAAATCGTTTTCACAAAATGTCAGGAAACACAGCAAAATTGCACAAAATGTCGGAGCACTTTTAAAACACGTCTGACCTCTCCAAAAATTCTCGACTGTTTTCATTCTAATTGGTCTGCTTATTCAATTTAGGGTTTAATATAGTTGTTAAATGGTTTGTAATAATTTCCATTGAAAAAAAAAGAAAAACAACAGATGAAAAAAGAAAGAAAAACATAAGAAATTCTAAAAACAAAGAAATACATAAGGATAAAATTGGCTTTCGCAATTTTTCTTTGAAGAAACCTTTAAATTAGTTTACAAAGATGAAATTTGGAAAAAGAGAAAATTTGAAGTGAAATTAGGTGTAAAATATGCAAATAATGGTTTTCACAAATGAATTTGCATATATTATTTATAATAATAAAAAGAAAATTCAGACATTTTCTTTTATACTGACTTATGCGGTAAAGAATGTGTGTGCCAAATTTATGCGCGATCGCGCAAACAGCGGCCGAGATCAGAAGGGGGCAATGATGCCCCCCCCCCCAGTCCTCAATACGTCTCAAATAGCCCAGTCCTTTTAGGGTTAAGAGCGACTTTAAGAACAACTGGTGAACCTTTCTTATGCGCTAAACCATGGCAAATGAACAGTTTGGTGTATGCCATTTACATGTTCCACAAGAAAGGCTCACCAGTCGTTCTTTAAGTCGCTCCCCGGGTCGCTCCTAACTTACAAACAGCTTTATGAAACACACACCTGGACTGTAATAATTTATAAATATATATGAAACTAATTCTCCAATTTGTTGTTCCTACTTCTGGATGCAGAGGGGGTCTTGACACCGCTTCAGAAGCACAACAAGATCAAGGATGGCATAGTAGAAGATCCTCCGACTGACACGCCGGGTCCTTTCAAAGATCTGATTCTTCTCTGTCGGCACAGTTATCCCAATAAACGACCAGCCACTGATGGTAAGCTAGGATTATATTCTTAAGCTTTGTTTAGCCCTGTTTGCATTGGTTTACAATCATCGTTTGGTGCTGGTAGAGTGATCGCATCCCGTTATCGTAAGATGTCCGTAGAGTGGCATGCGATGATCGTACAATGGCATACAATAAGGTTGTGACGGTCTTATTTCATCAATGATTAAAGAGCGCAGGTGTTGAAGCCTTTCTTATTTACTCCAGCAGAAATTTGTATTAAAGTTTTTCATTCGCACAACTAAATGCACAATCCCTGGGAGTTTTCTTTGTTTTAAAGAGAGGTTACTTCGGAAGCAGCTTATTCAGTATTCGTAGTACAGACTTTATGCCTAGACGGCATTGTGCCGCCATCTTAGAGATTAGTGCCATTGCCTTGCATGCGTTGGTGATCTGCACTTAGTGCATCTCTGACAACTCCATTTACACGTATTCCTATATCCTCTGAGGGAGGGCGCTATGAGATTATATTGTGAAATGTATAAGGTCTATTATGAATAATAATGTTATTTAGATTGAATACTAATCATACAGATATGTAGTATAATAATTAGTAAGCTTACTCTTATTCAGAATGTGTCATCTTATCATTCACAGCTGTTGTTGCCCACCTGTGTAAGATGTGCTAGACCAGAGCTTGCCTGCATCTGCTGTAAAATGCTTCTCTACTTTGCGGGGAAAAGACCTTCAGTGACCCGAGAAGTCTCTGTTCTCAGTTTTATACCAGCTTGTATCATTGAGGAGGAGAAACAGGAGCAGGAGGGGGGAGGAGCAGCGGGAGTAGAATGATTGATGAAGGGGAGGGGGAAATAAGTTATGATGGTGGTTTATTTTGAAAGTGGTATGTACATACATTGTGATATTACGAATGTAATGGTAGTGGTGATGATGATTTATATGATAATGATGATAGTGATGATGATGATTGGTGATGATGGTGATGATAAGGATGAAGATAATGATGTGATATTTATGATGGTGGGGATGATGAGGATGATGACGATGATGACGATGATGATGATGATGTTGATGATGATGACGACGACGACGATGAGGAGGAGTAGGAAGATAATGACGTTGTGATGATGATGATGAGGATGATGATGGAGATAATCAAGTAATATGAAATCATGAACACAATCATTAAGAAGAATAAGAGCATTTTGATGACGGTTGTTCAATGAACTTATCATGAAGACCATGCAAATAAAAAGCAGTGCCAATTATTTTGATTATGCTTGTGAATTGGCGGTTGCACTGCTACAAATTTTGACACTTAGTACCTTCTGCAAACAATCAAACTCCTTTTTATAACTTGTGTTTTGTTCTTTACGCTTATATTTTGTTTCTTTAAAGGAGAATGAAACTCTTGGAGCAAGTTAGCTTTTGTGAAAGCAGAAAAATCAAAGAATAAGATCAACAAAAGTTTGAGTAAAATAGGACTAGGAATAGAAGAGTTATGAGCATTTGAATTTCGAGATCACTAATGCTATGGAGATCCTCCCATTGGCAATGCGACCAAGATCTATGATGTCACAGATGAACAACTCTCCCCTTTTGGACACTCTGAAAATATACCCCAAAACATCTCTTTTTGCTATTCTAATCATATGACAAATGATTCATCAATGATATAATGTTGTGAAACCTCTGTACTTGTCCTCTCATAAAGAGAACACCTCACCTTGTGATAGACTCTATAAAAGTGAGAATATAAGTGAAATAAGTACTAAAGTAATGAGGGAGTTGTACGTGTGTGATATCACAGATCTTGGTCGCATTGCCAATGGGAGGATCTACATGGCATTAGTGATCTCAATATTCAAATGCTCATAACTTTCTTATTATTCATTCAATCTTCCTCAAACTTTCAACAATATGTTTCTTTTATTTTTCTCTTTGATATGGATTCAGCTGGTTTCAAGGGTTTCATTCTCCTTTAAAAATCAACTTGAATAGTACTTGTCACTCCGACCTTGCCTGTGATTAAGAATCGGTGACCAGTTTCATAAAACTTGTTACAATAATAAATTTGCAATAATAGTTACAAGCTACTGAAACCATTCAATTTGATTGGCTGATAGTGAACTTGTTACAGAAATGGTGCATTTGTTATTATAACAAGTCTTAATGGAAAAGGACCGGATTGTAAAAATCGTCCATCTTTATAGTGATACAGTATTTTTAACAAGGCTGTGTCATTCCACCTGTGCTTTGATTCCATTCCATGTAAATTGAACATTGTTGCTATTTATGATACGTATTTCATATTCATTTGAATCGTGCTTTAATTATTTAATATTTATGGTAATAAGCTTTTGATTTTGAATGATCTTCCAATATCTTCCTTTGTCATTACATGTATTTATATCTTTAAAAACATCATTATAATAAAATGTTCTTTAATGAGAAGTATTGTGCCTTTATATATTTTTTCAATAAAGTTATTAACTTTATTGAAAAAATATATAAAGTATATGCCTTTTTTCTCTTGAATGTAATGACAATGATATGTTTTCCATGATGTTATCCTCTTTTATTACAAGTATTTTTACCAGGGTAGGAAGTAATCTTTATTTTTCTAGGGGTGTTTTTTTCCACTTTCGGGTGTTGCAGACTATGGGGGACTAATTCTTTCATTTCAAGGGCTGTTTTTTCTGTGCAAAATGCAATTATAATGTAAAAAGCATTTGAATATTATATATTCTAGTGTTTGTGGCAGATGATCTTAGGGTGACTTTAGGAAAGGTGGTTGCCCCAAAGCACACAATTTGGGGAAATTTAAGGGTAATTCAGGTTGTCATGAGGGCAAAATCACCCAAGCCCACACGCATTTCCTTAGCTGATATTTATCTTTATTTAAAAACATCATCATTATAAAATGTACTTTGATGAGAAATGTTTCAAATATTATGCCCAAGATATCTATATTGTTTTATTAGAAGTGTATGTATTGTTTCACGTCAATATCATGACCGCAACCTTTTTTTTCATATTTTGAGTTGTTATTATCATTTGTGTACCAGATAATTAAGTTGGGGCTGTTCCTGAGATACTGTACATATGATACGTATATCTGATTGTGAGATTTTCAAGTGTTTTATAGCAGATTAAAGTGCCACAGAAGCTATTTTATGAAATGTTACCGGCATGATAAAATCAACAATTTTTTGGAGTGGATATAAAGCTCTAAAGACATCGATAGGGGTAGTCTGCCCTTATTGGGTAGACTACCTTAAGGGCATTTTCACGGTAACTGACATTACACGGCACAATGTTTTCACACCTTTCATTGTGTGTATCTCTAAAACAACAAATGATGGGAGTTTGCTTTTGATAGAGTTAATAAAGTGAACCTTGCTGTATAACCTGATACTAAGTTTTCCTATGTAACCACATTTTTTTACGCATCAGCAAGCAAAAATGTGTCGGTAACTGACATTACACAAAAGGACATGCAATTTCAGGGTGTTCATTAAAATTGAAATATCTCATGTCCCTGAGTAGATAGAGTTATAATTTGAATATGTAAATATACCTCTGTTACTAGGTTAAGATGTGTCAAAATATTCAACAATTCGTTTTTGTCTTTTGGGGGCTATGATAATTTTTCCACAACCATGCTGGTAACTGACATTACGGTAACTGACATTACACTTAATTTGCCATAGAGATAACACATGGAAGTCAAATGTGTGGAATCATTGCATTGTATCTTCTGTGCAGAGCTTCACATGAAAGTGAGCTTGATGTGGAAGTATACCCGAGTTTCTAGGAACATTTCAATGAAAAAACTTTTTCTTTTTCTTAATTCCTTTCTTTGATTTGAACATTTTTATCATTACTTGTCGGTAACTGACAATACACATTAACATTTACCAGTGCTATATGATTTTCAAAGGCATAATTTTCTTGGTACTTATATGTAAGGCTTTTTAAAATCATAACAGTTTCATAATACTTCACATTTTTAATTATCAAAAGATAAGAAATGTATGTTTTACTTACTCGGGGGGGGGGGGGGGGGTCATAGCAGCTACATGTTTTCCTATAGTAATTTAATATTGCATTGACTGTACACATGGATTTTTCTGACTATACACCCATAATATATTCATCAGTTTTATATTGACTTTTTAAACCTTTTCCTTCTCCAACCTCCCCCTCCCCTCAAAAAAGGCAAAATGAATAAGGGTCTCCTCCCCTAGGCTACATGTACCCCTCCCCTGAATCTCATGCAGCCATGTATTTTTATTGATTTCTATTCTGGTCAGTGCAAGCGATGCTTGTTCATATCTGTCGGATTTCAATTCTCTTCATAATTTGTTTAATCATTTCCTTTGCTTATTTCTTTTTTAAACTGTCAACAAAAAATAAACTCCAGCTTCTAAACTGAAAATGAACTATTTGTAAATTAGAAAAAAAAAACAGTTTTAGTAGATCCATGCAACATTGATCAGAACTGTCAAATTTCACTTTTCATCTATACTTGTAAACCAAAAACAAAATTGTATCACACATCCACACTACTAACAGGTATAAAAACCAGGAATATACTTTTAGCGAGGCAATACTCAAAAGAATCCTAGAAACTAAAAAAGGGACACTGGAAATCCCCTTCATCACAATGTTAAGCTTTAAAAATGTTGCAGATTTAGGCAATAGGTTGGGAAAAGTACCCCCTACCCCCCCCCCCCCCCCCCCCCCCGAAAATCAAACAAAAAATTGTCTGATACAATTAGGTACTTGGTAAGTGCATGTACAAAACAATTTCATAGTAATTTTTTTTTGGCCTGATGGGAATGCAACTTCCTTCATAATTTCATATAGTATTCCTTGTGAACTATACCTTTTAAAAGTCAATAGCAAGCTCCTTCTGGTGTGACTTTTAAAGTGAAAGACTTAAATAACAAGTATACAATATTTCTTCACCATAAAATTGACCACATATTTGCATTTCAATATTGGTAACCAACGTTTTATCATGGTAACTGACATTACATCTCGGTAACTGACATTACATTTTCCACTTGGTAATTGACATTACATATATTTAATGGTACCCTATGGCTTCATTGTTAATTGGTAATCTTTAATTTTGGCGTAGAAGGGAGGGGTGTTACCTAGAGAGGAAATCTACCAAGTTTCATTTAATATATCCTCTTTTCCAGGAAATTAGAAAAAAAAGTTCATGTTTTCGGTAACTGATATTACATACCATATCACATACTTCATCAATGTTTTTTTATCAGATGAATAAATTACTGGTGTTCTTTCTGTGGGATTTTAAAAAGTGTTATAATAGCAAGCTAAATCACAGGCGAAAACATCATGATCAAACCTGTTCTTTAAAAATCTGTCAAAACAAAATATGTATCAATATACTATTTTCAACACTAATTTGTATCCATACTTTGGCAGCCATTTTGAAATAAAAAATGGCTGCCAGAGTCGGAAATTTTTTTGTCTCGGAAACTTCAGGTCTTGTTTTATTAAAAAACATAAAGCATTTGACATGAATATCAACTTGATTTTTTTGCCTCTGTGTCCATCTGTGGTGAAAATGCCCTTAAATTGTTTAGAGTAGATATAAAGCTGATATTTATAACCCCATCCCCGTTACCCCCTTCCCCCCCCCCCCTTGTCTGCCTCCCATGCTGGACGCACTTGTCATACATGTTTGATAATAATTTGTAGATGAATGCCACAGACAAGAACTATATGATACCAAAGAATATACATGTATGATCCACTTGCATACAAAAAATCAGGACCAAGAGAAGCAAGGAGAAAAGGGAAGGAAAAGGGGCAGAATATTTTATTTTCTGAATGTTATGTAAAAATATATCACAAAATTGAAAAGGTCAAAATTTGTGCTCACTCGCTTCGCTTGCTTGCAGCTTTTAAAATTTTTGCCCCATATGCCATGTCTGGCCCCCTCAAAAATTGTGTGCTCATTACACCTTTAGTATGATTTATTGAAGAACTTGGCTTACATACTTTGATGTATGTTGTATTTAATATAGGGATTTAAAAAAATCTCCAGGAAAAAAAAATTGTGAAGGTAGATTTAAGATATGTGACTGTAAAAGATTATTGTAACAGATGTTAGTATCCAGGGATGTATGAAATAGAATTGGGATTTGGTGTTTCAGTCACTTTAGTTTTACTTTTATGAAGCATTAAATAATGATTTTCGGGTGCAGTTGAGGGCTTCACTTTTACAGCATATCACCGACACAGTTGGCAAATATGCACATCCTGGCCAGTATGCAAATGAGGGAACTTATCATATCATCCACTCACTATTTCTTTTTATTCTTTTGATTTTCTCTATATATTCAAATAAACATTTTTTGGGGTGGACTTGACCTTTAAAAGTCAAATCAACAGTTGACCATTGCCTGAAAGAAAGTTTTAAGTCCGTCTAATTTCTTTGATGAAACTTAATTTCTGCTAACCCAATGTAATAGTAATTACATGGTTCTTATAAAGCACATGATATTCATAATCTCTTTGTACTTCATGAATTAATAAATAATAATAAATTGCATAGTATGCGTGCAAATACTTATATGGTCTTGTTAGTACTTGTACAAGTCTTTACTAATACCATGTGAGTATAATGCTGTACATTGTAATGATTAAGGCATGTATATGTAATTTGAAATTTTCCACATTGTGCATCACAATCCAGTTTTAAATACTCGGTAGTTTTATTACAAATGTGAAAAATGATCAGTTGGCAGATCCATTGTATCCTTATTGATTATACCAAATACCTGTTATATAAATCTGTGCTATCATACATGTACTATTAATGTCAAAGTTTTGCCTTTTCATGTCTACAATATAGTTTTCAAAAAGATTCTGGAACCTCTTTGATATTGAAGAAAATCTATTTATTACCGTGATTTTGGCATCTTTATGGTTTGTATTTTGTTTTGTTTTATGACTTTGTTTTTATGGTGTGAATTACTTTTTGCAATAAAACATACTGGTATATATTTTTAGGGATATTTAGGTCACATGATTGTCTGCAAATTGGCAATAAGAAATATTCTCTTGGTTCCATTTACCTCTATATTAGTCCGAGTCTTTTCACCTCGAGTAGATTCATTGATAATGTAATGTTTTTCCTATTCCAGTACTTCATACAGGGTAGAATATATTCAAGTCTTGTGTCCCTTTTGGTCGAATAAAATTTGACTAAAAAATGGAAGTTATTTGAGGAGACAGATTATGCATGTTTGCCTTTAATTTGGCCCTTTAACTTATTCAATTTGATTATTCAAAAAGAAATGTATAAACTAGTCAATGACAAACCATGTAAACTAAATAAAAATCAATTGTAATATTGTTTGTATCACTGTGTGCATGTTACAGTGCACTGTTCCAAGCAAAATATTCATGCATTATTTGTGAGTATATTAATGAGATATATCAGCCAGTACTCTATACTAATATAAAAATTTATCAGACAACGAGTCTATGCATTTTAATTGATCATGAATTCTAGGTAAGATGTGTGTGATGGTGGAAATATACCAAAGGATACTGAGATCTATATAGTTTCCACAAAAAGTGTGATTTATCCAGTAATCTTGAACAATATTGGTCAGTTCCGAATCTTTTACCTATCATCATTAGGCCTGTACTAATTATGATTTAAATTGAATATCTGATTAGAATATATCTGTAGCATTGCCTTGATTCTGTGAGCACAATGTTTTACACAGCATATACAGTACAGTGTATGCTTTTTTTCGTAGTTGTACATGCTACTTTTATATTTATGATCACGGGAAATTCAAATTTGTTCTGTAAAAGAACTGTAATTTGTATGAATTGTGAATTAAATGATGCTTATTGTGCACTATGTTTTCAAAGTTCAATTTTAAAATCAATACCATCATGCAAATTTGTGAAACAAAACTGACTAAAATGCAATGTATATTTATATAGAAAAATAAGGATAAATACCAAAAATAATTATTGAAAGATGTGCATTAGCATGCATACCAAATGAGTCTAATAAAATGGTGATCATGATTTCCAAATATGTATTTAAATGTATGCGTGTTATCTCTTTGTTGTGTCGATCAGTTTCTCCCAATTTCTTATCCTTGTTTCTATCACCGAATTATGGATCTAAACCACTAGCCCAACTTCCAAATGGGTTAAATAAATAGAGTAAAATTCACAAAGCAAAATGCTGAAAATGTTATTAAAATCGGATAACAAATAAAAAAGTTATTGAACTTTAAAGTTTATCGATATTTTGTGAAAACAGTTATATGCACATTGTCATGAATATTCGGACCTTTTTTTTTTTTTTTTGCTTTTCAATTTTTCCTTGAACAAAATTACCTCCATTTTGTTGTGAAAACTCCTTTTTTTCTTTGCTTGTCAATTTTTTCCTGTACAAATATGCCCCCCTCCCTTTTTTTGAAAATCCTAGATCCGCCCCAGGTGGAAAATTCAATCATGTCATAGTTAGTGCATGCTTAGAATACACTGGTGTAATGGGAGGGGGAAACCATAGCACCTCGTTTTGGGAACAGTGGGGATGGGCTCTACAAGTTTACCCATTGCTCCAAGAGTAGGTATA
This sequence comes from Lytechinus pictus, assembly GCF_037042905.1. Lineage (NCBI taxonomy): Eukaryota > Metazoa > Echinodermata > Echinoidea > Temnopleuroida > Toxopneustidae > Lytechinus > Lytechinus pictus. Next base: position 22,501,252 of record NC_087258.1, read on the forward strand.
CGGAGTTATATACCTTGGTCACATTTGCTGTACGGCGAGTGGAAAACAGCCGTTTTAACATTTTTTTTGTACCAGCTAAATGTTTTCCACTCGCTGTAGAGCAAATGTGCAGTGACTGAGGTATAACTGACAACGTTCTTGATATTAGCAATGTTTAAATTTGGGGTATTAATGTTTCCCATATTTTTCTATTAAAAATAAAAGTCCGGTTCTAACCCATTGGTGAAATTAATAGAAAATTTTGTTCTAATTATACTAATTAAACTTATGGGGACTTACGGATTCTTCTGAACACAGTCCTAAGACTCAGTATTCAGCTCCAAATTATTTCTCATATCTTTAGGCTGGATCGTGTCCTGGTGGGTCAGCGTCAAACTTGAATTTCGCTGTTTTACATCTCCAAAACTTGTACCAGAATGTCTGAATGGCCACTTAATTGGTCTAATTTGGAAAGTATTTGGCCTAATCTTCAGAACGGACTAGTCTAATTACAAGGTCTTAAATACTTTATTAGAAGAACTTAGAAAATATGAATATATATACTTGAAACTTTTCAAATAAGCCCATATTATGGAACATTTATTATTTAAATACATATATATCATTTTGACCTATATGAATCTGAGATTCATAAAAACATGAGATTTAATTTGATCTAATTGACAATGGATTTAATGCATGAAAGAGAATAATTATGATGATAATAATAATGATAACAATGAATACTGATGATAGTATTGTTATCATACTTTGAATTATATAACGCAAGGTTAGGGTTTCGAATTACAGATGTTTAAAACATCAAAACTTCTCATTCATGTATATGCATAATTCATTTTTAAAACAAAGGCTTATAGGCTCATGACGCTCATGACGCTATTTCTGTTTTTCTTCCTTACTTTTGGAATAAAGTACCATCAAGGGCAGCAGAAGGGGGGGGCTGGGAGGGGCCTTTAGCCCCGCCCCCCCCCCACTTTTTTCCAAATTAAACCGTGTTCAAAAACGTAGAAACCCCCCCCCCCCCCCCCCGTCTTTCGGATGGTGACGTTAAAAGGCGGTCCCAGACGTAAATAATCATATCTGATTGATACACGTCTGACAAAACTCAAATACACACACACACCCCCCCCCCCCCCACCCCACTTTGAAAACCGCTCCGCTACCCCTGCCCATGGCGACTGCAGTGCACGCGAACCAAGGGGGTGTGCTCTAGATCAATTGGGGATTCCCCAAGCTAGCTAGGCACCACATGTTACACGCACACATGCGCAAGATGGACTGGGTATTCCCATGGACCTATTACGAAATTCGTAATAGGTCCATGGTATTCCCCGGCCGCGCGCCGGAGACGATCGATGATTGATCAAGCGTTGAGGTTACATTCTGGCTGAAAATGTCGGTATTATCCCAGATTGTTTCGATTGTAAAGATTGCAAAGCAGGTTCATGATGCTGTTGAAGAAGTCCAAAGATCTGAGGAAAGGAGTAAGACTCTTAATACATATGTTCAACTTATAATTCAGCCGTTAAAAATCCTGCGAGAGCAATGTTCGGAGGAGGAGCTAGAAAGGCATCGCCTAAGTCGGTCGGGTGGGTCCGGAGACGCTGCCGATGGTAGAGAACGCACCTGGATACCGTAAGGAAGCTCACTTTGGCAATAATCTTCACGAAGTTTCATACTGGTATATAGCCCAAAAGGTAGCTATACAGTCAGTCCGCAGCCCGTCCGAAAGTGCTCTATTTTATTCAGCGGTATGCATAGCCGTCCGTGGTTATGCATACGTAATGAGCTGTAAAGACGAACTTTCCGATCGGTGTTTTTTGCTCTTAGAATCGTTTATTCCTCACAAAATTGGTCTTATTTTATAGATAAAACTTTGAAATTTCTGATCAGCTAAATAAAATGCACATTTAATGTATTTTGAAGACCGATATTTAGCTTAGAAAAAATGATTTTTTTCAAGAAATATATGTGAATAAACAGAGCGCATTTTTGCATCGAAATTATACTTGCGTCAAATTGATATTATAATCAATATAAAGCGTAGACATTCTTCTTTACGACTGAAAAAGAATTATGAAATTTCATGATGTAGCAAAGTCAGGAACCACAAAAAACCACGGCAATGTCCATCGCAAAATGATTGGAATTGCAGTAGAATTGCCGACGCGTTCTGATTGGTCAACAGCGGCGCACAGACTTGCAACATTTTATATAGCTTAAAAAACCCGGAAGTAGTATGGATTAGATCGATGGCGAATTGCGTAAGCGCATTGTTTTGGCGTGTGCAAGGACCCTGGTTCGAACCCGCCGGACTGTTTTTTTTTTTTTGGGGGGGGGGGGGGGGGTGATGGGGATATGTTTATGCTTTTTCTTTAAATCATATTCCTTCATCGTTCCTACCCAGCTTTATTCTCTTTTTACTTTCATGTGAAGTTCTATTTAGGCCTGCATTTATTAAATCATGGAGCTATTAATAGCTCTATGATTAATTCTTACTTCTTCTTAATCACTGCTTTTGATTTTCAAGTTCTTGATTACACTTATTTGGGCAGGGGTGGGAAGGGAAGTGAGTTAAAGGTCAAGTGCACATCAACAAAAAATTATTTGAATAAATACAGAAATTTCCCTTTTTTAACACGAAACAGTTATATACACAAAACAATGGTATGCAAATAGAGTTGATTATGTCACTCACATCACATTACTTTTTAAATTTTTGTTGCATTTTTATTATATAAATTTTAGCAAATTTGATCTAAAAAATCTTCCTCGAATCACAATAGGTTACATTTATGGAAACTACGAATGTTAATGGAGGAATTAAAATCCCTCTCAAAATTTGTTAATGAAAATTAAAATAAAATATACATGTCATGTACATGTATCAAACAAAAAAATACACAAGAAATTAGAGTGCTTGTGACATAATCGAGTCTGTAATTTGCACATTGACCAAGATGAGCATATAATTGTTTTATAAAATTAGGCAAATTTCTCAATGTCAAAATAGTAATTTTTTAAATTTTGAATCATAGTTTTTATGAAATTTTCTGCAATACTTTATTTTTCTTTAAATTCAAATTAATTTTTTGGTGGGGTGGACTTCTCCTTTACTCTTTGCTTGGAATGAGAATGCACATTAATATTTATCCACGAACAAAATTGTCTAAACATATGCAAATCCGTAATTGGACACATGCTCACTTTCCTTTCATCCAGGCCACTCCCTCACATCCACCAGGTTTACAGTCTTATAACAAAAATGATGAATTAATTATAATACCATCACACCATAGCTCCATGATCACACAAAATTCATACAGTGCTTCACAACAAATATTTCACTTCTGTTCATATATGCAATAATTACTGTGGAAAACAAAAACAAGGCGTAACCACATTCAAATACCGTTTAAAAGGACAAATATATTATACCTTCGGAAAAAAAAATTGTGAACATATATGGCACTTAACCTTCAGCACATTAGATAACATATAACAGAGTTGCTTGAGAACAAAATATGATTATGGGGCATTGCAAGAAACTTATGTTCAATTTCAATTGCAAATCAACTACATGTTTGTGTTTAATCAAAGGACTTACCCTTAATTTTGGAATGTGTGATTGAGTAGAAAGTTTCTTGCAATGCACTATTAGTAACATTAAAAATGTCCTTTGGTTTTGAATTGTGAATTTTTATTTTTGTCAAGCTGTATTCCTGTCCAAGTCAGTATTCTTAGTCCTCCCCAAAACTGTGCTCTAATTTTTTTGTTTCCAATATCGATAAAGATAAATTTTCTGTTGTATCAGTCCAAAATTTGTAAACGAAATAAGGGCTTTGTCGAAATCATGGTCTGACCATTATAGTACATGATGGACTCTCCCAGAATGAAGTAGCAAGCAGAGACCAGAGTCAGCAAGTATGCAGATCTGTGTGTAGAAGAGACAAAAAAGAGAGAAATAGTCTAAATTACTAAATAACCATTCAAAGTATGAATTATGTTACATGTACGTCAATTAAGAGACTAACTAAGACTAAGTTAAGTCTAAGTACTGTCTGTGACAGCCACAATTTTTTTATTTGAACAAAATGGTTTATAAATACTACTGACTACTGAGTACGGTAGTACCACTACCAGACTTTTTAGTTTGACTTTAAACTGTTTATAGTCTCTAGAGTAGACTGTCTGAGCTAATCATCATTTAATTCTTAATCTTAACCGCAGCCTGGGCTGGGGCAAAAATCATCATGGGGCTCAACTTCGACTAATTAAGAAAAAAGGTTAACAATTTTCAACATAAATCAGGAAATATCTCAATCTATAATAAAAACTTGATGGAATTCGGAAACCTGATAATCATTGAATAAAACTTTAGAAGGGATCTACTTATTAAGCTTCGTTTATATTGAGTCTTAATTTAAAAAAAACAAGTCCACCGTCCACACAGACACATATAATGCGAGCCATCTGCCATCATTACAGAAGTTTCAACGTATGGGACCAAAGGCGAAATTCTACCAACCCGCGACGAACGTAATTTTGGCATTATTTCGCGCCATCGTGGAGTGAACGAGAAGGTTACTTCCGGGTAAAACGTAAATTTATCGATTTTTAGGGTATCATTTTCTCTAAAATTAAAATATAAGGTGAGTTTGCGTCAAGTTGGTTCTGACATATTTTGAACAGTGACTTTTCTTCTTTCTAAAAAATCCTGATCGAAACAATTTGGTTATGTAGCAAAGTCAGGAACCAAAAGTGAAATTCCGACTACAAAATCGCAGTTAAAATATTACTAAAATAAGCATCAATTAAAGAGGTAAAAATGGTAGGTTGAAAATGTCGAAATATGGAAAATTATATACCAAAGTGTAGATGAAGGTCTTGAGAATAACTTACCACAATTCGTTTCGACGTAAACTGAAGTTAGCGACCAGTACAGAGCTATAACTTCAGCCCCTCCAATTCAGTGGGAAAATCAAGCCAAATTGATCGCACGTTTTCCTTCGGAGACCGCTAGAGGGCCGCTGAATAAATTTCCGTGAATATGCTCATTATCGCGCGAGCTGCGGTCTGACTGTATATGCTGCCACAGTTAACAAATACTAACATTTGTGTACCTTCGAGGTTGGGTTAGCAAAAACACTCAAATTTTCAAAATTTAAATTTAAAGAAAAAAAGAAGAAATCATGCACCACCCCACTCACACGTATTGCGAGGTTAGTATTAGTATACTAACCTCGAACCGCGTTTGGCAGTGGATTTCTAACTAGTGGGTCGCGCGTGCTGGGATCTCACTTCTTGGGTCCATAACACACGACTTCTATGGCTTGAATTTTCTGTGCGCGGCGGCATGTAATGAACCCTTGGGTGGCACCACCCCACCTCATTTCTCATGTTTCTAGGCACTCAAGGGTCCATTACATGCCGCTGCGCACAGAAAAATCAAGCTGTAGAAGTCATGTGTTGTGGACGCCATTACTTGGGATCACAGCACGCGCGACCAACTAGTTAGAAATCCACTGCCAAACGCGGTTCATGGTGCGAGTTTAGTATACTAATAGTATACTATACTAACCTTGCAATACGTGTGAGTGGTTTCTAAGTGGTCTAAACGGAATCAGGGACAATTTGGACTGTGGGCCGAGTTATCCCACCCTTTCAGTGTTTTTTTTCTAACAAATTTGTTTCTATTTTTTCACTAATCTATGCGCGCCTTTGGGAATCGCGAGCTGTAGGAAAAACGCCTAAAATTACACTTTTTTTGTATTTCAGCGAAAACAAAGACAAGTAGATCTAACTTAGATTGACAAAAAGTGAAGAACATAACCATCAGACCATATCTCTAGAAAATCGTTACAAGAAATGACGAAAAAAATTGACAGAAATTTGTGAAAAAAATCACGAAACGGGTGGGACAACTCGGCCCGCAGTCTGTGATGGTCCGAGTTTTCCCGACCCCATCTAACGGACTGCATCATGCACGGTTATATCCTATACCACGCAAGGTTCCAATTCGGGCGTAGTGCACAGGAAAGCATAGGGTACAACACCCGCATAACTTCCATGGTTTCTTTCCACTTTCTTTCTAACTACCAATTTTCTAATAGTAAATTTTGTTTTTGATGCCGAAGAAGGTTGTAGCTCACATCTGGCATCTGTCGCGTATCCGGATTTTTCGCGTAGAGAACTGTGAGAGGATGCGCGATATTATTTAATACTCTGTCTCTTGTTTATTTACCTCGGAAGCATGTATTGCTGGTTGCGTTCTAGGCACTCAGCATGTTTTTTCCTCTTGCCCTTTCATCATCTTGTCAAAAATGCCGCTTCCGTTCACTCACTTTCAAAATTGCAAACAAAAACTGGCTGATCAATATACCGAGGGCGCATGCGCAATATAGAGTCGGCCAAATTCGCGCAAGCGCTCTCGTTATATCGATCAGCCAGTTTCGTTTGCAATTTTGAAAGTGAGTGAACGGACGCGGCATTTTTTCCCCTATTTTGAGGGTCTGGCTACTGCCTCGATGTCAGGATTCATGCAGTCCGTCAGACCTGGATAGAAATGAGATGGGTGCATGATATCTTTTCTTTCTTCTTTAATTTTGAGTGTTTTTGGTACCCCAACCTAGGTACCTTCGAGGTTTGGGTATTTGTTAATTGTTTAATTGCTATATAGATAGCTTAATTAGCTGAAATTCATCAATTATGGCTGTTAAAGGGATGGTACGGGCTGATAAAATTTATAGTTTAATAAATAGAGTAGAACTCACTGAGCAAAATGCCAAAAATTTCATCAAAATCGGATAACAAATAACAAAGTTATTGAATTTTAAAGTTTAGCAATATTTTGTGAAAACAGTCATCATGAATATTCATTAGGTGGGCTGATGATGTCACATCTCCACTTGTTCTTTTGTATTATATTATATTATATGAAAATAGGTTTATTCAAATTTTTTCCTCCAAGAACTAGAAAAATTGGATTGATATCTGATTTAGTGCATTAGATATGTATTGCTGCAACTTATTTCCTTATAAGGGAGACATATTATTCACACAAGTGTGAAATAATGAAAAAAATATGATTTTATGTAATAACATAAGAAAACGGAAAGTGGAGATGTGACATCATCAGCCCACCTAATGAATATTCATGACGACTGTTTTCACAAAATATTGCTAAACTTTAAACTTCAATAACTTTATTATTTGTTATCCGATTTTGATGAAATTTTCGGCATTTTGATCAGTGAATTCTACTCTATGTATTAAGATATAAATATTTTCAGCCCGGACCATCCCTTTAAGTGCACAATATTCCATCAAGTTGATTGCCAGAATGGCTATGATAGACCCATTTAGCATATGACAACTCAAAGTCAATGATTGAGATCTAGATCTGTGCCTCTTAAAGGTTTTTGAATACTTATTTTGGCCCTAGAATAGATATTCTAGTTATACTATTAATTTTGACTCATCTTCAATTAGTTTAATATTTAATTCATTCTTGATCTAGATCTGCATTGTCCAGAGAGGTAATCCAGATAGGTGCACTAATTACTCCAAATAATAGTGATGTGTAAATCTTTTCATTTTAAAACTTGTTGCCAAAAATAAAGCTGGGTATAGAGTCTAGATTCTCCTAGACTATAGTTTGCCTGTTGTCAGCAAAGAATTTTCTGTGCTAATGCAGTTTCGCACCAGGCAACCTCCTCTAGAGAATTTCCCCACCAGTAATTGTTCGCAAATGTCATAGCAAGTCTCTCAGTCATATTTCAAGGTCAATATACCCACCGTTTTTTTTAATATTGCGATCAAGAACAGCTGTATTTCGGCTTCGATCTCGACATCATTGTAAATTCCCAGACATCGCTTTGCTTGGTAATGCTTGGTATCGCCGTAGTTTTGATATAGACTAAATATTAGCGACCAAATGATCTGCCTGTGGCAACTCACCGTTTGTTCACAGCATGTTTGCATAATTTGGTCGCTAACTTCAGTCCATATAAAAATAACAGCAAAACCATTTATTGCCAAGCAAAGCGATTTCTGATTGAGAATTTGAACAATGACATCAAATTCAAAGCCGAAATACAGCCGCTTCCTGATTGTGAAAGTTGGAAAAGCGGTGAGTATATTGAACTTGCAATGTGGTTGAGAGAATTGCTATGACATATGCAAATAATTACTGGTGCGGAAATTCTCTCGAAATCGGCTGTTGCGAAACTGCGTTAGTGCCGAATTGTCTCAGGTTCTCGGGGAAAACGTAACATTATCTCTTACGTTTAAGTTTAATTATTCATTCTTTTTATGTACAGTAATAGTGCAGCATTATTTACGTCCTCTTTAATAGTACTGGTCTTTGTCATTCCACAGAATGCTCCTTGAGTTCCAACACTGTATCGAGAATGTCCTGAAATTCCTGAAGAAACTCTCAAATCGCTGGTGGATTACGAAGTTCTTTAAGAAAGATAGGATTCGTGATACATTTGATGGCTTTAACAATAGTCTAATGACCTTGGGGCAAGGCCTTACTTTATCACTTCAGGTCAGTTTTCTTTTTTTTTCTACCAGCATATATAGCAGGAGCCGTTTTTTGGATGGGGGCAGTTGTGATGGTGGGTGGCGGAGTCAACATAGCCATAAGGTTTACTTTGTGGTTTTAAGTAATGGTTATCAAATTTGCGAATGGATGAATGTAATTTCAGATCACTGGGTCAAGGTCAAATCTAATTTATAATTTCAAAGTTCGCAGTCAAAGGTCATTTGAGGTAAATTAATTTAGGTTTGCTTTTAAATTTTTTTCTTTCTCTAATTTATTCTTGTTTTGTTTTTTGGGGTTTTTGGGTCATATTTCATGAAGCTTGTTGTAGGCCTATATAGTTTCAGCAAGTTTGTGAGTAGAATTTCAGCCCATTTGATCACATTCAAACTCAAAGGTCACGTCAGGTTTGAATCTGGCTTGAATCTCAATACTGTCAAGCATCGAAAAGCACACTTTTCTAGGGGATTCAGGGGACACATTACTTTATTGAACTTACAATTAGGAAATTAAAAAAAAGATGAACTGAGGCTAGTCCACAGGACATAGGCCTAAACAATGTTGTCCTGTGATGACCTTTGAGTTTATTGAATTGTATTCATTCAAATGTTGTAAAACAAGAGCAAAGGTTTATCAATTGCAATATCGAAAAGTCAACAATGCTGTTATATTCAATTGTGTTTAATATGCAGAATAAACAAATTATATGTACAAATCCGTACCACAGATCTTTTAAATAATTGATAATCATTTAATGTTGATTTTGTTTGGTGTGGGGGGGAGGTCCTCGCTTTTTTCTCACATCAAGATACTGCCCCTCCTAAGTAACTTGCTCATGACTTTCCCTCCCCTTCGTACCACTCCCTCCCGTCATTTTTTTTTCCTGTAATTATTGTTATTATTTGATTTACCAGATTTTCCCAATTATAATTGTATTCATAATCATAAATCTATTTTTTTTCTTTTCCAGGCAGAATTCAGGACATTGTTCACTGATGATTTAGTAAAGCAGTGGGACACCACCTTCAATCGGCTCAACATATTGCAAAACGATGTGAACGATATAAGAGCAGATCAGAAAACTCAGGGTACGGTACACTATGTAAAGTAATTTTGGTGAAATCAGTGCTGAATCCGAACAATCAGGCACACAAGTTCTTGGTCCTTTCTGTTGGGTCCCAGTTTGACTTCACTAGGACCAGTACCCCAAAGAAAATACATGAAAACTGTAACCTTGTTTAGATATCTCACTGTTCATGTTAAATATTTCACATTATATGAAAATTCCAACCTTAAATGAATGAAATTTTAGGGATTTGTGCACAGTATGTTTTCATTCTCTTGCTTTTTTAAATCTTTCTTTACTTTTCTTTTGCTTTTTGTTTCTTTTGTTTTCTTTACTTTTCCTTTCTTTAGTTTTTTTGTTTGTTTTACTTTTTTTTTTTTGGGGGGGGGCGGTTAATGTAACCGTGGTTTAATTCAAACTTAGCCCTTAACCCGAGATGATTCAATCTGACATATTTAGCCTAGAGCTATGTTTATTTTGCTTTCAACTCATGAAGCTATAATGAACTACTTTAAATGTGAGCTGTCACCCCTACATGTATACCAAAAAAGTCGTCTCAGAGGAATTTTGCAATTTATATTGTGCTTGAGAAAGCACGTACTATGTTTTAAAATAATAATAATAACGTTTTATTTACCCAGGGTAGCCACTTCAGTTAGGAAACTGCTCTACCAGCGGGCCCTGCACAACATGATATGTTATTAAACCCTTCTCCAATCTAAATGCTGAGTGCTAGAGCAAGAAGGCAGAAGGTCCCATTTTTATAAGTCTTTGGTATGATTGGCAGAGGATCGAACCCACGACCTCCCGTTCATGAGGCAGACGCTCTACCACTGAGCCACCATACTTGATTAACATTTTGTTCAAAATCATATATAACTTTGTCAAAATTGGTCAACAATAACCCTTACTAGTACTTGATTGCAGGTACAAGAAATTCAGTGAGAGTTTCCAAGAAGTAATGAGAAAAAAAAGGGTTTGAAAATAACAGGGGTTCACTCAAGCATGACACGTGCACACTGCATCCTAGGTGAAATTTCCAAGCACTGCAGTCTGGCAAAAATGGTGTCAAAGAAATCCTTGTCTTTAATTCATTTTAATTCAATTCTGCCAGTAAGAAGAGGAAGAATTTTTCAAGATTGCAGAAGTTGATTATCTAATTTTTTTTGGAAGACCAAATTCTTATTTTCAATATTTACAGAGAGCTTTCTCTGGGGACTTATAGTTGGCTTTTCATGAATTATATTCTCTGAATTTTCTCTCATATAGGTGTGGATATAGCGGACATAGGGGACATGGTAAAGGAAATAAAAATGCTCCAGCAAGTAAAACCACCCACAGAAAATGGTAAATTCAAGATAAATCTATTCAGATTTGTAAAAAAAATAAGTTGGTATTTAAGTGTTGAACTCTTGATATATATGTGAGCAGTTATATCCTTCCTTCAGAAAAAACACCCCCAAAATTAACCCTAATTCTCCCGGGGGGGGGGCCATAATGGCCCCCCCCTCGACAATTTTCGCGATATATCCGCTGCGCAAATTTTTTTGACCTCGCCGCTCACTGACTTTTTACTTTAGAGTCTCGCGCAAATTTTGAGACCAAATTTGTGACGACCGGATACGCGGTTACGACATTACGCAACATTATGTAAGTGCATGTCAGACCCAAAATTGCTCACAAACGTGATTTCATGTACAAATCCAATGCAAATTGTGTATTTAGCCAAAATTCATAAATGTATCATTATTTCTACTTTTACTGATTGAATTTAATTAATTTTGCCTTGCTTATGATCAGAATTAAGTCTGGAACGATTTCCATTGAAAAAAACAATAAAAAAACAAAAAGTAAAAAAAACAGGGAAATACATAAGAAATTCATAAACAATAAAATACATAAGAAATTGATTTCCAAACTGAAGTTTTTTTTAATTACGATTGTTAAGAATGCTACATAGAATATTTTAACCAAAAATTAGCATTCTAGGAGCTTTATTTAGTGAATTAGAGCAAAAAGTATGATTTATGCATAAATTAGCATAATTAATTCATATAAAATAAAATCTCATTATTTTGGAAAATTTTACCATACAGCCTTGTAGATTACATCGCACACAACCAGCGTGCAAATTTTTGCGTCGCTCGAGCGATCAGCGGCCGAGATCTTAAGGGGGGGCCATAATGGCCCCCCCCCCCCCCCGGGAATGACAAGAATCAAAATACCCCGGGAGATTGAGGGTTAAAAGGGTAAATTTGTTGCAGTAATAACATTTGTTTCGAGAGAGAGAGAGAGAGAGACATACCTGTATACCATATTCAAAACCAAGATTAATGGGTGGTATATTTATAAGCCAGTTCATAGTCCTTTCTTCGCATTATCAAAATATTCTACAAATGATCAGAGGAAGGTCATTTGTACTAAACTGACATGGTGGTTTAAAATCTAATGAGTGTCAAGCTATAGTCAATAAAGAATCCTGTACTAGCTTTATGATCCAACATCATAATATAATGTTTCTTGTTCATTTAAGTCGCAACACCGGCAACAAGGTAGGCTGGGCCGGGACCGCCATATCGTAACACCATAGCAACGCGCATCCAATGTGACGTCAGTTACATCATCGCGCATCAAATATGCAAATGAGACATATTACTACATCCCCCCTTTCATATATAAGAAAAAATGTTTTCTGAATCCATACAATATCACTGTAACACTTCGAGCAAAACATTCTTGGGAATATAAAACCATTGGGTAACTCCATGCAGAACAGTCTAGTATTATCACTGTGTTGTTATATACACATTTCAACATGTATCAATAATATGTATATTATTTGTATCAATTGTATCATAACTCAATTACACCCTTCAATTGTCATAAAGGTAAAAATTAGTAACATGCATGTTTTTCGTACATGCATCCGTAAAACAATCCTGATAAAACAATATGATTTTGTTGTGCCATTTCCAAACTTCTCTTATTTTTTTATCAATGTTTGGAAGTAATGAATTCAAGTGACCAGTTATAAATAACTCGTAATACAATTATATCATCAATAACAGACAAACATGTATGATCACCTTCCAACAAATTTTTATAGATACATACAACAATCAGATGTACTAATTGGTTTATGGCAATGTACAACAAGACATTAATTAAAGCGATTTCAATTTGTTAGCTGATGGAAAAAAAAAAAAAAAAAATTTCAATTAGTCGATCGGGCTTCTTGACTAATCGTCCAGACCTAGTGTGGTACCCATTAGTACTGGATTGATGATGATCATCACTCGGGTTATGTTGGGTATAGTCTTTAGAAGTGAGGGTGTTCTGTCTGCACAGTTTTGTGGGATAATGAACCGTACTTGCTTTCTCTGTGGATTTTCAAGGCTACGCAGGTCTCTTCTGTTACGACGTAGCACACTACCATTTGGAGTTTGAATCATGTACGATCTTGGTTCCAATTGGCACTTCTGAATTACTGTAGCCGGGGCCCATGTTTCAGAACCATGGTAGAACACTGTTACCTTCTGATCTGGCACCAGAGGGGGTAGTTCTCTAACTCCTCTTCTGTCAAAGTCGTCCTTTTGCCTTTCTTGGCGTTGTCGGAGCTTCTTCTTAATCTCACTTTGATGGTCGGAGTGCATTTTCATGGGAAGATTGCTCCTATACTTTCTGCCTTGTAGTAGTTCCGCTGGTGAAGGTAAACTACTGTCAATTGGTGTTGTCCTCAGACACAATAGGGCTAGGTCAGGATCACCTCCAGTCATCTTCACCTTCTTGAGTGTTGGTTTGATTGTCTGTATTGCCCTTTCCACAAGTCCGTTGCTCTGCGGATAATGAGGACTTGATGTCACATGCTGGATATTCCACTGATCCGTGAAACTCTTGTATTCTCGACTAGAGAATTGTGGTCCATTGTCGCTAACGATCTTCAAGGGTATGCCCTGCTCACTAAAGATGTTCTTGGTGATCCGGACAACAGTTGAGCTGGTACAACTTCCTCTGATCTTCCTCACGACAGGAAACTTAGACCAATAGTCTACGATGACAAGATATTCATCGCCTTCGAAATGAAACAAGTCAGTTCCGACTGTTTCCCATGGGTGATTGGGTACTTCATGCTGAAGAAGTGGCTCTTTCTGCTGAGCTTTCTGCAACTCATTACATGCTTGGAAAGATTGCACCATCTGTTCAATTGCTTTAGACAAGCCGTCCCAATAGACACAACTTCTTGCCTTGAGTTGGGTCTTTGTCGTTCCTTGATGACCAGCATGAAGACTTTGTAGCACTTCTTGCTGCATCGTCTCTGGTATGAAGATTCTCTCTCCCTTCATGATGAGACCATCTTCTACCGAAAGTGTATCTCTGCAAGACCAGTAGTGACGTACTTCTTTGGGAACTTTCTTTACGTCATCAGGCCAACCAGTTAGGATTATGTCCTTGAGCACCTTTAGACTCCTGTTGGCTTCTGTGTCATCTTGCATCTGTTTTAGCTTGTTTGGAGATATGTAGATTCCGTGGATGGTTTTGTCAAATTCCATTGTCGGTTGGTTCTCTGGGTTGATCCTTGACAAACCATCTGCCAGGGCAACTTCTCTTCCTGGCTTGTAGATGAGGTTGAAGTCATACGGTTGCAAACGGAGGAGCATCCGCTGCAATCTGGGTGGAGCGTTGGCTAAATTCTTCCGATGAATGCTCTCCAACGGCTTGTGGTCCGATTCCACAGTGAATTTGGCTCCATACACGTAGGTGTGAAATCTTGTACAACCAAACACTACTGCCAACATTTCTCTCTCAATATTCGCGTATCGGCTCTGTGTGTCTGTCGAGGCCTTGCTTGCGATTGCCACTGGCTTCCCCTCTTGCAGTAAAGCTGCCCCTAGTCCTCTCGTAGACGCATCTACCTGGATTGTTGTGGGCTTTGAAGGGTCGAAGTAGGTAAGGGTGCACATGGACGATACCAATGACTTCAAATACTCAAAAGACTTCTGATGCGATGGCTTCCATTGCCATACGCTGTCTTTCCTTGTCAGTGCCCGCAGAGTCTCTGCATTCTCTGCTAACTTTGGGATGAATGGAGACATGTACTGTACCATCCCAAGGAACTGCTGTAACTCTTTCAAACAGCTTGGTGTTGGAAGACTGGTAATATCAGCAATCTTTGAAGGATCAGGATGCACACCTTCTTTGTCATAAAGACAGCCAAAGAACTTGACCTGTGGAAGCTTCACATCACATTTGTCTGGATTGAAGACTAGTCCATACTCTTGTCCCACAGTCATGAGATTGTGCAATGCTTTGTCATGCTCTGCTTCAGTCTTTCCATAGACCACAATATCATCAGCAATGTCAATTGTGCCTGGGCACTGCTCGAGAATCATGTCCATCTTCTCTTGGAAAATGTCTTGAGCTACTCTGATGCCAAAGGGCAAACGCTTAAATCTGTACCTTCCAAAAGGTGAATTGAAGGTTGTCAAGTAGCTCGATTCGTCATCTAGGGCGACGCTCCAATATCCATGCCTTGCATCTAGCTTTGAGAAAACTTGAGCACCATGTAGCTTATGGGTGATTTCCTCAAGTGTTGGAGCTTTGTGATATGTCCTCTTACATGCCTTGTTGAGATCCTTTGGGTCGAGGCACACTCGTAACTTCCCGTTGCTCTTCCTGCTGAAGGCTAGCGAGGAAACCCAATCTGTAGGCTTGGACACTTTCTTGATGACATCAATGGATTCCATCCTGTCTAGTTCCTCTTTCAGCTCATCTCGAAGATGGATAGGAAACTTCCTTGGTGGGTGGACAACCGGTTCAGCGTTCTCTTCAAGAGTGATGTGGTATTCACCTGGGAACCTCCCAATACCCTGGAACCGATCCGGGTATGCAGCTACCAGATCCTGTGTACTCTTATTCATGCCTGGACTGCTTCTCTGATGCATCTCACAGTTCACTACAGTGCGTATCAAAAAAAAGTTTACACTTTGAAAAAGCCCTGGGAATTAAAAAATATACAACATGTGGGCAATTTTTTCACATATAATCTTGGGTTTGGGTCTCATCTATCCAATGAAAGTAAAAGTTTTGACAGAATGTTACACTTGAGTGAGTACTGTCCATTTTTGTAAAGCTCGCAGAAATGCTTGTTTTCACGCTGTGTCAAGGGGAAAGGGCGAAATCAAACTTACCCTGCGAAACATTTCTCATACATTTCCCTTGTACTTTTATTCAATTGAAATAAAACGGATACATTCAAGCATTTTGTAACAATTTTGCCACCCAAATTGAAATTTTAACATTTAGTAGGCACAATCTTTACCCTTTTTGTGCCAGCTGGATCTGAGGACATAACTGAATCTGAACAAAAGTTTATATCAGACATCTCCAGCACTTTTTAATTCTTTTTTTTTCATTTAAAGTAGGTTTACATTTCATTTTTCATTTAATACTTGTTTCCCCACACTTTTCCTAAGCTTGACAATGATTAACTAAATGATAATCAAGCCTAAGCCATATCATGTAAATCACAGCTCAGTGTAAAGCAAATAACGTCTCGATTGCCTCGGTGTATGGGGGATTGGACTGGGGCGCTATGCACTCTTATTAGTGTTTTGGGCAAGGAAACAAGTTTTAAAATGTAAAAATATCTTTAAATCAATTTTACTAGCTAAATTCCGCGTGTTCTTCATGATTATAAGGTCTACTTTTATTTGCTAAACTATTTCAGAGTTCTGCGCAAATAATTTTTCACTAACTTTTCAAAAGTAAGTGGTGTTCACTCAAGCGGAAATATTTTTCGACAGTTATATCGTCATTTGCTTAAATGGATCTGTACCAATGTTAAAATGTTGGAAAATTTTCAAGATATTACAAAAGGGTAATTTTACAGGATTTTTTCAAAGTGTAAACTTTTTTTTGATACGCACTGTATAACGAGGCGCATCTTAACTGAACTTTGCAATCCTAGGATAGCTGGTCCACGTGTATCCACGATGAAGAAGCTGTTTCTGAACCATTTCCCATCTTTGTACTGGCAGGGAAAATCAAAACATCTGTACTGCTGTATCGGTGTCTCGTTGTAGGCATACAACCTGACATGTCTCAGTCTGACAGCTGACTCAAGAGGATATCCCTCATCATCTAAAAGCTCTGGAAAAGCCTTCCTGAAGCATCGAAGAGGCAACACATTCCCCTGTGTCCACCTTAACCCTCAACGTGTGGTTACCTGGCTTATCCCTGATGCTAAACTTCAGAGTAGCAAAAAGCTCGTCTTTGTCATCGCTGTCATCAATGGGCACACCATCAACCTGAACATGTCCAACATAGATTGACTCTGTGGAGATGTCTTCAAAGTCTCTCGGTAGGTCGTCGTCGTCATTCTTGCTGGCAATTGGATGCAGATTCTTTCCATGGTTACGAGATCTGCTCTTACTTCTATTCTTCCAGCTTCCTTTCTCACGTCCAGCCTGTCTGGTCTTAGACCGAGACCTATGTTTACTTCCGTCTCCTGAAGACTTGCACAGTTTCTTCCAGTGGCCTTTCATGCCACACTTATGGCACTGTGACTTGAACGCTGGGCACTTCTTTGGTGGGTGCCGCAGACCACAATTCCTACAAGAACTGGACTGGTGCAAATCATGTACTGAGGCTCTGTCTAAGCTGTTCAGCTGGCTCATATGAGAGTCACTGGCCTCATGCGTCCTAGCCAATGAAGCAGCCTCATCTAACTTGAGATTTTCATCTTTGCTCAGTAAGGCTTTCTGCACCTCTGGGTGTCTAATTCCGGCGATTAATACTTCTATGATTCTCTCCTCAACAGTGTCATCAGTCTTGAAGTTGCACTTCGCTGCCTTTGTGCGACACCGGAGAATAAAATCATCAATAGTCTCTGATGATCCTTGCCTGTATCTCTGGAATCCGGAAGTTCTCCTGGGGTTCCAGCTGGGTTGCGAATGCATCCCAAACGTTCTTGGGGTCGGTTAGTTGCTCATCTGTCAACTTCCAAGTATTGAACATCCTCAAACCTTCAACCCCCGACCACAGTATCACATAAGTGTGCTGCTCCTCTGCTGGAGTCTTCTTAATCTTGAACCACAAGTCAGCAACTTGTCTAAACTCTCGCAATGCTTGCGAACGGTCCAGGTTGGACCAGTCCATTCTGGGACTTGGAATAGATGCACTAGCCATGATACCTGTGATCAAATCCTCTGCACGAAATAAATGCACTGAGAGAAAAAATAATGGCTTATTTCATATTCAAAATGCATATAAACAAGCAGAAATATCTACCATATGTGAACGGAACTCCAATTATACACAATTACAATATTCATATTTGAGCAATATGTGAACGGAACTCTTCTCTGTATACAATACAGCATTAATCACAATTTTGCAATCATATGTGAACGGAACTCTGTATACAAATACATTGTATTTAACATTTTTGCAAGCATGTGTGAACAGAACTGTCAGCATAATAGTGTGCACAAAACATGTTGAATTTATCCACCACATGTGAATGGAACCTTGCACACCAATAGACTCGATTTTTCCTACTACACCATGCAACAATAACATTGATGAGTGCAATATCATAACATTATAGCATGTCGATGTCGATGTAGAACAGTTACTTAGAGTCCTCTAGATCAACTGAATTAATTTAGACCTGCACGCAAAATAAGTCTAACTTTCCAGGAAAAATTACAGTCAGTAAAATGAGTCTTGGTCCAAGTTCCAGTTCACACTCACAGACACAGTTTTCAATTTAGCGTTCATGTTCACAATTCAACTTATTTCTCATGAGCTTTCCCTCTGATCATCCAGACTGCAGAAGTCTCAAGATCCACTGGATAAACACATGATCAGCATAGCATTCATAAGTTGGCCTTGCAACTCGATCCGGGTCCAGGATAGGTCCAAATCTTGCTTGGGATCAGCCTCTAGGCTGGGGCTCGCGCTCTCGCTCTTGTTAATGTTCACACACAGCTTCATAATCATGGGAACTCAACCCTCTGTTCAGCCTACGGCATATGCTCAGTCATCGAGGCGAACATTTAAAAATGCATGAAATCAGTTCCAACTTCCATTTATCTCTGCCTAACTTATTCGTTGCCAGGTAACTCGTTCCAGATTAGCGTAGATACTACTACTAACATTAGATTCTACCGTCGGCGTCATCATCGATCATGCCTCGTGAAATCTCATTAAAATCAGTCACTGGAAATCTATAATAAACGGCATCTATCTTGCGCAACACTCGGAAGTTCACTTCACGACGTTAGAATTATTTCCAGTCTATCTCAAAATCACATTCACGGCGGCCCGGCGACTCCGCGGGACTGAAAATCATGGATCAGTTACGGTACACACACACATCAGCATCATCTCGGCGCAGACGATAAGTCAACTTGTGCACAAATTCATAACGTACCGATACGGTACCGGTACACTGCGCTGTACCGTACGGTACGTACTTACGTACCGATACTCAGGAGCAAACAAAAATGTTCCATGTCCAAACTTGATCCAGTTCAATATCCAAAATCATAGCACAGGTCCGCATCTAGCTGCCACCATGTCAAGCTATAGTCAATAAAGAATCCTGTACTAGCTTTATGATCCAACATCATAATATAATGTTTATTGTTCATTTAAGTCGCAACACCGGCAACAAGGTAGGCTGGACCGGGACCGCCATATCGTAACAACATAGCAACGCGCATCCAATGTGACGTCAGTTACATCATCGCGCATCAAATATGCAAATGATACATATGCAAATGAGACATATTACTACAATGAGATAAGCACCAACTTTGATGTCTTGATTATTCATATACTCTTTTGCATTGTGGTTTTAATTTACATCCACAAAAAACAACAATGCATCCACGAACGACTGGTATTTCAGTTTGCCAATACATTGTGCAACATGCTATGATATGCATTCGGCAACAAATACTTTCATAAAGTGTTGATTGGTGTGCTATTCTAGTCACCTGGTCTATTCAATTTCTTCATCCTGCTATGTAAGGCAAGCTTATGTAATATCTTGCTTTGAAATCTGCCTATCATAATTAAAGAAATGAAAGGTCATTTGACCAAAATTGTCCATGAAGTAACTACAAACTGGTCTATTGTAGTACATGCAGGTCGATCTACATGTAGTTTTAATACACCTACATGTAATATAACAAAATAATTAAATATAGGTTGAAAAATGGCGAGTGCTGTTATTACTTGTATTGCTTTGAAGAAAAAAAATCTAGAGGTAGAATACCATGCTTGTTGTCCAAATTATCAAGCAATTACTAATTTTAAAAAAGAATCATTAATTGGCACTTTCTACTCATACATGTACATGTATACAAAGTACAATGTACCATTTGGATGTAGTCATTTGTTGCATTCAGCCCACACCAACATCTTTATGAAAACCTCCGTCACAGTTTTCCAGGCTGACTGAGGTCAGCTATACTGATATTTTTGTACAGGTATTATGGCTCAGAATTTTATTCTGTTCAGTACGTATAATAAAGAAATTTAGTAGTTGAAATCATAATTTTAATTGTTCTAAGAACTTTTGGCCCATATTCTCAAAAGAGGTCTTGATTGTTGCATGGTACAAAACCATGAATTCGCAGATTTACAGCATTATCATTATTTCATTTTAGCACCCTTTGTCAAAAGCGTGTATTTAATTGGATTTTTCGTAGTGTACGCGCAGAAATAGCGTAATCGTGTATAAATATCTTCATAGTCCGTGATGGTCTTATACCATGATACTTGTATCAAAACCACTTTCAAGAATACAGGCCTTTGCTTTCATATTTTGCCATGCATCTATCGGATTGCTGATTTTGTGACTGGTCATAAGATGCCACTAGAATCCGGAAATAAATTTCCGACACGACTCTGACCATGTAAAAGTTGTTGACAACCTTTAATTGTCAAATTGCATGATGTTTAAATCAGTTGGATTTTTTTCATGTCCATTTATTTTCCCTTTGTTCTCGCTCATCAGAGGGGCACATCAAATACTCGGACTTGAGCGATGTTCAAAGACTCCATGAGGGAAAGTATGGGCCTATCTACAGAGCTAAACACAAGTGCGAAGACAAGCTGCTGGTTTTCAAGACTTTTGAAGACAAGTATGAGCTTTATTTTGTAATTCCAGTATAGGTTCTTTACTAATGATCTAGGTCCAACAGGGGAAATAGACTCGAGGCAAAGCAAACAAGGGTCTGTTCTTTTCGAGGTCAAGCCTTACCTTTTCATTTTTTTATACATTTTCACGAGTTCAAGAAATCTCGGCTTGTACACCCAGTAGGAAAACTATGATCTGTAACAGATTAAATAATGTAGGGATCAACCCCTTAACACTATCTTAACCGGGTTATTTAAGACTAGGCTTGTACTGCTAGATGTGAAAGAAAATATATCACAGAGTGACCACAAAATTTACACTTGCAATACATATTGTAGACAGATATCCACTAAAAATATCTGAGGAAAAATGGTGAAATGATGATTTCAAGCTTTTCTTGTAACATCCTCAAAATGCAACCATTCTTATCAAAATCCCTAAATCACGAGTAAAAATTGACCCCCTGCAATATTTTTTTCCAAGAAAATCACATTTTGCTCAGTTTTTGTCTCACCTGGCCTGCATAGCAGAGTGAGACTATAGGCGCCGCTTTTCCGGCGGCGACGGCGGCGTCAACACCAAATCTTACCCTAAGGTTAAGTTTTTGAAATGACAGCATAACTTAGAAAGTATATGGACCTAGTTCATGAAACTTGGACATAAGGTTAATCAAGTATCACTTAACATCCTGCATGAGTTTCACGTTACAAGACCAAGGTCAAAGGTCATTTAGGGTCAATGAACTTTGGCCAAATTGGAGGTATCTGTTGAATTACCATCATAACTTTGAAAGTTTATGGATCTGATTCATGAAACTTGGACATAATAGTAATCAAGTATTACTGAACATTCTGTGCAAGTTTCAGGTCATATGATCAAGGTCAAAGGTAATTTAGGGTCAATGAACTTTTGCCAAATTGACGGTATTTGTTGAATTACCATCATAACTTTGAAAGTATGTTGGTCTAGTTCATAAAACTTGGCCATAAGAGTAGTCAAGTATCACTGAACATCCTGTGCGCATTTTAGGTCACATGACCAAGGTCAAAGGTCATTGAACTTTGGCCATAATGGGGGTATCTGTTGAATTACCATCATAACTTTGAAAGTTTATGGATCTGACTCGTGAAACTTGGACATAAGAGTAATCAAGTATCACTGAACATCCTGTGCAAGTTCCAGGTCAAATGATCAAGGTCAAAGTTCATGTAAGGTCAATGAACTTTGGCCACATTGGGGGTATCTGTTTAATTACCATCATATCTAGCTGTAAGTGTATTGGTCTAGTTCATAAAACATGGAAATAAGAGTAACCAAGTATCACTGAACATCTTGTGCGAGTTATAGTAGTTTTCAAAGTCAGCACTACTGCTATATTGAATCGCGTGATGCAGGTGAGACGGCCAGAGGGATTCCACTTGTTGTGAGATTTAAGGCAAACATACTCTTAGGGATGTAAGGAATAATTTTACCTAACATTTTACGGAAATTAAATGAAATTCATGTTTACGAGTAGATGCACAGAGAGGCCCCCCCCCCCCCTTCATTACAATGTTGTAATATTTAGGGAATATTGGATGACCTTGAGTGGGATGCGTTGAAATATTGTTCTTCAGCGAGCAATATTTCTATGCATCACACGAAAATTGGTCATCCAATATTCTTATGTTTGTTTAGAAACCCCCACAAAGCTAAACATAAATTAACTTAAAGAAATATTCATTTACATGTAGTAGTATGCATAGTGTACGGTACCGGTACATAAGCAACGAATTCACACACTTGCATTGTATGTATTGCATATTGTACGTAAAATTCTCACATAAATTACATGTAGCTGTAGCGCGCATCGCCTCGTCTGCATAATTATGAAAAGCGCAACTAATACGCAATGCAATTTCGTTGTGACGTTACAATACATGTAGCTTAATGCGCACAATCATTTATTAACCAATGATAATCTTGTGGGTGGGGCAAAAAAATTCATGCAAAACCGCCAATATTGAAAATATTCGAGGGTTTTGCATAGGCATGCATGTTAAAAATCAATTTCAATATTTGGTCTCATCGAAACAACCCCACAAGACGTCTTAAAATATCTGCACCTCTATAACACTACATCTTATTCAAATAATAATTATTGATATTAAATACAGTGGGGTTGCTGCAAGGAAAGAACTGAAGGAACAGTGTAAGCTGTGGGAACAGTTGAGATTTTCTCGCTTCATTGTTCATCTCTATGGTTACACAATTGACGACAGTGGTGAGTTATCTTCAAAATCTATACTGTTTATAACATCATAATTCAGAGTTAAATCATTCTCGCTTGAGTAATGAGCTCTATGATTACATAATTTACAGCAATAGTGATTAAAGTTAGAATCTCTATAACTATATACATGTAATTCAGAGTTTACTCATTCTCATTGTCATGATTTTGAGAAATTTATTTGGGTGTGAACACTACAGTGCTGCCAGAATGTTCGGGTCATACATGTACAAATAGTTGTGGGTCAAACCTTCTAATCTCTTCTGTTGATCTAATCTAATCGTCTAGAGCAAATGTACTTTTGATGTTGTTTATCATGATTATTCTAATACAGCGCTTCTCAACCTTTTTTACTCGAGGCCCACTTACCAAAATTTTTGGAAAACGTCAATTTTTATGAAAAAATGTTCATTTTTATGAAAAAATGTTTCGTGAGATTTGAGCACAAAGCTCTGAATCACATTTGAAACAAGCAGTTTGAGAACTAATCTGCATTCGCAAATGTCCGGTAAATGGGTGACGATTGCATTAAGACCATTGCTTTGCATCATGCATGATACCTAGGCATGCTTTAGTTTTGTTTGACCTGCATAGATTGATCGGACATACCATGTGCGGACAGGTCTGAGAAATATACTATAGTTTTTCTCCTTCTTTGTCGTCTCCCCTTAGTGCTTCACGCGGCCAACCGTTTGAGAAGCGCTGCTCTAATTGTTGTTGGTAATTGGCTTATCATTTTATGATTTCAGGTTGCATGTGCTTCGTAGTTGAATACATGCCCCTTGGCACCCTCCGTAAGGTGCTCCTTGATGAAGACAAACATCCACTACCATGGGAACGACGGAAGAAGATTGCCTGGGATTGTGCTCAAGGTCTTGCTGCAATCCACTACGGACAAGCAAAATCGTTGCTACATCGGGCAATCACCTCTAATAGATTCATGTTGAATGAGGACTACAGAGCCAAGGTATTTTGAGTTAACACCCCAACTCCTTATTTTCTGTCTTTGCCGTGAATCCCATTAAGATATTTTAATTGGTAAATACTTTGCTTTGGCTCGGATACAGGGATGGCCAGAGTGAGAAATACTTGTGGTAAATACTGCCCAGATAAATCGGGAGGAAAATGCTCCCCAGGGAGTGGAGAAAGTGAATACATTTTGTGCGGGCATGCCAGGATCCGATGACCGGGGTAATAATATATCTGTAACCTGCTTATAGAGACATTGTTCTGATGTATTAAGCGCTATGTAAAAGTGGAATATTATTATCATCATTATTATTATGATTATTACAGATCTCTGATAACGGCTTTGTGAAGTCGGGGTCTAAGATAAGTACGAGTAAATCATCAGCGACATATCGTGGAAGTCTGGATGATGATGAAACTAATTACCTCTGCCCTGAGGAGACGACTGAACCCTTTAAGAGAACGATCAAGAGTGAAGTCTACAAGTAAGCACAAGAGTTCATTTTGAACCCAAGCTACAGTTCTGGTATACAGATCTGATTTCATTAAGGAAATGGTTGGAAGCGATCCTGAAGCAGTTATCTCATGCCAGAAAATTGTTATTTTGAACTGCAACGTTAAATTCAAATGATTTCCAGTTGTTTTTAATGATATTCGTTTCACACGCTTTTGGTCTAGCTAACACAGGCAGCAGTTTGTGGGACTACACAATAAATCGATAAGCTTTTTTTTTTAGTATTTTTTTCTGATCTTCATTTGCTTATTACTCTGTGATTATACATTTTCCTGAAAAATTGTTGGCAGATATCGTTGTTTTTCTTTTTATACATTTACATAAATTCTGTGTAAATTTTGTTCAATTCTGTGAACATTTTATATTTCTGTTGATACCAGTACCAGAGTTTAGCGTTGATACCAGTAACCCTATACCAATTGGAGGGGTAAATTTGGTCTTCTACCCAAAGTTTGTTATCAATGGCCCCAACTTTAGAATAGTCTGCATCAGATAAAAAGAATAACATTGAAATTAGGGCTGTTATCGTTCAGAAAATTCTCTGTCGATATCATGCTAAAAATATCTTACCGATATCGACAACTATCAACAAATAAACATAATCAATACACATTTTTATGCATTATAGCAATGTCACATACTCACGTTGGTCAAAATTTGTTTCTGCCCCCTGTACAAAGGACACTTTAAAATCCGCATTCATTGGATGTAAATGACTACATAACATCTTTTAACAAACATATATAGCATACATATATCCTCACCATTCACGTTATTAGCATTATTTCAGGGTTGGATGTAGTTTCATCGACAATTGGGGGGCTTTTTTGACATCGTTCTGAGCAATCAATGCTTTCGCCTATCCGCCATTTTGGTAATCGTGCTGTACAGCTTTGAATGTAGAGGGCAGCAACACATGGCTCGGCTGTGTGCTAGCTGCCTTCTACGTAAGTTGGTACTTTGCTCAAATTGAGCTTGCGCTTGTGATGTTTTTGATTCGATCATATGGAGTCAAGTGCAGTCAAATAGCAAAGTGGGGGTTAGATCGTACTTTGTGGATCAATTTCTTGCTGAAGCAAAGGGCTTGTGTCATCAGATAGGGTTGTCGCGTTGGGTCGGGCAATTGTGTGTAACAGACCATTCAAGAAAAGAGCCACCTAAATTCTTGAAACGTCAGGGCCGGTTGACCCGACCATTTGAGATTTTTGCTATAATTTTCACAAAACATTGGGTTAACCGGACCCAATCTTTCATGAATCGGGGGGTGTCCTTTTCTCGAATCATCTGGTAAACTGGACTCAATGTATTGGGAATTTAGGTGGCCCTTTTTTCGAATGGTTGGTTATACGCGATTGCCCGATCTGACGGGACAAACCTTTTTGCTCGGGAGTTGAACCCACATCCCTCGGCTTTTCAGAGTCCAGAGACTAATCCACTGGGCCACAATGCTCCACACTGGATATGCATTTTACAGCGTTAAACACCTCGCCACCCCACCCCCCCCCCCCCCTTCCCTCTCCTTCCCTATTGGCATTTAATTTCTGTCATTCCATTTATTCTAAAAATCCTTTATATATTTTTTTTTTTTGCAGACTTGGAATAGTGTTTTATGAAATAGCTGCAAGGAAAAGACCATTCCAGGTGATGGAAGAAAAAGGTGGGTCGCTTTTATTTTATAGTGTATGTATATATGTCTAAAAGTTGTTATAACAGTAATGATGATGGACTTATTTGTGTCTGAGCATATCACGATCATAAGATGAAGTTTCCGTGTGCTTTAGCGAAAGAGATAGAATAGAATGAAGAAATGCCTCTTTTCATGTAATGAAAATTCATTTAAACTGATGTATTTAGATGTAGTTTAACATAATGATATGGATATTTTAATTGCCGTAGTACCCATCATGGCATAGCAAAGAAAAGATATGGAAACATACCACAGAGGAGAATTACATGTACATGTATATGATAGCTTGTGTGAATAACCAGTGCCGGCTGCACAGAAATGTTGTTTGCCTAACAGAGTGCTAACAATAAACCCAGCCACATCTTTTGGATAGTAAAGTCAAAACATTTACCAGTATTTCAATGTGTAAGTGATGCATTGTAGCATTAGGCATCACTGCCACATTACCAGTTGTAACAGGCCTCTGTTACCACATCGTTAGCACTAACAAAGTTTTTGCGTGGTCAGTACAGGTGTTAAGTGAAATTTTTAGGATGCTAAGACAAGAAATATTGCAGATGTCTCATGGAAGTTTATTCCATAGGAATGGCCCAGGATATTGAAGTGGTCAATGCCCCCAACATTTTGCATTTTGTGTGCTAGATATGTTATTTGTCCCAATTTAAATCAATTCATGCTTGTGTGAGGGGGAGAGGTTGCACGGGGCAGTTTACTGGAAAATGTCACAAAATTCACCAAAAGTGAGTACGAAATCCTTCCATATCATTTCAGAGAATGCATAAGTGTCCCAATGACAAGCTCGATGGCTTCACTCCCTCGCTTTCGAGTTTGTTCAAAACATTTTGATGCATTTAAAAGATAATTACCATGCCTTTTCCACAGTCATTGCATTTGATTTTCTCATGATACCATGAGCCATATTACGTAATTTTCTTAATAAGTTATTATAGGATTATATAAGTTTGTCTGCCCAACCTGCAGAACTATTGGCAAACTAGACAACAGGGAGGTGGGGTGGAGGCATGTCATGAAAAATTTTATAGTTTGGTTCATGGGCGGAAATCCCAGGGGAGACATGTCCCCATTACTCAAAATAGTAGGGGGGACACAATATCAAATGTCCCCCTACTATTTGTGAAATACATCATTCAAAATCAAAATAAAACATGTATGTTAGGACGAGATGACCTTACTTTTGGGATGATAACTTCTTCTTTTTTTTTTTTGCTTGTCAAATTTATTTTCCTCGAAATAACCTTAAATATGGGGTGATAACCTTTTTTTTTGCTTGTCAAATTTTCCAGCCCCTTGTCCCCCCCTACCTTTTGGGAGAGATTTCCGCCCCTGGTCTAGTTTCACACACTGATTGTGATTTTCACCAATTCCATTTACAGAAAAAGTCAGCAAGCAGTGCAGGGGGGGGGGGGAGAAGGGGGCTGAAGAGCCAGCCCCCCCCCCCCCGGTAAGTTAGGGTTAATTAAATGAAATGGCTACAAAATGATGAATTTTGTCCACTTTCCTCACTGTGAATACTGTAAGCCCAATGCAAGAACCCATACTTTTTTTTCATGTCAACAAAATTTTTATCATTACTAGAAGCGAAGCAAATGGAAAAAGCAATGAAGTGGAAGTTCACCAAGGAAGGAAAGAAGGAAGAGCCTCCTTCGGATACGCCAGAAGACTTCAAGCAACTCATCAACCGTTGTAGAGAAACAGATCATTGTAATAGACCTTCTACCATGGGTGAGCAAGACAATCAATCAAACAAAGGTGGTTTTGAAAACCCACGGTTGAATCCATGGTTTATGCAGATTTCCTGTATAAATTACGCTTTATTTACTGCGTATCGGGCGCGTGTATAAAAATTCCAATGCTGATGCGCGCTTTTGTCACAGTGCCAGTTACCATAGTTAGATACGCTATTTTATTCATGAGTCCACTGTTTGAAGAGTGGACTCATTAATTAAAAACACTGGACTCATGAATAAAATAGCGTGGATAACCACGGCAACAGGTGTTAATTTGGCTCACTGTGACAAAAGCGCACATCAGCATTAGACATTTTCTAATATACGCTGTAAAATAAGCGTAATTTATACAGGAAATCTGCATAAACCATGGACTCAACCGTGGGTTTTCAAAACACCATTTGTGTATTAGGGCCAACAAGACTGGGATGTCTTGATGCCTAAGAAGACAGGGGGGGGCTGACAATCTCAACAATACAATGGTAACAAAAAAATCGACATTGGCATTACCCATGGCATAATCTACAAAACTGTTAGATCAAATGTTCCAAAAATCTAATCCTAATTGATTATGCTAATTTAGATTTCAAAAACTTTTGCATGCATGTTGACATGAATATTCATTAGGTTGGCTGATGATGTCATATCCCTACTTTCCAATGTGTGTATAACACTCCCTCTTACAAAATAAGTTGCAGTAATGAATGTGTTACAAATTAGATCAGTTGTCAATCCAATTTTTCTTTCATTCTTGGTGGGCAAAATTTGAATGTAATTTCATATAATAAAATACAAAGAATTAACTGGGGATATGAAATCATCAGCTTGCTCATTGCATATTCATGAGGACATGCTAGAATTGTTTAACCAAAATAATTAGCTTTAAAATATCCCAATTGTGTTATTCCTTGTCCAATTTTGATGAAATTTTCAGTATTTTGTCTGATTTCCTTTATCTGTTGAAAACTTCAAATTTTATTATTTTCAGCCTTGATTATACCCCCGTTGATATAAAT
Source organism: Lytechinus pictus (assembly GCF_037042905.1). NCBI lineage: Eukaryota > Metazoa > Echinodermata > Echinoidea > Temnopleuroida > Toxopneustidae > Lytechinus > Lytechinus pictus. The sequence continues at coordinate 22,530,218 of NC_087258.1, forward strand.
TTGTTTTCTTTTGAAACAGATGTTGTCCGCGCCCTTGAGAAAATGTGTTTTCCAGAGCTTTATAAATAAGAAAGAAAGAAGTTCTTCTACATGTACCTTATTCGGATTCAGATCCTTATCAAAACAGCTATTGGCATGGTCAACTTTCCATCTTCCTAAAGGGGCTTTCACAATTGCTTGTACGATCGTTTGTGATCATTTGGTCACAATATATGTTGCACCTGTAACTTCTGGGTTTTTTTCCCCAATTTGTCGAAACAGTTAGCACACAGAAGCAATATTAGAAGGTAAAGCGAAGATGCCAATCATTTTTTGGTGGGGGGGGGGGGTTATTGCTGAGTAACAAATTAGATTACAGGCTGTGCACACTATGTAATGATATTTTAGAATACAGACATTCATGTATATTTTCATGTTTTTTTTAATTTTTTATATGTGCAAAATACAAAGGCAATACACACAGATTACATTTTTGGCAATATTACGGTAGACTGGCCAAATGGCCCAAAATGAACCTCCGTGTTAACTTATCTTGTATAGTATAGAAAAATAAAATTGTATTCTCGTACAAAATTCATACTTACAATGAAATAAGTTTACAACACTGATATGAATGGCTTTCATTCATGTCATGTAGGATTTCAACTGAAATGTGTTAGGCTCTGAACATGTGCCTCATTTATTCTCGAAACTAGGTGTACATGTATGTATACCTCGTATTTTTGCTGAATATACTAGATGTAGTATCTGAAATCATGTAATTTGTCATTTCTAACTATTCTTCGGCCTGTTATTGACTATGTATTTTTATGTTTTATTCACTATGTGGACGTAAGAGGAAACTGTTGTTTTAAACATATATTTTTGGTTTTTTAGAAAAAATTGAAGGGTTTGTATTTGGAAATTTTAATACCTAATATATGCATTTAGCTTTATACTTTGAAGTACAATAATCATCGTTTTATAATATTCAAGCATTTATATGTTGAAATAAAAGGCAATATACATGTACACAAATGAAATTTTTATCAATGATGGAATCGAATAATGGCCTAGAATGAATCCACCGTGTTAACTTATCTTGTAGAGTATAGAACAATGAACGTGTATTCTCGTAATTCATACTTAAAGGACAAGTCCACCCCAACAAAAAGTTTGTTTGAATAAAAAGAGAAAAATCCGACAAGCATAACACTGAAAATTTCATCAAAATGGGATGTAAAATAAGAAAGTTATGACTTTTTACAGTTTCACATAATTTCACAAAACAGTTTTATGCACATCCTGGTCGGTATGCAAATGAGGAGACTGATGACGTCATCCACTCACTATTTTGTATTTTATTATATGAAATATGAAATATTCTAATTTTCTCCCCATTGTCAAGTGAAACAAGGATTAATTCCTCCCTGAACATGTGGAATTACCATTGTTTAGTACTATATGGTTCAGTCAAGTTGGTCCTCAATGTCTAATCTGTAAGAAATGAAATTTTGTATAATTCAAACAATAAAAAACAAAAGAAATAGTGAGTGATGTACATCATCGACTAACTCATTTGCATGTCACTGAGTTGTGCATATCACTGTTTTGTGAAAAATATGCAAAACTGTAAAATGCCATAATTTCTTATTTTACATCTGATTTTGATGAAATTTTCAGCGTTATGCTAGTTTGATTTTTTTCTATTTATTCAAATCAACATTTTTTCTGGGGTGGACTTGACCTTTAAAATGAAAGAACCATGGGGTAAAGACACTCTGATATGGATGGCATTCATGTTGTATAGGATTTCAACTGAAATGTTTTAGGCTCTGAACATGTGCCTCATTTATTATCAGAACTACATGTATGTATGCCTCATATTTTTTTCTGAATATACTACCTGAAATCATTTAATTTCATTGTCTTTCTAAGCATTATTATTCACTATGTAATGTTTATTCACTATTCACTATGTAGATGTAAGAGAAAACTGTTTTTAATACATGTTAGTGATTTTTTTTTTTAATTTAATTCATTTGTACTTGGAATGTATACCTGTACATTTTAGCATTGTATTTTGAAATACAATGCTCAATATCATTCTTTAAACTGTTCAAGCATTTGAATATTCATTACCTTTATTCAAAATTTGTAAGCATAGTTCATAGATGAATTTGAATCCAATATGGAAATGATAATAATTCTTATGGTATCTAAATGAAATGTCAAATGAACTTTCATTGTACTGTCTATCAGTACATTTCATTCTGTTTCTTTTCCTGTTCCTTATTAATCTTTATGTCATAAATTTTTGCAATGGTAATGAATACCTTTACGGTCGCCATGCAAACGATTTCTATACGTAGCAATAATTGGCATGAAATTGTTTGTACGGTGTTCATAAAGGTGTTTTGACCCCAGCAAACAAGTGCATTTACTCAGAAAAGGGAAAGAAGGCTTTGGGATAACAGTCAGCTAGCTTTTTTCCATACCCAGGTGCCATGGCCAGGGCCCCGTCTTACAAAGAGTTGCGATTGATGCAATCAATCGCAACCATGGAATTTCAGCAAAGTCAACATATAAAGTGCATGTGTATTTTTTTTTAAATCTAGATATGAATGTATATCCATAAATTCATTGATTTCTTGACAATTTTGGTGTGATCTCCTTTGTTTACAAAGGATATTTTGCAAATTTCCTGTAGAAAAAATTATGACACTGATGGATTTCCATAGAGTTACGATTGATTGGATCAATCGTAACTCTTTGTAAGATGGGGCCCGGTTGAACCTGCTAATTAAAGCTTTCAAATATACATGTATACCTGCATTGATTCTGATTCTGTTCATGAATGTTCGTTAATTTTGTATTTGTGGTGATTTTGCTGGTTCCATGACATTTTCTCCGGCAACAATTATTGCTCCAATGGAAAATCTGCTCATGACGCCAAACATATAACCAAATCTCAATAACTAGATAATCCATGTCTCTATGTTATTCTGAACCAAAAACTCTATAATAATCCTAACTCTAACCCTATGCCCTTTTATATTAAGACCGGAGCAAATGCTGTGTCACCGACTTTGCCATCCATTGATAACTCTCACAGAATCTTCTGCCGCAGAAGCAAATGTTGTGTCACTGACTTTGCCATCCAATGGTAACTTTCACAGAATCTTTTACTATGACTGCTTGTTGAGCCATATTACCATCATGGTACATGTACATGTAATTACCATAATAGTAACTTATATGCAACAAAGCCATGGTCTATACCATTCCATGATTTCCATGGAAACTGTATAGAATTAATATACTTTCATACTAATCAGGACAGAAAATACTTGGCATCGTTTTGTCTTTCTTGTATTAGATACTGTGTGTGAGCAGGAGTAGGGCCGGGAGCGGCCAGTCAAAATAAAGTGTTGAGATAAGACAAATAATGAAAATGACAATCAAAAGACTGGGACAGCAGATCATCCGAAGATTTGCACCGGACGAACAATTGCAAATATGCCGTTGTCCAGAGTCAAGAGATTCCGATGGTGTCCCGGTCCACCAACTTTCGACAAAAGCCTCTCAGCTCTCCATTGTGATTTGACTTGCATTTTCAAAGGAATTTGTGCGTTGTAGAGTGTTCTCTGTAGTAACTGCGAAAAGTATGGAATATGACTGTTACCCAGAGTTCCCAGCCTATCAGGGAAATCGGGGGAAATTGTTTTACTTTTTTCCAGTCAGGGAAAAATCAGGGAATTAGATAAAAAAATACCTCATATCAGGGGAAAATGCCTCAAATGAGGGAAAAATCAGGGAATTTTGATCTGCCCTAAAGTCAAAAGCACGGTCAGACTGTTATATTCTGCTGCATATCAAAACAACATCCACTGAATACCTGGTTATGGTGTTACATGTATTAATTAGTTTTACATTATTGTTTTTATACTGAAAGTACATGTAATTCACTGCAACAACTCAGAAAACATGCAAAACTGGGAATAGGTTTAAATGATTATCAGGGAATTTTTTAACTTCATCAGAGAAAAATGAGGGGTGGTATTCTGGTCGTAGAGTAGTCATAAGGTGTGAGGTGGCCTTAACCCTATCTAGGCTGAGGGGGCCTCAGAGGCCCCCCCCCCCTCAGTGATTCGGGCAATATTTTCGCCGCGCGAAATATTTCGACCACACTGCTCGCTGACTTTTTACTTTCAAGTCTTGCGCAAGTTTTGAGACCAATTTTGCGTCACCCGGGTACGTGGTTCCGAAATTACGCAACATTATGTAAGTGCATGTCAGATCAAAAATTGCTCAAAAACGTGATTTTGTGTACTAAGTCAATGCAAATTGTGTTTTCAACCAAAAATCATAAATGTATGATTATTTTTAGTTTTGCTAGTCTAAATGTATTAAATGTTATGCTTTTTATGATCTCAGAAGAGTCCCCAACAAAGTTCATTGAAAAAACAAAGAAAAACAAAAGGTAAAAAAAAAAGAGAAATACATAAGAAATTGCAAAAACAATATAATACATAAGAAAATGATTTGATATCGCGATTTTGTTCATTTACACTTGCTAAGAACACCACAAAGAATTTCTATACCAAAAATTAGAACATTTGGAGCTTCATTTATGGAGTTAGAGGAAAAAGTATGATTTCGCATACTAATTACGCATAAATGAGCATAATCACTTAATAGCAATTTGCATGAAATAGATTACTATACAATTTTGTAGATTATGTCCAAGACAACCCCCCCCCCCCCCCCCCGGCCATATGAACTCCCAAAATACCCCGGCCTAGATAGGGTTAAGACGTCTCTTTCACTTATGGAAGAAATTCTTTTTTTCACACAAATGCACCTTTCCCTGTTTTTAAAATATCTACATGTGTACGGTCATGATAGCAGGCAGGAGTGTGAACTGGCTTTTATGCTTTTCACAAGATGATTAGATTTGGGAGATCGAACACACAAAAAGCTTATTCAATATACGTGGGATATTTCATAGCGTATTCTTTATTAAGTAAAAAATGTTTTTGCAGTATACACAGTCATGTTTTAACAAACTCATATGCTCCATCAAAGAGTGCTTCTTGGTTTTTTGGTGAGTTTCATTTCCAAATTTGCTCTCATCCAATTGGATGTGAGGATTTCAGTAGCTCTTAACACAATCTCAAGAACAGATCGAATACAGACTCTCATTTACATTACTTTGTATAAGACAAGGGTTCTCACGTAACACATATATATATATATGTATGCATGTTGACCAACATCATTCATGTAAAATGCCACTACTTTTCATTCTATATGGGAAAATCTATGGAAGAAATAAAACACATATTTTCCTTCCAAATATAAGAGTTATATCCAATTCCATTATGCAATGAGACCTTCTAGGGTGTTTCATGAAGCAAATAGTGATTTAAAATGATTGTTATAAGCTACTGAAATCCTTGCATATGATTGGCTAAGAACAACATTGAATACCACTGACTGATTTGTTTCACAAAATGCTACCCAGGTGACTCTACTTAACTGGAATCTCTTGGAACAATTAAGCCCTGTGTCTTACAAAGTGTTACGATTGATCCAATCAATATCAACTATATGGAAATCCATCTATACCATAATTTTTTTTCTACAGGAAATTTGCTCAATTTCCCTAGTAAACAAAGGGATCGATCACATTGAATCTTCACGAGAACGATGAATTTAGGAATGGACAACATATCGAGACAATATTTTAAACAAACATGCATTTTAGATGTTGACGTTGCTGGCCGTCCATAGTTGTGGTTGATCGCAACTCTTTGTCAGACGGGGCCCCAAACATCAGTCCAACGACTTTCAGATGTAAATATACAAGTGACACATATTCTCGTCAGAAAATCCATGTATGTTTCGACTTGGGTGATTATTTGATTTGGAAGTTCAAGTTAATCTGAGCATGTACAGGTACATTTTACTCTGACCAGTAGCATAATGAGCTTAAAATTTTGAGGGGGCTAGATACCGTATAGTGAATCGCATAAAATTTATACAAATTTGCAAGCAAGCAAAAATTGTGACATTTTTCAACAACAATCCAATCTCTGATAGATTTTGACATAATACTCGGACAATAATATCATATTTCACCCTTCTCTCTTTTCTATTTTTGCTTTTTCTCTTTTGTTCTTGGTCGTGAAAAATTTAAAGGGGGCAAGGGCCCCCCCCCCCCCACGTCTGTATGCCACTGACTCTGACTAAATCAAGCTTCCATACATTCAAGTCAAATATTAGCCTAAGTTGAAGCAATTTTTTAGACCAGGGCCCTATGTTACAAAGAGTTGCGATTGATCTGATCAACCTCAACTAAGGAAAGCCAGCAATGCTCACATCTAAAATACATGTTTGTGCAAAATATTATCTACATATGATGTACATTGCATAAAATCATTGTTTTCTTGACAATTTTGTGTCTTTGCCTTTATTTACAAAGGACATTATGCAAATTTCATGTAGAAAATATTATGACACCGATGGATTTATATAGAGTTACAATTGATTGGATCAATCATAACTCTTCGTAAGACGGGGCCCGGATCATTAACATCATGTGTTATCTACCATTTCTAATTCGCATTCGTCATATTTACAAATTCGGATAGATTTTTGTCCCAAAAGGTTCGATGGTAGGCAGATCCACCTGTATTTATTTTCAACATGATGGCAGGCCAATAGATTTTGTTATTTAAAGAAAGCAAAATAAAAGGGGGAAATCAATTTCCAATAAAAGAGAGTCGAGACACAATTCAAATTCATCACAACCAGGTTCAAAATGAGAGAGCTATATATGCAAATTTTTTAAATTTGAGCTCAACAATATATCAAGGGGCAAGTTATTTGACATGAATTAACATAATGCATACAGTTTTTTTGAGAGATAATGTGGGGGAACTGGGACCCATCTCACAAAGACTTGCGATTGACCCAATCAACCACAACTCTGGAAAGCCAGCCACGTCAAAATCTAAAATGCATGCTTATTCAAATGATTTTCTAGATATGATGTATATTCATACATTCACCATTTTCTTGACATTTCAGAGTGCTTATCTTTGTTCACATAGTACATTGTGCAAATAGTCTGAAGAAAACAATTATGATATTGATGGATTTCCATATAGTTGACGTTGATTGGATCAATCGTAACTCTTTGTAAGACGGGGCCCGAAAATGCATGGATCGTTGTCCAAACGTCTGCCAATTTTTTAGCAGAACACATATTTTGAGGACAACAATGACATATATTGAGGCTTTCCAAACATTCAAATTTGGCCTTAGGCCCCCATTCCACAGAACGGAGACCGTTGAAAGACCACTGAAAGACTTAAAATTTGTGAAGTCTTACAGCGGTCTTCAAGATCACTGAAATTTGTCATCTCTGTGGAATGGTTCAGAAAGACCCCTCAAAGAACTCTGAAAGACTGATGGATATTTCTTGTCTTACGGTACTTGTCTTAGAGTAGTCCTATAGAGATCTTTCAATGGTCTTTCAGAGATCTTTTTATACAACAAGTGATCTTTCAGAATTCTTTCCATGGACTTTGCCTGGTCTTTCAATGATCTTTGAATGATCTCTCATGAGTCTTACAATGATCTCCGCAAAAATCTTGAGACTGCCGAAAGATCATTGAAAGACTATTAAGACCTTTGAAAGTTTATCGAAAGACCGCTGAAAGACTGCTGAAAGACCACTGAAAGACCATTTTCCTGTAATACTGTTTTGGACCGTTTCAAAAAGTTTTGGAGGCCATGAAGACTACTGAAAGATTGGTCAGGACTCGTGTAAGACCTCAAAAGACCATTGTAGGTTCATTGAGAGACCGCTGAAAGATCAACCAAAATTCATGGTCTTTCAGCGGTCTTGATCTCTGTGGAATGGGGGTTTAACTGACTAAAAAAAGAATACAACTACATGTATGCTTTGAACCATCAAAATGGACACATTTTACCCAATGTTAAGGATTCCTAATATTGAATTTGTCATACGATTTATTTAAAAGATGGGGGAAATAAGCAAGTCATAAGGCTAGAAATGGATAATCAATTTTGTGTTGGAGAAATAAAAATCATTCTTTCATCAAGCTATCAGTAGGGCAATGCGTCTAAAAACAAGTGAAAAGCCTTTTATCAAAAAATTTAAAATCAATGAAATGTCATACTGCATTAAAAAATATGAAAATGAGTTGTATCACTTGTATGATATAAAATTTCAGTTTGCGATATTCATATATATATATATATTAATATTCTGAGACACAAAATACATAATCATGCAATACCACAATAATAATCACATTATTTTTGTAGTATCATTATCAATATTGAAATGTCATTTATATATTTACATACATGTATGACATTTACAATGTTATAATTCCTGTTTTGCCAAAGACATTCACATAAGTTAGTTGATAAAAAGTAGCCAACATAAAAAATGAAATAGAAAAAGCATAACACATCCCATAATTACAACACACAGTGCCGCAAGTAAGTACATGAACAGCTGCATTTTTATCATCCTTTGGCATATAGCCACAACTAACAATCAATTCTAACAAGTTAGATCAGCTAAAAAATCACCTACTACATGAAAATAAGAATCCTAAAAGTATGCAATGAACTATAAGTTTGTCCCACAAAGTTATAAAAACAGAAGGAAATTCAACAAAATAAATATTTGTTCACCATGATCGCATGTATGGCTGGTGGTATATAATCATGCTATGAAAATATACAAAATCCATAATGTTATTGACAAATTATACATATACATGTATATTAGAACAGTCTTTCACAGGTCTGCAGGCACAGACCCTGATTGAAACTTAAATCAACAAGTAGGTCTTCACACAAAGACTAGCACATACAACGTCATTATAGGCTCTGCATTCAGAAAACTTGACTCGAACGAATGGTTTGCACAGTAAACAGGCCTTTCAAATTTCAAGCCAATTGCTCGCCCATCACGTAAGGTCATTGAACTGCTCCAAGAGATCAGAAGCCGACGGTCTCTTCTCCGGTCTCTGTTCAAAGCATGGGTCCAGGATCTTCTTGATTCTAGGATCAACCGAGTTCAAAGAATCCGGTTTACCCATCTGGCCCGTAAAGATGCGAGCCAAGAGGGCCAAAGGATGCGCTGAATCTCCCCACAGCCGCTTCATGGAGTAAAGCTCGACCAATGTTCCCGCCACCGACCAGACATCGTGCTTGGGTGAGTGCCTGTATCCGGGTTCTGTTGAGCCAAGTGCCTCTGGGGGCATGAAGCAAGGTGTGCCTCTCATATTGACTGAGGATTGGGACATGAGGTTGCGGTTCTTGATGTGGGCCAGACCTAAGTCACAGATGTACGGACGCATTGTCACGGTGTCGACCTGACAGAATAAAACAGTCAATAAATGTATTTTGTTCCATTTATTTCCACAATATACAATATATTCAACACAATGTATGAATACAAATAAAAGTTTTTCATTCACTTTAATTCATACTATGAGGTGTGACAGGAATGAATTAGTACAAGGGCAACTGAAACTTTTTACTCGGCTAGATAAGACTAAACCCTGTAAATTATTACAGCCACTTCCTGACACGGAAAAGATCCAAGAGCATGGAAAATAAATCAACAAATTTAAAAAAACTGAGTGAAATTACACTTAACTTTATTGACCTGCTTTATGGCATACAACAGACTAACAAGACAAGAAATATTCACAATGAGCAGCACAAGAAAGGAGAAGAGAACTGAAAGAGGAGGGTAAATTTATCAATGATGATAGTAATTTATAAAGTGCCTTTGATCTGGTCAACTACATGTATAAGGCGTAGAGGAATTGAAAAAGGTTAAAGGAGTAAGTGATTACACTATACCCAGAAATGGAAGATGAAATAATTTCTGATGCACTTACTAGTACATTAGCAGGCTTGATATCAAGATGTAGAATGTTACAGGCATGCATGAATGTTATGGCTTGAAGGACCTCACAAGATATCTGAAGTCTTTTGGCCCAGTCCAGAGCAATCTGTAAGTAGAATTATTGACGGGTATCAATACTAATAATAATAATAAAGTAGATTATTGACAGGTAACAATAATAATAACAATGTGATAGGCCTTTTCATAGCATCATTGATCTAGAATAATTTTTTTTATATCCTACACAAATCAAATAATGTATGCTGATTGGTTTAAATAGAATCATGTGGCCAAACATATTCTCACTATTTGCGATGATGTTGAAAATGAAACGGCCGCTGAAGAAAAATAGCAATTCCGTGACGTCAATTTCATTGACACAGATCGCACAATCTCTCGGGCATATGCACAATTGCGCGTTCCGCCGAGCGCGTAGTTTCAGGAAAAGTAGGTCAGTCAGCACAGCACGTTATATATATTTGGTTCAGATTTTAAAATGATGAGCTACGTGTACAAAAACTAGATTATCGAGATCTGTTGTTCTAACTTTATTAATGTAGGATATAAACCAAATATACCAGGCCTTTATTTCAAAGGTAGAGAGGGAATTATTCATCCCTGTTTGTACTGGCAAAATCACTATTTCTCCCTCGTGGACTTTACCCCTCGGGAAAAATAGTAATGCCAGTCCAACCTCGGACAAATAATTCCCGCTACACTTACTCAAAGCCTGGTATATTTGTATACTGAAGAACATTGTTATTATTATGGGTACCCCGGCTTTAGCTCAAGTTGCCTTCCAGTGCTCAATTCATTCAAGAAATTAATTTACTCTGAGGCACATTAATCATGAGTACCCCAGCTTTAGCTTGAGCTGCCTTCCAGAGCTCAATGCATTCAAGATATCAATTTACTCTGAGGCACATTAATCATGAGTACTCCAGCTTTAGCTCAAGCTGCCTTCCAGTGTTCATTGCATCAAAAAATTGAATTTATTCTGAGGTACATTCATTATGAGCACCCCGGCTTTAGCTCAAGCTGCCTTCCAGTGCTCAATGCATTCAAAATGATACTCCATATCCTCTGACTTGCACAAATAACAACACTTTTCAAAATTTTAATTTCTATACCAGCGAGACCTCCAACTTTAAGTTAAAGCCAAAGAGCTGATGCTAAAATTGAATATGAAATATAATCTGAGTACCTTATCATCTCCTCTGTCAGCAAAGATAATGGCATGTAAGCTTGGTCCTTCAATAAACTGCATGACAAGGAATGCATCCTGCTCCTTGTAACCCAGCGCCATCATCTGAACGATGTTAGGATGGGTTGCCCGTCTGCATGGAGACACCAGCATGGAAGAAATAAAATGAACCTAGATCAATTCTCATCTGCGAGCAGTCAAACTTTTATGTATCTGCCATCGCAAGATCTGATATATGATGCACAATTGATGCAATACAGGGCCCCATCTTGCAAAGAGTTATGATTAATCCAATCAATCGCAACTCTATGGAAATCCATCAGTGTCATAATTTATTCAACAGGAAATTTGCAAAATGTCCTTTGTAAACAAAGGAGAACACACCAAATTGTCAAGAAATCAATGAATTTATTGTTATACATTCATATCTAGAATTTTTTTTTAACAAACATGCATTTTGTATGTGACTTTGCTGGCTTTCCATAGTTGCGATTGGTCGGATCAATCAAAACTCTTTGTAAGACGGGCCCAAGATTTATCTATGGCATCTATCTACAAAAGGTACTATATAATGAGCCATTAACTTCTATGAACTTTGACCTTGTGGCTCCCTCCCCCCCCCCAAAAAAAAAAAAAAAAAAAAAATCGAATCAGGTTCCTGTTGCATAAAAGTTGATATTATAGCAACTTTGCCATCCAATGGTAACTTCCCTGAATTCCACGATTCCAATTGTGTGTTGATCATTGTTACCGTAGTATTTACCATTGGATGGCAAAGTTACCATCATAGTAACTTTTATGAAATGGGGCCCTGAAATTTGTACACTTGATGTGACACAGATTTATGTATTGGATCTTTCTATCCATGGAGAGACCAGCATGGAAGAAATGAAATGAAACTAGATCCATTCTCAACTGCAAGAAGTCAAACTTTTAAGTCTCTGCCATTGCATGAAAGTTACCACTTTTAGTAACTTTGCCATCCAATGGTAACTTCCCCGGAATCCTTAATTTTGATTGGCAGTTGATCATTTTTACCATGGTAGTTACCATTGGACGGCAACATTACAATCATAGTAACTTGTATGCAACAGGGCCCTAAAATATAATGGGAGACTTGATGCGACACAAAATCATCTATTGGATCTATCCAAAAGTTATATGATTTCTATGATCTTTGACCTTGTGATGTCTTCAAATCTGATCATATTAGGGTCGATTCCAATGTGCATAAATGGGCTTAATTTGTAATTGATTTATCACAGTCCATACTTAATAGCAAAGAAAAGCCATTTTCATGGAAGAATACTTTGACAAGGGGGCCAAGACAACCTTATCTTTTTTCTAAATTGAAATACAGGGGTAATACATAAAGTTACAGAACCTGGGGGTGTTTCATACAGCTGTTCGTAAGTTAAGAGCGACGTTAAGAACGACTGGTGAACCTTTGTTACGCACTGAATAATCACCAAGGAACATTAATGGTGAATATCATTTACCGGAAAAAAGGATCACTAGTCATTCTTAAAGTCGTTCTTAAGTTACGAACAGCTTTATGAAAACCCACGTGGGGGTGTTCCATAAAGAGTCAAGTGTGACCTAGACTCAAATACCAACGTGTACGTAATCTGATTGACGGCTATGCTAGTGCCCATCCCTTGTGCATGATCTGACCTACAAGGTGATGCATTATAAACTGGATGCAACTGAAAGCTAAGTGCAACTCTATACCTAAATCTTTGTGAAACTCTCCCCTGGACTTCTTTTATTTTCTTCTATTTTCAATTTTCTTCCTCTTTTTTTCACTCTCTTTTGCCTCACTACTTTAAAAATCATAGGGAGATCGATGCCCATGTCCCTTAATCAAAACCATGAATATACCTGTGTATAGCCACCTCCTTTTCAATTTCTTCTTTTCTACTACCCATGATGGAGATCTTCTTGACCGCTACTGGAGTTCCCCTCCAGGAAGCATGATGGACGACACCGAACTGACCCTTTCCGACCACACGGCCCATGTCAAGATCAGAGACGTCGATCTTGTGTACCAGGTCAAATACTTAAAAGATGCAATGAAGGAGGAATTATATGCATGTAATTCAGTCTAGCTTGGACTGTGACTGTGAAGTGCCAATTTGAGAAGGGTCATAGATATTACAGGGTTATATATAATAATAATATACATAATAATAAGAATAATAGTAATAATGTCATATTTATCAGGTAGCCACTTAAGATCTGAAAACCATTCTACCAGCGAGCCCTGATTAACAAGATGTTCTATCTTTCATAAGATTCTCACTTGTTAATCATTTTTTGGGGGGTCTCCCTATCTTCTCTTTTTTTAGCATATAGATATTTTTCTAGATTTCCCCCTTCAATAGTTCAGCTTTTATTTCCACCTCTGATATTTTAAAAAAGATTCAAGTACAATGTTTATATAAATATAAATGATTATAAACACTAAAAGTCAACGTAACAGGAACAGAAGCCGATACCCTATCAAAGATATTTCTGTCTGTGATACCCCTTCAAATGAACATGAATTAGATACTAGTAATAATGTCATATTTATCAGGGTAGCCACTTAAGATCTGAAAACCATTCTACCAGCGAGACCTGATTAACAAGAAGCGCTTAGAAACTGTTTTGTAATAAGCGCTATATAAAAGCTCCATATTATTATTTATTATTACATATATTGTAAACAACAGAGTATATGTATTGTTACATGTAAATCATTTGACTTTTCAGATCCTCAATAATGTAAAGTTACCTAGCTTATCCTATCTTAAGTTATTATGAGTTCTATCTACAGATAGTTTCTTTAGCTGTCTAAGGAAAAGAAGCTATTGCTTAACCTTCATCTGTATAATGCTAACATTACTTGACCAGTCTAACTTTGATATGGTTGTGCCAAGGTTTCTCAAGTTCTTATGATATATACCTTCGATCTTTGGCTTTCTAGCTTTCTTTCGATCTCCTGCTGAATCAGATTGTTGTTGCTGTTGACTATCTTCCGAGTCCTTTCTTATCCGCTTCGGAGAGCCCTTATCAGTGGCACCCATGCTGTCACCTCCCTTGAGGATGATATCATCATCATCAAGAACGATGGCGTTCTCACTCAGCCGACCCTTCTTCACATCTTCGTCCTCCCCAAGGTCCTCCCATGAGGACATGTCATCAGCCCTGAAAAGCAGATATTGATACTTGGTCGGTGCTTCATAAAATCATTCGTAAGTTGCGAATGACTCAAGGCACAATTACTGGTGACCCTCTCTTGGGCTTAATACCTATGTCACTGACTTGACGCCTGAGAACATGTTCCAGTCATGCGTAAAGTCATTCATAACTCTACAAATATCTTTTAAAAATTCCACCATGAGAAACAGATGATGATACTTGATACCTGATGAAATACTTTTACTTGCAGCTCAAAAAAAACTAACCAGAATGAGGAAGATGATAAGGAAGATGATAATGATGATGACGATGATGAAGATAATGATGATGATGATGACGACGATGATGATGATGAATAATGATGAATGATGATGATAAATGATGATAAATGATGATAATGATGATCATGATCATGATGATGATCATGATTATTATTATTATGAATGATGATGATGATTATGATGATTGATGATAATGATTATGATGTTGATGATAATGATAATGATGTTGATGATGATGATGACAACAACGACGATGATTATGATGATCATGATCATGATGATCATGATGATCAAGATAATGAAAGTGATATTGATGATGATGATGATGATGAGAATGATAATAATAATGACAGCAACAATGACAGTCCAGATAATAATGATAAAAAGCAAAAATGGTAATAGGAATTATACTGGCAACAATAATTAAAATTAAAATAATCAATTACAATCATCATCATAATTATTATAATGGATTGATGATGATGATGATGATAATGGTGATGAAGGTTATGATGTTGATGACGCTGCTGTCGATGACAATGATCATTATAATACCAGCAACGATGATAGATATGAAATTAATGATGATAATATATTAGCAAAATAGAAATAAGAATGACAATAACAGTTATATTGAAGATAACCTATTATACTTATCATCATAATCATTCAGTAATTCCAATCATAACAACGAAAATAATAACAACACAAGTTGACAAGCAGCAACAAAAAATAATGACTCAACTAATATTATTGGAGTGAATTTAAGATGAAAATCAATAACCATATACACCTATTTAAGGCCAAAAAAATTTGTCTGTTTTTTTTTTTTCAGTTAAAATAGATATTGAGGAACTACAACACTTTTATAGGCAATGAAATTGTTATGGGTATTGAATTACGTCTTATCATGTGCAATCTTCTTCAAAGTCTTTTTCAGCTGGGCATTCTTGACATAATACAACGGAGTCCGACATTTGACATTCTCTAGGTCCAAGGAAGCCCCATTTAGAACCAAGTAGCACATTGCTGCAGCAGCACTGTCATCAACTCCGCAACCCTTAAATCGTTGGCGAATCTGAAAGAAAGAGTGCAGAAAATGTGACATGAGTCAACCTATTTACATGTACAAGCAAGGCGTGATTTTGTGTGCTCGGTCAATATTAAATAATTCATTATCTAATGCTAGTGGTATCCATGAAACCTGGGTACAATCTAAAAAATGACACAACTTACTGCAAACAAACTACTTATCTCAAAGAAATGAGAATTCTAATCAAACTCTTAATTCTTCTACTAATGACTCCTGAAGACGGACAGTCAACCTGTCCGAAACGTCGAGTCTCTCTACTACTCATCATCTCTACTCGCTGACTCAAGCCAGCATCTCCTCATCAGCTCTACTACTCAAGCTGTTCTCAACTCATCAATCTTTCCTGGTTTACAGTCCTTTTCAGGACTACTTTCAGAAAGAATACTCTACTCTCAAATCTCCACTTTCTCGCCTATCCATTCTTTCTCTTCTTCTATCCACTGTTTCTATAACACTCCACATGGTGTACCGTAAACCACATCAGCGATAATTTGAGTTTCTTGTTGTCAAAGCACACATATATGAAATAAGCAGTGGAAGAAAGTTACTTTGGACTCATTTTACTTGTAGCAGTGTATAGAGGGAAAATTAATTCTAGCAATCACAATTTGGAGATAGCAGTGAAAAATAACAATAATCCTTATGGGGAGGTTTTGTTGTTACTTTTTACAATGGTTTTCTTGGACTATTTTTCTATCAGCCAATCAGATGCAAGGATTTGCGGTAGCTTTTACAAGTTATCACTGAAAATCACTATTCGTTTTATTAAATGCTCCTTAAATGACTCCAACACCATGCATAGCACATGGATGTTATGACTCATTCTTCCATGCTGTTGTCTCCATTAGGGCAGGCATATGTGTGACCAGCCACCCCAAGACCAAAAGATAAGTCGGCATAGAAGGTTCTTTATGAATAACCAATTAATATGGTCTTCAAACAGAAAAATATAGAAAATAATCTTTATATCTGAAAGAATAATTCTTCTTCTTCATACTGCCAAAATTTGAAGTTGTCAAGTGACAAGATAAAAGAGTTTCTTTGACACCATTTATGCAGACTGTTTGGAGCTTCATCGATAATGCAGTGTGCACATCTAATGCTTGAGTGAGTCCCAAACTTCAAACCTTGTTTTCTCCTTAATATTTTGAAGTTCTGGTTGAACTTCTTCTGCATTTAATCAAGCACTTATGGAGGTTATTGTTGATCAATTCTTCAATCTATCATTTTAAAGCTTAGCATGTGTTTTTTTCAAGCACTTTGAAAATCTCAAAATTCATTTTGGGCAACCTGTCACGTGCCTGACCACACGTCCACACGACCAAAGTCCACACCATGAATGAGAATATAAATGCAGTATCTGCTTCTTCTCAGAATATTAAACCCTAACAAAAGAGAAACATCCAGACAAAAATCATACAAGTCCATCCAAGTCCAATCTCTCAGCTGTGATTGCATGCATGCCCTCTGTTGTGACAAGCATTCATAATAATTGGTGGTGGCCTCCAATAATCCAAGAGACATCAACAACCCAAATTATGATGTTGGGCATAGAAATAAAGAAATGTGACATGCTCATCCTAAGCCCATAGTTTAATTTAATTGATACATATTCAGTATCTAATACTTTCGCTAAAAGTGATATTAAGTGCATTGTGAATATAAAAATCCATAATTTTTCAAAGTTTGTCATATGTATTCCAGTTCCAAACATTCATCTCATTAAAAGATTGAAGTCACTAAGATGTAATAATAATAATGTTTTATTTACCCAGGGTAGCCACTTCAGCTAGGAAACTTCTCTACCAGTGGGCCCTGCATAAACATAACATGTTATTATTACCCTTCTCCAATCTAAATGATGAGCGCCTAGCAAGAAGGCAGAAGGTCCCATTTTTTACAAGTCTTTGGTATGACTCGGCTGAGGATTGAACCCACGACCTCCCGTTCATGTGGCAGATGCTCTACCACTACCACTGAACCACCATGCCTTGTAGTTGGACACTAACATTCTTGTCTGCCAGGACATACCTTCTTGAGGGTGGGGGTGTCATTGACTTTACTTGGATCTCTCCCTACAGCACTGGCCAAATGATGGAGTGCACTATGATCATCATCACCTTGAAGATTGATGTCTGCGCCTTGTGAGACCAGGAACTCTATGCTTTCCGACTGTCCCTTGGTAGCAGCCAGGTGTAGGGCTGTGATACGTTGCACGTTCATGGCATTTATATCAAGCCCATGACCCTTCCATGAACAAAAAAAATATATATATTCTTATTATTTTTACAAGCAAGAAAACATCATCACCTTCATTGCTGAAATAGGAAACTGAATTAAATAAAAAAAATAAAATGATAAATCCATAATTTATTGTTCGAAATAGACATGAAATAAAAAACTAAGAAAATTTGCTTTGCCATATTGATCGTGGGCCTGGCAGCCGCTGTGCAGTGCCAGATCGACGAGGCTCTATCCCTTTAATTGTTGAATGCCAAACAGGGTAGCAGCAACTCCCATCTTTTTACGTCTTTTGGTCTGACGCGGCCCGGGCTTGAACCCTTGGCCTTCCGGTTGTGAGACGGACGCTCTACCAACTGAGCCAACACACCGGTGAATAATCTTATTTGTATTCTTGAATACAAATAGGATTATCATTTAATTTTTTTTTTCTGCATGGAGAAAAAATTGCAAATGAAAAAAATTTACAGGTTTAGTGTTCTGTGCAAAGAAGGGAAGGATGCTTTCTAGATAATCAGCAATTTATTATAGAAAGTTTTAAAGTTTGCTGAAAACAGAAAACCAACTTGCCCATTTTCCCTAGTGTGGTCCGTTTCAAAGCAGCAATAAATTGTTAATCTAATCATGACAGCAAGGGATATGTCAATTTGTTAATTTATAATCTCTCGCTTTTTGCTTGTAATGAATACATACCCATGGAAACGATTAAAGATAAATTCCAGTTGTGGTAACGATCTCAAAATGACTGTTCACAGAGTTTAATATAATGATCACCAAAGTGTCTGTTTGTATGAATAAAAAATATGTGCCAAAGGATTCTGGAAGAAATTGTGTAATTGCTAAGAAATAAGCAAAATAAGCGCAGATTCGGTCACTTCCGTCGGGTCTTTATTCCAGCAATAATAATACACTGCCCCACGTGTGCCTATCTGTGTTGGCGATCTTCAGTGTGATCGTTTTTTGGCTAGATATTATGATTTCACAAAGTTCATTTTATGTAACTGTACCAGATCTAGATCCACGATGATATATTAATACTTAACCTTGGTTTTACAGACTTTCTCACGAAATCAGTGTTTTACTGCAACTACTGTCATTTAGCTTTAAATCCTCACTTATAAAATTATACATTTATAAGGAATTTCCTGCCAAGTAGAGAAACAAAACATTTTTTTTAATTGAATCTTATCCTTATTTCAAAATGCACCTAGCCAATGTCATATGGATTAAGAGTAACATACCTTCACAGCCAGAATGACCTTCATGACTTCAACATGATTATTAATGGCAGCAATATGTAATATGGTATGCCCATCGTCTCTTGGAACAGTAATTGCTTGAGGACAACTCTGAGCAATCAACTCCGCAGGTCTACAATTTTTTTCAATGAAAAAGAAAGTACCTAGGAAGTTTAAAAAGGGAAAAAAATCACAATTCATGCTGAAGAGAGTATATTCCTTGCTTGATTTGAAGATGGGGGATTTAATTTTAAGATGATGAAGCTTAAAAGAAACTACAAATCTTCCTTTTTTTTAAATCATACCCATGGTTTGAACATGTAAACTGATTTTGACTCCAACTTTCAGAGTAACACCTCTGCACATCAAACTACTTGAAGTTTAAAATGATACCCAGATTTGATTTAAAGATAGATCATGCAACCTAAAGATAACAGCCAGTTAGTAGAATTATTTTGTGAATGGAAACACATCTGAGCCTTCTCAGGGAGCACTTACGGCACTTGCTTTGTTGGTGAATTGCTGAGCTAGGTCTTGTGGATATGTCTGTGGGCTATATATATCAGAAGATTCAGAGTTCCATTCTTGCCTCAGCACAAACTTCTTTCTGCAAGGCTTTGATTTATATTTGCCACTTTCGACCAAGGTGACATAAATGGGTACCCATTTATAAAATGAATTCCTCGAAATGCTGAAAAGCACCTTATTGGCAGCTAAGCACAAAGGTGATAATATGCAGCACTTAGAAATATTTAGGCAATTCCGTAAAGTAATCCACCTTTTTGTACAGCCAACCCCAATTTTTCTCAAGTTGTACTTCACCTCATAAACTGAGCAAGTCATGGTCCTTTGAGAGCATTACAGACTGTCAAAGTAACCAAGAATCAGAGACAGAAAATTTCATGAAGGTCCCACATAATGGGGTCGGACGTACATATTTAATGGAATTTCCCATTTGTATTAAGCTCTGAATAAATGATATTATTTTTACTATAGTGCACTATCCCTCCTACATATCAAATAGACATATGTATAGTAAATCTTTGGTGATCACATGACATTAAAGAATTTACAAACCTCTCGTAAGTTACAGCTTAACGATTCAATTCAACCCTTTAAAAAGTGATCTGAGACTTACTCGGGTCTATCCATGTAAGCGGTAAGTTGAAGAGCCGTCAACTCTTTTTCGTTAGCGAGAGTTACATCAAGGCTTGGAACTTTCACCAGGAGTTCAATGACATCTGTGTTGTTCTTGACGACAGCGTCATGGAGGGGAGAATCTTTCTCTGAATCCTTCAATGATATTCAGAGAAAATGTATGAATTTCACCGATTACAGATTCTTAAACTTTTGGGGTGGTATTCTGATAATTAAACCTGGGATTAACCCTTGTCTACCGGTAATCTAGAATTTTAAACCATGCTCCTATGGTATGCTGGCTTCATAATATTTCTTCCACATTTATGGCAATTATGATTAACCATTAATAAATCCATTAAAATTCATTATACTGTTTGATTGTCAGATTCTTCCCATTTCATGGCTCAATAAAGTTTTAAACAAGTTTTTGCAGAAGGATCAGAATAATTTCTAATTGGTGAATAAGTTGACAACTGGCATTCCAAGAAAGTGTGGTTTAAGTTAACCCACTGCAATTTACATAAATCATGGCTATCAACATACCGCTCTTGATGTTCAGGCTTGTGAAAATATGGCATACAAAACTGAAATATAACAAACCAGCAAATTTCCAATTGCCACCTCCTTTCTTTCAAGAATTGTACATTTATGAATCAACTTAAGACTAAACTAAGACAGAATTCTGTCAATGTTATGCTGACAAATTAAGAATATGATTACTCCACAGCTTTTGTATCCTGTATTCCATAAATCAACTTTTCATAGATTTTTCACTGCGAAATGATTCATTTCATAAAATGCTCCCTATGAGGAAAAACTATTTTGTGCCTCGATCTGCAATAGACATATTCTGTCACCTACCATTCAACCGACTTGTTCATAAGAAATGTTACCAATAAAAGTTTTTTGCAAGGATTTTCCATGAAAATAAGGTCTACAAAACCGCTAAAAAGGTCCACTATCCCCACCTCCCATCACTGTCATTGGTTTATTTCCAATTGGTCTAATGCCATTTCGTCCAATTACCAACTCGTCTACTATCATTTTGTCTACCATCGATTCGTCCACTATCCACATGGTCTAATTGCCATTTCTTCCAATGACCATTTCGTCTAATAAACCGTTGATTCCGTAGACATTTAGTCCATATACCAGTTGGTCTAATTTGAATTATTGTTAATTGGGCGAAAAGGTTGAAAAGAAAATGAGTATAGGACCAACTGGTTATAAGACGAAATGGTAATAGACAAACTGATGATTAGACAAAGTGAATATTGGACCAAATGGTTTTTAGACAAAATGTTGACGGACGGAATGGCATTCGATTAAATGATGGTAGACCACGTGATAAGTGGACAATTTGGCAATAGACGGATTGGCAATTTACTCTTTCATCATGGGCCTCAAGTTCTTTAAGGTAGTATTCAAGAGCATATTTTTTAGTCCTATCAAAAGTCATACCTGTCATAACTGGAGTAAAAATTCCTATAGCCAAGGATATCTAGTCAAAACTATCTTAGCAAGCCCACGTCTATAGCGAAAGCCTGTCTTTAGTGGCCAACAAAATGTCTCCCATTTGAAAGGAATGTGTGTTGCAGAACCTATCTACAAAGGCCACCGGTCTGCAGTGGCCACCCTGGTTCCCATAGGTGGGCTTAATAGACAGATATGACTATAATTAATAGGATACCTCATACCTGTACGTTAACATCGCATCCAAGATTAATCAAGACCCGAGTACAGTCAACAAGCCCTCGGTAGGCTGCCTGATGGATCGCCCTCCTTCCGTTCTTATTAGCTCTGTCTACGTCAGCTCCTTTACTGATCAAATACTTTGCAATTGCTGGTTCATCCCTGTTGTGCATTCAAAAATTAGAACATAATAATTGGCCACTCTGAGCAAGCTTGACTGAATATACTTCAACCTCTGCTACAATATGCATGTCTTGATTCTTTGAATAAATGAATATGATTTGGACAGAGCTTACTTCATGCTTTAAAAGTGATTTGACTACTGAAGTAAAGACATGATTTAATACTACTACTACGACACCAAGCAATGTTTCAGAGGAACAAGCATAACAGAATATTTCCCATTTTCTTCATGAAGTAATTCCTAAATGAATGCAATTCCTGCCTTCACCCTTCTCTCAAGAAGCATTTTACCAGGAAATATACATGTATTATACCACTTTACTTCTAAACTGAAATTGTTATAATGATTTTGACCAGAGTGATTATCTTGGCACAAGACTAAATGACTATTAGATAGTGGGTATTATACCAAGTGTACATAGAGCAGACCAAACTGTAATTAGACCAAATCAATAATAGGCCTAGACTAAATGGGTTTTGGACCATGAGGTATAAGACTACTGAGCTAATTGATCAATGAAAATGATAATTTAATTGTTGTTTAGACATGAGAAAACTGGTCTTTATTCCACAATCACAGAAAACTTTTCTCATGCTTGTAGCTATACAGACCAAGTGGATATAATTTCCTGCCTGCTGCAAGTAAACCTCTGGGTGCTAGAGCTGTCTAACAAAAATTTGTGATTGATCCAATCAACCTCGACTATATGAAAATCCATCAATCTCATAATTTTCCTACTTGCACCTTGCACAATTTCCTTTCATAAAAAAAGAGGAGCATACTGAATTGTCAAGAAAACAATGAGTGTATGAATATACATCACATTTAGAAGACATTTTGAAAAAACATGCGTTTTTTATCTGTTGACGTTGCTGGCTTTCCATAATTGTGGTTGATTTGATCAGATCATTCTTTGTAAGACGGGCCCTGGGTTTCACTTACCCCTCAACAGAATAATGAAGGGGTGTGCTTCCGCTATTATCAGAGACATCTATCTCAGCCCCTGCCCCCAATAGGGCCTGGGCCACCTCAAGGTGACCTTGAACAGCCGCTCTATGAAGGGCGGTCTTCCCTCCCGTTGTTGCATTTGCCTGTAATATTTTCATAATGATATATGTACAGTGGGTAATTGTATGACTACATCATAGACCACATTTACCCTGTCAATGACATCAGGGCAGCATTTCATGAAGGGAGTTGTCGAAGGTTTTATCCAACAGTTACCCTAGTAGCAGTGCTTCTTAGCCAGTCAAAATCAAGTAAAGTTGTCAGATCCGACAACTTGTTGGATAAAATTGTTGATGAATTTGCTTCCCTGCCCTGACATCTCTAATATCTAAGAAACTGTAACCACAAAAAAGGTGATTCTCAGTTGACCTTGAACCATCATGTATCAAAATAATCTAAAAAACACAAGGTTGACAACAAGCTAATTCATTCCAGGCCAAAATCCACTCCACCGGTATGACTCAATTATGTTTATGCTGTGTCGCACAATATGTCATTCCCCGGGGGGGGGGGGGGGAGGGTGCAGTCAAGTATATTGCTGTACATACGCGTGACCAAGTAATTTCCAAACACCCCCTAAACGAGTTTTTCTCTGTGTGCAAAATAACCCCCTAAACAAGTTTTTCGCGAGCTTTATTTACACATTTTGGTCCCTAAACAAGTTGTCACCAAAAGATAAACTCGGGGAAAAAACATACCCCACGTTTGGCTATTCTTAAGAAAATGCTTTGGGGGAAAAAACATACCCTTAATACGTTTGACCCCGCGATTGACCATTGACCAGTTTTTCAAAACCACCCTTTTTCTTTAAAATCAGTGTTTTTTTATATCCTTAACGAGTCCACGCGCAGACCACGTCCAAAACTGAAAAAACACCCCTTAAAACATTTTTTTTTTGTCATGCGTGTGTACAACAATATATTTGACTGCCCCCCCCCCCCCCGGATCATTCCAAAGTTATTGTATCATGCAATGTGTACATGATTGGCGTGGTTGTGGTTAATAAAGATATATAATAACACTATTCTAGAATCATATGAAGTTTATCTTAAAGTGCAGTTATGGTGGCAGCAGTGGGATTTGAACCTACGCTTTCAAACTAACTTGTGTCTACGACCAGAGAGGGTGTTTTACAAAGTGTGAATACCGATGCGCACATGATATCTGGCATTTCCAGTGGTTAATCTCTATTTCTATTGTTCATTCATTGATATTTGAGTTGTTTGTATTGTTTATGCAATTTTCAGTTTGCCAAATAAATAATAGTAATAATAATAATATCTAATTATTGACACACAGTAGCTGAAGTCCTCTAAGCATAATTTGACCAATGTGGCGATGTATTTTTCTATCTCATGCAAATTGGAATATAAGTGCGACTCTAAGTCACACTTACATTTGTGTGAAACACCCCTCCCACTCTGGTCGGAAAGATAAATTTCAGATGATTCTGGAATATATAATTCACGCATCTATTAAGTATTTGTAAGTATTTGATAATAAAGCCGAGCTTCACATCACTCCACACTACTCTACAGTGTATACCAAAATGATTTGTCTATATATAAAAAATCTTCTGAACTTGATACCCAAGAAAAATTTAGTCAGGGCTTGAATTTGAGATTACCATTTCAGGTGATTTGGACAGGATCTCAACGACCCGTTCAGTATTGCCAATCTTTGCAGCCTTCATCAGCTGAGCTGTTTCTCCTCCATCGCCCGACTCGTTATCTGAGGAGCCACTATCTTTTCCAAGAAGAGACATTAAGGCTTTCAATATTGCTTCATGGCCATCACTTCCACCTATAAAAAGAGAGAAATGTTGGATGATTTGAAACAATGACAACATACACACTTGCTATTAATATTTCACATATTCAAATAGTTACTTGGATATTCTACAAATGAGTGCTGTTTCACGGTAGCTTTTGATGCTTCCTAGGAAGTTATTTTTCAGGTGTAATTTTGTAATCATAATTGATGATAAAGCCCAATCAATATAATCAAAATTCAAAATCACCTCAATTCTTAGGTTTGTTTGGTTCGTTGTTTTGGGGAGGGTCTTTCAGGGAGGTGCTGGGGTCTCACAACAGGACCCATACACTTAGAGATTTTTTTGCAAACAAGTTATCCATGAGAGCAGCTTATTCCAGTATTATACAGTATTGCCTTTTTCATCCTGCAGCATAGGTTACACATGTACACGAGAACGATGGGCAATTTCGGCCTCATGACAGCCCAAATCACCCTTTTTTGCGGGGGTTGCAACCATCTTTTCTAAAGTTGTCCCAAGACCTACCACACACAATATTCAGGAACATTTATTAAAAGATTTTATACATGGCAGAATGATGAATTGCTATGCCTACCAGCAAAGTTGCATGTTGTACAAAAAAAAGCAGCAGTAGAAATCAAAGAAAAAGCCCCCCCCCCTCAACATAAATTAAAGAATCGTCATATTGTTGAAAAGAAATGTCCCCTAAAAAAAGAAAATCGTTTCCTACGTTGTAGGTAAAATGAAATGATTATCATAAATATTCATGTAACATCATACATGTATGATATTCATAACATTCATGGAGAAGGTTTAGGGTTAGGCAGAAAGATTGAAATGGAAAGACGAGATAGGATGAAAAGAGGAAATTAGAAGTATTCTTTTCTTAAAAGTGAGTTAAGTCCTGAAAAGGACTGTAAACCAGATGAGATGAGCTGAATATGGCTTGAGTAGCGATGGTTTGAGTAGTAGCAGGATGAAGTGAAGAAAGGTTTCTCGACGTTTTGGACAGGTTGACTGTCCATCTTCAGGAGATATTCATGTAGCATACCTAATAATTTGCGGCCAAGAGACTCCACCCCCTCAATGTCTTCATCGTCTGTTGAATTCTTCTTAATAATAGACAGGCAACAGGGATGCCAGGACCAAACCCGTTCCTTCCCGGTCACGCGCAATCGACTGTTATAGTGGGAATCAACTTTCATCACTGTCCCTTCTGATCCAAGACACTGAAAATAGATATATTTGAGGACTGTCTCATAAATATTTTTGTCAAGTTAGGAATAATTAATTTGATTACAGAATCCTGTTCATCCTCAGGGGCTTTGTACAGGGATCAACTAGGTCTAGTAGGCAATGGGATGACAAATTCCTGAATTAATGAGAAGTCCAAAGAATACCAGACATTACATTGTAACTAGCTAAACTAGCAGTTTGTAAAATTCGTAACATGTCCGTTTGTTTGTAACTATAGAGAAACTAATTACTTTACACAAGTATGATATTCATAAGGTGGGGTAGATGGGGTGTCCCAATTACTGAAACAATTTGGGGTAGAATGAATCTGTTTGAAATTTTGTCTGAATGCTTGTTCTCTTCGGAATTTTCATCTCATGTATATATTCTCTTCAGTTTAATTGTGATTCTATTTCATGTTTATGTTATTACACTGTAATACGACTGGAGTTCACTGACATGAAAATGACAAGTGATGAAAAGGAATACAAGGGAAGCCATTGTAAGCTTCTTGATATTTTAATCAGTCCTCCATGCTTAAAATTTGATATGTATAATACATGTGTTTTCATGTGGACATAAATCAAAAAGCAATTTATCAATCGATAAAACAGAATTTTTGACTGACCTTCTCCATTCCATCCACCCATCCATTTTGACTGTTATCTTGAAGATTCATAACATACGTGAGGTTTTGATTGATCTGCACAAGGTCTCCCTTTCCTAACTTTGGAACCTGGGAAGTATAAAATAATAATTAATAATAATACATGTATAAGTAATATAAGTAATAATTAATAGTGATATAAGTAATAATAACATTGATGGTGAGTATAAAAATACCTGTTTCAAGGTATAAAGGTAAAATAATGGATAGGATTTTTTTAAAGGGTGAGATACAGAAGGGATATGAAGAATGAAGAGGTATATTAAAGAAGATGTGTGTGTCGATGTTTGGGTGAGAGTTTGTGGGGCATCGTGGTCTAGTGGTTAAGACTCTCGTCTATCTGAGGGGAAGTGGATTTGATTCACGATCATGTCGTGTTTTCCTTCAGTAAGAAATTTACCCCCATTGTGCAGCACTCAACCCAGGTGAGGTAAATGGGTACAGGCAGGAAGTAATTCCTCACGAAGCTGTGAGCATTGCAATCGGTAGACTAGCTTAGCCGGAGTAATATAGGAGCGCCTTGAGCACCTAACAAGGTGGAAAATATGCACTATACAAATCCTATATTATTTCTATTTATTATTATCTCCGTGAATAGGGTAAGTTTAAATGTAAGGGTAGGAAATAATTTTTATTCAGTAGGGGCTTTTTTATCCACTTTGGGCAGTTGCTGAATTATTTGATTTTTTTCTTCCATTTCAAGGGCTACTTTCTTGTGTAAGAAGCAACTATGCTGTACAAGCATTTCTTATATTTCTGCTGTATGTAAACAATTGATTTTCTAAAATATTATTTGTGGCAGATCTTGGGACATTAAAAGAGACAGTATGCCTTGAAGCATTAAATTTGAGGGCATTTAATGGGCGATTTTGGCTGTCATTTTGACGAAAACACCAGTCGCTCTTATGTATTTCCTAAGCTATTAGGTGTGAGTGCATGTGGTGAGTGTAGGAATTTTGGAGTGTGGGTAGGTGTCTTGATGTGTGAGGGCTTGTGAGTGTGAGGGGTAACATTGGTATATGTGGATGCAGGGCTTATGGAGGTCTGGGGGGGGGGGGCAATTGTGAATATGCAGGTGTACAGGTGTGTGAGCTGGGACTTGTGGGTGCATTGGTGAGTGTATAGGAGTGTGTGGATGTGTAAGGGCTAGTGGGTGTGTGGGCCGGAGCGAGTGTTGAGTTAGTGTAGGTCTTTATGTGGGTGTGTGGGAGTGAGTGCAGGGGTAAGTGTATGTGTTTGTGGGTGTCTGGATGTGTAATGGAGTGTGGGTGAGTGTATAGTTGTGTGCAGTTATATAAGGGCTTTTGAGTGTGTGGGTTAAATGTAGATGATTGTGTGGGTGCCTGGATGTGTTAGGGCATTTGGAAGCAGGAGGTGACTGTGGATCCGATGTGTAAGGGCTAGTGGGTGTGTGGGGGTGAGTGTTGTGAGTTAGTGTAGGTCTTCATATGGGTGTGTGGGGTGGGTGCAGGGGTAAGTGTAGGTGGGTGTGGGTGTGTGTGGGTGTCTAGATGTGTAATGGTGAGTGGGTGAGCGTATAGTTGTGTATGAATTTGTAAGGGCTTATTGAGTGTGTGGGGTGACTGTGGGGTAAATGTAGGTGGTTGTGTGGGTGCCGGGATGTGTTAGGGCTTTTGGAAGCAGGAGGCGAGTGTGGATGTGTAAGGGCTAGTGGGAGCGTGGGGTTGTTGGTTATAGTGTGGGTGTTTGGGTGGATGTGTAAGATCTTTTTGGTGAGTGGGTTAGTGAGCTAGTGTATAGGTCTGTGTGGAAGTACATGTATATGGGCGTGTTGGTAGGTGCTTATATGTGCAAGGGTGTGGGATGTGGGTGTAGGGATAAAGGGTGTGTGGGTTCATTGGAGATGAGTGTATGAGTTGATGTAGCTATAAGTTGATGTAGCTATAAGTTGATGTGTGATAGTGTTGGGGAGAATAGATAAAGAGCAATTCAAGATTGTACAAGAAGTAAAACATGAAAGTGGAAGTAAATTAACCAAATAGATATGTGGGAGTGGGTGGATGTAATTCAAAATTAGAGTGTGTGCGCGTGATTAGTATTTTGATAGTAGAAAAGGGGGCTAAATATTACAAAAAGTAACCGTGGAGCAATAGGGAGAAAGTTCGAACAAACAACACAGTACTACATAAGGTTCATTATCTGAGATTAGAAGCGTGTACAGATCAACGTATACATTTTCAGTTTTTGGTGATAGAAAAAAAATTGAGAGAGGGTGTGTGATACTCTGCAGAAAGGGGTTAGTCTGCAGGCGCAGACCCTGAGTAAAACCTTGATCAACAGGTAGTTCTTCAAAAAAGACTAGCACAAATTAAATTTGCTGTTTCAATTTTGTGAGAGCCTTGGGTACACAAGTGATTTTAGGTTGCATACTCAGACCACTTAGATAGAGTGAGGAGTTTACAGAGCAGACGAGAGAGTGGTTTATAAGTGGGTGTATGTGTGTGAGTTTATGGTCCGTATTCTGAACCCGGGTTTAACTTAGACCATGGTCTAACTCGGTGCTGAAATTATGGGAAGCCAAACATGTTAAACTTTGTTCACATGGTATGTTTCTTATGTTTACTGTGCTGTTTTCTAATTTGTTAGTGGTGAAGACAATTATTTTATTTATCCTTCCCAGACAGTTAGGAATGATTTGAGAGTGAAATAAGCTAATACAATTAACCTCTACTGTCAGTGATTTATGTCACAATTGGCTATCCATAGTTAAACCACAATTTTAGACCAGAGTTTAAATTAATTAAACTTCAGAATATGGGCCTATGTATGTTAATGAGTGCAATAAGAGAAATATCCGAGCAGCAAATATCTCTTGAGTATTAAAGAAAGATAAAAACTTCAGACTTTACCTTGTTCAGTACATCTGGATTAAAGGTGAAAGTTTGCGCTGCTTCGTCTGAGTAGGTGACCTGTACATCCCCTCTGGAGTTGACACCAGTGACCTTGGCAACCTTGCCAAACAGCTAGAAAGTTATTTAAAAAAGTATCAAATTAACTTTAGAGCATGTTCTGAGTGACAATTGTGAATGTTTTACCTGCTAATCTTGGAGAGAGGATCAAACGTAATTGAAAACACCGACCAGTTTGGATGAATAACTTAATGGTATGGTCATACCATCACAATGTAAACACAATTGAAATGTTAAGACAACTGCAATTTTAACTCAACTGCAATATCAAGACAAATGTAATGTTAACACAAATGCAATGTGAACACTATAGTAATGTTATAACACTACAGTAATGTTAACACAACCGAAATGTTAACACAACCACAATGTTAATGCAACCACGCTGTTAACACTACTGCAGTGTTAACTTTCCCATAATGTTAACATGAAAACTTTCAATTATTTTGATGAAAATTTCTTCCTTGCTACTCACATTCCCCATATCTGGTATCCAATCGCACCCACTGCCTTGTTGCATCATCTGTAATGTTTCTCCATCAAGGGTGATGGCTACCGCGTCTCCGACCTTCAAGCCAACCTCTTTACCTGTTACCATGACAACCACATTAACAGGATCAGAAATTTATTGTATGAACTGAATTAAAACCAATATTACATCTAATATAAAAATATAAATAATGATGATAACAAACACAAAAATAACAATAATGAACAGCAGTAGAAGTAGTAGAAGTGTAGTACTAGTAGTAGCAGTACAAGTAGTACAAGTAGTATTAGAAGTGGTGGTGATAGAAGTAGTAGTAGTTGTAGTAGTAGTAGTAGTAGTAGTAGTAGTAGCAGCAGCAGTAGTAGTAGTAGAAGTAGTGTAGTAGTAGTGATGATAGTAATAGTTGTAATAGTAATAACAATAATAATGATAATTACAACAACAATAATAATAACAACAATAACAACAAAAATGAATAACAATCATAATAATAATAACAATGAGCATCTTTGATGGAGCGAAAATGCTTCACTTCGTCTTGTTTCTTCTGAATCAGAACAAAAACGCTGAATTTCTTAATAATTATGAAAATATATCAAATTTATATACTTTTTATCATTGACACAGGTATGTACAGCGAACCTATTAGGAAACAAGCTATTGTGTCAGCCCCCAAACTTAAATAGCGTGAGATTTTGTCTATTCCCATAATCATCATTAAGGTTTGGTAGGGAAACATATAAATTTGCAGTTTAAAGGGGAAACCAACCTTGGTCATAAAATGTTGAGAAAATGTTGAAGAAATCAGATAGGCAATAAGACAGTTATGGTTGTTTTAAAGTTGATATCCTATGATTAGGTAAATTTCAAATTGATAGGAAACTAAGAACAACTTTCCTATACTAGCTTAATTATCAGGGATTTTTGGTTTTCTCCTGGGGCAGTAATCGGAAAATAAATAAAGTAGTATATTGTTCATTGTCCTCATGAAAGAAAAATATAATTTAAAGTAAAACAGTTGAAAAAATTACATTCTAGCCATTTTATGTATTGGAGTAATTGGAAATGTAGTCCTTGCCTTACATCACTTGACATCACCAATATGGCCAATTGGAAGTCTCCATAGGTATAGTGATTACCAATTTTTACAACTTTTAAAAAATTATAACCCTCTTAATTGTTTATCTGATACTGTTCAAACTGTAACCTATATATACTTGTCTGGTTTTTTTCTTTTTCCTCTGAAAGTTTTGTTAATTATGTATTGAAAATAGGTTTAGGGACTTGCCATTCATACAAGCTTTTCTTTTCATGGCAAGTCCCTCCATTCAGTTCCACGTTATTTTTATAGCCAAATTAATTGCAGCTCATTTTTAGTTTCTGTTTAATTATCTTTAATATTTGTTATGAACTATCATTGGATTGTCTGTGTTATTTTGAAAATGTATTGTTTCTTCGATTGTGTTTTGTTTATTTTGTTGAACAGAAATGAATAAAATCTAAATCTACCAATACGATACCTAAAATAGGTAGATGGCTAGCATAGTAGCTTGTGCCGACGCCAGGTGTGGTGCACCTAAGATCCATTTTCCCATTGTATCCAACTCTGTGAGTGGTGATCTTCTGAGACTGGTTCCAGCGGACATTGACGCCTGACCGCGGTCTTTCCGAGAAAGGGCATACCTCACGAACAGATCCACTGGAATCTAATACACAAAATATAACAATGAAAATAACCATGATTGCAGAATATACAACAGATAAGAAAAACAAGTGAAGCAGGAGCATTATGTCATGAGAGAAACATGTACAAACAATTTCTATCATTGGAAGGTTAATCTGGTGGGTGTTTCATAAAGCTGTTTTTAAGTTGTGAGCAACTTTATGAGCGACTGGTGATTCTTTTTTGTGGTGAATGACATACACCAAATTTTCACTGATGTTGATTAAGCGCCTAAGTAAGGATCACCAGTCGTTCGTAAATTTACTTATAACTTACAAACAGCCTTGTGAAACACCCACCAGTCAATCTCCATGCTAGATGAGTAAACTGGATTTAAAACCTTCTACTACCGATACCACTAACTAATAAAAGGAAAATGATAGGCTCTTGCCTGAAGGCAGTTGAAAGCAACTCTTCTGCAAATGAAAAATCCCAAATGCGTAAAACAAATAAAATTGAATTTTCAAATCTAAGGTAAAATCAAACCCTATGACCATTGCCATATCACAGGGGGGGGGGGCTTGCTCTTTTTGCAACTACATACTGCATACTTTTCTTAATTCAGTCCCTGTTTTTTCTTACTTGATATTGTGTTCATTTTTTTTAATGAAAATTCTGTAAAAATTTGACTTTGTAGTATTTGCTTGTATTATGTTGACGGGAAATAAATAATATATCTATTCATCTGTTTGATTATAAAGTCTGACAACCTAGTAAAGTCATGCTATTACCACCCAAGATTAGTGGACAATGACATTAAAAGATAAGGAGACAATAAACATGTAATGAATATCCATACCATCATCTTCATCGCCTTCCCAGTCCTTTCCTCTGCATACTTCTGCTCCTGGGCACAATCCTCTTGATAGTGTTTTAGTTACGCCAAACCGAGGCCCCAAGAGTATCCTAGACAAGCACAAAATACTGTTACTTATCCAAAAAAATAAGAAAAAATTGTTTGACTTACACAGTTGCTACCATCACTTCTGTTTTTTATGTATTTATCTTTGAATATTTATGGATATAGTTTTTCAAAAAATCACCACCAAAACATGGCCCTGGGAAGCGGATGTGCTAACATCAGATTGTTTTCAATACCTTCCTATCAATCACTCAATCAATCATTATCTACTTCTATCTCTCTATTTGTATACAGTATTATATATCTATTAATCTCTATCAATCTATCTATCTATTAATCCCATCTATTCAAACACACTTGGATCATACTTGCACTCTTTCAATGTCACTGTTTATAGAGTTGAAACCAAAATAAGAATCAAAGTCTAACATCAGATTGTTTTCAATACCTTCCTATCAATCAATCAATCATTATCTACTTCTACACTGTAAAAACTGACACCAATTGGTGTTAATAGAGGACCACACCCTGAGGTGTTAAAATAACACCCTAGAGACTGAACTTAACACCAAATAGTGTAAATGTAACAACCATAGTTGTTGTAATAACACCTATAGGTGTAAAACTAACACCACCAATTTAACACCGGTGTAAAATAACTGGTGTGGTCATCTATGTACACCGGGTAACACCACATTTTTTGCTGTGTATGTGGAGGTATCGTAGTCTAGTGGTTAAGACTCCCGTTTTTCAATTGGAACCTTTATTGTGTGTGTGCTTGTCAAAATTCTTCTGATAAAAATTACTCTCATTTTGGAGTAAGAACTTGTTTTTGTTGCTTGTCACATTTTTTTCTAAAGCAGCACCCCCTCTTCAAAAAATAATTCCCAGGGCCCTACACCAAAACCCAGATCATATGAATGGAAGGAAAGGCTGTGTGAGCATATATACGTGCTCCCATTGTCCTATTTTGTAAAATAGAGGATACATTACACATTCATAATAAAAAAATATTCTAAATTTCACATATTTTCACACTATCTTTCAAAAAGAGCTAAATCTCTTGTTAGAATAAAATATTTTGACAAACCCTGTTTCTTTCCGACTAACAAAGCGTGTGAATGCATGGGACGTGTCGTGTTTGTCATCCATGTAACATCGAGTACAAAGGTCATAATCAGGGCAGTTCTGATCGCTGCATTTCCAGCGTATGCCGGCAACGGGCATCGTCAAACAACTATCACAACGAATACCTAAATGAGTCACACCTGGGGAAATGAAAAAGGATGATAAAATTGAGAATGATAAAATTAAAAAATTGTAGACAAATTACATGTAAGGAAGTTAGTATCAAGGGCCCATAAAACAGATTGTGTCATCAAATCAGGTTATTTTGTCTGGTGGGTCAATAAACCCAACCAATCAAGAAAAGGCCCACCTAAATTCCGGAAAGTCAAATCCAGTTAACCAGACCCTTTGTATATTTGGCTTATCTATAGTTTCCACAAAATATTGGGTAAATTGGACCCAATCCTTGGGGATTTCAGCGGGTCCTTTCTCGAATTGTCGGGTTAAGCAATCGCCCGACCAGATGCAATAACCAGATGTGATGGCACAAGCCCAGAAAAGAAAGCTTAGTTTTTGTATAATTAATTGGTATGCTTGCCTGCACTGATCAATGTAATTGTGTTAAAAAATCAGCCTTACGGACAAGTGCTAAGCTTTAGGGGAGTATATAAAGAAAAGGATAATCAAATAAAGAAATTATTTAGGGAACTAAATTAATATCTAAAAACGTTGTTTGTCAACCACACAGCTCCAACCATGAAGGAATGGTGTAGGGGCCAAGGGAAGTTCACAGACGTTTAAAGTTTATTTTCTACCATCTCCATTAAAGATACATATTCATTTGAAACTATCAAAATATCCAGAAGATCTAAAGAAATAATCATAAAAGAGAGGGAAAACATGAAAGAGAGAGAATAAAAAAGAACAATCAAGTAAATGTTACTGAAAATGTGAATAAAACAGTCATCAAGTGTACATTTCTTTTTACTAATGTAAAAGTTTACTTTTCCATGTACATGTATGGAGATAGAATGAAATGACGAAGTTAATGAACAAAATAAAGCTATTTACATATTTCTACTTCAGCATGACCTGGGCCTGTTTCATAAAACTTAGCATCATGGTATTTTTACCAGTCAATGTCAACTTAAGTTGCTAAGCTTGACAGTCAATCATAATAAAGCCTTTTCTTGAAGTTTTCATTGAATGAAAAATGTGCTATGGATTAGGGTAAGGAGATTTGGGACAAGAGATTTTGGTTTGAACAAAAGTCAAATTGTTGAGAATTTACAGCTTCATTCCCAAGTGGTGCGCTAGTGCCCTTTGGAAAGGCATTTATCCTCATTACCAGGTCCCTCGGAGAGGACCTTAAGCCGTTGGTCCCCTGGTTGCTTGCTCACAGGCATTCGTGCTTTCTTAGCAGTCAGGTAAAACAACCTCGGTATAACATAACATCTATTATTTTGTGACTTGTCTTTGTACTTTTTTACCTGTAGTGAATCTTCATAGGCAAATAGCAGTTTTTTTGAAGGGGTGGGAAGGCTTCATATTATACAAGCCACGCTTTTGAGTGAATACTAATATTTCCAATTTTCCATGGTATATCTACATATCTCTATTTAAAATGTGTATCATGAATTGAAATAATATGTTTGTATGTAACCATATTTTCTTGCATTATATTTTTATATCGAAAATTAACATTTGATTTGAATGTGAATTTCAATGTGAATTTGAATTCGAATGTGAGTTTGAATTTGAATTGGAATATGAATTTTAATTTAAAATTTGAATTTGAATTTGAATTGGAATATTAATTTGAGTTTAAAATTTGATTTTAATTTTAATTTGAATCGAGTTTGAATTGGAATTGGAATATGAACTTGACTGTAAATGAGTTTGAATTTGAATTCAAATTTGTATTTGAGTTTGAATTGGAATTGAAATTGAAATTGGAATGAAATTCACTTTGAATTAGAATGAATTTGAATTAAAAATGAATTTGAATATGAGAATGAATTTCAATGTGAATTTGTATTTGAATGAATTCAATTAGAATTGGAATTAAATTGAATTTGAATTTAAATTTCAATGAACTCAAATTGGAAATGAAATTGGAATTGGAATGAATTAATTTGAATTGAATTTAAATTTGAATAGAATATAAATTTAAACTTAAATTTGAATATGAACATATCCATATTACCTGCAGGGGCATTGTCAAAGAGCATGAGATCATAGCAGTCATCACTGGACCCAGCCTGATAGTTGTTCCTGTTCCCATTATCCCATCGGACCTTGGCCCAACCATTAGGAATTGGATCTAGAGGGTCTTGATCTTTCAGCTTGACCACAGTACCAAGATGACCGTTACCGCCATCTTGGTCTCGCCACGTCCAGGTGGAGCTCCGGACGACTCGCTGTCCAACCTCGAGGGTGGACATCCTAATCGGTTGGAATTACCTTGGAATTTCCTGTTTCAAGAAATATACAACAATGGAATGGTAGGTTTTATTACATACTGCACATGAAGAGGGATAAACATAGCTCAACACTCAACCCCCGGCCATCATTGCATCTTCCTATTCTCTCGTATTCTCTATTCCTCATTTAGGCTGCGTTTATGCGACCTCAAGCCAGAATCATGATTTGAATCATGATTCAAAACACAAACATGAATCACAATATCACAGAATCAGCGTTTAGACGACCTTCATTCCAATGCTGTTTCTCCTCAGATTCGGGCCAATCCAGTGCGCATCACTAGTGCGCAGTTTGACAGAGGAAGTTTTTCGCACGTGTTTCGGCTCTCTAAAAACATTTTGCTTCCAGAATTCAGTCTATACCTCATTTTGTTTACTTCTATCATATAGGGTCCATATGCTTCTATTCATCTTGTTAGTTTATCCAAAATGGTGTTCGGAAGTGAATTTCAGCGTAGATCCAATTTAATATTGATACTGTATACTCAACAACTGAGATCATTGTCTGTCCAGTTAGTTCATTTACTAGAACTTGAAGTTGAAGACATGACCAAAACATGAAAAGTAGTGGACGATGCGATGACCAACACAGAGCTTGAACATGACAAGAAATGCATGCGTAGTACATATTCATGTACATACAGCGCCTTGAGCTAGGCAAGAGTCAAACCGAAAGTAGCCCGACACAACAGTGAGGTCATAGAATCATGATTCAAATCACGATATCGTTTATTCGAACATTTTCGTATGTGATTCTGCAGAAACGTCTTTCCAAACGCCCCTTTTTTCGTGTTTCATGTTTGTGATTCTAATCATGATTATATTCAATTTCGACTAAACGCAATCGTGATTCTGCAGAATCATGATTTGAATCATGATTCAGATCATGATTCTAGGGTATAAAAGTAGCGGATAAACGCACCCATAGTTTCCTCTGCTTATCTCCTCTCTCTCTCACTCTTTTTCTCTCTCCAATGTTTATATAAAAACAATGTGGTATATATATAAATTCTATCTCTTACACACTCCATGTGGATCCTTTTTTTCTGTCACTATGGATAATGACTTTACCTCTATTATCGATCCACCTCCATATCAATCCATCTATAGATCTAAATATCATTCAATCTCTCTATATGTCTATTGATCTTCCTTCTCACCTACTTATTTATCTAGCCATCTATCTATTAATATATGCAGTTATCTTTGTCTATCTATCTATATATCTATCTATCTATATATCTATCTATTCTATGTATCTATCTATCTATCTATATATGCCTCCATTCAACTACCAATCTTCCTATCAATTAATCATTAGGCCTATCTACTTCTTTGTGGAGGCGTCATAGTCTATCTATCTATATATGCCTCCATTCAACTACCAATCTTCCTATCAATCAATCATTAGGCCTATCTACTTCTTTGTGGAGGCGTCATGGTCTAGTGGTTTAAGACTCTCGTCTTTCAATGTGAGGGACGTGGGTTTGATTCCCAGCCATGGCGTGTTTTCCTTCAGTAAGAAATGTACCCAAATTGTGCTGCACTCAACCCAGGTGAGGTAAATGGGTACCGGCAGGAAGTCATTCCTAAAAAAGCTGTGAGCACCGGAATTGTTAGCCTAGCATAGCAGGGGAAATATAGGAGAGCCGTGAGCACCTAACAAGGTGGATACCTGCGCTATACAAATCCTATATCATTTTTATTATTATTTTATCTAGTATATCTTCATGTACTACCAGCCACCCTAACCTCTAATATATCAATCATTCAATCAATATCTTTTGTGCATTTCTCTCTCTCTTTCTTTCTCTCTCTATCTATCTATCTATCTATCTCTCTCTCCATCCATCTATCTATACCTATATGTCTATATATTTATATCTATTTATATCTCTATATTATCTAACCTATCTATCTAATCTATGTATTTATCTATCTATCTATCTCTCCATCCATCTATCTATACCTATATGTCTATATATTTATATTGATTTATCTCTCTATATTATCTAACCTATCTATCTAATCTATGTATTTATCTATCTATCTATCTCTCCATCCATCTATCTATACCTATATGTCTATATATTTATATCTATTTATCTCTCTATCTAATCTATCTATCTAATCTATGTATTTATCTCTCTATAGATCTATCTATCATCTATCTAATCTATGTAATCTATGTATATATCTCTCTATCTATCTAATCTATCTATCTAATCTATGTATTTATCTCTCTATCTATCTCTCTATCTGTATACAGTATTATGTATCTATCAATCTCTATCAATCTATCTATCTATTAATCCCATCTATTCAAACACACTTGGATCATACTTACACTCTTTCCCTGTCACTATTTATAGAGTTGAAACCAAAATAAGAGTCAAAGTCTAACAGCATAATAATACCATGGAGCTATTAAACACAATATCTCCATGATAATACAAAGATTGTTTTCAATGTCAGCGTCTAAATCACACACACACACAATAGCTTGTTTCACACAAAGCATGACACATGCACAAAATCTTTTTTGTAGAGGAAACGTATCAATACAACACATTTTGTGCAGGGTGCATAATCAAGTAATTTTCAGGTTTTCATTAAAGGTCAAGTCCACCCTAGAAAATTGTTGATTTGAATCGATAGAGAAAATCAAACAAACATAACGCTGCAAAGTTCATTGAAATCGGATGTAAAATAAGAAAGTTATGACATTTTTAAGTTTCGTTTATTTTTCACAAAACAGTTAAATGCACAACTCAGCGATATGCAAATGAGAGAGTCGATGATGTCCATCACTCACTATTTCTTTTGTTTTTTATTGTTTGAATAATACAATATTTCAATTTTTACTGATTTGACAATAAGGATCAACTTAACTTAACCACAAACTGTTAAAATAATGGTAATTCCACATGTTCAGGAAGAAATAAAACCTTTTTTCACTTGACAAGGAGGAGAAAATTAGAATATTTCATATAATAAAATACAAAAGACATAGTGAGTGGGTGACGTCATCAGTCTGCCAATTTGCATACTGACCAGGATGTGCATATTAACTGTTTTGTGAAATTAAGCAAAACTTTAAAATGTCAAACTTTCTTATTTTACATCCGATTTTGATGAAATTTTCAGTGTTTTGCTTGTTGGATTTTTCTCCTTTTTTTCAAATCAACTTTTTGGTGGGATGGACTAGTCCTTTAACTATGGAGAGCTTATGACTGTGGGTTTTTTTTCCTATACACATCTATAGCCCATTGTATTATTTTCCATACTATTTGAAACTATATACAAATCCAGGGCAAAACTGTTAATTCCACTCCAGTATGATTTTGCATTTTTTTCTGTATGTTTGAAACTTACAAAACAAGTATTCTTTCGAAGGATAAATGTCTAATATCTGTTTTCTGGACCCATGAGATTTCTTAGAAACCCATATGCACCTAACTGCATTTCACTTTTATTACCGAAGTCAATATCCCTAGGCCTATTCCTAATTTTGCATGTAAGCCCATTATGCCTCGTGCGCTGAATGGGAAATAAGGCTGTACTTTTTGCCCCTCCTTACACATCCCCTGCTCCCCCCCTTCTCAATCAACTTTTCGTGTATTATTATAGAAGACTGGATTACACGGTAAGGAAGTCTGTTTTGTTTCTCCTCTTTAAGTTGAATATCAACAGGAATTGATACCAGTACAGGCCTGCGGTTGTAAAAAGACAGGAACACAGATATTATTACCCAAGTTTTGTTAGACATTCGACACACTATCCTGTGATATGCACTATTGCACT
Source organism: Lytechinus pictus (assembly GCF_037042905.1). Taxonomy (NCBI): domain Eukaryota; kingdom Metazoa; phylum Echinodermata; class Echinoidea; order Temnopleuroida; family Toxopneustidae; genus Lytechinus; species Lytechinus pictus. The sequence goes on from NC_087258.1 coordinate 22,570,465, forward strand.
ACAGTATCAAATTATAATTTGCAACAGCTAGCCACTTTTCAAAACATGCAAAATTTAGATCACAAAGTCTAACTTCGAGGTAATAAACATTTTTTCTCTGTAACACCCATGGATACCGAAATATTTTTGCCAAGGAAGGTATATCAGTGGCGTAATGAGCCATCAAATGTCAGGGGCCAAATACAGTGGATGGAGCAAAAGCTCAATTAAAGCAGATGCAAGCAAGTGAAACAAGAGAGCAATTATTATTACCGCTTTAATATGAATATCTTATATTTTTATTAAATAATATAGAGCTTAGGACATAACATTTGGAAAATAAAATAATATTGCACAATTTCTCTTCCTTTTCTTTCCTTTTCTTTTTTTTTCTTGGTCATGAAATCATGCAAGCCCCCCCCCCCCATAATATTCAGAAAATGAAATAAAATTGCACTTCCCTTCCTTATCTTCCTTTTAACTTTTTTTCTCGGTCATGAAATCAAGCCCCCCTCCCCGCCCACATGCAAGTGAAATGGATCCCAGTATAGGTTTCCACAAATTGTTTAGTTTTTTCAATCATTTTGAATTCAAATGTAATCTGTTACTAAGATATTATAATTTTTCTGAAATTTAATGTACCAATTCCTATGTGTGATTGGGCTATGTGGTAGATCCCCTGTGGGTAATTTCAAGCAACACAATTACTGTTAGAACGTAAAGTCAAACTGGATAAGTAGGGCTACTTATTTGGGCCTACCATGTATTTTTATTATCTCTTCATCAATAAATGCTTAAAAGTAACTTGCTAAATTGTCCCTCTATTCACAGGGACATATGACTTCTTTTTTTTTTATCAAGGAAAAATACTAGGGCACCAGCCAATTGAGTCCCCTATAAGGCTGAGTTACTCTCGGTAAAACCTAAAGGAAAAAACAAATTTTAAAAAACTGTATCAAAAATATTTTAAGTTATTAAAACGTCGATGAAAATGAATGGAAACACAATATCATCCATTTGCATGCCTATTATTTCATCCTCATCATCATTTGTTCTTGTTATTGATAGGTCTATGATGCTATTATTATCATCATTATGATAATTATTGTTATTATTATTATTAGAGTATATACTATTATTATTGTTGTTGTTGTTGCCACTTTTATATTATCATCATCATGATCTTCATCACCATATCATCATCATAATATTAGTATTCACATATTATGTTATTCATCATTATTCATTTTCATCATTATATCATCCAAATCATCATCACATATGCACATCATCTATCATGATGTAGGAAATTGAAGAAGATTTTTGAAATCTGTAACAGCGTAAGAAGCAGTGTACAAAATGCATGACTTCGTATTCCTCTAAATTATGTTTAATCGCAGTTATGCACTCTCTCTATCTTTCTATCTCTCTCTCTCTCTCCATCCATCTATCTATACCTATATGTCTATATATCTATATCTATGTATCTATCTATCTAATATATCTATCTAATCTATGTATTTATCTCTCTATAGGTCTATCTATCATCTGTCTAATCTATATATCTAATCTATGTAATCTATCTCTCTATCTATCTAATCTATCTATCTAATCTATGAATTTATCTCTCTATCTGTATACAGTATTATGTATCTATCAATCTCTATCAATCTATCTATCTATTAATCCCATCTATTCAAACGCACTTGAATCATACTTGCACTCTTTCCCTGTCACTATTTACAGAGTTGAAACCAAAACAAGAGTCAAAGTCTAACAGCATAATAATACCATGGAGCTATTAAACACAATATCTCCATGATAATACAAAGATTGTTTTCAATGTCAGTATCCAAATCACACACACACACTTGTAATAGCTTATTTCACACAAAGCATGACACATACCTTCGCAAAATCTTTTTTTGTAGAGGAAACATATCAATACAACACAATTTGTGCATGGTGCATAATCAAGTCATTTTCAGGTTTTCATGAAAAATAGATCTTGTCTATGGAGAGCTTATGACTGTGGGTTCTTTTCCCATACACATCTATAGCCCAATGTATTATTTTCCATACTATTTGAAACTATATACAAATCCAGGGCAAAACTGTTAATTCCAGTCAAGTAAGATTTTGCATGTTTTTTCTGAATGTTTGAAACTTACAAAATAATTTTTTTTTTTTTAATGATAAATGTCTAATATCTATTTTCTGGATCCATGAGATTTCTTTGAAACACAAATATGCACCCAACTGCATTTCACTGGCATTCCTGTGTGCGCTGTGAACGCCTAGCTTAGCCGGGTAATATAGGAGCGCCTTGAGCATCTACCTAACAAGGTGGATATGTGCGCAGTATAAATACCCTATATTATTATTATTATTACTGAAGTCAATATCCTTATTCCTAATTTTGCCTGTAAGCCCATAAGGCCTCATGCGCTGAATGGGAAATAAGGTTATGCTTTTTGCCCCTCCTTACACATCCCCTCCCCCCCTGCCCCACACCCCTTATCAATCAACTTTTCGTGTATTATTTCAGAAGACTGGATTACATGATATATGTTTCATTTCTCCTCTTTGGATATATACAGGAATTGGACAGGAGCACAGATATGATGTTTATTACCAGAGTTGTGTCAGACATTCAACATATCATGTGATATGCTTGTAGTGGTATGCACTACACTATCTAATTGAAATTTGTAACAACTAGCAATTTTTTAAAGCATGTCCTAACTACTCAAATTACCCAAAATGCAACATTTAGATCATAAAGTCTAACTTCGAAGTAATAAACATTTTTTTCTCCTTAACTCCCATGGATACCAAAATATTTTTGCCAAGGAAGGTACATCAGTGGCGAAATGAGCCATGAATTTTGAGGGGGCCAAATACAGTGGATGGAGCAAAAACTCTTAGCACAGTTAGCAGATAATATTATGAATGTTTTAATATCTCATGTTAAAATACTGAGAGCTTGGGACATGACATACATAAAATGAAATAATATTGCACAATTTCCCTTCCTATCCTCCTTTTTTTCTCGGTCATGAAACCATGTACGAACCCCCCCCCCCCCACCCCCTGGCCCCCATAATATTCAGAAAATGAAATAAAATAAAATTGCACACTTTCCCTTCCTTTTCTCTTTTTTTCTTGGTCATAAAATCAAGTCCCCCCCGGCCCCCCCCACATGCAAGTGAAATAGATTCAGTATAGGTTTCCACAAATTGTTTGTTTTCTGATAATTTTTACTTCAAATGTAATCTATTACTAAGATGATATTGTAATTTTTTTCTGAAATTTAATGTACCAATTCCTATGTGTGATTGGGCTATATGGTAGATCCCCTGTAGGTAATTTTAAGCAACACAATTGCTGTTAGGACTTAAAGTCAAACTGGATAAGTAGGGCTACTTATTTGGGCCTACCATGTATTCATTATCTCTTCATCAATAAATGCTTATAAGTAACTTGCTAAATTGTCCCTCTATTCGCAGGGACATATAACTTTTCTTTTTTTTATCAAGGAAAAGTACTACGGCACCAGCCAATTAAGTCCCCTATAAGGCCGAGTTACTCTCGGTAAAACCTAAAGGAAAAAACAAGTTTTAAAAAACTGTATCAAAAATATTTTTAGTTATTAAAACGTTGATGAAAATGAATGGAAACACAATATCATCCATTTGCATGCCTATTATTTCATCCTCATCATCATTTGTTCTTGTTATTGAGGTCTACAGTATGATCCTATATTATTTTCATCATTATAATTATTGCTATTATTATTATTATTAGAGTATATACTATTATTATTATTATTATTGTTGTTGCCACTTTTATATTATCATTATCATCATCATGATCTTCATCATCATTACTTTCATATTATCATAAATTTTGCCTCCGACGAAGATTCTGCTAGGATCGAAAGCTTAGGCCCCTTTTTGACTTCATAAATATATTAGTAATAGTATTTAAAAAATTCCTCATCATTTATTTTCATCATTATCAAATCATCCAAATCATCATCACATCATTTATCAGTATCATGATGTGGGGAAAAATTAAGAAAAGGGAAAAGAGTTTCAAGATTTGTAAGAAGCAGCTGTGTACAAAATGCATGACTAAATTCCTCTCTTATTTGCACGACTACTACTATCATCGAGACAGTAGGGCCTATACAGTGCAGTACAACTTAGTTTCTTCCTCTGTAAGTAGAGAAAGTTTGTCAATAATACATCATTCGATCGATAAACATATCAATGGCTCCATAATCAACAATTCCCTTGCTGGTATAAAGATTTTAAAAAATTGCAAACTCTCTGCTTACCTTTTAATATAGAATACAACGAAATTTTAATTTCATACTGATACTGAGAAATCAAACACGACTTACGTTTAGAAATTAGAGATCAACTGGTTATAAATGCTGACTCCACATGGACCAGTACAGCAACAGAATAGCCAGAAAAACAACCCAATATCACAAATTGTTGTGATGGCGTATGTATCAGGTCCGCAGTGATATCAACGGTCTTTGTGTATGGATACCCTCTATTCGATCTGGATGCATCACGGGGCCCTGTGCAAATACATGTAGCCCTGCGAGCAGCCATCCAGTGTGGGAATTCCCGTCGGGGAATCCCCTTCGCAAACTTTCATTACCTCATGAAAACGCTGTGCGCATGCGTGTACAATCTCGACGTGTTGTTGTTTTCGGTGTATAGCGAGCTAGTCTGCAGGCACAGACTCAAATCATGTCAGGGGGCGGATCCAGGATTTTACCAGAGAGGAAGACATATTTGAACAGAAAAAAATTAACAAACACCCCCAAAGAAGTTCAACCATGTCTACATTGTGTTCTAGTCTCCTTACTTGAGACTTTCTTTGCATTATGAACTAGAATAGCAAAAAACAATGTGTGCCTGCAGTGCAGACTACTATCTACCCCCCCCGTCTTCATCAACATTATTGGTATCATGTGTGTTAAATCTACTTTCAATCAAGGCAACCAGAAAGGTTGAAGATAGGCCTATAGACCATAACCAGGCTTATTCCACATCTTGATCTGTCTTGAAAGAAAAGGCTCCAAACTCTTATACTTGATCTCTCTCTCAGTCAGACCGCAGCTCGCGCGATAATGAGCATATTCACGGAAATTTATTCAGCGGCCCTCTAGCGGTCTCCGAAGGAAAACGTGCGATCAATTTGGCTTGATTTTCCCACTGAATTGGAGGGGCTGAAGTTATAGCTCTGTACTGGTCGCTAACTTCAGTTTACGTCGAAACGAATTGTGGTAAGTTATTCTCAAGACCTTCATCTACAGTTTGGTATATAATTTTCCATATTTCGACATTTTCAACCTACCATTTTTACCTCTTTAATTGATGCTTATTTTAGTAATATTTTAACTGCGATTTTGTAGTCGGAATTTCACTTTTGGTTCCTGACTTTGCTACATAACCAAATTGTTTCGATCAGGATTTTTTAGAAAGAAGAAAAGTCACTGTTCAAAATATGTCAGAACCAACTTGACGCAAACTCACCTTATATTTTTATTTTAGAGAAAATGATACCCTAAAAATCGAGAAATTTACGTTTTACCCGGAAGTAACCTTCTCGTTCACTCCACGATGGCGCGAAATAATGCCAAAATTAAGTTCGTCGCGGGTTGGTAGAATTTCGCCTTTGGTCCCATACGTTGAAACTTCTGTAATGATGGCAGATGGCTCGCATTATATGTGTCTGTGGACGGTGGACTTGTTTTTTTTAAATTAAGACTCAATATAAACGAAGCTTAATAAGTAGATCCCTTCTAAAGTTTTATTCAATGATTATCATGTTGCCGAATTCCATCAAGTTTTTATTATAGATTGAGATATTTCTTGATTTATCATGTTTATGTTGAAAATTGTTAACCTTTTTTCTTAATTAGTCGAAGTTGAGCCCCATGATGATTTTTGCCCCAGCCCAGGCTGCGGTTAAGAATTAAATGATGATTAGCTCAGACAGTCTACTCTAGAGACTATAAACAGTTTAAAGTCAAACTAAAAAGTCTGGTACTACCGTACTCAGTAGTATTCATAAACCATTTTGTTCAAATAAAAAAATTGTGGCTGTCACAGACAGTACAGTACTTAGACTTAACTTAGTTAGTCTCTTAATTGACGTACACGTAACATAATTCATACTTTGAATGGTTATTTAGTAATTTAGACTATTTCTCTCTTTTTTTGTCTCTTCTACACACAGATCTGCATACTTGCTGACTCTGGTCTCTGCTTGCTACTTCATTCTGGGAGAGTCCATCATGTATGATGGGGTGTCCAAACTTCGCGCACTTTTCAAAAATATTAATCAGGCTTAAATATTTTCACAAAATATTCCTAATTTATACAAAACCAATTCAAGAAATAGTAACCACATTGACGGCAAGATCGTAAACTATAAAATCATGGACGAAAATGTAAAGTAGGTCAAGGGGATTTGCCGGTATCGCGATCTCAAAATTCTATTCCGATCGGCGAATGCGCGCTGTGCTGGAAAACCGTTCAGAAAAAGTGTGACCTAACTTCGCGGACCAAAGTTTTTGTGGACATTTAAACAAAAACTCAAGCTCAAAAAGTGAAATATTTATATCAGATCGATGGCAAAATGCTATAGAATCGGTTAGTACCACATTTAACTCACATTTTTGATGATTTCTGCTTGCAAAATGGTGATATCGTGATGCTTGTTGAAAATATCAGATTTCTTCAAAACAAGCGCTAACGGTGACAAATTTGCCGATCTTTTGCCAATATTTTCATAAAAACTGAACTCATCCTAAAGAAACTTACACCAAAGGGTAATTGTAGGTCGCTTTTCACGTTGATTACGTCAGATTTAAAGGATATTGGCTAGTTTTTTAGATAATGACCGTCCGCGAAGTATGGACACGCGCGAAGTTTGGACACACTGCCATACTATAATGGTCAGACCATGATTTTGACAAAGCCCTTATTTCGTTTGCAAATTTTGGACTGATACAACAGAAAATTTATCTTTATCGATATTGGAAACAAAAAAATTAGAGCACAGTTTTGGGGAGGACTAAGAATACTGACTTGGACAGGAATACAGCTTGACAAAAATAAAAATTCACAATTCAAAACCAAAGAACATTTTTAATGTTACTAATAGTGCATTGCAAGAAACTTTCTACTCAATCACACATTCCAAAATTAAGGGTAAGTCCTTTGATTAAACACAAACATGTAGTTGATTTGCAATTGAAATTGAACATAAGTTTCTTGCAATGCCCCGTAATCATATTTTGTTCTCAAGCAACTCTGTTATATGTTATCTAATGTGCTGAAGGTTAAGTGCCATGTATGTTCACAATTTTTTTTTCGAAGGTATAATATATTTGTCCTTTTAAACGGTATTTGAATGTGGTTACGCCTTGTTTTTGTTTTCCACAGTAATTATTGCATATATGAACAGAAGTGAAATATTTGTTGTGAAGCACTGTATGAATGTTGTGTGATCATGGAGCTATGGTGTGATGGTATTATAATTAATTCATCATTTTTGTTATAAGACTGTAAACCTGGTGGATGTGAGGGAGTGGCCTGGATGAAAGGAAAGTGAGCATGTGTCCAATTACGGATTTGCATATGTTTAGACAATTTTGTTCGTGGATAAATATTAATGTGCATTCCCTATTCCAAGCAAAGAGTAAAGGAGAAGTCCACCCCACCAAAAAATTAATTTGAATTTAAAGAAAAAAAAAGTATTGCAGAAAATTTCATAAAAACTATGATTCAAAATTTAAAAAATTACTATTTTGACATTGAGAAATTTGCCTAATTTTATAAAACAATTATATGCTCATCTTGGTCAATGTGCAAATTACAGACCCGATTATGTCACAAGCACTCTAATTTCTTGTGTATTTTTTTGTTTGATACATGTACATGACATGTATATTTTATTTTAATTTTCATTAACAAATTTTGAGAGGGATTTTAATTCCTCCATTAACATTCGTAGTTTCCATAAATGTAACCTATTGTGATTCGAGGAAGATTTTTTAGATCAAATTTGCTAAAATTTATATAATAAAAATGCAACAAAAATTAAAAAAGTAATGTGATGTGAGTGACATAATCAACTCTATTTGCATACCATTGTTTTGTGTATATAACTGTTTTGTGTTAAAAAAGGGAAATTTCTGTATTTATTCAAATAATTTTTTGTTGATGTGCACTTGACCTTTAACTCACTTCCCTTCCCACCCCTGCCCAAATAAGTGTAATCAAGAACTTGAAAATCAAAAGCAGTGATTAAGAAGAAGTAAGAATTAATCATAGAGCTATTAATAGCTCCATGATTTAATAAATACAGGCCTAAATAGAACTTCACATGAAAGTAAAAAGAGAATAAAGCTGGGTAGGAACGATGAAGGAATATGATTTAAAGAAAAAGCATAAACATATCCCCATCACCCCCCCCCCTAAAAAAATTAAAAAAAAAAACAGTCCGGCGGGTTCGAACCAGGGTCCTTGCACACGTCAAAACAGTGCGCTTACGCAATTCGACATCGATCTCTTCCATACTACTTCCGGGTTTTTTAAGTTATATAAAATGTTGCAAGTCTGTGCGCCGCTGTTGACCAATCAGAACGCGTCGGCAATTCTACTGCAATTCCAATCATTTTGCGATGGACATTGCCGTGGTTTTTTGTGGTTCCTGACTTTGCTACATCATGAAATTTCATAATTCTTTTTCAGTCGTAAAGAAGAATGTCTACGCTTTATATTGATTATAATATCAATTTGACGCAAGTGTAATCTCGGTGCAAAAATGCGCTCTGTTTATTCACATATATTTCTTGAAAAAATCATTTTTTTCTAAGCTAAATATCGGTCTTCAAAATACATTAAATGTGCATTTTATTTAGCTGATCAGAAATTTCAAAGTTTTATCTATAAAATAAGACCAATTTTGTGAGGAATAAACGATTCTAAGAGCAAAAAACACCGATCGGAAAGTTCGTCTTCACAGCTCATTACGTATGCATAACCACGGACGGCTATGCATACCGCTGAATAAAATAGAGCACTTTCGGACGGGCTGCGGACTGACTGCTCTCTCCTTTCTTTCTCCCCTTTGCCCTACCCAATTTTCTCTTTCTTTCTCTTGCTTTCTCATCCTGTATTCCTTTTTTTTTCTTTCAATTCAATTCAATTTATTTTCATTGTTCAACATAATACAAATAATTACATGATAAATCAATTCAATTCAAATAAAAGCATGAACAAAACTCACGTTGAATAAATAATATACATATTCAATAAGTGATTCAAATATATTTAAATCAATATAATTAAATATAATTAAATCAATATAATCATATATCATGAGAAGAATGGAGGGGTCCACTGAAAAGCAAAGCTTGTAAAATGTGAACCCCTCAAAAAGTTAGGATAGACAAAATATTGAAATATATGTAAAGGAATACATGAAGATAACGAAAGGGGCAAACAAATCTTATATACAGGATTGTGAAATTCAGAGACAAAAGACAATAACACGACACAACACAACACAGGACGGTACATGAGGGTGGATAATAGTACGATGACAACTGCCTAGAATATAGAAAGAAAAATAGAGATAGGGAGAGGGATGCAAAGCTAATCTGCTGCATATATATTATGTCTACACATACATACACATGTACATATATATACACACATATATATATATATACATACATATACACACATACACACGCACCCATACACACACACATACATACGGACATGCACACATACACATATACAATATAAAAAGTAGAATATAATGTATAGACAAGCTATAACTTTTGTATGTCTAATTGGAAAAAAATATGTCATGTTCTGTATAAACATAGATAATAGACTGGCAATAAGGCAAAATTTTAATTTAGAATAATAAACATAATTCATTAAGACTTTAGGAGCATAAGTTTTAGTTTGTTTTTAAAGGACAGTAAAGAACGGGCGTCTTTAATCTCATCGTCAAGGGAATTCCAAAATCTTGGACCTGTATATAAGTAAGTATTTTGTGCTAGAAGCGTTCTGAGAAGGGGTAAGTGATATTCATTTGACTGCCTGGTGGGATAGTTATGGAGGGATTGGTTTCGGGGAAACATGGAATCAAATATGCGTGGCAACGAATTATTTTTATATTTAAACATGAATTGACCTAATTGAAACAAATATAAATTTTTTATTTTCATGATTTTATGTTTCAGAAACAATGGATCTGTATGAGAACGAAATGGTGCATTACATATAATTCGGAGTGTTTTCTTTTGTAAAATTAATATTTTGTCCAATAAAGAATTGTGGGTATTACCCCAAGCTAATATTCCATAATTAAGGTAAGGTAAAATCAAAGAGGAGTATAACATGAGTAATGTGACGGAAGGAAAAGAGTGTTTTAACTTATTAATTACACCAATATTACGAGATAATATTTTGCTCACATTAAGAACGTGGGGTTTCCAAGAAAGTTTATTATCAACTATAATTCCTAAAAATTTAATTTGGGAAACACATTGTAAAGGTGTATCATCAAAGATGATGTCAGAAGGTAAAGATTCAATAGAATTACTAAATATCATATATTTGGTTTTGTTTAAATTAAGAGATAGTTTATTGGCACGTATCCATTGAGTCAAATTTAGCAATTCCAAATTCATAATCTGAACTAGGGTGTGAGGGTTTTTGTGAGCAAAAAATACATTGGAATCATCTGCAAAAAGAATAAACGAAAGAATGTCAGATGATCTGTGAAAATCGTTAATGTAAATAATGAATAAAAGAGGCCCTAATATACTACCTTGTGGGACACCACAATTAATGTCATGTTGATCAGAGATGTGATTATTTAAATAAACATATTGTTTTCTTCCTGAACCACTCCAAGGCAATTCCACGTATTCCATAATGATAAAGTTTGTAAAGTAAAATGTCATGGTTCATAGTGTCGAATGCCTTGGAGAAGTCCAGGAATATACCAATTAGATGCGAATGATCATCCAAAGAATGGGCTACTTTATGCAAAAAATTTAAAAGAGCGTGGATAGTGCTATGTTTTTGTCTAAAACCAAATTGAAAGTTAGTAAATATATCATTGACTTTAAGAAATTTAGTTGTTCTAATAAAAATTAATCTTTCTAAAATCTTAGAAAGAGAAGGGAGTAAAGATACGGGACGGTAATTACCAGCATCAAGCTCGTCTCCCTTTTTAAATAAGGGAATAACTTTCGCAATTTTCATTTGCTTACGAAAAATACCACTTAAAATAGATTTATTTAATATATGTGTCAAGGGCTCAACAATAGACGAAATGGTACCTTTTAATATAAAATTACTTATGTCATCATGACCAGCACTGTGTTTATTATTTAAGGAGGAAACAATATCGGTCACTTCATAAATAGTAGTCGGATAGAAGAAAATGGAATTGGCATTAGGTTGTCCCAAGAATTTAGAAAAATGCTTATTAGATTGTGGAATTTTTTGTGCCAGATTTTCCCCTATGGTAGAAAAGTATGAATTTAAAACATAGGCGATTTCTGTGGGATCTTCAATATTCCGATTATTAAATCTTATTTTAGTAATATTTGATTTCTTTTTTGAAATATTCAGGGCTTGCTCTTTCTCCGCTCTTTCTCTTTATCTCCATTATTTCTCTTCCATTTGCCCCCATCTCTCTCTCTCATTCTCCGTGGGGGGGGGGGGGGCAGTCAAATGTATTGCTGTACTTATGCATGACCAAATTATTTCCAAATACCCCGAAACAAGTTTTTTCTCTGTGTGCAAAATAACCCCCTAAACAAGTTTTTCACGGGCTTTATTTACACAATTTGGCCACTAAACAGGGTGTCGCCAGAATATGACCTCGAGGGAAAAAAACATACCCTAAACACGTTAACGAGTGCACGCACAGCCCGTGTCCAAAATTGAAAAGACACCACTTTAAATGTGTTTTTTGGTCACGCATGTGTACAGCAATATATTTGGCTCACCCCCCCCCCCCGGCTCTCTCTCTCTAAATCAAATAATGCTAAGAGAGCTCCAGACCTCCAGTAAACCAACAATTCAGAATGCTCACAGCTGATTTGTCATACCTAAGCTAGTTTTCAACAATATTCACGCACGCCACTATGTAGTACACAATTATGTGATGAATAGGCTTGTTTAAACTATCATATATCTTTAGGTCAACTTCCCTTCAACATAGAGATATGATCAATTATAATTCATTTCTATATAGGAATATCAGAGATTTATAATTGATATCGAGCATAGTATGATCCAATGCATATTCTAAGAAAGCACTGTATATCTTTTTTTTAATCCAATGCTGTCAGCATCACACTCGGAAGTCATAATTCTATACAATTTGCTACAATGAAGGATGGCTTTTTTGTATCCTTTTATTTCAGAAAGATACGCAGGTGTACAGCTGCAACATATACTTTATTAGAATATAAGAAACTGCACTCAGCTGTCTCAGCAAACTAAAAACATTATTCTAGGTTAAGTTAAAGGTCAAGTCCACCCCACAATTTAGAGGAAAATCAAAATAGCATAACGCTGAAAATTTCATCAAAATCGGATGTAAAATAAGAAAGTTATGACATTTTCAATTTTTCAGAATAAAGTGATATGCACAACTCAGTTACATGCAAATGAGACGATCACTGATGTCCCTCACTCACTATTTCTTTCGTTTTCTATTGTTTGAATTATACAATAGTTCATTTTTTGTAGATTTGACAAAAAGGACCAACTTGACTGAACCATATGGTATTAACCAATGCTAATTCCACATGTTCATGGAGGAATTAATCGTTGTTTCACTGGACAATGAGGAGCAAATTAGAATATTCAATATTTCATATGATAAAATACAAAAGAAATAGTGAGTGGATGACGTCATCAGCCTCCTCATTTGCATACCAAACAGGATGTGCATTTAACTTTTTTTGTGAAATTAAGTGAAACTTTAAAATGTCATAACTTTCTTATTTTACATCCGATTTTGATTAAATTTTCAGTGTTATGCTTGTTTGACTTTTCTCTTTTTATTCAAATCAACTTTTTGTTGGGGTGGACTTGTCCTTTAAATCACACTATTATGGTGTGCCAGTTGCTAATTGGTTAAATGAGTACAAACTATATCAGTCCTGCAGTGACAAGTTTTCTTACAAAAAATATTGTTATGAAATGAGATGAAAAATATGATTTGAAATATGTCAATAAAGTCTTTGAAAAAAAAATCTTATCTTCCTCATGAATACTGAAAAAATAAAAACTAGCATTCCATGGTTAAAATGATAATTGTTAACTGATTAGGGGATGGCAAGTCAATTTCATATTTAATATCAAAATATATTTATTTAAATTCACTTGACAAAACCGCAGTAAGACAGACAAAATATATGTTCATGTACATGAAATTTAAAAAATTCAGAGACTAAAAAAACATATACATGTATGACATTCACATACATGTACATATTATAAAAAAAAGAAAATCTATTAAATAGATGATAAAGTTGACTTTATACATAGAGAAAATAAAAGACAGATTCCAACTCACTTTTACAAAACCATCTACAGATATCATCTTGAATAATGTGCAGTAAAATACAATAATCTTCAAAATTAGATCAAGTTCATACAAAATATAGAAAACCTGAATTATATTTTTCAATAGATGTACCATCAAAAGGAAAGTAAAGATTGTCTACTAAATAGACGATTAATTTTACTTCATGTATGTAGAACAAAGATAAAATATAATACTTTGTAGTAAACATAATAGTTGAGCAAATAAAATTGCCTATAACTGTACAATATACAGTGGTGCTACAAAGTTAGTAAACCCCCATCAGAAAATGAACATATTTTTAGTGTTCACATTCTGCCATGTTTTAGATATTAAATACATATATAAATATTATTATCAGGTGATAAAATATTTCATTCAATAAAGTTTGTTTCTCTGGGCTTGCCGAACATTGTAGTGTTGTTGTCTCCATTCAACATTCGGCATGAAGGAGTGCATTTTCTGGTGGAATTCACTCATTAACATTTTAGCACCACTGTATATACATATACATTTATGCATAACTGCATTAAATGACGTTGCGAAGGATTAATGTATTCAAAATATCAGTATTTTTTAGAATAAATTTCATTCAACCTGCATTTATGACAAAAAGAATGCTATAAGTACTTCCTTTTGAGGCAATTTGAGTTATTCTTAGTGAATCCCTAAACTACTATAATAATAAAAAAATACATACTTTGCCCTACAATATGTGAATATATTGTTTATGTGCATAAGCCTATTGCCTTGGCTCCATATTTTACAAAAGTCGGTGATCACAGTTTGTTTAGCAGTACATGGTGTCTACAGTAATAAAATACATATGATCACAACAGAGAGCCTCTAGGTTTCCCAGACCTACAATAAATTTTCATTAAAATCTTTACACAGCACGAATGGGCACATTTTATATCTTGAAGTCATTGGGTGATTTCAAGTCCAGTGTCCAGGGCAAAGGTTTTGATTTGAAAGGAAAATGTTGGATTCTTAAATTTTTCCATTGATGATCGACTCTTGAAAATATTTGTTCTTCAATGACATATATTTAATTCCCACTTGATCAGTAAATATCAACCTCGGTCACAAAACTTTTTGAGGCCGCCATGGATCTCAAGCTTAACCGCTCACGATGGCGGTCTCCTGCGTTCATTAAATAATTTCATTGTCATTATTATTATTGAAAAGTCAAGTTTATGCTCACATCGCTATTTTGTATTCATTATGTATTATGATTATATTGTTTACCTTATGGATTATTTCGTATATTGCATACAATTATGTCATATCTGATATAGTATTATTTTGAACGGAGTAATAAAAGCAAAGCAAAAATATATTTAATCCTATGTAAAACTACTACTCAAATTCAATTCACACTTCAGTAACACAAAATATACAATATAAACAAGACTATTGGATCTCTTGAGTACATGAATATGAGATTGGAAATATGTATTTCAAAATATTGCACAGATATAGCATTATAATTGATTTGACCATCACCTTTGTCATCATCACCACAAGTACCAACATCAATACATGAATATAAATTGAGATCAGTTTAGAAATAGTACCGCATCCTCTTTTGATGAAAATTGAGTTGTTGCTATCAGACTATAGCGACTTGTAGGGGCAGGTTTTGACAAAAGGTTTACTTCTTAACTCAAATACGAAGCACAATATAGTTTCTCTTGTTACTATCCCACAAACACATGTGTAAAATGGAAATGTGTGTTTTTACAAGGAAACAAACATATATATATATATATATATATATAGTGGTGCTAAAAAGTTAGTGAACGACACCAGAGAGGAACATATTAAGACTGTTCAAGTTCTCCCATGATTTAGATTTTAATTGTGAATTCAGGTGATAATTCAATAAAATGTGTTACTCTGGGCTCACTGAACATTGTACATTTGTTGTCTACACTCAACACACAGCAAGAAGGAGCACATTTTGTGGTGGAGTTTACTAAATTTTGAGCACAACTGTACATAGCCTCCAGAAAGAATATGGTGACACAGAGAAGCTTCATGCATCAGAGGCCAAACTGTCCGAAAGCTTCAATCTGAAACTGTTCCAGCAATAACGTCATCCAACAGATACTTTCAAAGACTTGAGGAAAATGGAGCTATTAAAATTGTGGCATCGAGGTCCCATTCCATATAGAATTGTTATAATAATAAAAGCATGATTTCTATAACAACTTCACTATCAGTCAATCAGATTGAAGAATTTAAGTAGCTTTAACTATTATTGTAAATTGTTTTACAATTTTTATTGAAACAGACCCCAGGACCCCTTAACATAGTAAGTGGTCAGCAGACTAATTTAAACATCAACCCCATGGGATTGGAAAGATCATAAATTCAAGTTTGCAATGTTGATGTTGGTGAAATGAAGCTCACGAACAGGTGGCAATCATTATAGACATCCCCCTAAAATTAGCTTTTATAGTGAGACGAGTGCAAATCATTTAAAGCTTCATACATTATAATGAACAATAATAACACCCTTTCAGATTCTTGGAGTTGTTTTAGCCTTTGCATTCAATCTGATGATATTTTACCGCGATTTCCCCATGATTTCACTTTCGTTGTCGAGACGTCTTGCATAAAGTTAAGATGATCGACAGCGCATAGCAGGGGCATGCCCTGAGAGCTGTTGATAACGCGATAGGTATCGTACTTCTGGGCCCCGTTGCATAATAGTTTCTTTCATGGTAACTGCCGCGCAATGGTAATTACCATGGTAACACTGATCAGTGGCCAATCACAATCAAGGATCTCATGCAAGTTACCATTGCATGGCAAAGTTATCAAAATGGTAACTTTTATGCAATGGGGCCCTGAACCCAGATCGGATATGAAGCTCAGCTCAGCAGCCTTTCCTGTGCTCTCATCACCAGACTTGAAATCACCCAATGCAGTCTCTAACTCAAATAGATGCCTCCGACATCACAGGCTTGGTAGTGCCAGAATGTAAAGCTCCTAAAGTTAAAACCACATCCCCAACTACAATGGCTGCCTCACACATCACGAGCTGGGTTTCTCAAGCCCCTGGAACTTTTCAAGGAGCATCGCCGCAGATGGCCTTTTCAAGGGGTCAGCTTCGAAGCATGGTTTGAGAATGGTCCGTACTTCTGATTTAGCTTTCTTAAGAATCGGAGGCGGCGTGGCAGACTTCATCATCATCCTGAACAACCCCATGAATTCCATACCCTCCCAGAGACGTTGCTCCACGAACAGCTCCAGGAAGGTGCAAGCGATGGCCCAGATGTCGTTCCCTGGACCAGCCCAGGCCTTCCCTTGGCTTTGGATCATCTCCGGGGCCATGAAGCTGATGGTTCCACGTGGACCTCCGACTGATGTCGAGAGGGACATGGAGCTTCTGGTCTTAATGTGGGCCAGACCAAGGTCGCAAAGATAAGCTCGCTTTGAAGAACGGTCCATCTGGAAAAGGGAAAATAGTCCTGGTGATTAAACACATTTTTCTTTTGTCGAACAACGGGTATTGCCCATACAGAGAGAGAGATGGAGAGAAATGGAGAGAGGGGGAGAGAGAGAGGAGAGACAGGAGAAAGTGTGAGGGAAAGAGAGGGAGAGAGAGATGTCCTCTTATAGAAAGAGACATCATCTTTATCAATCGACATGAAATGTTTCTGACATGACCATTGAATATCAAGTGCAAGGAAATGCCAATAATTCACTTTCAGAAACTTATAATATACTCTGTCAAGATGTAAAGGCCTGAGTCGTATTTGTACAAGTTTTGTATAAGTCTGTATATTCCATTTTCAATCAAATATATGACATCACAATATGGGCACAACTTGAACACAGTGTGATATCAGTCACATTTTCATTCTACTGCAAATTTGTCTTGTTTGGAATAAAGGTTTTAATACTCTGTATAGGTAACCACTCTGGTAAATTCCACTTGGTCTACACCTGCTTTTTGTTATTTCTTGGTCCCATGGTCTCATTGCACATGGTCTAATCCTAGATCGTCTACAAGCACTTCATCTTGTGTCCAAGCGCCATTTAGCCCAATTACCATTCTGTCTCATATCAAGTTGGGGAATACCTATTTTATCTAATAGGCCTAACTACTTGGTCTAACAAAATTGGTCTATGTGATTGCATGAACTGAATTTGCGCTTGACAAAGTGCAAGTAGTAAGTAGATGAGGTGGAAATTAGACCATCTGGGCAATTAGACTAGATGAGAATCAGACAAAGTGTGTATTAAACCAAGTGAAGTGTAGTCCAAATTGATAGTAGACTAAATTGATTTATCCCATGTGAAGACCAAATTGATTTATCCTATGTGAAGACCAAATCGATTTATCCTATGTGAAGACCAAATCGATTTATCCCAAGTGAAGTGTACACCAAATCTCAATAGTCTGAAGTGATAGTAGACCACGTTGATTTATCCCATGTGAAGACCAACTGACAATGGACCAAATTGATTTATCCCATGTGAAGACCAACTGATAGTAGACCAAATTGATTTATCCCAAGTGAAGACAACTGGTAGTGGATCAATCCCATGTGAAGACCAACAGATAGTGCATCAAATTGAATTATCCCATGTGAAGACCAACTGGTAGTAGACCACATTGATTTATCCCATGTGAAGACCACCGCATTGCTAGTAGACCAAATTGATTTATCCCATGTGAAGACCAACTGATAGTGGACCAAATTGATTTTTCCCATGTGAAGACCAACTGATAGTAGACCAAATTGATTTATCCCATGTGAAGACCAGTTGATAGTGGACCAAATTGGTTTATCCCATGTGAAAACCAACTGATAGTGAACCAAATGAATTTATCCCATGTGACGACCAAATGATTTACATGTGTCCCATGAGAAGACCAATTAATAGATGACCAAACTGATTTATCCCATGTGAAGACCAAATTGATTTATCCTATGTGAAGACCACATTGATATATCCCATGTTAAGACCAAATCGATTTATCCCATGTGAAGACCAAATTGATTTATCCCACGTGAAGACCAAATTGATTTATCCCATGTGAAGACCAACTGATAGAGGACCAAATTGATTTATCCCATGTGAAGACCAAATTGATTTATCCCATGTGAAGACCAAATTGATTTATTCCATGTGAAGACCAACTGATAGTGGACCAAATTGATTTATTCCATGTGAAGACCAACTGATAGTGGACCAAATTGATTTATTCCATGTGAAGACCAAATTCATTTATCCCATGTGAAGACCAACTGATAGTAGACCAAATTGATTAATCCCATTACTGCTCATAAACGAAGTGAATATAACCCATTGATCTTACCATGACATTCGATGGTTTGATGTCAAGATGAAGAATCTTAGAAGCATGGAGGTAGGTCAGGGCGGAGAGTAGACCCAACGTGGTGCTCATCTTCAACTCTTTGGTCAGGGTGATACCATCCTTCTAAAAAAATATACATGTAACTTTCAACCATCTGTCCCGTTAACTCATTCTTACCATTTGTAGCTCTCTTGGGGCAAGCATGAATCTACATGTAGGGTAGAGAAGGAAGAGTGGACTGTTTCCAACCCCCCCCCCCTTCCTTTGCTGGTCAATCAGAGGACCACCCCTGATTTGGGGCAACATTTTTCTTTAAACTCTATTCTTTTTCTCCCATTCCTCTGTATGTAGTTCTTTGCATTCTCTACCTTCTTCTGACAAGGCACTTATATATAATTAGCAATCCTCAACACAGGTGGTCGTTATGTGTACTTGATACAAAGTTATTTATTCAAATGGTTTGCTATTTTTGTTTATTCTATTCTTCTTCATCGTCACAACTATTATTTGTGCCCAGTATTTTTTTTTCCAATGATTGCATCTGTTGTGTCTTTATACATTTATTGTTGTTCCGATGATGCCATTAAAACCAGTCCTTGTATGCGAATTGCAATCTCTAATTGAAGCAAGTCTGTTAGAGCAAAAATCACATACATGTAGCAACGGTATCAAGCCCTAAACTACCCAAACAATCCCTGATGTCCCTCCCCCTTTCCATAATGCCACCCCTTACGACAAATACTTGTTTGTTACTATTTCCAACACTCACACATCAACATCTGGCCACGAATCATTTCACTTTCTTGTACGATAGCCCCCTATCACACACAGGCATACCTTTTTCTTGAATATGACATCGTTGAGATCCATTCCATCAATAAACTCCATGACAATCAAAGCCTGTCCGATTCTATGACCGACGGCCATTAAGGATACAATATTCGGATGTCTAGCACGTCTGAAAAAATTATGAGAGACGATTAATGAAACCTTGATAAAATATTCGGATGTGGACTATAAAGCAAACAAACATCCTGTGTTTACAACGGATGAGACAGAATATCACTTCCTTGACAATGTAAATACCGTACACCGTCTCCCAAGCTTCAATCGGAAATAAATGTAATTGTTGGTCCCATCACTTTCACCAACAATATTATTTGCATGATGTAATAGGCAAATTATGTGGATATATTGCCAACGCATTTGATGTGTAATGAGAAATGTATTATTTTCAAGGGGTTAACATAAAAAAAAGAGTTATTCCTTCCTTAAATATCTTCACCCCGCCCTATTCTCTACAACCCTTCCCCAGAATGTTTCCTCTCCTATTTTCATCAACTAACCTTTCCACATCATCCCCTCCCCCCTTTCCTTGTCTTCACCACTCCCCACTCCCCTTCCCTCCCCCAGATCCTCCACCCCCTTTCTTCCCTTTTCAACCTTAACTTAATTTCTTCCCATCCCCAACTTAATCAGAACTTACTTTCTTCTTTACCCTAACTTAATCAAAACTTACTTTCTTCTTAACCCTTACCTGATCCAAAATTATTTTCTCCTTCATGCTACATGGACCTTAATCTGAAATTCTTAACCCTAACTTTATTCTGTCTTATTTTCTTCTTAACCCTAACTTAATCAGAACCCATTTTATTCTCAACCCTTACTTAATCCAAACTTTTTTTTTTCTTGACCCTATCTTCATCCAAATTTATATTCTTCTTAACCCTATCTTAATGTGAAATTATTTTTCTTATCAATCCTTACTTAATCAGAACTTATATTTTTCTTAACCCCAACCCTAACTTACTTATGAACAAAGACCTCTTTCTCCACTTCATCGTCTTTGCTACCAGCTGAAGAGATGATCTTTACCGCCACTGTAGTCCCTCTCCAAACAGCTTTCTTCACCTCACCAAACCCGCCTTGCCCGACTGTTTTCCCCAAATTAAGCTCATCTGGGCTGATAATATGGACCCCTCCGAAATCTTTGTCCCCTGAAGATGAACAAGGTAAAAGATGGATATCATTATACACTGCACGCACAGATTCCTGGTGCGTGTTTCATAAAGCTATTCATAAGTTACAAAAGATTTTTTGAACGATTGGCGACCTTTTTTTAGGAAATACATCAACACCGATGAAAATCTGGGGTGTTTCCCAAAGATTTAGGTGTGACTTAAATTCGTACTTAACCCTAAGAAGACTGGGGAGCTGATTCAGCCCCCCCCCCTCAACATTTTTCCCAATAAATCCGCTGCGTGAACTTTTTGACCGCGTCGCTTGCTGACTTTTTACTTTCAAGTCTCGCGCAACTTTTGAGACCAAAATTGTGACCCCCGGGTACGCGGTTCCGAAATTACGCAACATTTGGTAAGTGCATGTAGACCTAAAATTGCTCAAAAACGTGAATTTGTGTACAAATCCATTGCAAATAGTGTTTTTAGCCAAAATTCATAAAATGTATCATTATTTAATTTTACTTAAAATCAATTAATTCTATCTTGTTTGTGGTCAAAATAAAGTCCCCGACAATTTCCATTGAAAAAACAATAAAAACCAAAAAGTCGGAAAAAAAAAATACATGAAAGAATTAAGAAAACAATAAAATACATAAGAATATAAATGTGATATTGACATGCCTATAAAGAATATATGATACAAAAATTAGCATTTTAGGGGCATTATTTTGTTCATAAGAGCAAACTTATGATTTTACGCATAAATTAGCATAATTATTGAGAAATGAGATTTTTCGCAGAATTTGATAATACATGTATAGTTTTGTAGATAATGCCATGGGTAATGCGCGTGCCAATTTTCGTCGCGATCGCGCGATCAACGGCCGAGATCATAAGGGGGGGCTGAATCAGCCCCCCCCCCCCCCCCCGTCTTCTTAGGCATCGAAATAGCCCAGTCTATTTAGGGTTAGGGCCACCACGCACATGATATCAAATGCGCATCTGAGCATGATTTGACCAATGCGGTCATGCCTTTTATACCGCAGCAACTGGGAACTAAAGCGCGACTCTATTAAAGCCACAATTAAATCTTTAACCCTCTAGCACCTACAGATTCCTATGCATAATGGCAATTACTCACTGGAGGAAACAATAAAACTGGTAATAAGTAGGCATTGTTCCAAACAAATTGAAATATTTTTTTATAAATTTACTTTTGTTCATTACAAGTTATATTTATTTTGTAGCATAGGACCTGTTGAATAGAATGGTACATGGCAAAGTTCAATCAGATATACGAATATTGACCTTTGACAATCGTTTGCAGAGCGAGAAGAAAAAAAAAAGTTCGGGTTTCAGCCGCCCCAGTCCCACGCCTTCAAAAAAAGGTAAAGTATCACTGACAGAATACTAAAGTTTTCGCCAAATCTTGGATCAAATATGTCAAAAATTAATTCCAACTCACATCTAGATGTCACTCTGTGTGATATCCAACGTTTTGATGAACATATAGCAAGGCCCGAGCTTCTTCGGCGAAGTAAGTGGTTTTCCGAGACATGGACGCAGCCATCTTTGCTGAGATCAACTGCGCAACAGTCTGGAACTTGCTACACACCGATGCATGTCAATCGGTTTTTCTCTATTATACTCAATATATAGGAGCATACACTTTTCTATGCAGATCTATGTAGCAGCCAACCTATACGGTATGCACACGCAATATTACCACGGTAAATCATAGACAAGAGATACTATAGCGCAAAGAAAACGTACGGACGGTTAAGGGCGGTTCAGTGTGTAATAGGAAGGGCGGTCTCGGGCGGTTTAGGTGCTAAAGGGTTAAGCAGTTCATAAACTTAGGCATGATTTTACCCACGACTGGAACATGTTCATAGGTCCTTAAATCAATTACAAAGGGATATATGATATCACGTAGCGTTAGAAAGGATCACCAATCGTGATTTAAGTCATTCGTATCTTACAAACAGCTTTATGAAACATCTACCTCGTGTGTGTCATTTCTACATACTTCATTCAATTTAGAATTTCCAAGCAGAGGAAGGGATTTGATTACCCTGTAACACGCTCCGTTCATAAGAAAGTTATGTGTTTTTTTTTATTTAACACAAACGTAGGAAAAACACAAGTTCATGTTCTGTACCTCGCTTCTTCTGTGGCTTTTGACGTTTCTCTCCAGAGGCTTTCTCTTCCTGCTCATCCTCCTTCGTCACTTCCTTCTTTTTCTCCTCTTTCCTTTGCTCTTTCCGTTTGTCCTCTCTTTCCTCCTCCTTCTTCTCGTCAAAGTGAACTTTAGCCTCGTCTTCATGTTCTGGTACATCCTTGTCCCTATACCAAATCAAAATTTCAAAAATTTCAAAAAGCTGCTAGAATGTGATATTCTATGGAAAGAGTATAGCAGTATAAAATTATGCAGCATTACTACATTTCTGATGCCAAATATTAAAGTTGCAATGAGATAACGAAGAAGAATTTGTTGTGGTCATTGTCCTCAAATAATTGTCTCATGTGTCTTCAGCAAGTCTGGCAAATGTAAGAAACAATTGGAATGACTCTGGCAGTCTCGCCTGCATTACGTGATTCAATGTAGCAGCAGTTCTGACTTTCAGTGCTGACTTTGAAAATGACTACAGAATAATTATTCACAAAACCACCATTCATATGATAACAAAGTACTAGATGTTCATTGACCATGAATTACATTTGACATTGATCATGAGACCTTAAAGACCTTTGCAAGACGATCAGTGATAACCAATTATCCTTTACAATGTATGTCCACATTTCATGAACTAGATCCATAAACTTTCAGTTATGATGGCAATACAACAAATACCCACAACATGGCCAAAGCTAATTGACCCTACATGACCTTTAACCTTGTTCATGTGACCAGAAACTCGGGCAGGATGTTTGGTAATCCTTGATTACCCTTATGTCCAGGTTACAGGAACTAGGTCCATATACTTTCTAAGTTATGACATTTCGAAAACTTAACCATAGGTTAAGATTTCGATGTTGATTACCCAACAAGTTCATTGACCCTAATAACCTATGACCTTGCTTCAAATTGGATGTTGTTTTCACTGTAGGCCTACTGTATTGCTTTACTGCCAACGTGCTAAATGAATTATTCACAATTTTAATAGAGTGCATTTACTGTGCGATATTGATAGCAAACTTTCATCTTACGGTTTGATTCCAGCGACCCTCATCAAAGCATTCAACAGCAATGGTTCCTCATCCAACAGCTCAAAAGGGGTGTGGCCATTCTTATTTTTTATTGTGACATCACTGCCATGCTGGATAAAGTAGGCAATGAGGGCATCTCTGGGCGTGGTGATTGCCGTTTCCTTGACCTCCTTGCACACCTGTAGAAATGGTTGGGATAAATTTGATAATGCGGTAAAATATGTGTATATACATCTACACTAATACTGCACACTCTAAATTGGCAACACTATAAATACAACAAAATCACTATTTATTAATGCAAAGTGGCAACCTTTCAGTAAACTCATTCTAATATACTTAAGTTTGACTCATGATATATGAATATTCTACTCTTTTGTTAAAGTATGGCAATGTAAAGAAAATAAATGATTTTGCCAATTAAAGGAGCAAAGGAAATCACTTTTGGCCTTATGAATGGTGGGCATCTACATACATGTACCTCTATAGATCAATTTGAAATCAGATTTTTTTTTTTAGATTAAAGTCAATTGTTGTTAACAAGCATTGGAAGGCATTTTTTTTTTATTTGTGAAGATTTCATGAGAATCATCGAAGACTTAGTCACAATACCAGTACATGTATGTTCAAATACAAAGTTTGACGCATCTTTAAGAAAGGATCCCATCAGGCGCGGATCCAGGGGGGGGCTCAGGGGGCACGTGCCCCCCCCCCCCCTTTTGAGAAGCAAAATTAGAAAATTTGTAATGTAAAAATGCCAATAAAGCAGACGTAAATTTTTTCAGGTACGAAATACCCTTAATTTGGTGTTGAAAACCTTTTTTTTTTTTTGGCTTGTCAAAATTTTCCTCCAAAAAATTTGCCCCCCCCCTTTTGGAAAATCCTGGATCCCATTACTGTGTAAAGTTGTGCATAACTTACAAACAAGTTGATTTAGTAAATGCAATTAAGCAAAATAATAAATGGTTATCAGAATTGGATGTAAAATAACAGCGGTAAAACATTTATAATTTTGCATGATATTGTCTGCAAGTTTGTGTGACCCAACTGCTCTAATGATTCCAAAATATCACTTTGCCAACCGCTCAAATTGTTACATTCTTATCCATCCATTTTGACTGACAAAATGTTCACTGGTTCAGATGGATTTATCAAAAGACATCTTTGAAATAAAATGCCAACAACACACTAGGACACCGTTCTCACTACCTTCCTAAAACTAGTTTACTGGAAACTAGTTAACGTGAAATGAGAACGGTCAAAGCGATCTTGGAAGCGATCTTCCAAACCGGTTCATAAAACCACCTCGCGATGTAGTTTTCGAGATTGCTTTGCCTCGTTAAACTAGTTTTAGCGTAAGTGAGGACAAAACCGTTCTTCATGAAGCGATCTTCGCACATTTTGAGCGCGCTTCTCCACACGACAGGTGTAGAATGCCTACGCTGCGGTTTCGAATTTTGCGCCAAACTTGTCAGCCCACTGAATGCGTTCCCATAGCAACAAGATCACTCTACGTGAAGTGATTTTGTAAACCACTTTCAGGTGATCAAATGGGAACGCTAGCTAACAAAGCGATCTTCCAAACTGGTTTCCCGAACCGGTTTCCAGTAAACTGGATTTAGAAAGCGTAATGAGAATGGTGTCTTTGAGGTGGCACATGAAAATGAGAAAAATACCTTTTGCAATTCCGGAGTATCTTGGACAAATTTCTGTCCATTCTTTCGTCTCCTTATGGATAGATGTAAGACGGTGTCGCCATCCGTGTCCTTGAGGTTGATCGCCGCACCATGGTTGACCAGAAGTTCAACTAGCTCAGAGTAACCCTGCCAGGTCGCTAAGTGGAGGGGCGTGGAGTGACCTTCACCCGCATTGATAGTTGCAGGCTTATTCAAGAGGTTCAAGAAAATAGAAAGTGCTTATTATTCTGCCATCTTTTACAGTAATACATGCATGCATGCACCATTTTTAATTTCTACTGTGTGTATCACTCATGAAGGACGATTGTGATGATGATGATGACGACGACGATGATGATGGTAATGATGATGATGATGGTGGCGGTCGCTGTGGTGTTGGCCGTGGTGTTTGTGGTGGTGGTAATGATGATGATAAGGATGGTGATGATGATGATGATGATGATGATGGAGGTGATGATGATGATGATGATGATGATGACAATTACAATGATACTATTGCTGGTGATGATGGGGGTGGTGGTTGTGGTGGTAATGATGATAAGGATGGTGATGATGATGATGAAGATGATTATGATGATAACGATAACGATGATACTGTTGCTGGTGATGATGGTGGTGGTGGTTGTGGTGATAATGATGATGATAAGTATGGTGATGATGATGATGGAGGTGATGATGATGATGATGATGATGATGACGATTACAATGATACTATTGCTGGTGATGATGGGGGTGGTGGTTGTGGTGGTAATGATGATAAGGATGGTGATGATGATGATGAAGATGATGATGACGATAACGATGATACTGTTGCTGGTGATGATGGTGGTGGTGGTTGTGGTGATAATGATGATGATAAGTATGGTGATGATGATGATGATGATGATGATGGAGGTGATGATGATGATGATGATGATGATGACAATTACAATGATACTATTGCTGGTGATGATGGGGGTGGTGGTTGTGGTGGTAATGATGATAAGGATGGTGATGATGATGATGATGAAGATGATTATGATGATGACGATAACGATGATACTGTTGCTGGTGATGATGGTGGTGGTGGTTGTGGTGATAATGATGATGATAAGTATGGTGATGATGATGATGATGATGATGATGGAGGTGATGATGATGATGATGATGATGATGATGATGACGATTACAATGATACTATTGCTGGTGATGATGGGGGTGGTGGTTGTGGTGGTAATGATGATAAGGATGGTGATGATGATGATGATGAAGATGATTATGATGATGACGATAACGATGATACTGTTGCTGGTGATGATGGTGGTGGTGGTTGTGGTGATAATGATGATGATAAGTATGGTGATGATGATGATGATGATGGAGGTGATGATGATGATGATGATGATGATGATGATGATGATGATGATGATGATGACGATGACGATGATACTGTTGCTGGTGATGATGGCGGTGGTGATTGTGGTGGTAATGATGATAAGGATGATGATGATAATGATGATGATAAGGATGGTGATGATGATGAAGATGATTATGATGATGATGATGATGGAGCTGATGATGATGATGATGACGATTACAATGATACTATTGCTGGTGATGATGGGGGTGGTGGTTGTGGTGGTAATGATGATAAGGATGATGATGATGATGATGAAGATGATGACGGTCATGACGATTACGATGATACTGTTGCTGGTGATGATGGTGGTGGTGGTTGTGGTGATAATGATGATGATAAGTATGGTGATGATGATGATGATGATGGAGGTGATGGTGATGATGATGATGATGATGATGATGACGATAACGATGATACTGTTGCTGGTGATGATGGCGGTGGTGATTGTGGTGGTAATGATGATGATAAGGATGGTGATGATGATGATGATGATGATAATGGTGATGGTGATGGTGATAATGATGATGATAATGATGGTGACGAGGTTGGTGGTAATCACTGGCGGATCCATGGGGGCACAGCCGGCCCATGCCCATCCTTTTGAGAGGCACAATTTGTAATGTAAAAAAGCCGTTAAAACCGAAGTGTGCCCCCCTCCCTTTTGTTTTAAAAGTGAAGACCTTTTTTTGGGGGTAGAAATGTCCTTTTCCTCAGGAAAATGTGCCCCCCCCCCTTTTGGATAATCCTGGATCCACCCCTGGTGGGAATGATAATGCTGCGGCTGTTGACGACAATAACAATTGATGCTAATTTCTCCTT
The DNA here is from genome assembly GCF_037042905.1 of Lytechinus pictus. Lineage (NCBI taxonomy): Eukaryota > Metazoa > Echinodermata > Echinoidea > Temnopleuroida > Toxopneustidae > Lytechinus > Lytechinus pictus. The sequence goes on from NC_087258.1 coordinate 22,598,533, forward strand.
GTATAATTCCATGAATTTAAATTTGGCTCTTCTCCAAATGAAGCAATTCAACCTCATGTTTAAAAAATCATTTTCATTCCCGCAGAATTTACAACGGGACTAACCCGAGTAAAATAAACCAAATAACCACCATCCACACTCTCCCAGAGCTTTCTGGTTAAGAAAAACTCCCAAATGAAACTACATAAAACTAATATTCCTGTGACAACACTGACTACTTTTATTTGTCTGAAAGCTATACTCTTCCGAATTGTGCTGCATTGTGGGATAATAGCAGTTTGGCTTCAGCTGCCACCATAGGCGGCGGAAGCGTGGGGAACGGGGGGGGTCCTGTCCCCCCTAAATTTGAGGTGGGGGGTTCTGTTGATAACCTTTTTTTTTTTTGCTTATCAAAAAATGTTGTGGTCCCCCCCTAAAAAAAAATTTTTTTTTTTTGTTTTTGTTTTTTTGCTTGTCAAATTTTTTACCTGTGTCCATCCAAAAATTTCAGGTGGACCCCCCCTAAATTTTTTGGCTTCCGCCGCCAATGGCTGCCACCCCTACATGTATCTCTTGATTTGCTCTGTAAATTGTGAAGAGTATACCGTCACAGGTGATAAATGACATCATCGAATTTAAATCAATCTGTTTCGTTGTTTCATGGGAATTATACACAGGCCTACATACATGTAGGGACTTCCTAATACTCATCATATCTTTGTGCTTGTACTGTTTATTATGATATACATGTATGTAAGTTTACAACTTTCAATAAATTAATGTTTTCCTTGTCATTTTCATTATTATTCTTAAATTTGTTTATCATAAAATTGTTATAATTCTCTTAGTGACCTGTACATTCTTTTTGTATTTGATTGAATGTAACAAAAACAATAGTTTGTTCTGTATCCATAAGCTTTCCATATTCCTTTAAAAGGTTGAACCAGCGATGTACTGTAATCAAGTCGAGTCAACTCGGACCAAGTCAGAGTCATTTGGTGTTCGAGTCACAAGTCAGGTCGAGTCATCAGTGGTTCGAGTCGGAAGTCAAGTCAAGTGGAAATGGGGTGAGTATCAAGTCGAGTCAAGTCATTCTTCAGACAAACTAAAGTCAAATTGAGGTCGAGTTGAGTAAAAAATTGGATTCAAGTAGAGTTGAGTCGAGTTTGGTCATTACAACGACTTACCAAGTGAATGATTTCACTTACCAAGTTGATGAGAACACGTGAAACTTCAAGATGATTGTTGACAGCAGCAACATGCAGAGGAGTAAAACCATCATCCTTCTCAATAAGAGCTAGAGACGGGTCCTTAGCAACCATCAGTTTCACCGCCCTAACAACAAAAAGAGGAAAAACAATTGAAATTCAGGTTATCAACATGTTTTTAAAGTGTGTCATTTAACTCACAGAGGTACAAAGCTTTTAATTTCAAATTAGTCTTCTTTTGACCTTCAAATTGGCACCAATCATTAATAATATTCTATTCATTTCCATACTTGGAAAAAAAACTCTTCAACCCATGGAAGTACACAGCTTTCAATAATCGTTTTTATTCTTCAAATTGGCAACAATCATTGATTTTCCATTCATTTTCATACTTTGAAAAATAAAACTCAATCTTTAACTCATAGAGGTACACGGTTTCATAAGTTCAAAATTAGTCTTCTTTTGATCTTCAAATCGGCAAGTCATTTAATTTCTATTTTCACACTTTGAAAAAAACTCTTTAACCCATTGAGATACACAGCTTTCATGAGTTTAAAATTAATATTCTATTGATCCTCAAATTGGCAGTAGTCATTTAATTTGTATTATTTCATACTTTGAAAAAAAAAACTCTTTACTCCAAAGGTACACTGCTTTAATGAGGTCAGAATTAATCTCCTTTTGATCCTCAAATTGGCAAGAGTCTTTTAATTTCTATTCATTTTCATACTTTGAAGAAAAAAAATATGGATAGAATCTTCATTGATAATGAATTAATAAAATCATCTCGGCTTTAGCAGTTCACAAAGTGAAGGTATGGTCAGGAGAGAAATGGGGTTCTGGCATTAAAAAAAAGCCGGATTGGTGGTATTGATTGTACAATGGAATTGTAAAATTTGTAGAAAAAGTTCAATCCAGGTGGGGGCGTCGTGGTCTAGTGGTTATGATGCTTGTCGATTCTAGGCCATAGCTTGTTAACAGCAAGAAATTTACCCACATTGTGCTGCACTCAACCCAGGTGAGGCTAATTGGTACCTGGTAGGAATTTATTCCTTGAAACACAGTGCATGTAACAGCTGCTCTGCTAAAGCCAGGGTAATTATGCTGCATCACTGTAGAGCGCTTAGAGGCTTCTGATAAAAGTAAGTACAGTATTAATAATAATAATAATAATAGCTGGATTTATAAAGCGCTTTTTGCCTGAGGATACAAAGCGCTGCTATTATTACCCCGGCTTTAGCTTGAGCTACCATCACCGGCGCTCAGTGCATGCAAGGAATTAATCCTGCCCGGTACCCATTCACCTCACCTGGGTCGAGTGCAGCACAGTGTGGATGAATTTCTTGCTGAAGGAAAACACGCCGTGGCTAGGATTCGAACCCACGACCCTCTGTTTGAAAGGCAAGAGTCAGAACCACTAGACCATGGCGTGTCCAATAAGTGCTATATACATGTAAGCAAGCATAATTATTATTATTCACTTACTCCAGACAGTTCCTTTTAGCAGCATAATGGAGGGGTGTAAACCCAGCGTTGGTCCTGAGCTTGAGATCAGCCGACTGATGATTGGCAAAGAGCGGCCACATCTTTGTGGCTTTCTGTTTGATTGCCAGGTGGATAGGGAGATAACCATCATTGTCCTGAAAGAAAATAAATATATATATATATATATATATATATATATATTGCATTACCAATGCAATACAACTTCTTTTGAGATATAATTATATTATTTTGAAATATATGCATTATTATACATTTTGGGATATACATGTATGTATTATACAGCACACATAACACAATATGTCTACATACTTTCAAAAAATTGTTTGTAATAAAAATCTGTGTTAACTTAATTGATTTTAATAGCTATTGGATAATCCTAATTAAACATTACCGGTGTAAAACATTTTTTTTTAAGATATACCTATATTTAGTAAATTAATCCAAATATATACATGGTAATTGTAAAGCCATTATGTCTTTTACATCTTCAGATACCTGAAGAAGGCCCAACTAAATGGCCGAAAGCTTGTACTAATAAAAGTTGAAGAAATCCAGGCTACGGCTCTAGCTTCAATGCTTTTTGAGCTTCTTCGCCAATATATTACTCACTGAAGCACCTACGCAATGTTTAGGTCCTTGCTCATCACAATTTTATATATATATATATATTTATATATATATTGGATGGCTCAGAATGGAATACTACTAAGATTTCAAGAGTTTGGGAAAATATTCCACGAATCGCAGATGAGTGAAATATTGGCCCTAACAAATGGAATATTTCTGGTACATGTATTTCATGAAATAATATTTTGATGTTATCAAAATTACATGTATGTAATATTGAAAAAATATTGAATATTCGACGATGGTTTTTATGATTACAGTATGTTTATATATCGCGCTAACCCGATATACCAAAAATATTGTCGATTACGAAAATTTATCGCTAGTTATTGACCATAAGTGCTGCTCTGTACTGCTTCCGAGTTTAAACCTTGGAACTTCATAAGGTTGTACCCAAATGCCTGCTATTTATATCGATGATAGTCTCACTTTCATTTCCTGCTTCCCTGCTCTCAAGGAATTGTAGATCATATAATGAATGTATATCATGAATTTTCAGACAAGGCAATATTTTGCTGGCAATAATCAACCTAACATTTAAATCAAATATCGACCGAAACTACCCACTATACCTGCATATTGACACTGCCGCCATGTTTGACCAGAACCTCCGCACACGAAAGGTGTTCTTTGTGGGCGCAGATATGAAGAGGTGTTCGTCTCTTGCTGTTGGACGTGTTGACGTACGCCTTCCGTTCCAACAAAAACTCTGCCACGGACGGATTATTGCTGAGTGAAAGTTCAAAATATGACATTGATTTCAGTTGTGTTCTACCGGTATATGAATTGAGATCGATCTCAAAAGATGCAATTGATCCAAATCAATCAGAACTTTTGTTGCAACTTAAGAGACAAGGTCCACTTGCACTCCTCGAATCAGTTATATCGGGAGGAGAGACCTGCGGGTCATAGTGATTCAGTTCGCTTGTCACCTCCCAAGCACAGGTGACGCCAAACAAATAATAATAATCAGAAGGTTGTGGATTCAAATCCTACTTCAGGCACTAATTTCCTTCAGCAAGAAATTTACTCACAATTGCTCAACTCAACCCAGGTGAGGTGAATGGGCACCCCCTAGAATTTATTCCTTGAATGATTTTGTGCCTACATGGTGGCTATAGCAGCCGGGGTTTAATAATATGATACCATGCAGAGTATGTGTATAGAAGAGCATATGCATAGATGTTGTGCTATATAAATTACATCATTACCATATTATTTTGGTGTTGTTTTTGTCATTGTTGTTGCTGTTGTTAGTAGTAGTAGTAGAAGTAGTAGTAATAGTATTAGAAGTAGTAGTAGTATTAGAAGTAGTAGTAGTGGTAGTAGTAGTAGTAGTAGTAGTAGTAGTAGTAGTAGTAGTAGTAGTAGTAGTAGTAGTAGTAGTAGTAGTAGTAGTAGTAGTAGAAGTAGCAGTAGTAGTAGTAGAAGTAGTAGTAGTAGTAGTAGTAGCAGTAATAGAAGTAGTAGAAGTAGAAGTAATATCATTACTATTATCATTGCTGTTGCTTTAATTATTATTATCATTATCATTTTAACTATCATTATTTTTATCATCATCATTCATTTATTTTCATTATTATTATCATTATTATTATTCTTATTATCATTATCATCATCATGGGGGCATTGTGGTCTAGTGGTAAGGACTCTCGGCATGTTTTCCTTCAGCAAGAAATTTACCCACATTGTGCTGCACTCAACTGTAGGCAGCGGACTATAGCCGGGGTAATAATAATAATAACACTATTGCAATGCAGAGTTGAGTATATACTGTACATATAGAAATTGCGCAAAATAAATGTACAATTGTTATTATCATCATCATAATCGTCACCATTATAAATTGGATTGTCCTATATGTATGTAATCTCTAGGACTTACCCAATAACTGCAAAGGCAAGGGCAGTATCCCCATCACTATCTTTATGCTCCAGGGAAGCATGAGCGTCTACTAGGAGTTGAACGATGGGTAGGGAGCCCTCATGTGACGCCACCTGAAGAGCTGAGCGTGCCCTGTGTGTGGCACTTGCCTATTCACAATGAGAAAATTATTTTATTACTTCCATTCATTAACAACAAAATACAACCGCATTTTGTAACCAGAAAGTTTGTATCCACATTGGTCTAATAGCATAGGGTATAAATCTCAAATTACATTTACTATTGTGGTATTAGACCTATTGAATATTAGACCAAATGGGTATTGTCTAACTGGAAATTAATTGAAATAGCGAATCAAACCAAATGGAAAATGGACAAAGTGGTAGAGACCAAATGATTAGTCAACCACTGGCTTTTAGACGAGCTGTATTCAAGTAATTGAATCAAGTATTCTGTAAGATTTGTGAAAATCTTTGACTTTCTTGATTTCCTAATCAAAAACTATGTTTTATGAACATCAGAAAAGTATAGATATGAGGTATAGTATGTTTACCAATTTTGGATTCTGCTTCAGGAACTCTTTCACTGCTTCAATGTTTCCTGCCGCAGCAGCTTTGACCATCTGCTTCTCATCTGATTTTGCATCTGCGACAATGAAGAGTCGTTGAATCTCAATAATAAACACTACTGAAACACATTTTCCTGCTAATGGGAGGACTCATGGATAATGTTCTTGTGCCACTTGAGGACTACCTTTTAAGACGTCAATTTCAGTTCTTTAGAATGTCAGTTCCACTCAGCGGCAACTCATGTCGTTCATAATTTACTTCAAGAAAGGATCACCAGTCGTTTGTAAAGTCGCTCGTGACTTACAAACAGCTTCATGAAATACCCACCTGGGGGGTGTTTCACTAAAATTTAAGAATTTAAAAACGACTTAGTCGCACTTAAAGGTCAAGTCCACCCCAGCAAAATGTTGATTTGAATAAATAGAGAAAATCAAACTAGCATAACATTGAAAATTTCATCAAAATCGCATGTAAAATAAGAAAGTTATGGCATTTTAAAGTTTCGCTTATTTTTCACAAAACAGTGATGTGCACAACTCGGTGACATGCAAATGAGTCAGTCGATGATGCCCATCACTCACTATTTCTTTTGTTTTTTTATTGTTTGAATTATACAATATTTCATTTTTTACAGATTTGACCGGAGGGACCGACTTGACTGAACCATATAGTATTATACAATGTTAATTCCACATGTATAGGGAGGAATTAATCACTGTTTCACTTGACAATGAGGAGAAATTTAGAATATTTTATATTTCATATAATAAAATACAAAAGAAATAGTGAGTGGATGACGTCATCTGCCTCCTCATTTGCATACCGACCAGGATGTGCATACAACTGTTTTGTGAAATTAAGCGAAACTTTGAAATGTCATAACTTTCTTATTTCACATCCGATTTTGATGAAATTTTCTATTTTATGCTTGTTGGATTTTTCTCTTTTTATTCAAATAAATTTTTTGTTGGGGTGGACTTGTCCTTTAAATGTCCAGTTGTGTGCTGAATAAAATATTGGTCAAATCATGCTTTATAGATGACGCACACTACTGCGTATTAATCAATAAGATTGCGCATTAAATAATAATGTGCGCGTCATTACTAAGCATGACATTAAGTCGTACATAACTCTATGTGAAACACCCCCCAGGTTCCCAAACAAGTGCAAGACTTGATAAAACATCTTGTCCCAAAAGCTTGTGACAACATAAGGCAGTTGGACAACAATCACAAATTTTGTGCAGTCAATTTAACCTCACCCCACAACTGGATTCAAATAGGGTTGAAACAAAATAAGCCACTCATTTTATCCTAACTTCATAATGAATGAGCTATAATTACCTTGAAGTTTAAGGTTGAGTTCTGACATGGTTGCTCCCTTCAGCTTCTCTTTGATCTTTTCCATTACCCTATGAACTGCTTCTTTGTCGTCTGCACCGGCAGGCTCTGGAATTGGAACCGGTTTGGAACCAACCTTTGGAGCTAGAAGGAGTAATGAACATCATAGTTGATACAAATCTGTTGGGGTTTTTTTCTTCTGCAGCATTATACAAATGATACATTGGTTAGAGTGGGTCAGTAGGAACTGTGTGCACAAGGTAACTTTGGCATGGTCCACGAGGCGCAGCCGAGTGGGTTTAGACCGTAATGCCAAAGTTACCACGTGCACACAGTTCCTACTGACCCACGAAAGAAACCCATGCATCATCTTTTTTATAGAATGGAGAAATTTTATTGAATAAACCACAAAAATTAATGATTTACAGGATGCATGATAATTTCATGCGTCCAGTAAATTGAATTTTCCCAAACGCATGAGTTTTTTACCGGATGCATGAAAATTCTAAAATGTAATGCAGACCCTTTACAACACTGGACAACATCAATTTGTATGCCTTACCTGATAATATGTTGGCACAAAGGCATTTTTATACTCAATGCCAGATACAGCTTTGCATTGACTTAGTCTTTAGGCAGCCTCAGACCCCCAGCAGCTGTGTGTGTATGCCCGGGGGTTCGCCGGGGCCAGTGCATAAGGCTACCGCCTCAGCTGCCGGCTGCCTGGGCCTGCTGCAGCGTCTAACTTAGCTAGCTTGGCTGTGCACAGCCAGCCCAGGGCAGTAGATCGTATATCTGGACTACTCAACTAACCAGCGACAGGCATATTAGCTAATATGACCATTATTTGTACTTACTGACCATTTTGCATCCTTTATTTGATTCCTTCAGCCTCTTGATCGAAAGTTCAAAATTTTGACGTAAATTTTGACAAGCGTAACAATACATGCGCGATGATATCACAATGAATTTTTTGGGCGATATCTTGTTTACAGTGGATATCGTTTTCATTATCGGGATATCGTGCATGCAGCCCAGTAAAAATTCTTGCATAGCTCTCAACCAATCAGATTGCAGGGATATTCTCATCCATTCTATAATACGGCATGATAGATGTACAGTAGGAGGTTCAACTCTTTGTTAAGGAGATGAATCATTCAGGGCAGAGTGGCCAACCTTTAAAAGTAAAAAGCAGTAATCCGGAAGCTCAAAAGTCCTAATTCTGCGATAAAAGTCACAATTTTCATACATGCCAAGCGTTATTATAAATTTCTTAGAAGAGGTAATATAGAAGAGGTGCACAATGCGCATACATGTATATGCCAAGCTTGCCAACCCTACAGGATGGTTGTCAGGAATATTTATCCAGAGTGCTACATAACTTTTGTGGAAACACTATAGCCTGTGGAGGAGCCGTGGTGTAGTGGTTCTGATTCTCGCCTTGTAAACAGAGAGTCGTTTGTCCGAATCCCACCGCTGTCTGGCGTCCTTTGGCAAGGCGTTAATCCACACTTTGCCACTCTCGACCCAGGTGCTACATGGGCACCCAGTAGGATGTGGAAGTCATTGTAGCGCTTGTCCAGTATGTGTGCACCTCACCGGCGACTGACTGGAATACTCCCCAGGGAGTGGAGGAATGACTGCTTGAATCCGATGACCGGGGTAATAATATATCTGTAAAGCGCTCAGACACGTAGTTCCGATGTATTAAGCACTATATAAAAAAGCGGATTATTATTACTATCATTAGCCTGCCTGGTCAGGCAAGTACATTTTGCATCTCGCGATGTATTACTACGTGGGTATTAAATGTGTACATACCTATTCTACCTAAACTTGCTCAAATGCGTAATAATTACTGGTCAAAAGCGTAATGGCGTAATTTGACATGAAAATCGTAAATAATTATGACTTTTTCTTAATAGTTGGCGGCATTTGGGGTGATCTTTATTCTGTAACATCTTCGTCTTTGCATCCATGGATCACAACTTGTGCTTCCACTGATGTGTCAGACAGTATTTCTAACAAATCAATTCCTATATACAAAAGGGCAAAATGGATAGAGTACCCATCACGAGTTTGATCCCAAGCCATGTCACAGCTTTGAACCTTCTTCATCCTAGCCAGGCACTTGACGTATTAGAGTGGAGAAGCCTGATAGTAACGGATTATATGATGTGCGGCTTGCTAGAAGATCAGCTAATAGCTAAAGTGACCACTCTGGGTGAATAAAACATTATCAATCGATGTAATGTTGGATGAACAGCAGGTTGCTGGGACTGAGTTGGCTCAAACTTTGTTAGAATATTTGATGGCTAATGGAAATTCAGGTGAGATATGAAAATGAAGGAATTGGCATTGAAAGGCAAGAAATAAGTGAGAGAGGAGAATAATCTCTCACGAGATAAGGTGACATCCTTGAAAGGACTAGGAAACAAGATGAGATGTGATGACTTGAGAGTCAAAGAGTAGATGAAATGAGGGGTTCTGGGGGGAGCGTTTCATCAATATTTTCATCTGACAAGTTGTCGGATTGTCAGATCTGACAACTTTCCTTGAATCTTATTGGCTGAGAAGCAAAGTTACTTTGGTAACTGTCTGATAAAATGGGACTTGTCGGATAAAACTTCTGACAAGTCCTTCCATGAAACGCTCCCCTTGGCAGCTTGACTGTCATCTCGAAAATGACAGTGATGAAATAAGAAGAAAATAAGTACAGTATTTCCTTGCCATTTGAGATGATCTCATATTCTTCATCAATCTTCTTCTCTTCATCCTTCACCTCCTCCTCCCCCTCCTCTTCCTGCTCCTCCACCTCCGGCTCCTCCTCAAGCCCCTCGTCATCTCCGTCTCGTTTTGGAAGGAGGGTCAAGGCAACGTGGTGGTACCTCACAGATTGACCTCTGACCTTAACTTTCACACAGCCGTTGCTGTCTTCCATTTCCACAACTCTGCCTTCCTCTCCCGCCATTTTGCTCTGCAAGGACAAAAATGACACAACGTCAATATTGAAACAGCATAACCGAGGCCATCTATAGAAAATGGAGAATTTGTATCCTTATGGTACAGGATAAGGCCAGCCCCCCCCCCCCCCCTCTCCCTCGACAAGAATAACTAAACTAAGTAGCTGAAGTTTTGTTCAGTAAGCAGCAAATAAGACAAAACACTAAATTGTAATGTGAACCATGGATTCATTTATCAGCCATCACAAGAATTATGTTCGTATATTTTCTTTCTTCGTTTTTCGGCTGAATTCAAATATTCAGGACCTGGCAATATCAAATGAAAAGCAGGAGTGGTGTAATTTTTACAATGATAAACATTGCGAGAGCGAAGAGCGAAGTTGGCACTGTCCGTAAAGCGTTGCCCGTCGAACCAAAGATCATGCGTTCGAGTCTACCCCGGGCAGATGACTGAAGCCAGTGCGTTGTGTGTAAACGTCTCTCCCCTGTTCCATAGATGCAGGCTATGTTACAGTGAAAAACACTCCGTCCTATATATAGGATGTTAAATGAAGGCCCCGTGTAGAGGAGAGTCACCACCTCTGCACGTTAAGAACCCACTGCACTATTCGTATAAGAGTAGGGGGAAACCCCGGTGTAGTGGTCCACCTGCACTCCCCCAATGAGTGATATCGGGTGGAGAGACCTGCTGCGGGTCACAGTGATTCAGCTCGCTTTAAACCTCCCAGGCACAGGTGACGACAAACAAATAATAATAATCATAATAATAATAATTGCAAAGTACTCAAGCATATCTACAATTAGGGGGATATCATCCCCCTAATTAAATGCAAACACACAATTCAATTTTAAAACTAGAATTTTCTGTAGCTTTACAAGTTTCCTACGTGTACACACTCAATTCAATAAGATTATTCATTTCCGTTTTTATTCCATAAAGACATTTTCTGTGAACGATGTCCTTTCGAGGACCATTTCTTTACACTTGGCCTTTACGGAAACTCAAAGTACAGGCAAGAAATTTAACTCACCAATTCAATGCTCTCATTAATCTTCTTGATTTTGCGATGTAAATCTTCAATCATATCCATGTTTGCAGTGATCCTGACTCGATCTCCAATTTTATAAGTGATCACCTGTTCAAGCATCGCAAAGAAAATAAAATAAAAACCTTATTTCTGCATCATATTTACACTTGCAAGTTTGAGATATGGCAAAGCAGCATTGGGGGACCCTTTAATTTTTCAAACATTACTTTAAAACATTTTCAATTTCAAAGTAAATACTTCACATATTTACATTATATATATATATATAACATTATCAAAATTCCTAGAATTAAAAGGCCTAATGGTAAAGACACAAAATGATACAAAACTGTCAATAATGAGCTCATATGTATTTAAGGGCTACCCAAACAAAGAGTGGATTTGAATAAAAAGTATTAAAAAATAACTTTTGTGAAATCTAGGCAAATATTATAAACGCCACAATTCTTGCATATTTTACATCTGATTTGAAATTTTCATTTCGATACGACTCTTTTCATCAACTTTTTGCTGGGGTGGATTGCCCTTTAAAAATGTGGTTCCCATGGTCTAGAACTTTTTAAGCCAAAAAAGAATAAAGTACCACTTTTGCCTGAAAAGAAAAATGCCTTTATATATAATAATGGTCGATATAACAATGCACCATGTCTGTCAAAGATAATCATAATCAAGACTTGATTTATTTCAATTCAAACATAATACAAATTAACATGAATTAGATTAATATTAACTGATGAAAATTATTAAGATAAAATAGATGGCGATTGTTGTGGAGAGAGGAAACAAGAAAGGCAGAGAGAGAGACTGAGAGAAAGGGGAAAAAAAGGGTTTGTTACAATATGATTGTGGGCATACAGAAAAGATATGGAGGCCGTTTCATAAAGCTGTTCGTAAGTTAAGAGCAACTTTAAGAACGACTGGTGAACCTTTCTTACGCGCTAAATAATCACCATTGAACATTTTATACCACAAGAAAGGATTACCAGTCGTTCTTAAAGTCGCTCTTAACTTACGAACAGCTTTATGAAACATCCACCACAGAAGTGAGATTATCCAACGAAAAATGATAAAGACAATGATTTAGATTTATCACAACATTCCAGGCATTTCCTAATTTTTGATACGTTACCTTTTTTAGGGTAAAAGGTGGCATCGTCCATTTGGTCTGGTCATCATAGATCACCTCCACCCACCCTCGCTGGTCAACAGCCTCCACACCTCCAGGTCTTCCCATTTTCTAGATCGAAAGACAATCAAATGGAGAGGATATTGAACTTTGAACCTTTAAATATTGTATTCTATCAATCTCCTTAATAACTTGTGAAGTGCATATTTTCCTTATAATTTCATTTTGTATATTGGATTTTCTTAATGTACCATTAGTTTTATCATTATTACATTGTTTTATGCTAGATGTGCAATTGTTATAGCTTTGTAAATACATACATTTCAGCTTTTTAGCTGCAGTATGTGTATGATTGTTTTACTGGAAATAAATAAACCATGAAATGAAATGAATGAATGGTGGTCCCACCTTCATCTTTCAAACAATGGGTTGTTGGTTCAAGACAAAACCATGGTTTGTTTTCCTTTAGCAATAGAAATTTGGTTCTCTGACATTCATTCCGGCGACAATTGCTCCACTCTAAATTCCACACACTAATCAAATGACCAACTTCAAACTTGGGTTTAACACAATATCCTATCCTAAACATACATGTAATGTAAAACCTTAGTGCAACCCTAACCCTACATCTTAAACGAAATTACAAAAGCCCGGGGCAATTGTCGGATGAGCAAATGTGGTGTCACCAGAAATTCTTCCACATCGTGCTCCATTCAACCCACGTGAGATGAATTATGGGTATCTACATGTATAAACAGAACGTGCCAAGCTGGCGTAATACATGTACATGTAGGGCTATATATTGCACCTTTGAACAGGCAGCTAGTCCAATGGTGCCAGTTAAATGCTAGATATATTATGGAAAATGGTTGGGAAGTATACCTCTACCACGCTATTGTCCCAGTTCTCTCCCGTTTCTTCTTGAAAAATGCTGAGCATCTCCGTATCCATGGCAACCATCACCTTTTCTCCCTTCCTCCATGATTCCAATTCTCCTAGCGATTGAAAAAGTGTAGGAATGAGATGTTAATAAGATATCCTTTTGCTCATCTTTATCGTCCAATTAGCAACATCATTATTGCTATTATATTATCATCATCATCACAATCATCGTCCTTATTAACTTTATCATCATCATCACCTTCATCACAATCATCATCATCAACCACATTCCATCACCATCATCATCATCATCATCATCATCATAATCAAACATCAACATCATCATCATCATCATCATCATCATCACCATCATCATCACCATCATCATCATCGTCACCATCATAATCATCCTCATCACAATCATCATCATCAGTATTTTCATCATCATCATCACTATTAGTACCAACACCAATTCAATATTATCCTACTCCATATCACCATCAGCAACAGCAACAACTTCATCAACATCACAATCATCATCATCATCACCATCATTATCATCATCATCATAAACCGCATCAAAATCATCATCACTGTCATCATCATCAGCATCATCATAATAATCTTCATCATCGACATCACCATCATCATCATTGTAGCCATCATCAACATCATCATCTATCATTAGCTTCTTGAACATCATCATCACCACCATCATCATATCATCAACAATATCATCATCGGCAACATCATAATCAACGCCATCATCACTAGCATCATAAATCATCAACATCACCATAATAAACAACATCATGATCATGATCATCAACAGCATTATCAGTACCATCATCATAAACAAATTCATCACAATTATTACCATCATAATCATCAGTATTTTCATCAACAGCATTATTTCAGCATCAATTATATAATCATAGTCGTTATCATCACTGTCACTACTAATCCTTCTTCTCTAACTCACCATCATGATCATCATCATCATCACCATGGATCATCACCACCACCATCACCACCATCACCACCATCACCACCACCATCACCACCACCACCACCATCATCACCACCACCATCACCACCACCATCACCACCATCATCATCATCATCATCACCACCATCACCACCACCATCACCACCATCACCACCACCATCACCATCACCACCATCACCACCACCATCACCACCACCACCACCACCATCACCACCACCATCACCACCATCACCACCACCATCACCACCATCACCACCACCATCACCACCACCATCACCACCACCATCACCACCATCATCATCATCATCATCACCATCACCACCATCACCACCACCATCACCACCATCACCACCATCATCATCATCATCAACATCATCACCACCATCACCACCATCACCACCACCATCACCACCATCACCACCACCATCACCACCATCATCATCATCATCATCATCATCATCACCACCACCATCACCACCACCATCACCACCATCATCATCATCAACATCATCACCACCACCACCACCATCACCACCACCATCACCACCACCATCACCACCATCATCATCATCATCATCAACATCATCATCACCATCATCAACATCATCATCTTATGTTCTTTACCTATTAGTGGGAGATGACCCTCATAGTAATCATGTCCTTCTGAAGACTGAATAGCTTTGATCTCAACCTTTCCATTGTGTCCCACTCGGTATTTAAATGTAGCATCGTCATTCCACTGGACAGAGGCACCACAATTCTTGAAGCATATCGACCAATCGCAGACATCCGTCACAGTACCCACACTTTTACGCCCAGCTAATGAGACCAAAAGGATTTATTTTCCTACATTTACTTTACTAATACAGTACAGTATTATCAATTGTCATTGAAAAAACTGATGAGGAAGAGGTGGAGAACAAGGAGAGGAAGCAGAAAGAAGGAGAGAAGGAGAGGAGGAGGAAAAAGAAGGACAAATGGGTAACAAATTAAGAACTGTATCATCAATTGTCATTGAAAAAACTGATGAGGAAGAGGTGAAGAACAAGAAGAGGAAGTAGAAAGAAGAAGGATGGGATGAGGAAAAAGGAGGTAAAACGGGTAACAAATTAAGAACTGCATATATGAACAAAGAAGAAAGAAACAAGGACAGAAGAACAGTTAGCATGGAAAGAAAAGAAAGGAAATTTCTTTACAAAAGTACAATTGCCATGACCACATCTGCATTTCATACGTACAACCACTGGTATGCAAATGGGGGACTTGGGGGGGACATGGAGCCCCCCCCCAAAAAAAAAAAAAAAACAATAATAATAATAATAATCACAACCAAGAAAAAAGGAAAAAAGAAAGGGGTGAAATATGATATTATTTCTGAATACTACATGCATGTCAAATCTATCACAAAATTAGTTTATCATATCAAAAGATAGAATTGGTCACAGTTTTTGCTCGCTTGCTCTCCTCGCTTGCAACTTTTAAAAAAATCTTGTCTGGCCCCCTTAAAATTTTGGCTCATTTCACAACTGTGCACAACATGGTGGATTACTATAATACAAACCATCTTCGTTGCCTGACGACCAGTCCGGACCTCTGGACACCTTAGCACCCACAAATATACCATGAGAGGTCACATGATTACTTGCGTCTCTCGCTTTGACCACGACACTGGAATATCAAACAAAGAATGAGAAATAGACATGACTTAATGGGGAAAACAATCTCAAGATTCAGGGATTAAGGTATTTAAAAGGGCACTGATATCAGAATATAACAGTGGTGATAAAGACCCCACCAGAAACTGAATATATAGTGTTAAAGTTTTACCATGTTTTAGATACATTTAAATGTGAAGTCAGGGGTAAGATATTACATTCAATAAAGTTTGTTTCTCTGGGCTCGCCGAACATTGTGGTGCTGTTGTCTCCATTCAACACTCAGCATGAAGGAGTGCACTTTCTGGTGGGGTTCACTAACTTTTTACCACCACTGCGAATCTCCTGTCATAGACTTACTGTATATACATTAGGACAGCCTTGATGTCTATGAGACACCTATTTGCAGTGACATCTCAGAAATAAAATGATATCTGAAAGTGTTGGAGAAATTTGGAACCAGTCTCCAAACAGTCCCAAAGACATAAAACATTAAAGTTTCTTGCAACGACTCATATTTTATAGGAAATATTTCAGTGATGTCTCTGCAACAACCAAAATACTTAGAACTTTAGCTTGTAGCCCAGTGGATTACCGGTAGTCTCCTGACTTTGAAACAGAGGGTTGTGGGTTCAAATCCCAGCCATGGTCCTTCAGCAAGAAATTAATTTATCCATATTGTGCTGCACTTGACCCAGGTGAAATAAATGGGCACCTAGTAGGAATTAATTCCCTGATCGGGGTAGTACATGTAATAATATCCTTTTCATTTTCATTATTATCAAAATCCAGAGTTGCAAAGTGCAAACTGGTCACGAACAAGCATCAAGCAAAGTGAAACGCCCAGTATAACTAAGCTTTATCTTTAGATCGAAAAGTGCAAAAAATATATGACCAGTTACGTAGACTAAATTAAACAAATAACAATGGGGATGCATTTTCAAAGAGGTCCCTATTACAGTGCACAACAATAACAAAACAAAACCCCCAAAACAAATAAATAAATAGCAACTTCCTACCCAGGGTCATGAGGCCCGTATATGCGTAAGAACTCATGCGATGTATCATGCGAGTCCGACATGTAACACTCGGTGCAGAGGTCACAGTGCACGCATTCGGTACACCTCCAGCGAATTCCGGCAATATTATCCGAGGCACACCCAATACAACGAACAAACTTGTGAAGTACACCTGAAATGGAAATAAAAAGGAATTTATCAGAAGTATGAAGTGTTTTAAGCATTCGTGGGGCAGAGCTCAGGGTGCATTTCCCTTTCATAAACCCAATTATGCGGATAATATCCGCATAAGTTGGTCGTAAAATCGGAGCGGGACCAGAGTTATCCGCATTATTTCGATGCTGCAATTATCCGCATAATAGCGGCATCGGGACCAGATTTTGACTTTGAGAACGCATTTCCAAAGTAATGCGGATAATTGCCATGGTGCGGTCACAAGGTCACCCTTTTTCAACACAACCCAATTGGAGTGAGTGTGTGCAGTTGCCATGACAATTATCCGCCTTTTTCAGGTCGGGCGCTCGTAAAAAATAGTGCGGATTATTTTCGGAGTTTGTGAATGCAATTTTTATTGAATTGTCCGCATTACTCTTAGGCGGATAATTGGAGGATGGGTTTATGAAAGGGGTATTAGTCATCTGAAAAAATATATAGGACAACTTTTCTTTGTTTATAATGATTGGCTGAGAATTAAGCACTGTCACTATGGAAACTGTCGGATAAAACCAACTTTGCTTGACAAAACATTTTGAAAGTCCTTTTAGAAACAACCCCTTTATTCTAACCATCATGTAGGGTGGTAAACAGTTAGGCCTGTATTGGGACATAATGTTTTTACTTAAAGGTCAAATGTCAAATGTTGATTCTAATCAATAGAGAAAAATCAGACAAGCATAATGCTGAAAATTACATCAAAATCGGATGTAATATAGGAAAGTTATGACATTTTAAAGTTTCGCTTATTTTTCACAAAATAGTTATGTGCATAATTAGTCACATGCAAATGACAGACTCGATGATGTCCCTCACTCACTATTTCTTTAGTTTTTTATTGTTTGAATTAGACAATATTTCAATTTTTACAGATTTGACAATAAGGACCAACCTGACTGACCTATAAAATGTTAAACAATGGTAATTCAACAGTTTTAGGGAGAAATAAACTTTGTTTCACAGGACAATGAGTAGAAAATCAGAATTTCTCATATTTCATGTAATAAAATACGAAAGTGAGTGATATCATCAGTTCCTCATTTGCATACCGACCAGGATGTGCATATAACTATCTTGTGAAATTAAGCAAAATTTTAAAATGTCATAACTTTCTTATTTTACATCCGATTTTGATGAAATTTTCAGTGTTATGCCTGTTGGATTTTTATCTTTTTATTCAAATATACTTTTTGTTTGGTTTGACTTGTCCTTTAATAATTCTGGTCTAACGTGTGGTTTAACAATGGAAAGCCATTTGTGGCACAAGGCTCTCTCACAGAAGAGCTTGAATTTATCAAAGTTAAAAAAAACTAAATAATTTTCTTCACCATTAGGGCAACAACACAATAAATTCAATAGTCTAAGCAAAATTCTTAAAGTTTTGGCTACTAGACCAGCTGGACTTCAGAATAGGCCTACCTACCTTTGTATATAACTTTTATAGTTAATTTTTAAACATAGTGATATTAAGGTAGTGAGATGAAAGAGGGCTGGTTCTACAAATGGTATGTAAACCAATTACATGGATGAATGAATTACAGAATGAGTGAATGTGCATCAAAGAGTATGGATAAATTAAAGAGAAATTCCAGTAGTTGCAGTAAACACTGATTTCATGAGAAAGTCTGTAAAACCAGGCTTAATTGTCAGTATATCATCGAGGATCTAGATCTGGTACAGTTACATAAACTGAACTTTGTGAAATCTTGAAATCTACGCTGAATAATGTTCAGACTGAACTTCCCCAACACAGATAAGCGCACGTGGGACAGTGTATAATTATTGCTTTGAGCGTCGGGCCCGACGCTCTACCCGAATCCTGTGCTTATTTGCTGATTTCTCAGCAATTACACAATTTCTTCCAGAATCCTTTGGCACATGCGTTTTATTCATACAAACAGACACTTTGGTGGTCATTTCATTGGATTCTGTACGAACTCATTTTGATATCGTTACCAAAACTAGCATTTACCTTTAACATAGAATCATAAATAATCAAAATAAGGAATGATTGAATAAAAATATCAATGGATAAATAATCAAAAATAAAGATTTTTAAACCAATCAAATTTTTAGATCAATCAAATAATCAACGATTACAATAAATGAATTCATAAAGCATTAATTAACAGAATAAATACTATAAACCTAAATAAACAAATTACATAACAATTCATTGACAACTACATGTAATCCATTGAAACCAATGAATAATTACTCCAAAGTATTATTTTTCTTCCAAGTGTAGCACAGACCTCTAGGTAGTTTTGCACTTTTATGCAGTGCAAGACCTCATTGATCATACAGGCGCGGATCCAGGGGGGATATGCCCCCCCCCCTTGAGAAGCAAAATTGAAAATTTTTAATGTAAAAACGCCATGAAAACAGAGGGTTTTTTTGTTTTGTTTTTTGCTTGTCAAATTTTTTCGGGTACGAAAAACCCATAATTTGTGGTTGAAAATCTTTTTTTTTTTTTTTTTTTTTTGCTTGTCAAATATTTTCGAGGACGAAATATCCTTAATTTCCTCCAAAAAATTTGCCCCCCCCCCCTTTGGAAAATCCTGGATCCGCCCCTGCGATCATACAATTAATGGCTATGCAATTTTGAGGGGCAAAGTGTGAATTTTTCAACAAAATGATCTTACCTATAGTTGAATTATCATACAATCTAAGATCATGCTTCTGCTCATAACCGACACGGTAGTTTGCTTTTTTGCCGGAATCCCAAGTGACCTTCACCACCCTTGGTGCTTCATCGCCGTTATCGTTCTCAGGATCGTTTGGGATCACGTTTGCGATTGTCCCAAGATGGCGCTCTCCGCCGTCTTGATTGCCCCACGTCCAGTCGGGTCCCCGGATCACGCGTGTTCCAATGATCCGTGACATGTTCTTTACTGCACAGATTCCGATTATCTTCTGTCGGGTCAATGCCTACTGGATATATGGAAAGAAAGTTGAGATCACGGTTGGGCTCAAGTACAAGGTAATTATCAATTACGTAGTAAATTACATGTTTTTTTAGTAACTGTAATTGAAGTTTGAAAGGGAAAGCAATTGCAAATTGTAATTGAAGAAATGCAGTTGACTTCAATTACCGTCAATTACTTTTAATTACATTCAATTACTTTACAATAAACTTACTTAATTTATTATTTAATTTTGTGACCCCTTTCATGTCAACTGCTTCAGCATCAAAGAAAGTAACAGGCAGAATCAATGCTCTTTAACCTAAACGTTTATCTTGTCAGTTTCTCTGTAACTTAGAATTAAGTTGAAATAGGGGGTACTATGTACAGATTAAAAATTGGTTTCATTTATGACTTTTCTAGAAAGTAATTGAAATCGTATTTTGTAATTGACAAAAGTAATTGGTACTTGTAATTTTAAAAAAAGTGTAATTCAATTGAAAATTGTAATTGAACATTTCTTCAATTATGTAATTGTAATTGTAATTGAAGAAAGTAATTGAGCCCAACCCTGGTTGAGATGCATCTTTTTCCTTGTATTATAGTTTTTAGTTTTGTCCTTCAACTGCACTAAATGTCTAGTGTTTTTGTGCTTGCAACCTAACACAATCTAGTAATATTATACTCTCCAAAGAAGACTGTACTCAACAGAAGAAGAAAGCACTGATGAGCGAAGGTCTACAGAACAATTGAGCAGAATCACTTGTCTATTTTGAGGATTTATTGATAAAATTTTGAGGATTTATTGAGGATTTATTTTGAGGATTTTGAGGATTTATTGATAAAATTTGTCATTTCTCGACCATCTCCATCACATCATGGACAGAGGTAAAGTGGAGCCAATATGGTTCAGCGGAAAAAAAACATGATACAAGACTGAAGCTCTTGATCTATAGAATTATTTGACTCTACTTTTTTATTTTACTTTTGACACATAACATTCACATACAACTTTAAACAAAAAATATTCTCTATAGATATTTACCAACTGGTATCCAAAAAAAGCAAAATACAGTCAATTTTCACTGGATATTGCCCATATTGTTTGGGTTTTTTTTCATTCCATGTACATCATTAAAAAGAAAACATGAAACAACTCCATCCCAGGAAAAGTTGAATCGAATCAAAATGAGAAAATTGAAAAAAGCATAACATAACACTGAAGATTTCATTAAAAACTCTGATGTTAAGTTATGTTGTGATGTGAAATTTCACAATTTTGCATAATTTTCCCTATAAAATTAGAAAATACATAGAATAGCGATAAATGAGAGAGAATATTCAGTTCCCTCATTTGCATACCCATCAGATGTTCATAATATTTTGTGAAATAAAATCAAACTTTGAAATATATAATATAACTTTCTTATTTTACATTCGATTTTGATCCTTTTTTTATCCTTTTTTTTTCCAGAAATTGAACAGAAAGACTGAAAATGTAAAATAAATTCAGTCTATTTCTTGTTCAAAGCCAAAGGTCCCTCAATACTGACCTCGATCAACTAACCTGGTTTAGTCAACGATGAAACCAGCAGTGTCAATTTCATAGCAATGCACAGCACAGGCCTGCAAAAATGCACTTGCTGCATGCAGTCATGGTCAGCGGCTAGCTACGAGAAACGGTAAATCAGGCCAGGCCGGGCGGCGAGGCGGGAAAAGAGCCGAGCAGCGTGCGTGGTGGGAGCGAGGGAAACAAAAGTACAGTAATCGGCAAGTCAGTATTTCGTCAGTGAAGACCAGCGCCGTGCAGGGCCGGGTGGAAAATTGAACTTGAAGTAATTCCAAACTGAAATAACGGAGGCTTGCTTTCCAGATTAACCACTTGGCATTTATAAGATTCACAAGCGATTTGAAAAAAGTCGTAGAATTAAAAGAATGTGCCCAATGGCAGTTGTGGCTTTATAAACTCAGTGTTCGCGTGTATAATTAAATCTATGGGCAATTAAACGCGCGCGTATGGACGTGGAGAAAGTACGGGGATTCCCCAATCTTTCATGACGTCATAACAAAACCAGGGGATTCCCCGGACAATTGTAACAAACTCGACCTCGATGTAAACACTGTAGTTAATCTTTTGTTTGGTGACTTTGGTCAAGGATCTCCTTGGTTTTGAAATCGCAGGCGTATTATACATCCATGCAATTGTTAGTGAGACCAAAGACAAGTGGCGTACACTACAGATGGGGAGACTTTTTTATGACCATGATTATTTTCATAATATGTCAACATCACTAAATTGGATTTTTGTAATAAAAAATTCGCTCGCAACTCTTTACAAATTTTGCCCTATCTGCTAAATCCGGTCCCCTCAAATTTTTGGAGTCATTACATCTCACTAATTACGATCCCTGTATATCAATCTCAAGTTCTTGACGCTCTACACACCATTTCCAGATTCGGAGGAAGTGAAGTGAATCGTGAATATTTCCTCTTTTCTTTTTGAAGGAGTTTCTGCATTTTATTCATAAATCAATAACAAATTAGCATGTTCACATAACAACAAAGATATAAATGAATACATTATAAATGTGACAAACGAATAGATAAATAATACTGACAAAGACTGATAACTGAATTATACATAAATCATGTGATACAGTAAGTTTCAGTAAAAAAAAATATACATGGGGCCAGCTATTTTAAGCACAAAGATGCTTGAGGTAATAGCAGCCAGGAGAGGGGGCTACATATATAAAATTTAGTTAGTATTTGTGATTTTAAGCCGAACTCGTTTTCATCTTTATTATTTGTCACATCCAATATGATGAAAGTTTCAGGATGCTTGTTTGAGGAATATGCTCTATTAGTATTCTTTAATGGCCTCTGTTAGGGTTGACTTGGCCTAAATATTCTTGTCTCGAATTCCCCCCCCCCTTTATCTCCCCCCTCCCTCCCCCTCTGTCTCTCTCTCTCTCTCTCTCTCTCCCTACCCCTTTCTCTCTCTCTCTCCCTCTCTCTCTTTAACCCCCCCCCCCCCTCTCATTACCCAGAATTTTACTTAGAGCATAATGTTGCACAGGCTCGTAGCCAGGGGGGGCGGTGGGGGCGGTCGCCCCCAAAACGCCCCCGAAAAGAAAAAAAAAGAAAAAGCGGAGAGAGAGAGGGGAAGAAGGGTATAGCTTTATCGTTTTTTCTTTTTCTTTTTTTTTCAAAAGAATAATTAAGAACCTATAAACGAGGTGTTGTTTTCTCTCTTCAAACAAAATTTTGCTTCCGCGCTCCGCGCGGGAAAAAAAATCTGAAATGCCTTTCCTCTTTGTTTCCTACACGTTCCCTCCCCCCCCCCCCCCCCCCCGACCAAAGGACTCGTATATTCTTGCCAGGAATCATAAAGTATACATGGGTGAAAAGAATATGAAATTTTTTTTTTTTCAATCGCATTGACACAAAATTTCGGCTCTTCTGTTCGGAGCGGGTAGGGTATACATTATTGTCACTCTCCGAGTCCCCAATGCTATTTCTTCCACTTTTCAGCAAACAATTTTTGGCAAAGTATCTGCTCAAATGGGGTGGCATTCCCGTGCTATATGAAAAAGTATTCACGATGAAACTTAAGTTTATTCTATATTGCTGCATATCCACCTCCCGTTTCGTTTTGCACCATTAATTTCAAATTTTGAACGTCACAAAAATTTCTTACTCAAACAAAAGGAAGCGCTTAATACGAGCGAAATTACACAATTCTTTTTCTTACAAAATAAATCACAGAGGATTCCGCGATTCGCGTGCATAGGAATGGAAAAGTTCCTCTTCTAGCATCATTCCTTTCACAATTTGAGCTCTTTTTTTGTAAAAGAATTCTATGATCTAAGAAATATCAAAATTAGAGCAGATTAAGGTTTCAGAGAAATTTCGAAAATTTAGAGCTTCATCGTCATTCGCGGGAAGGAATATACTCGTCTTCTACTCTGTTTTGCGAGTTAAAGAATTTAATGTTTTGTTTTTGCAAACAAATCTGATGTGACCAAAATAGACATTTTATACCAATTCTGTTCTCAATTTTTATCAAACGTTTTAGCGTCCGCGCTTTGCGCGGTAAGAGAAATTATTTCAAATTCCTCAATCTTTTCCCTTTTTTGTTGCGCTCATAATTTCTTTCGAAAACAAGATTTTTAATCACAGTAAATCAATTTGATTCCAGTTGATAAGGGTAATAGAGACGCAAGAGACGTAGCTTCTTTTGATTTGAATTTGATGAGACTCCCCCCTCCCTGCACCCTTCCCCCTAGGGAGCGCGCTTCGCGCTCTCTGTAAATATTGGCACGCTTCGCGTGCATTTACCGCCCCCTCCAAAATCAAATCCTGGCTACGCGGTTGATGCTGCATGGGTGAATTAATGATAGTTGTTATTATCCTGGGGGCTTAACTGTAAATAAGCAGATTAGCTATTGACTTTCAATGAAAAAATGACTTAGCCACCCCCCCTGATTATTATCTTCATGTATTCCTTTACGTATATTTCAATAATCTTTCTATCCTAACTTTTTGAGGGGTCCACATTTTACAAGCTTTGCTTTTCAGTGGACCCCTCCATTCTTCTCATGATATATAATAATTGATTTAATTATATTTAATTATATTTATTTAAATTTGACATGCATGTTAATTTATATTTGAATCACTTATTGAATATGTATATCATTTACTCAATGTTGAATTTTGTTCATGCTTTTATTTAAATTGAATTAATTTATCTTGTAATTATTTGTATTATGTTGAAGAATGAAAAATAAATTGAATTGAATTGAAATTGAATTGAATTGAATTATTCCGGCAAAAAAAATGCAAGAAAAAGGATGAGTGTCGAATTGAATGTAGAGGGCAACCCACCATTTTGATGGGTTTGAGTTCGATTTGCTTCAGTCTCAAACGATTTTCCACTACACCACGGCTCACCCCGACAGAAAACAAAATGATTTAAGGAAATAATGCAGACGTTCAAATTAATATTGCACCAGCGAAATTATGGTGTAATCATTTTACGTATTGACTCAACATGCTCAAGAGAGGGCGATTAACATCCTATTCGATGGCAAAGTGCAATAGAACTTTTATCAGCTCCCCTCTTCTTTACGAGGACGATCTATCTTCTACCCCCCCCCCCCCCCATTTTCCAAGTAGGGGGTTTGACCGAGTAATTTGACAAGCAAAAAAAAGGGTTTCCCTATAAAATGAAAGTAATTTGGGGTTCATTTGGCTACAAAAGGCAGTCATTTTACTTGGCAGTCCAAAGGGGGGTTAAACCCCTTAATCCCTACTCCTGGGGGGGGGGGCACTTACATTGACGAGTGGATACCATGCGCGACCCAAAAAACACGTAAAAGGATGTCTTTTTCAAGATAGGGCACGTTACGTACGTTACGTGATAAGGGTGTCAAAAACACAAAAATATTGAAAAAAGGGTATATCTATTTCGCTCGGAAAAATATACGTGTTTAGGGTCAAATATGCGGAGATGATAAAACAAAACCAAAATGTTTTATAAAGGATGTCCTTTTTGCCCCAACACTACGTGTTTAGAGTCCGATTTGCGCGAGGTGTGGAAGGTGGGGCCGTACTAAACCAAAATAATGGTGTCTGAAGGTAAAACCGACGACCGACGGACGCGTGACATAACAATATAATATCTCTGAACTTGTTTAGGGGATCATTTCAGGGAATACTTGCTAAGAGTATCGTTTTGTTTCCAATCCTTGTTAAGGGGTGCCTTTTCAGAATATGGAAAATACATCGCTGTACTTGTTTAGGGGCTCAGTTCTGGGAATACTTGCCAATAGTATTTGTTTCCAATACTTGTTAAGGGTAGGGTTTTACACGCCAATACCTGTTAAGGGGTGCATTTTCAGAATATGGAAAATACGTGTTTCGGGTGCTTTTCAAGACCCCGTGGTCGCGCATGGTATCCACTCGTCAATGGAAGTGGCCCCCCGGGTCCCTACTCCGTAGATGCAGTCACTGTCCCCCTTCTAACAGAATTATAGAAACGAAATCGGTTCTAGTTGTTATTTTCCTCGGGCATATAAATAAATAATTTTTTTTTTTTTAAGGCGCGATAGCTCATGCAGTCAGTATATAGAGCGGGGGTTTCAGATTCTAGTGAACGGGTTCGATTTCCACTTGGTGCCGCTGCGCTCGTGCCCACTGGTAAGGCATCAATCCCATGTCCTTCGGAGAGGACCTTAATCCGTCGGTCCTCTGGTTACTTTTTTCAGTCAAATCTTTTATTGCTTACCGTATTGTAAACTTTACAAGGTTGGATTACGTACAAATAAAAATGGTTGAAAACTATATTACAAAGATTGATAATTTATATATTTAAATTAAATAAACATTATATTAAAAAGTATAAAAACATCAAAGTAAGACATGATTATTTTACATTTAAAAAGAGAAAAACGTACACACACATACATAAAATCATGAAATACTGTCTTAAATTGCATGCCCATAATGATGCCATTAACTCAATCCAAACACAAACAAGAATTTGAAATAAAACATAAATTATAATTGCAAATTACATAAGCACCGGGAATGAAGCTATCTTTTTTTATATCTATTGGTTCTACACTTTGACAAGACAAAAGTCTAGACCATTGGTTTTTCAAAGTGCGTATCTGATTTCCCGTTTTGTAGGTAAAAAGACAGTTAAGTTTGTGGCTGGGGTTTTTTAAATGTTTGAACAACTTAAGACAGAGCTATCTTCTACATGCAAGCATTCATGCTTTCTTAGCAATCAGGTTAAAAAAAAAGAAAAAAAACATTCACCATTTTTACCCCCACCCACCCCCCCCCCCCCCCTCGTCCAGCCTAAAGAGAGAGAGAGAGAGGGGGCGGCGGAGAGAGAGAGAGAAAGCAAAAAATGATCTGGGAAAAGGATGAGTGTCGAATTGAAGGTAACGGACAACCCATCGTTCGCTCCATTCGAAACGATTTGATCCATTACACCACGCGGCTCACCCCGACGGAAAACAACATTTTAGGAAATAAAGCAGACAGCCAAATATTGCACCATAGAAATTATGGCGCAATAATTTTACGGATCTGATTCAAGAGAGGGCGACAAACATCGAATTCGATGGCAAGGTTTTCTAAGCTCCCCCAAGCTCCCCTCTTCTTTATGATTCCATCTATCTCCATACCCCCCCCCCTCACCCCTACCCTATCTAACAGAATTAGAAACAAAATCGTTTCTTCATTACCCAAAATGTATCAAAACAACAATCTGAAGATGATAACTATTAATATATGCTTAGAGAATATACCGGGGTGGGGGGCACTTCCAGAGGCGTCGATCCTGGGGGGGGGGGGCAGGGGGGCGATCGCCCCACCAATTAAAATATTGGGTGGGCAAACATATCGTTTTGCCCCCCCCCCCCAATAATTCCCGATGTGCAAAAAAAAAGATTGTAATGTTTACACAGTAATCGGAAAGCGAGATCGAGATACACAACTCGCTCTTTATTAAAAATCGTGCTCTAAATGTCCGCTTTTCAGATTGCAATATAAAAATTTTCAGCTCGCGCTTTGCGCTCGCATCATTTCTTTAGCAAAACCCATACTTTTCACAATTAAATAGGTGAACAGAATGTCTCGTTTTCAGTTCTAAACTTCAAAAGAATTACCGCTTCGATTAGCAATAATCGTTTATTGGATATATATCTTGTTCTTAATTAAAAAAGTCCATTAAACTGTCAATTCTTTCAGATCGAATTTTCAGCTCGCGCGCTTCGCGCTCGCATCTGTTGTTCGTTTAGATACCCATCTTAATCATTGAAAGATGCTTAGAATATCAAGCTTTTAGGTCAGAATAGAAAGAAATTTCAGCTCACTATCGGCACTCGCATTATCTGTGTAGTGAGATATGTATCCTCCTCATAAGTCACTAAAAACAGTCCTAAACGGGGCCCTTTTTCCTGTTGTCAGTACAAAAAAAAAATCAGCTCGCGCTTCGCGCTCGCATTAATTTCTTTCTCATGAGTCATATATATATATATATATATATACAAATATATATATATATATATATAGGCCTATGTGTGTGTGTGTGTGGGTGCATGTTTGTTTTGTGTGGTCGAGCGCCTTTGGAACGTTGATTCATGATTTTGCCCCCCCCCCCAATCTGAAAAATGGATCGACGCCCCGGGGCACTTCCATTGACGAGTGGATACCATGCGCGACCATGGGGTCTCGAAAAGCACCATAAACACGTATTTTCCATATTCTGAAAATGCACCCCTTAACAAGTATTGGCATGTGAATCCCTACCCTTAACAAGTATTGAAAACAAAACGATACTATTGGCAAGTATTCCCTGAATTGAACCCAACAAGTACAGCGATATTTCAATTGTTATGTCACTGACTTCGGTCGTAAATGGGTTTAGTACAGCCCCACCTCCCACATCGTACTCTAAACACGTATAAGACTCTTGGGGCAAAAAGTACATCCTTTATAAAACATTTTGCTCTTATTTTTTTATACCCTCGCAAATTTGACCCAAACACGTAGCTTCCCTAGCGAAAATAAATACCCTTTTTTCATTATTTTAGTGTTTTGACATCCTTATTACGTTACGTACGTAACGTGCGCTATCTTGAAAAAGACATCCTTTTTACGTGTTTTTTTTTGGGTCGCGCATGGTATCCACTCGTCAATGTAAGTGCCCCCCCCCCCCCCCCCGGGAGAATATAATACTGGATGAATGAATGATAGTTGTTGTTTTTCTTGGGCAAATCAATAAAAAAGTGACACATCCTTCCACGCACCCCCTGCCCCCCCCCCAAAAAAAAAAAAATGAAAAAAGGATGAGTGTTGAAGCTATTTTCGGTTACAGTCCGTAATTCCGAAGGTTCGTTTTTCCGAAGGTTCTCTATTACGAAGGTTCGTTAATCCAAAAACGAAAAAGGATTCCGTTAATCCGAACATTTGTGGCGTTATTCCAAAGGTTCGTTAATCAGGTAAATGAAATAATCTGTGGTGAAGCCGGGAAAACAGGAAGGACAAGCATGGCAGAGAGGCTGGAAACACCGAAGCTGTTCAATTGTTGTGAGGATGGTAAGGCAGGGGCGGTGGAAAGTATTTTTGTTTGGGCGGGGCAAAGCCAAAAAGGGCACTTATATAATTATGTCAAAATGGGCAATTTGGACGAATATTATTTCACCGTGAGATTATCATCATTGCGTGAAGTCGGTGTGTGCTTTGTAGTAATTAAATTTAGCAAAGCAATTTTTAAGTGATTTCTGATTATCATAAGATATATATTTAGGCTCTATTTTTTCCGAGAGAGAGAGGGCGTTGCGAGATAGCGGTTTAGAAAAAAAAAACAAATCTGAAGTTATAAAAAATAACTGTTTAAGGGCACGCTTGCTCAAAATTTTGGACATTTCAATAAGAAACGAAAATTAAGTGTTTCGAGCAGATTATGTAATCATGAAAAGGATTTGTATCTAACCCACCCCCACAGAAAATGAAAATTAATTTAGAAAATAATGCAAAGTGTTGCACCGTCGAAATTTTGCAATCATTTTACGGATAATATCAAGAGAGGGCGACAAACTAAGTCACTAGCGAAAGTCTCACAATTTGATTACGAAGCAGAAATTTCATCCGGACATGAAATTATCATTATGATAAAGGACTTTCCTCAAGTGTATATTGATCGCAGTATGGGAACATAATGACGGCCCTCCCCATCCAAGAAAAAAAAAAACCTCGACCGAGAAATTAAAAGGAAAATGATTGCGCAAAAGAAAGAAAGGGGGAAAATAGGGTAAAATAATTAGGGCCTACCATTTTCAAATATAGCGTCAAAGTTCATCCAAAACTTTGATGTTTAAAATCGAATTTCTGCCTCGCTTTGCTTGCTCGGTAAAGTTTAAGAAATTTCCCCCCAAGTTGTTCTTCTATGCATTCACAAATCCCACCATCCCTTAATGCCAGGGGAGGCGGGACCAGGGGGGGGGGGGGAGGCCCCCCAAAAAATCCTCGTAGGAAAAATGCAATTTTTTTTTTCAAAATGAAATGTATCCTTTTTCAGAATTAAATAAAAGTCACAAAACATTTGGGTCGCGCTTTGCGCTTGCATCAGATTGTTTATTTATTAGGTATTTATCCGGGTCACGGCTACAAAAATGCCCAGGTTGGAATATTCCACATTTTTGGCTCATGTTTCGCGCGCTCGCATCAATTTATTGTTTAAGGTATACTCATTCTGTTCCTGGTTAC
Organism: Lytechinus pictus; assembly: GCF_037042905.1. Taxonomy (NCBI): domain Eukaryota; kingdom Metazoa; phylum Echinodermata; class Echinoidea; order Temnopleuroida; family Toxopneustidae; genus Lytechinus; species Lytechinus pictus. The sequence continues at coordinate 22,628,755 of NC_087258.1, forward strand.
AAAAAATGTTTAGAATATCCAATTTTCGGATTGGAATATCCCAAATTTTCCTCTCGTACTTTGCGCTTGCATTGTTCGATTGGTGAGATATGTATCCTATTCATCGAAGCACTAAGTGCAGTCCATAAAATTTTTATTTTCTGGTCGTATGTTAAAAATTAGTTGATTGTTTAGTTAGAGACACATCTTTTTCATGATCACAAAAACAGCTCGCAATGTTCAATTTTGAGCTTGTGATTCGCGCTCACAAGGATGCCATTTTAACAGTGATTAAAGCCAACTGACAAAAGCGAGTTTACAACTTGATTTTTTTTTCCAAATCGCTCGCTCGCTACGATCTCTCATGGGAAAAAAATAAGGCCTAAATATATAACTTATCAATCAGAAACCACTTCAAAAAGGCTTTGCTCAACTTATTAAATTACTACAACACACAACTAATTCACGCAGATAATAATAACGTTTTTATATGCAGCCACTTCAGTTAGCAAACTGCTCTATATACTAGCGGGCCTTGCATAGCATCATAATAGTGTTGTTATCACCCTTCTTCAATCTAATATCATGGTGAAAATATTCGTTTGCACCAAAATACCTTTAGACATACACCAAGACGCCCTCTTTATGGCTTTGTCCCCCCCCACCCCCCCCCGAAAATACGTTCCATCGCCCCTGCCTTATGCTCAGTGGCGTAACAGGCGGGGGGGCAGGGGGGGCAAGTTGCCCCCCCTGGCGGATTTCACCGGGAAAATAAAAGAAAAACGGGAAAAAGAAAAAAAGGAGGGAGAAAGAAAGGGAAAGGGGAAGGAAAGGGGAAAAGGAAAGGAGGAAAGGAAAGGGAAAGGAAAAAATGAAAAGAAAACGTAGAAATAACTTTTTTTAATAGAAAAGAAGGAAAGCGGGAAATATACGAAAGAAGAACATTTGAGAAAGAACAAATCATTCCGAAATAGGCCTATGTAATGCAATAGTACGGTGGGAAATAAATTAAAAGATGACCAAATGGCAAACAATAGCGGGAAACGAAGGTAGAATGTAATTAGTCAAAAGCTAATTTTTGGAAAACAAAGAAAAGGGACAAGAAAAAAAAAATAACACGACCGGGCTGCCGATGATTGAAATTAAAGATCGGGAAGAAAAATGGACTGCATACAACATTGTGCTATAAGCTCGCTAAATTTTATGTAAATAAGCTACCGGGGCTTTGCCCCAGACCCCACGCAGTAGGGGCTCTTCATTTATAACCTTCAAATGGCTCTATAACGCCCCCCGTTCACAATCACGTTCAATCACTGCACAGGCGCGGGGGGTCTTGGTTCCACACCCGAGAGGAAATAAAAGAAATATAGGAGACAACGTAATAATGAAATGAATGGAAACATTGAAATGTGTTATCTGCTGAATATAATGAAAAATCTATCACATAATTAGAATGTAATTTCAATAGGCAATTTTTTCCAGCTCGCTTTGCACGCTGGCGACGTTTTACAGATTTTTCCCACATTACTATGTTTTGCCCCTCAAAATATTTGGTTCATTACGCAACTGGTACCGTGTTTACACTTAATCGGCATTTGAATCGGCTCGCGGTTCTGAACCGCGAGCCGATGCAGCATCGGCTTTTTCATAGCGTGTAAACGCGAGTAACTTGAATCGGCTCGCGGTTCAGAACCGGCAATTTGCACCACCAAAGTAGTAGGTTCTGAACCGCGAGCCGATGCAGAATCGGCTTTTTTACTACGTGTAAACAGAAAGCCGATTCTGCACCGGCAATTTGTGCGCATTTCAATTACTTTACCATTGTGACGTAATTGTTAGCGCACTGATCCAGCGTTGTCTTTATTATGACGTATATTGTAGGTATGCGTATCATTTCAAGTTTTTGCATCGGCTCGCGGTTCTGAACCGCGAGCTGTAACAACGTGTAAACGCAATCCAAATGCCGATTCTGCATCGGCAATTGGTTCAGAACCAATTGCCGATTAAGTGTAAACACGGTATGGGTTGAATAAATGTGTTGTGTAAAAGCTATATCCTGTACATGCCCGCGATTTGATCAAAATAGCGGCAATCTGCGAGGTTTAAATGGCTTTGATATCAAGAAGTTCCGGGGGCTCCGCCCCGGACCCCAACCGCACAGCACTTCGTATGGAAGGGTTGGGCCATGGCCCCAAAAAGTTCTACAAACAAGAACAAAAAAGGAGGAAAGAAAAGCAAAGGGAAAGTGTAGAATATGATTTTATTTACTGAATATAATAAAAAAAATAGCTCAAAGTTAGATTCTTCTTTGTTTGCAGTATGTGTATTTTGTTTCCTTTATTGCAAAGCGCGTAGAAAAAATTTCAGTTTATTATGCGCTATATAAGAGAAGTATTATTATTATCATGAAAAGGTGATTTTTTTTATCGCTCGCTTCGCTCGCTCGGGACTTATATAAAGCAGCTTTTTAGCTCATGTGCTATACTGCGCCCCTGGTTTTTTTTTACTCTTCACGCTACTGCCACAAAGAAGAGTGAAATATATTATTCTCTGGATATCATTTCAAAATCTATCACAAAATTGAATTTCTGTATTAAAAAGTCAAAATTTTTGCTCGCTCGCTCCGCTCGCAACTTTTTTTTAAAGATAAATTCTGCCCGATACGCAATATCTGGCCTTCTCAAAATAGTCGCCTCATTACACCTGTTCATACCATGATATGACCGGGAAATTTTTGGCTCTTGCCCCCCCTGGCCACCGACCCCTGTTACGCCGCTGCTTATGCTTGTCTGCTGTGCAAAACCTTCACTGGAGTTAAGGGTCTGAATGCGGCAGCCTACTCATGCCTTGTGTACTGTTCAAAGCCTGAATTGAAACAGCAAGTTTTGTATCTGCTTGTCTTGGCGTGGAGACACACTTGTTGATCAAAGTTTCATTCAGGGTCTGTGCCTGCAGACTAGGCTTGTAGATTCTCACCGTCACTCTCTTGTCTCTCCTTTTCTTTTTCTCTTTTCTATCTAGTCTAACTGCATTAAACATCATGATGCTTTTAATTTGTTTAATAATCACAACAGATAAATTTTGACTATACATATATATCTTTAGGAAATAGACACACCACACTATACACATCAACTAGGCCTACTATCAGGGGCGTAGACAACGGGGGGGGGGGGGGGGGATGAGGGGGATGCATCCCCCCCACCTCACAAGGTGGGGGGGATGGCATGTACAATCATCCCCCCCAGGTTTTGGGGAATGATATTTGGTTACTTAATAAGTCATAATGATGATAATAATAGTAATAATAATAATGATAACAATTATAATATTAATAATAATAATAATTATGATGATGATAATAATAATCCTCATCATTATTGTAATTGTGTTTATTGTTATTAGCCGTTATGGTTCCGATTTCTTCACAAACTTACAAAGCAGTATTGTTACTCCATGGATCATAGTGATACTGTTTATGTTTTTTGTATCTGTATGTTAATGAGCCGCCAGCCAATATCCATCTATGGATACTATGCCTGTTTCTTTGAGGTAAAAAAAAAGCATAGTATGTACGTATTCATTATGCTTTATTATGAACAGACATATTGTTATTTGTTTGTTGTTTATGTGTTCTATTCACAAATGGCCACAGAGGCTGTTTTCATTCATAACCACATACCCATATCAAGACAACAAAGACTATACCTGCGTGTACACAGTTGACATTGGTTTTTTTTCTGAAGAGGTGTAACAGCAAAATTCACAGAGATAAATAAATACGTAGTGTGGTTCAATATGCAATACTATGTGTCAGTCCATTCTGTATTCGTATGCCACGGTGTGTAGATCTTGTCGATGTATGTCTGTCCATTCAAGGCGTAGTATGTGTGTGGTGCGCGCACCCGTGTGTGTGTGTGTGTGTGTGTGAGTATGTGTGTGTGTGTGCGTGCGCGCTTGTGTGTGTTATTCCCGGGGGGGCCACTTCCATTCACGAGTGGATACCATGCGCGACCATGGGGTCTCGAAAAGCACCCTAAACACGTAATTTCCATATTCTGAAAATGCGCCCCTTAACAAGTATTGGCGTGTGAAACCCTACCCTTAACAAGTATTGGTAACAAAACAATACTCTTGGCCAATGTTCCCTGAAATGAACCCCTAAACAAGTGCAGGAATGTTTTATTGTTACGGGTCCTTCGGTCGTCGGCTTTACCTTATTTGGTTTAGTACGACCCCACCTTCTACACCTCGCGCAAATCGGACTCTAAACACGAAGTGTTGGGGGCAATAAGGACATCCTTTATAAAACATTTTAATTTTGTATTATCATCCTCGCGAATTCGACCCTAAACACGTATTTTTCCTAGCGAAATAGATACCCTTTTTTCATTATTTTGGTGTTTTTGACACCCTTATCACGTTACGTACGTAACGTGCCCTATCGTGAAAAAGACATCCTTTTTACGTGTTTTTTTGGTCGCGCATGGTATCCACTCGTCAATGTAAGTGGCCCCCCCGGGGTGTTATTTTACCTCATTAAGTATGCATCAGATTGCACGATTTCAAGTTCAAAATTGCAAAAGCTCCCTACCGTCGGAGCGGGGACACCCCCCTCCCACACCCTCCCCCCGCTCGGTCGCTTCGCTCCCTCGCTCGGGCGCTTCGCGCCCTCACTAGCGTTGGCAGCCCAGTCATCCCCCCAGGTGTACGAACCTGTTTACGCCAATGCCTACTATTACATTGTACGTATGCATACCAGCTTTCGATCCATAGCTATAATCTTTTGCCGATAACTATAACCGGGATACAATAACCAAATTATTTTATATTAATAATTCCTAAACCAGACTTTAACTTTGACTTGTAATTCAAATATTTGTGTATTGCAAATTTTGCGTGAATCATGTTGGCCTATACCCGAGTTAAAATGATTTCCTTATGTTGACATGTGTTGTCACCATTTTTTTTGTTTTTTTGTATACATTGTACATTATATGTAGTTCTCCTTGATAAAACCAGTGAAAAAAAGAATTTCCTCCATGGACCATAAAGTTATTCAATTCAATTCAATACAATACAATGCAATTCAATTCAATATATATTGGTGATCTGCCTTATAATCTTATAATTTGACCTGATTTGAACCCCCTTTGTACATGTTATAGTAATTAATCAGAACATAGATCTACACACAAGTGAACACAAAAAGGGTATTTTTCAGTTCACGTGGGGACATCGTATTCCTATGTGTTGACGTAAGCACTAACCAATCAATTATCCCCGTTCACAGCATGTGACCGTGTGAGAAACCCTAGTTACAGCCGATGTTTATAAGCAACGGACTTTGCCCCGCGCTTCTGCGAAAACTATGCACTTCTGTGCAATAGATTGTGGAAAAATATACTTTTTGGAACTTGGATTTTTATGTTTTAGCTGAGAAAAGGTGAGTTTGGTATCTTAGAACGGATTTATTGTGTTTTTAATGGATAGAATATGTCTTAGAAATTGTTTGCAGCTTTATCGTGTGAGTTTGCGACATCGATTTCGCGCGCTGAGTTGTTGCGGTTGCCCGTGCCAGACCACCGATCGTTACAGGCCGCTACCGGGCTGTGTGCGGGTACAGCACAGGGATACAGTATGCCTGAGTGTGTCGTGCAGCTTATTCCTGATGCGCTCAGCCTCTGCCAGGAAGTGGTGTCGAATTACCTCTTGAAGATTGAGAGCAAGTTTGACATTGCATCTTGATCTTGAGCTAATAAACAGGCGAGCCAGTGACAGTCACATTATTCTGACGTTGGGTCCCTGTCTTGTGTGGCTGTGGTGGGGGGCAATGAATGTCAGACAATAAATCATGGATGACTTCTTTGACGTCTTTGGTTTTGCTTTGCATAATATTTGGCGGCATTAATAATAACTTTTAGTTTCATTTGAATTTAAAAAGCCAAAGTTCGATCAACTTGGCGCCCAAATCTGTCCATTATGAGTTAGAATATTATTGTGTTGTGGATGTTATTGTTCAGGTGATGATTGAATTGGTTGGTGATTATGGTGGTGGAGGTGATGATGATCTGATGATCTGATGATGGTGGTGGTGGTGGTGGTGGTGGTGATGATGATGATGATGATGATGATGATCATGATGATGATGATGCTGGTAGAGGTGATGATGATGGTGGTGGAGGTGGAGGTGGAGGTGATAATGCATGGTGATGATATGATTATGATCATGATCATGATGATGATGATGATGAAGATGATGATGATGATAATGGTGTAGTTGATGATGATGATGGTGTAGTTGATGATGATGATGGTGTAGATGATGATGGAGATGATGTTGATGATGATAATGCTGAGTTTGATGATGATGAGTTTGATGATGGTGATGATGATGGTGTAGATGATGATGGAGATGATGATTGCTAGTAAAGATTCTAACGCTACTGCCGATAGTGGTGATGATGTTGATGATGATGGAGATGATGATGATGATAATGATAATGGTGTAGTTGATGATGATGATGGTGTAGTTGATGATGATGATGGTGTAGATGATGATGATGTTGATGATGGTGTAGATGATAATGTTGATGATGATGAGTTTGATGATGGTGATGATGATGGAGATGATGATGGTGTAGATGATGGTGTAGATGATGATGGAGATGATGATGGTGATGATGATCATGTTGATGATGATGGAGATGATGATGGTGTATCATCATTATCATGTTCATCATCTCCATCATCATGGAGATGATAATGGAGATGATGATGATGATGATTGCTGGTAAAGATTCTAACGCTACTGCCGATAGTGGTGATGATGTTGATGATGATGGAGATGATGATGATGGAGATGATGATGATGGTGTAGATGATGATGATGATGCCATGATGGTGATGATGATGGAGATGATGTTTATGATGGTGTAGATGAAAGTGATGAGTTTGATGATGATGATGAGTTTAATAATGATAATGGTGATGATGATGGTGTATCATCATTATCATGTTGATGATGATGGAGATGATGATGATGATGATTGCTGGTAAAGATTCTAACGCTACTGTCGATAGTGGTGATGATGATGATGATGGTGATGAATGATGATTTTGATTAAAGCTAGGTGATTGCCAAAGTGGTACCGTAGTTGTTTTCAGGTTAAAACTGATTAATGATGATGAGAAGACAACAACAAATATGATTATGGTGACTATAATGATGATGATGACGACTGGTGATGATGAAAATAGTGCTTGATGGTGATGGTGGTGATGATTGATGATAATGATTCATCATTGTAGTTTTGCTTTTAATGATTGTGAACCACATTTTATGAACTTTTCAGAAAAAAAAAATTACTGGAGATTACTGTCATCACTTCTCTGTGACTTTTCCAGTTTATTTTTTTTTTGCTTGCAAGTATGCTGATTGTTATTGTTATTTTGTAGTTATTGGTATTGTTGTTTTGTTTTTAATTTATTTTTATTGTTTTGGAATATTATCATCATTATTATTATTATCATTATTGAATAATTATTATTGATTATTAATTATTATTATTATCATTATTATTATTCTTTATTATTATTATCATCATTATTATTATTAAATTATTATCATTATTATTGATTATTTAATTATCATTATTATTATCATTACTTATATTATAATTATGATTTTATTACTATAGCATTGTTATCCAATCCTTTCCTCCATTAAATCATATGTTTCAGGTACATGTATATCCTTTATCCTGAGTTAATCCGAGATAATCAAACCTTGCAATGAACCAACAGAGACTACATGTAGGCCTATACAGATTAAATGTTTTTATTAGATCTCAATTGTTTGCCAAACAATCTGTGGGTAATTGGAGGCAAGTTGTTCTCTGTGATGTTAAGATGGCAATCAATCAGCTCTATATTGACATTGTTGATTTGACAAAAGAGATCATAAAAATATTGCCTCTGGTTCATTCAGGTGCAGATTTGAATGGTGTCAAGTACTAGTAGTCTATATATTCAAACTTTTTTGTGAAACTTTTGTTCACTTTAATACATTAAAGACCACCATGGTTTATTCATTTGTTACTTTTTATTGTAAGAATATTTGGATGAATTGATATTTTATTAAAATACATGTAGGCATTGTATTTCAATTGCATCTTCATATTTTGACATTTTGGATTAGATTTCAATGTCATTAGTAAAGCCTATCATGAATCTCTTATATTTTAGAGATTATTGTACATGTACATGTAACTGCTGTCTTGCATCCTATGAAGGGTCTATAAATTAAGACTACAGTATGAAAAATATTTTTGATTTAGTAGCACAATTAGGACCCGTGTTATAATCCTTGCAGAAATAATTTGATCCTTTTGATGATAGGATTGTGAAAAATCATAATCATACTATTAACGAAAATTGTTTTGCCAGAAATACATTGAAATTTGAACTTCATTTTCAAGAATGAGAAATCATCACAACCTCCAGAAATTTGAGGGGAGCAATTCCAAGCTTGATGGTAAAAGTTCTTTTAACACGCGTAGGTTCTTCATTTGACAGTCCAGCGATACTGTTTCATAAAACTTTCTACTGAAATCATCAAATTTGATTCTACATGCATTTAATGACTTTTGTTGTGTTTTATTTTGTATGATGTGTAGGCCTACTTCAAGACCAGGTAAACTGGATATATCCTACAAGTCATCAGGTTTCTAAACAACTAGGTCAAAGATGTAAATCCCAAAGACCCTGACCTGTAAGCTACTCATCTCCATGGAAACGAGGAAGATGACTTCTTTCATGACCAAGGCTTTTGTTTTCATCAGATAAACTCCACTGGATCAAGCAACTGTATTGGAATGTAGCGCAGCTGGAATACATAAACTCTGTGTAGCTTCGTTGCAATTGGATTTTAAGCCATGTAGACATTTGAGGGTTCCAGTTGTGTTCTTATCATCAAACTGCTGTCAGACAACAAATAACTTTGTTGTCGATTACGAGGACATTACCATTTTAAACAGGAAATGCCTGTTTCACATGTTCACACCGTAGATGCGAATACCAGACCCAGGGGTTACGACTTCTGGTGCCTCGTTCTTGTGAAGTGATCGCTTCATCAGCGATTGACTGAAGATTAGAAAGAAAACATGGACAAGCTGGAGAAGCCATTGTCGACGTCTCTGTCGGCCAACAGTGTCAAGCGGGGGCCAACGTGCTCCCTGAGTGGGAGTAGTTCCAGCGAGGGGGAGGGGTCGGACCACGAGGAGATACCCCCCTCCCCCTGTAGCAGTACCTCCAGTGGACCCACCTACGTGCGTCCTCCGGGTTTCAAGCACCATGGACAGGAGATCAAAGTCCAGGAACCAAAGCCAAAGGTCAATGTGCGGATCAAGCGCAAGATCAAGAGACAGTCTATGATGAAGGACGTTCTGCCACTCAGTCATGTGACCTCTCACCCCGTTGCCAAGGTGACGATGGAGGAGAAGACTGGTGTTCATGTCTTGCCGCCTAGTGGGATGAAAACTAAAGTCAGGAAAGGTAGGTCAAAGAAATGATAACTTTAACACATTTACAGAATATAATTTTTCTCTTAATATAGTGTGTGGTGGTTGAAGTCTTTAATGTAAAAACCAGACTTAACGGGTCCATCATTAGTGAATGTCTATATATTATAGCTCGTCTAGATAAACCTTTGGTAAATAATGTGAATTAGACTCAAATAACATTCCAATATTACAAAAGTGTAGCAGTCAATATTCGATGTTTCCCTTAATAAAGAAAAGTTAAAGGAAAATGTATTTAGGCCTACATATATTATAAATGTTTTTGTTTAATGATTTTCAAATGTCAATATTGCAATATTCAAAATTTGCAATAGTAGGGTAACAAAAAAAAAAATCAAATGAGAAAAGTGTTAAATAAATTGATTTCAGGACACAACACCATCAGCCCTAAAATTTTAATGTTTTATAGGGCAAGTTCACTTTTGAAAAGGGCAAAATAATATATTTCCCAAACAGGACAAACAGGAAATATTTTTAATAGGGCTCAAAATACATGTATAGGCTATACAGCCAATGAAAAGGGTACCAATGCCAGACAGTAGGGCATCCAACTCCAAGATGATCTTGGAGACTTGGATAGCCCTGACATGAACAGAGTTTAAAAAGGGACAAGTTATTTTTTTTTCTTTTTTTACAAAACACTGAATATTAGGGCAATTTTTTATTTTTTTATTTAATGCATTCATTTGGCAAAAACAAAATTAAAACAGTTCCTAAAAATGATGCACATTAACTCTCTGTTTCCAAGTCAACTTCTGTGCTTTTAACCTTTTTTTTTTATTCCATGGAGGTTATTTAGATCATAAATACTGCTTTGTACGTTTGTAACATGAGTCGGGAGTAACCCAATATTAGTTTGGCAAAATGACCTGCTTGTTCTTAATGGAATTTGAGTTGAATTTCTGATACAATGGATGGGGGAAAAGTCAAGCTAGATTTCAAAAGGGATTTGAGATTCGGGTCATTTTGGTAATGGATAATGAGATTGCATTTCATGTTCTCTGAAGGCTTCAAGAAGCTCTTTCACCTTGGAATAATGGGAAAAGGGGGAAAACCCCTGATTTTTATATTAATGTGGTCATAATGCATGGAGGTACAATGTAATATACATACACTGTACGTGTATGTTATGTATACATGGTAATGAACTTCAGTTCAATTGAATTTGATAGAATTCTGTGTTCATTTCTCTGAATACAAAGTACCGGTAATATTAATTTGATACAAATTATTAGAGATTGACATTTTAAGAAAAAGCAGTACTTTAGGGCAGATATGGAAATGGGGGGGGGGGGGTAATCCACTTCATTATTGTCTGAAGAGTTCCTATAAAGAATGCTCTGTATGTTACCAATTTGATTTTGAGTACAACTACTGTAATAGAGCAAAGCGCTTTGAGAAAAACAAAAAACATAAACTTCCCTTTTATACATCATTGCACAACGCGTATCTGACGCCATTATGTGCATAAAAATGACTTTACACGAATGTTGTGCCCTTCAAACAGTAAAATGCCAATGTCTAAATATGGTGATTTATTACCATGGCAACGTGTGTGAGCAATAAAGAAATCTACATGCAAGAGGAATCTTGAAAACCTGCAGATGTACTGTACTTTATAAATATATGTGGAAAAAATGAATGGGATTTTGGTATCTACATGTAAATATTAAAATCTAATGATACTTAAAAAAGCTAACATTTGAAGAAAACTGGGACTTCATATGAATTTCTCTGTAGTTACTTTGGTATTCAGTATCCTTTGGTTGAAAGTACTATATCTACAATAATTGAAGCCGAATTGATAATTTGTTCATGTGTCTTGTACTTTTTTTTTATTCTGGAATATTCCTATCCTATTCTTACTCACTCTCATTCCTCAAATTAATCACAAAGTATTCTACATAGTACGAGTAGGCCTTGTGTGTTGTTCAAGCGAAATTTAATTTTCAATCATTTAATTAAAGTAAATGATGGTACATCCCCTCTTTCCACCATTTTCTGCCTTGTTTCTGTCTTAAGCCTTGCAAACTTGCCTTGATAAAAAAGCAGATGTAGTCGTTGTGGAAGCATGTTTACATTTCATTCAAAATCAAAACGCTCAATATGCCTTCTCTCTAATAAAGGAAGTGTAAACACACCCTGGGGTTGATACAGCATGCGAGTTTGGTCCAAGGGCAGGCAGGCATCATTGTTTACACAGAAGATAGAGACGGTGACAGCATTGCATATCTCTGTAGGAGTGTACATGTAGGCCTATACTCAGTAAAGGACTGGGGATTGAAATTTACAATGCCAACAAGTTCATGCGTATTGCATCAACTCACATTTCATTAAAATTTGAGTTTTCAATGACTGTATCATTAAATTATTGGATGTGAAATGGGTTATATGAGATGTACAATATTTCACACTATCCTTTTGATTTCACATTTGTTGATAATTTTTTATTTTATTTTTAAAAGGAGAAAGACACAAAGATATGTAGATTCTTTTATTAAAACGATATCCATATCCATATTAGGCATGCACATTTATGAATTATCAAAAAAACTCTGGTATGATAAGAGTGTTTCAATGTCCAATTTACCCGTATTTACCCGTAAAGATATGTAACTTTTCTTTTATTAAAACGATATCCATATCCATATTAGGCATGCACATGTATGAATTATCAAAAAAACTCTGGTATGATAAGAGTGTTTCAATGTACAATTTACCCATATGTTTCCATTTTTAATCCTGTTTTATTGTTCACATTCATTTTCTAAAATCTATACAACTATCTACAGTAGATGTAGTAAAAGAAGAGATACTTGATTTTTTTTATTTGGAAAGCGATAAAAGCATATTGTTCAAACAATAAAACACACATCTCCAAAAGACTACAGGTTTTGTCTTTTAATAAATGTCCCTACAATGTACATGTACCAAAGTTCCAATTTAGCAAAATCGTTACGCAGCTCGTTAGAATTGATGAAAATCTCTACACTGTCCGTGCTGTAATTGCCGCATCAGATAGGACACTGTCACGGAGAAGAAAAAAAAATTGCCTGGAGTTTACATGTGATGTGGTTGTTGCTTAGCAACAGGAGTCCTTGTCGCTTTTCAGTGCTAATCTATGCCGCTACTCAGAGAGAAGGGCCGAGAGACCCACGACGACGAGAGAGAGAGAGAGATGTACTCCACACACGTGCCACTTTACTGCAGCTGGAAGCCTGCTCCTACTTCATGTACCCCACTTTCCTTTTTCCTGTTCTTATTATTCCTCTGTTTTATGTACATGTATAGTCAACTTTAGCCCTCACCCACCACCCCCCCCCTCCAACAAAAATCGGACACCTGTATACTATGTATTTTTCACAGTTTTCTTCCACATATCATTGATCACTTGCTCTGTTTCTCTGGGTTTTTTTTTTTTTAGTTATAGTTTTAGTCTCTTTTTCTCTCTCTGTCTGACTCTCTGTCCTTTTTCTTGATCTTATCTGTCCTCTCTCTCTTTCGTTCTCTGCATTACATGTATGTTCGCATGTTTTATCCCTTTCTCTAATCTCACTCTTCCTCCATCTCGCATTCTTGCTTTCACTCAATTTCTGCTCCTACATGTACACCGACCCCCCCCCCCTCTCTCTCTCTCTCCCTCTTCTCTCTCTGTTTCTTATGCAATTTCCTTTCAACACCATCAGGCATATTTCTTTATTTCATTAATAACCATCTTCATTATCTGACCACACCCATGTAATTAAAAAGACTGTTTGCCATTATAGAAAAAGTGTTTTGTCACTCCACCCACCCCACCCCATGACTCATCAGTCATCACTCGAGATCGCTCACATCTACATGATGTACGTTTGTACAGTAGTATTCCAATTATTAATAATTGAATATGAGTTTATGTAGGACATAATGTTGCACGCCCCCCCAAAAAAAAAAAAAAAATTGGGGGCTACTTTTTACAACAAATTGCCAAACTATAACATTGGATATAAATCTTCAACACTGTATGGGGATTTTCCAGGGTTTTTTTTAGCATTTATGGGGCTAAATCACCCAGAGCCCCCATATGTTTTCCTCTGCCTCTGACCCCCATATCCAGTATTTGCACTGTCAATCCCACCTTCTTGTAATTTTTTTTTTTTCAAATCACCGTCCTCAATTTCATTTTTTTCTACATGTACATGTATGGTCAGACATTCAGATGATCAAATTAGGGTTTCATCATAGAATGATGTTTTAACCCATTCGTTACTGAATTCTGTGATGCCCATGGTCTTTGTCAGTGGCCAAACTCTTTATTAATAGACAATAGGTTAAACTTACATTAAAGATAAACACTTGTATATTACTGGTATTAAAAACCACAAAAAATAAATTGTTCACAGAATATTTCAATACTCAGAATTATATAAATAATGATATTTGCCAAACAATTTATCAAGAAGATGTTTAATTACAGAGTGATGATGAGCAAAGAAAGATCAAAAAATAATCCTGAAAATGCCTTCCATTTTTAATGTGGCATCACATGTTGTCTCCTGTGCTACATTTAGCTGTGTACATTTACACCAGGAAAAAAGCATGTTGTAATGAATATAATTTCAAGCATGCCTGAATTATTTTGATTAAACTTTAATAATTGTTCTGTATTACATTTTGCCATGTGATATAACACGTTATATGTAGTATTTTTTCCAACCATTACCTATGGAATTTTCTTCACTGTTAAAAATAATTCAAACAACGCTGATTACTTTGTGAATCGCACAGTACTTGTTTTAACATTTGAAACAAGTGTTTAAAATCTTAAACAACAAATTTTAAATTCGAATATTTAATTATCAATAATTTTGGTTGTTTAAGATTTTAAACACTTGTTTATAATTTAACTGTTTAAAAAAAGTGTTTAAAATTTTAAACGATTATGCTTTAAAGAAATTATTGATATTAAATATTTGAATTTAAACTTTGTTGTTTAAGATTTCAAACACTTGTTTAAAATGTTTAAACAAATAGTAAACAGCGTTGTTTATTATGATTTGTTTGAATTATTTTAACAGTGTATAAAGTTTAGTATTAACACTCAACTGAAGCCCACTCATCACTTGATACTAGGAAATTCCAAATAATATGGAGAGTGAGTTAACTTCGGTGAATAATTAACCAACATTGCAGCCTGAATATATTGCTTAATTAAAAAATGAACTCATGGCCATGCAAGTTTCATTGAAAGTTGGGCAGATTTTAATGTGAAAAGGGAAGGCACATTTTGAAATAATAAGGCACATGATGTATAATTTTTACATTATGCATAAAACTGTTCTGTAAGGTTGTAGATTGAGCAGTCTGATATAATTTCCAGGGAAGCCTTGGATACTTTGATACAGTAATTACATGAAAGGAGATGATTTCATTAATAATTGCTTTTGATTTTCTGCTTTATAATGTCAGCTTATTTTTCTTTAATAATAGCTGTAGAGAAGTATGGAATATTAGCATTTTCAACACTCCTCCACTTTGTTCATTTGTTTATTTGTGATAAATCACACCTCTGATATTGGTACATGTAATGATATTTTTTTTACAAAAATCAAGATCACCAAAATATGCATGTAATACATGTAGTTGAAAATATATATTATGATGTAGTGAAGTGGATCCCAACAAATTATGTTTTCAAGTTGTTATTATGTACATGTATTCAAAAGCATTATGTCCATATTTATTGTCGTAACTTCCCTTCAATACTCATACCCTTTGGAATTATGGGATGGCAATGAGCTTTGATTTTAAAGATAAAGAAATTATTAAAGGTATGATTCTGAATGTGGTGTCTCATGCATTTGTTGTTCTTTACAATGCATTTCACTTCTGATGTACAGTCATGAAAGATGGAATCACTACAGTTTACTTGTTTGATTTAAAGCTTGTATGTGTATTTGTAGGATGCAAAGTATACAAACATGTGATTTTTATTTTTAATCAGTCGCTGGAAGTGGAAAGATGAGTTTCAAATTTGCCCCAAGTTGCAAATCTTATTTTCAATTAGGCTACTACATCACATATATGTCTTTCAATATGAAAATAGTTTGTAAATATCTTTTATATATTGTTGTCTTCACAAAAGAAGCCATACACTTCATTATTCATGTGAGGTATGTAGCTATAAATATCACTATGAAAATTGGTTCTTTGAAAACAATTAATACGTGTAGTGGCAGTTGTATTTAAAACAATTGAAAATAAAAGGTCCTTCAATGAATGTAGGTCTGTATAATGTGAAGTTTGATATATTAAACTTACACTTTAATTCACGTGCAATTTAGCATAGATTTATAATGCATCAAAATTTTGGATTTAGAAAAAAAAAATCAGACTCCAGTCTTATTCATGCCAAATAGCCAATGTGTATAGATGAACAACACCCTAGTGTGTCTTCAAAATATAATTGAAATGGGGAAGGTTTCTTGAAGAATCTTTTCAATGGTTTGCACTGACAAATCTCCTCTGAGCCAATCGGATGCAAGAATTTCAGTAGCTTATAGCAGTTGTCAGTGAAAAATCACCATTTGTTCCTCCCAGACTGCTTTGGGTTTCGATCAAAGAGATTGAACTCGTCTGCTTAGAATTGAATTGTGCTCTATCTCTGCAGGGGACATGGGGCAAGTCCGTGGAGAGAGAAAATGATCATTGAATTGGCGACGATGTCAGAATAATTCCCAACTCCATGCTCATTGCGTATTATGGATGGAGAGATATTAAAACTGACGATGCCCGAGGATATTTCTGCTTTAGATTATCATAAAGGGTGTGAGGGATGCTACACGTAGGTTCTGAGAAAAAAAAATGTTTTAATAGTCATTTGGCTTTCATAGGGATTATTTTGTAAAGGGAATTTGTTTCATGAAGTGGCTTGTCAGTGATTTTTCTTTTATAGTTAAAATTGATGCTTTATAAAATCTGAGCTACATTTTATACAAGGTCCCACTTGTCACCTGTCGGCTGTGTCTCTGATATGTTGTAAATAATGAAGCCCAGAAAAAAAAGTGCCTGAAAATCATTTACTGAAAATCAAAATATAAAAGTGACCAGAAATACCCCCATATCCCCAAATTTGATGTACATTGTATTTAATGAACAAGCAAAAAACTTCATAATTATTTGTCGAGGGAACTGACAAAGACCTACATGTACTTTAATAATATCACCTCTCCCCTCTATGAGGGATTACAGTATATTGCATAGGTGTCTTTTTATTCAATTATTAACGAAAACAGTTTTGATAGGCAAAAAAGGGAGTCTGCTCGTGATATGAATGTAGCTAATCAATTTGCAAAGCAAATCCTCAACTGGACACAATTTAATTTAAAGGTTAATTTACTTCATTCGCCAGAAGCAGGAAGGAAAGAAAGAACGAGAAAAACAACTTGAGGGAGAGAATCTTGTGAGTTTATCAACCACACCCAACTTCATTTTCTTCCTGAGACTGTAAATGAGAAAGAAAAATACTAAAACCCTGATATATAATTTTGAGAGCACTTATTGAAAATACTGCCCTCGGGGTAAAACCATACAAAGAGAAGAAAATGCATACATATAGGAATGGAATAGAATTCATATTATTCTCAGTACTCGGCGCATATTGATGGAAACCGGATCGGAGGCAAGCAAATAAACGAGGGGCATGATTTGGAGGAGAACGTCGCCGAAGAACCGGCCGATGATTCATTCCTTATGTCAAGTGCAATGTAGGACCAAAGGCTCTACATATATTAACCCTTCCAGTGCTATAAAGAATACTTGATAATGCTATAATATCACCATTTCTGTTTCATGAAATGATATTAATTCATGACTGTATAATACATGTGGTTTTGAATAATTTTCTTGTTATTTTTAGTTTTGAAATTTTAATTAAATGTGATAGGCTATTTGAATTCGAAAAGAAATTGTTTAAACTTGTGATTTGTGCATGTCTTTTCAAATTACAGCATGACATGACAATTCGACATACTCTGTACATTGTTCTAGCTAGACCCATTCTAGTGGTGGTTGCTATTTCACGGCATTACAACGGTTTTTTTTCAGGCTGAGTTTAATAGCGGTCTTAAAGCCAAAAGTGAAGGAGCATTGATATAACATTCTGACATCAAATCTTTGAAAATAATTTTTTTTTTTTTTTTTAATTTAAGTTTTTATCAAATAAAATAATATGTAAGTTATAAATGCAAATAAAACAAGATTAAAGATGGAAATGAACGCAAGAGCAATTCCTCTTTTCATGATTTTAAGGATTTTTAGTTTTGAAACACTTTTCATTTGAAATTAGTAGTGGACGGAAGCAGTGTTTTTCATGATGAGTGGTGGTCAGAAATCTTCTGCGCCAGAGTTGTGACTGACCACTGCCATCCACTGTAGCTATAACACTACACATTATGAAGAGTAAACAAACTTGTCTCTATTGTCGCCTTGAAAGTTATCTCCCTAATTGCAAACCTGTCTATAGTGGCCACCAGTCTTTTCTCAATCCAATTAATGGCCGCTTTTTCTGTTTCATTTGGGTGGCCTTTTAATCTGTTGAAGGCTGAACCGGCATATAAAAGTGTGGACTGGAATATCTGAAAAGCATATACATGTATATATAGCAAAATCATTCAGTCTCTATAACATGTTTGACTGTTCAATTTACATGTTTTATCATCATCATTTAGTTTGGCACTCCAACAAAAAGCAATTTACCAAACAATTTACATGAGAACAAGTATTCAAGGACAAAAATGTACATGAATATAGTAGCCTTGTCATCTACAGTAGATATGGAGATAGTAGATACCATATTTTATTTTAATGGTTTCAGATTTTTTTCCTGCTTACCTGTATATAATTGAAATCTCATTTTGCATTTTGATTACGGAATGGACATGTAAATTACATTTAGCATTTTAAAGACCTTTTTCTAGTGAGATTCATAATCTGTTTTATATATTCAAATTTCACATTGAATAATACTCTATACTACATGTACATGTATACTATTCTGGAATTGGAAAAGCATTGAATTGAAATGAAAAAAAACATGTACAGTATTTTTTTATTTTCTTTATTATGTCTTTCTATTCTTGAGCTATTCTCCCCTACATTTCTTTACTTTGTATTTCAGTTTTAATATCCATTTTTTTTCTATAGCTTTATTTCTTCTTCACTATCAATGTATCATTATCTTTTTCATTGCTTACCACTTCTTTTTTACCTTCATGCTTATGTTATACTCTGAATTTATTATCTATAACTTTTTATTCATTTATTCTTGCTTGTTTTCTTTTCCCTCTCTTGTTCTTTCTCTGTTCCTCTAATTCTTTCCCACTTCTTCTCCTCCTCTTTGTCTCTCTCTCGCTCTGTTTAAAAGAATTATTTCCCCTGTTGCACCCCTTCCCTGTTATCCTTACTTATTTTGTTTTCATACTTGTATTTCACAGCAGTATTTAGTCTTTGTGTTACCCTCTGCACACCTATTGGCATGTATGTGATGTAATAATTTTTATATATAATGTACATATATAATCCTCCAATTATGTATTCCATCTCTCATTTTTCTCCACCCCCCCCCCCCTCTGTCCTCTTTTATTCTGAACCTTTTAGCCTTTTTTATTGACATCTGTGGTCACTTTTGATCGTATAGGCAATGCTTCTATTGATTTATCCTAGTAGGTCCCTCTTTCTCTGTCTTGCCGTATCTCTCTCTCTCTCGCCGTATCTCTCTCTCTCTCTTCCGAATTGTTTCTCTTCTAATGCTAATTACTAATTGATCACATGATGTATGAATATCGCTAGGGGCAACCAAGAAGCGTCCCATGACAGAGGAATGATCGTCTAAATCTCCTCACCACTTATAATTCATACGGGTCTTTAAAAAACCTCTGATAATACTGCATAAACTTTTTTATGTGTCTGAAATATTGCCATGGATCTGTTTTACATGTATCTTCATTTTGTGTCCCATAATGTTTTTCTTCTTCATAGAGCTAGGTCTTCTTGATTTTACATTTACACACTTTTAAGAGCACTTTGCAATCTGTCACAAAGAACTTTGGACGTTACCTCAGTTTCTCCCACCCCCTCCCCCTTGTTGCTTCCATTATTCCAATAGATGTATGAACTTTCTCATGTTCGATTTAAAATAATGGCAATTACATGTAAATATTGCATTAAAGAAGAGATCCCCTATTTAAGATGTCAAATAATAATTTGAAACATACATTTACATGATGCAACTTTGTGATTAATGTTTTGAATGTTTTTACAGTTAAATGGTGCTATACAAATGCTAATCATCATCATCATCATCATCATAATTATCATTATCATATCTACAATGTAAATCTGGTATTTCAATCCGTAGATTCAACCTTAAAGTGATTGGTTACATTGGTTTGACTTTTAAAAAATCTGAGCTAGGTCACACTTGTCACCTGTGTCTGTGATATGTTACAAAAATGAAGCCCAGAAAAAATTGCCTTCAAAAATAATTATTTAGGCTTCAAAAATTGAAATATAAAGTGACCGAAAACACCATCTTAATTTCATCCCATACACTTATGTGAACTATTATTTAGGCATCTATAAGACGCCTATTTACAAAATCGGGGTTTGCCTTGTAGTTTTAGCTTTTCATTCTCAATAATGGTTGTTTTCAGGGTTTATTAGTTCTAATACATGCACTTGTACACATGTTTCATTTTGGTTTGAGAATTTTTTAAATCGGCTGCTCACAAAGTTAAACAATACCTTTAAGTGGTGTTTCTGACCAAAATTGACATTTTACCATTTCAAGCTTGTGATTACTCTTGACCATTTTGCCTTTGATATTACATGTACATGTAACCGATATAGGCAGTTTGAATTTTATAGCAGATTTAATTTCAATCATAATTTTATCATCTTTAATACACTGTAGTGATTATACATGGATGAGAGAGATTCAATTTATTTATTGGTATCAAAGATTGTTATGCAGATTATAGCAGATTTAATTTCAATCATAATTTTATCATCTTTAATACACTGTAGTGATTATACATGGATGAGAGAGATTCAATTTATTTATTGGTATCAAAGATTGTTATGCAGATTATAGCAGATTTAATTTCAATCATAATTTTATCATCTTTAATACACTGTAGTAATTATACATGGATGAGAGAGATTCAATTTATTTATTGGTATCAAAGATTGTTATGCAGATTATAGCACATTTAATTTCAATCATAATTTTATCATCTTTAATACACTGTAGTGATTATACATGGATGAGAGAGATTCAATTTATTTATTGGTATCAAAGATTGTTATGCAGATTATATAGCAGATTTAATTTCAACCATAATTTTATCATCTTTAATACACTGTAGTGATTATACATGGATGAGAGAGATTCAATTTATTTATTGGTATCAAAGATTGTTATGCAGATTATAGCAGATTTATTTTCAATCATAATTTTATCATCTTTAATACACTGTAGTGATTATACATGGATGAGAGAGATTCAATTTATTTATTGGTATCAAAGATTGTTATGCGCATGACATGTTTACTTGCATAAAATCATCAATGTTTTCATATCTTCAGAAGAAGTTGCAATAAGCATTTTTTCTAGCATATTTTCTATGACACTGTAAATTCCTTAAGATTCTATGGTGTCATTTGTATTTGTACATGTATTTTAATAACAGTTACAAAAAGTATGTATTTCATTCTTGAAAATGCAGTGAAATTCAAATTTATGAAGTTGTAAAGAAACATTATTCGTGATTTATACTCTGTATGTAATCAACAATACTTTTCATTATTAACTCGTCATCACGCTTGGCTTTACCATTATTATAACAACAAACTAGTACACATAATACTACATTTTAATCATGCATACATGTATAGACAGTGCGACTCCTTTCTACTGCGGACATGTATGTCAGGCCGTATACCAAAGAGTAACAAGTGTTTTAATACTTTCTGCCATGCATGTACATACTACGCTGGTTTTCACAGCTGTGCAAAAGTCCATCATCTGCCACCGTAACTAAAAGCTCGTATATGCCATTCGATGTTGACTTTTTCTCAAGCTACCTGAAAAAAAAATAAAGTCATTGTTCCATCATCGAGCGAGAAACAAACGTAGGAGCTGCGGCATGCCTGAAAATCAATAATACGTTTGAAGGAGGACACAGCTCTTAGGTTTAGGGTAATAATAGAGCTACATGTATGAATAGCAAGTATTCTGTATTTGGATGTTGCTATAGGTGTGTCCTATGTATAGGATGATGGTTCAACTTATATTACTTATCAATACATACATATGTTTGTGATATCATTACTGCTATTAATTAATTGTTCATCTTAGCAATGAAAGGCACAATTATACATATTTACTTGTACATGTAGGCCCATGCTGTATCATCAGAACATTTGATTTGTGCTGTATACATGTAGTTTTTTGGGGGGCATATTGAACGCAGATAAAATCAATATTTTGATCAAACAGATATTAATATTCCAATATTGAATTTTCAGTTCCCACATTTAAGACAGGTTCGTCCCATTGTCTATTTATGCAGTACAGTATCTTCTAAAGAATTTTTTTTTTGTAAAATATGTTTTATATCAAAATAGAGCTTTTCCCATATTCATTATAACTTCATTATTAAACATAATTTTTAAAATATTATTTCATCATCCGAAATGTTTTAGCTCTCAATAGATGCAATACTTCCTACAATGTTGACATCTCTGTATCCATCCCCCCCCCCCAAAAAAAAAAAGTTTTATTGTAAAAATTCTATTCCTATTCCTATCCTATTCTTTCTATTCTTTTTCCAAGAATGTATACCGGTAACTTATGTATATTTAAGAAAAAAAATCAGTTCATTCTGAAGTTGCGTACTCATTTCTGGCTTGTATATGTACATGTATCTGCTGAATTTGATTATGTGATCAACATGATAATATAAAAATAAGTCAGATTTATATTTTTCAATATATATGTGATCTACCATGTTTCACTGGGTGCAAGCCAGAGATATGCACATTTTTTCAAACTTCCCTAGCTTGCCTTTTATGTTTGTTGAATGAATCATTTACAATCACAAATGTTTTGTATTTCTATTTTTTATTTGACCTTTGTAGAACCGATTCCGATGAGGTTGCGTGCCCTCCCACAATCCTTTTGGCAGCAGCCGAACACCGTCAATTCAGCGTCTCCCGGCTCCATGTACTCCGTTCTACCTCCCCTCTGCAAAATGGAACAGTCCAACTCTGATTTGGCAGGTACAGTATATCTAGTAGAATGATTAGCTTTTGATGAAAAAAATGTGGCTTCTGCCTCATGTACTGTTTTTGTTCTATCCTCTGGAGCTCATAAAGAATATAGTATTATTCACCTATACATGTATGTACATTCAATTCAGTTGAATTCAATTCAATATTCAATACAGGTGTTTATATTAGCCTTTCTAAATTATTTTTTGTTCTAATACATGTCGATACAAATATATAGAACATGACAATTGATAGAAAATGGATAAAAAATAATTTAATGTTCAAATTGAAATAAGAATAGAATTGAGACAAATTTTTATTCACGGTTCAGATTGAGTACGATGTGTCTATAAAGCGCTTTACAGATATATTATTACCCCGGTCATCAGATTCAATCAGTCATTCCTGCACACAATGTGTGCACATCCTCCACTCCCTGGGGAGTATTCCAGTCAGTTGCCAGTGAGGTGCACACAGTACTGGACAAGCTACAATGACTTTCACGTCCTACCGGGTACCCATTTAGCACCTGGGTCGAGAGTGGCAAAATGTGGATTAACGCCTTGCCAAAGGACGCCAGACCGCGGTGGGATTCGAACACATGACCCTCTGTTTACAAAAGTCAGAACCAGTACACCACGGCTCCTCCACAATAACACGCCCGGGCTGCCGAGGATTAAAAATAAGAATGGGAGGGGGAGGGTAGAGTCTGCCCCCTGGCGATTTCACATGGGGAAAAAACTGGGAACAGGGTAAAGGGAAGAAATAAGAGAAAAGAGTGAAGATGGGCCTGAAAGAAAGAAGAGTTAAAGGAGAAACCAAGAAAGAAAGTATATAAAGATAAGAAAGGAAAAACAGAAGAAAAGAGGGGAAAGGGAATTGTAAAGTAAATAAATGAGTGAATGGGGGAGAATTAATCAAAATATGACAAATTGGAATAGGAAAGGATGGCGGGAAAGGGAAAGACAAAAGGAAGGAAAGTGAGGTTATGGAATAAATTGATCAATTATTCTTCAAATCAAATCAATTCACAAGGCATATTTCTATTCCTCTTCCTTTTCTTTTAAATATTCTCTTCGAGAATGCCCCGATGAAAAAAACAAATAGTTCTGATGGTAGAAAAAAATCTTCTATCTAAGTGATTTCAGCAATCATTTTACCAAGTAATGGCAAATAATTATCATACAGGTAGCGCCCGTGGAACTTTCCATGGGCTCTGCTAGTATATAGAATATAAATATACACAAAAAAAGCAAAATGATGGAAGCAATATTTTGTATTTGATTAAAAAAGTCTTGTTGTTTTCTACACATATACTATTTAAAGTGTTAATGAAAAAGAAACTAACAACCCAGAATATAAATTTATTAAAATTTGATTTACTTATCACAAAAAAAACTCTGCTTGAAGTAAAAAAATGCAGTACAAAGTCATCATGGAAAGATATATTGTGTATTTTTTCTGTGCTGTATTTTTTTTTCTCACTAGTAATACTTTCCTTTTCAGAAATACCGTACATATACATGTAAGCATCATGCATGTTTTTTTTTATAGGAGATTTTATCACTCAGCTAGGTTGTTGTTCAGTATTGTATCAGAATTATATCAATAGGAAACCACATCAATGAAAGGCTAATTGCTAATTATGACAATTATGGCAATTTAATTCATCGCTATTATTTGTCTGGTTTAAAAAAGATGATATGACTGATGCTCAGAATATCACTGCATGAGGTACTATGGCCTCACCCGTTTTCTCCATCCTTCTCTCTTTTCCCTTCTTCCCCACCGCGCTCTCTTTCTTGCTCTTGTTCTTGCTCTCTCTCTCTCCTCGTGCTTTATACCAAAAGGGTAGATTGTTTAGTGTACATGTAGATGAAAGGTGCCATTTGAAAAAAAACTTGTAAAATTCATTAGAATAGTGATGTTGTACTTCTCTAAATCATTTATTGATGAAAGGCTTTTTGATATTAAACATAATACCAGAGTGAATGTAACTGCTAGACGTGGTAGGGTGGTTTTATAAATAACCAGTGCGTTTTACAATGTAATTGTGCTTAACACAACAATATATTAATTTATAGTGGGTTATGTTGTTGTTGTTGTAAGATAGTCTTTTGCAAAATGTACTTTTACTATGCAAACATATCATTGTATTATGTTCATTTTTTTTATACACATATTCATTATTATGTTCATTTTTATACACATATTCATTATTGTAAATATGTTCATTTTTATACACATTCATTTATATTGTAAATTTTATACATATATTCATTATTGTAATATGTTCATTTTTTATACACAAATCCATTATTGTAAATAATAACGTGGACCGTCTGGACGTAAAATGTTTCCTAGGTAATTGGTTATATACCAGCTTGGCGTTTACCAGCAAAATGCTGTCCTGCCGAGTTCCTACGGGTGTTACCATAAACAAACAGAAACAGATAGAGTTTAATAAATCTTATATCATCTTATCTCTCTCTGTCTCTCTTTGTCTCACCCTTTTCTACGTTTCCTGTATTTAGGATGGTAATGTTCACCGATCGTACGAGTTTGGTGTATTGTAGTCTTTCATTACTAGCCTAATATATGACACCTTGCAGTCTTGCTCCTAGAAAAATTGTGGATAGGTGCTTTATTGGTAACCATGCCGACAGTAGAAACACTGCTCAAGTGTGTCATGTTTAATGGAAGCCCCGATCCATTACCCTAATGGACATTAATAATTTGAGACTGTAATAGCTCTTCGTGGGGTTCCAATGTATTTTGATTCATCATTGTTGACAGTTTTGCAGATTTGTTTTTCTGACATGAAAGAATGATGAAACATCAGTTTGTTGTAATACCCATTAATGCTGTTGAAAAAAGATTTCCATTTTCTATGAATGCATTGTAACTTGCCTTTTTTTAATTTTTTCTGTTTCTTCTGTTTCTGAAGTAACTCTTGTAGGAACTCTGCAAAGCAGCTTGCTGCTGCATCAACCTTGAGCTTGTTTATGATCAATTACAAAGGAAACACTTTAAGTCTAATTTGATATTCATAGTGGCTGACCTGACAAGAGACGACAGAAATTAATTACTCTCGGGCCTAAAGTGGAGATAATGGTCGAGCTGGGATTTGAGCTTACAAACTCACAATCATGAGTTGAATGCTCTAACCACTAGACCACACAACCCTTCTCACATGGTGACTCAGTGTGAAGGAAAAACTTATTAAAAGAGAGTGAATGAACGGGAGAGAGAGAGGAGGGGGGGGGGGGCTGCTGGGTCATGTGACAAGATAGATGGAAGAAGATATATATAGATACATACGCCTGTAGGTACTAGTGTATAGGTACATGTAGGTATATAGGATGACCAAATGCAGCAAACTGTTTCGAAATTATTTTTTATTGATATTGACATGCAATCATGCCACATTTATAGTTCTGCTTCATTGTTAATTCATCATCTTTACCATGATCCCATGAAATTGTATTTCACTACAAAAATCCCCCCCCCCCCCCCCACTGAATTCACCAAATAATTCACTATCCCATCCACCTGTATCATGGATACCTGAGATCAGATCCTCTTTATAAAATCCTCCCTGATACCCTCATCAATATCACCACCATCTCAATCATCCCTGCCAACCACTGTCACCGTATCCTCTTCGGTTGCCATGGCGACAACCATCCCCTCATCCTATTCATCAAGAAACCTTTTACGCATCGGTCATCCATTGCCCGTACAAATGTATTCTGCAGACCTGTATCAATCAGCAAAAATGAATACCAAATATTTGTTTTTGACTTTGTTCAATTATGATCCATCTCTATTATAATTGTCTTTATCACTAACACTAATTGTCATTTATCTTCTTTGTTTGGTCATTGTCAGTTTGATTAATATTGTAATTCACAAATGTATCATTCTCATCCTTGCATCTTTTATCCACTTTTATCATCACCATCAAAATCATCATCGTCATCATCACCATCATCATAACTATCATCATTGTCGACATCATCATTCTCATCAATCATCATCATCACCATCACCGTCATCACCATCATCATATTCATCATCATCATCATCATCACCACCATCATCATCACCATCATCATCATTATCATCTTCATCACCATCACTATCACTACCATTTAATATCAATCTATCATCATTAACCTTATTTTCATTTATCTTCATCTCTATTCATCTCAAATTATTTTTATTATCATACATATCACTAGAATGAACATCATCTTCATCATCCTCACCATCACTACCACCATCATCATCACAATTCTCTCCCTATACAAATCCATATCAACATCTATCCCTAGACCCCACATAATAAATCTCATCAAATCTTCCATCATCCAATCAGCATCATCATCATTACCACCAACACCATCATCATCATCATCACTATACTATATGATTTTGATATAAATGTATCATCATTACCCTCATTTTCATTTATCTTCATCTCTATTTACCTCATTATCATATATTGCACTAGAATCAACATGATCATCTTCATCATCATCCTCACCATCACTACCACCACAACCACCATCATCATCACAATTCTCTCCCTATACAAATCCATACCAACATCTATCCCTAGACCCCACATAATAAATCTCATCAAATCTTCCATCATCCAATCAACATCATCATCATTACCACCACCAACACCATCATCATCACTATGCTATTTGATTTTGATATAAATGTATCATCACCCTCATTTTCATTTATCTTCATCTATATTTATCTCATTATTTTCATTATACTGTATCTCACTAGAATCAACATCATCGTCATCATCATCATCATCATCATCACCATCCTCATCACCATTCTCATCACCACCATCCTCATAACCAAATCTTCATCAGCATCTATCCCCTGACTCCACAAAACAAATCTCATCTCAAATCTTCCTACAGCTCACATCTGTCTTGTAGATCCCATAAATTGGGAGAAAGCTGGGTAATTTCTTGCTCATTATCTCAGAGAAGAGCCTCTTTTATGCGATGATGTTCCGTGACAGTGTCTACCATTGAACAATCTATTGATTGCTACACTTATGTGCCCTTGTGCGGCTGTCGTAGTCTTCACATTTAGACCCTATTTTACTTTTTTAAAGATATGGTATTAAAAATTGAAATCATACTGGTTCAATTAGCTGACACGGTGGGTGTTTCATAAAGCTGTCCGTATAAAGTTAAGAGTGACTTTAAGAACGACTGGTGATCCTTTCTTATGGCGAATGGTATATTCATTAGCGATGGTTTTGCGCGTAAGAAAGGATCACCAGTCGTTCTTAAAGTCGCTCTTAACTTACGAACAGCTTTATGAAACACCCACCAGGATAGACAACATATATATACATGCAATCCCCAAAAGGTATATTTTGCATTTGTGAAGTAAGAATCCACTGTTGTATATGTATACTGTATGCTCAGATAATCTGTGTCAAGGGATGTATGATGTTGTGTTTGTGAGGGGGGGGGTGGGAAAGAATCAAAGACCCACTTTCTCTCTCTCTCTCTTTCATTCATTTTGATGCCCTCAGGGGCAGGGTTTACTCATGTATACCATATATGTTCATGGCAGTACGCAGGGGGGCGGGGGGAGGACAGAAGGGGCAGTTACCCCCCCCCAAAAAAAAAAAAAAAAAATCTTTTACTGAAAATGTTCACAAAATTCACCAAAAGTATGCACCAAAACCTACCATTTCACTCGACAAAATGCATAAATGCCCCATTGAAAAGCTTGGTCGCTTCGCTCCCTCGCTTTTGATTTTTTTTTCAAAAAAACAGTTTATGTGTGCTGCAACCCCCCCCCCCCGCCCCTTGCATATGTTGAATTTGAATTGAACTTGTTAATACAAAAGGGTTTATTTTTTTCAAACCTTTCTTGAATCATCTGCAAAATCAATTTCACACTTAAAATCTCTTTATACCATTGCATGATAGATTGTTCAATGGCTGTTTGCCATTAAAGAAAGATATATTATTTTGTCATGAATACCACAATACTTTTGAATGTGATTATTTTTATTTCAAAACTCTAAATTGTTTGTGGTTGAACACAGCAAAAAAAAATATTCAAGGGTAGAAAAGGTAGAGAAAAGGGGATGTATTTTCTTTTAAGTGGTAAATTTGTTAAAACAATTTAAATGAGACAATGGTACATGTATGTTGTTTGATACCATATTTAATTTCACTTGTATGTTATACTCCATATTTTATACAAGAGGGAGAAATAATGAGGAAATTCAGGATTTGGTTTGTGGACAAAAAAAGAACGTGGATGAGGCTGGGGAGGTGGTAGGAGGAGAAAGGGGAAAAGTAGAAAGATAAAGAGGAGAGGAAATTGAAAGAGGAGCAAAGCCCGTCCCAAGACCCCATACTTTACCCTTTTAGCCAGTTCCTTAGACCCCCACTTCAGAGTTTCGTGAGGCACACCCCCATCATAAAATAATTTGAGTGCCCCCCCCCCCTCCCCCCGGGAACAAGGGGGAGGAGAAAGAATATAGAAAACAATGAAGAATTTAGGTGTGAAAAAAAAGAGGAAGAGGAAATAAAAGGAGTGATAAGTAGTATAGGAGCATGAAGAAATAGAAGGAGGAGAAATGGAAATAGATAGAGAAGGAGAAGGGAGAAATGATCGAGAGAAAGAGGATGAAAAATGGGAGAAGGGAAACGAAAGGGGAAGAAGGAGGTGGGGGAAGCGGAAGAGAAACCAGCTCAATGATAATATGCATCTACACTGTACATGTATGTAGCCATTGTGACTTGCTACATGATACGGTCTTTCATCACAGCCTATCAAGCCAACCTACCGTACAAGTGCAATTACAATCGGCGAATTCAACCGAGCACAATACCAAACCATCAATTTGGTGCGCTCGAGTATGTGGTTACTCCCATCGTCATAGCAACCGAGGATTGTTGATGGCATATTTTACTATGATCTACATGTACACTTCCTATGTGATGCACACAGCCAGACCTAACGGAGCAAAGCTAGTCGATATAGCCCTGATTCGATGATTGATGAATAAAGATTTCTACTTCACTTTCATTTGAAATGATCGTTTGCAATTCAGCTTCCTGCTTGTAGAACTCAGAATAAAGATGTCACAAATATTTTTAAATGGTGTCTGTAACTGCATTGGGCTCAGGAAAGAGAGAAGTCAAAACGTTGTGAAATAGCTTTCATGAAAAGGTCATCTTTTTGGTCTTTGAAGAAATCGTCTGTTTTATTTTTTGTTGAAGTTTCTCATTTTTCTTAATTTAAATTGTGCAATTGTGTCACATTTCTTCAAATGTGTCATTGAATTGAAATAAAGATTTTATTGTTTATGAATTTGGTACGGTACTCTAGGTACATGTAGCATTTAGTGTAGCTTTTTCCCCTTTTCTTTTCCTTCTAAATCTCTTTTTTTTTCTTTAAAATATATGTGTGTTTGTAGTATACACTTTTGTTATTTATTTCTGACAGTGATTAAGCTCAATAAATTGGATTGGTATTAGTTTTTTTTTTACTCAGCTTGTAGAATTATACTGTCAACTTTTAACATATAATACATGTATGTTAATGTTGTCCATAATTATAGATATTCATAAATTTGCTATTATACTTTAGTCACATTTCCCCTACGGCGGCCGTACGGCAAGTCAAAAACAGCTGTTTTATTCACTTTTATTCAAACCACCTATATGTAGCTGTTAAAATGGCTGTTTTCAATTCGCCGTATGGGAAATGTGACTGAGGTATTAATGTTATGAAAATTGCATGTCATGATGATTTTCAGATGATTTTATTTTAAAAGTAAGCCCATATGATATTTGTAAAAAAAAAATATATATATATTTTTGTAATCCAGGATTTTTACTATGCAATGTAGCTCCGTGGTGTCTTTTTTGCAACAAAGTTTTGTAGATTCTTTAAAGATGGATTCTGGTTTTGTTCCTCATTGATTCCAGATATCCGACCAGTGACACCGCCCTCAGACGGTGAGGTGATCGAATGCAGAGAGGCGGATCAACCCGACATTAGGTTAAAGGAGAAGAAGGACGCCCTCGTTGTTGACAAAGACTCGTTATCCCTCAAACTTGAGAAAGACAAAGAAAGGGACTTGTCGCGAGACAGGGAGCTCTCCCCCAGAGACCGAGATTATTCCCCTCGGGAAAAAGACCTGTCTCCGCGCGACCGAGACATGGTTCGGGAGAAGGAGAGCCCAAGGGATAAAGAGAAAGTGCGCGATCTCAAGGAGAATGGGCTGGAGTCCAATAAGCAGCTCCCTCTTGAGGCAAAGAAGAAACAACCTAGACCTCCGCCGAGGATAGTGAGAGTGTCACCTGCTAATTCTGAACTGCTTGCAAAGTTATTTGAAGGGTTTGATGGAGAAGGAAAAAAGAAGATTGTTAGAAGAGGGAGGTAGGTCTTTTTTTCCAAAACCGGATTTTTTTAAATTAAAACTTAAATATTTCAGAATCATCAGCATTAATTTGAAAAACAACCCTGAAAAATGGTACCTTTTACAATAATGTAAATGTATCACTATAGGGTTTAGTAGTAGTGTAACAGAAATCAAGAAAATGTCATATTTGTTGTTAATCAGAAATCACAACTATATATATTGGTCTAAGGTAAATGAGGCTTTTTGTATTTTTTTTATGAGATTAGATACTTATAGTATACTTTCAAATATATGAAAACCACTTTTTTTATGTTGGAAAATAATGAAGTATATGAAATCTAATAGCAATAAATACTGTGCTATCCTGTACTTGATATTACATGAATATTATAACATTTGTAAAACAAAATATGACTTATTCAGTGATTTAATTTTTCTTTTCTTTTTTTATTTGTCAGGCCAAAGAGAGAATACAACCCTCAAGCAACTGCACTAGCAGCGGCGGCAGCAGCAGCTCAATCCGCAATCAATGCCTCAAACAACAACAACAACACCTCCACCTCCGCCACCAGCAGTACCAATGCAAGTAACCCCGCCCCCACGCACCACCACCCCTACCTAACCGGTGACGATCCTTACATGATAGACAACGTCGCAGAGGGCCTCCTTCCGATGCTGTCCTTGGAGACGAGCCGTCAGACGAGCGGCCCGTCGTCGCAGCTCGCCATCGTGTCTATCCGCGGCGACAACAACCGTATGCTGTCGTTACCCTCGCTCAGTGTCGAGCAGAATCATTCCGCCATACTTTCCGAACTTGTGAAAGCCTTATGAGATTTGTGGAGCGTTGTGGCCCAGTGGATTAGTCTTCGGACTTTGAAACAGAGGGTCGTGGGTTCGAATCCCAGCCATGGCGTAATTTCCTTCAGCAAGAAATTTATCCACACTGTGCTGCACTCAACCCAGGTGAGATGAATGGGTACCCGGTAGGAAGAAATTCCTTGAATGCTTTGAGCGCCTATAGGCAGCCCAGCTAAAGCCGGGGTAATAATAATAGCAGGGCCCGCTGGGAGAACAGTTTTCGGAACTGAAGCAGCTTCCCTGGGTAAATATACCTGTATTATTATTATTATATTATTATTTATCACGAGATGAACTTAAAGAACATTGCCAAAAGTTGTTTTTTAGAAAACTCAATTTTTGTGTCTACTCTGTTTAGAAATTAATTGGTTTATAGCTTTTTGCACGCTATCACTGCTGAAAAATAAAACGAAGTATTCCCTCTATGTTCTTATATGTATAACACCAATCACTTTTTATTCTTCAATATAAGCTACAAAGTAACCTACACAATCAAGCTATACATCTGTACCGATCGCACAGAAACGTTGCTAGCGCTAACAGCGCGCTAACAGAGGCCCTGTTACAACCGGTAATGTGGCAGCGATGCCTAAATGTTACAACAATGCATTACTTATACACATTGAAATAAATGTTTTGACTCCACAATCCGGAAGATCTGACTGGGCTCACTGTTTGCGATCTGTTAGGCTAACAACGTTTTTGTGCGGCTGGCACTGATATATAAATTGAAGAAAAGAACCCACCTATTACATTATCAATCCATAATTTGGTGTGTATGATACTAGCATTGATCCCAGGAAGCCTATTGATTTTGAGGTCAAAGGTCAAGGTCACAGTGATATGTTTTCATCTTACCCTTCTGCAGTCCTTGTAAATGCGATAACTTCAGTTTAATTTAACCTAGGCTCATATAATTTTGTGTGTATGATATTAATTATCATGGATCCCAGGAAGCCTTTTGATTTTTAGGTCAAAAGGTCAAAGGTCAAGATCACAGGGACATGTTTTCATCTTACCCTTCTGAATTCCTTGTTAACGCGATAACTTTAGTTGAACTTAACATAGGCTCATATAATTTGGTGTGTATGATACTAGCATAGATCCCAGCAATTCCATTGATTTTGAGGTCGGAAGGTTAGAGGTGAATTCGGCACCTTCAACTTTTCGTGCTTGACCAATAACTCCATTTTCCGCTTTACAGGCGGGCGTATTATGTGCTCGCCTTAGCGACACTCTTGTTGAACTCTGTGATTTCCATAGCCTTTTTAAGGTTAGATCACCTAGTTCAAGTTTATAGCAGTGGGTTTGACTAATATTCATCTAGATCTTATAGATTTCCACATAATTGATACATTTCAGTCACTAATAACCTATTAAGATTGTATTATGCCATTGTCCTCTGAAATAATAAAGTTAGGTGCATAGTGGATATCCTCCGCCATTGTGTGGCTGACATTTTATTAATCAAATTGTAAATTATTATTTTGATACAAAGAGTTACTAATGCCATTTTTAAAGACTTTTTGAATAATGGAATAATATTAGATTTTGCTTTTATTCGTGTACATGCAAATGTATAATGCCATAGACCTGACATTTATGTGGTATTATTATGTAAAGTATGTGTACATCAGATGTAGCAGTTTTAATGTTTGTATATAAGAGTTGTGAAGTATTCACTTTTTATTTTCCAGTTCTTAATTGTGTGTGAAAATTATTGACATAAATCCTCATATGGTCATAGTACTTATGAAATTATCAAGAAATTTACCGTCTGTAGATCAGATTTAATTTCTACAATAAAATACATGCACTGGATGGAGTAGTCTTTTCTGAAGCAGCACTTTTTCCTTTTGATTTGAATTTCCTTTGTAATTCTTTTGAAAATCAACTTGAGAAAAATAATCTTGGATGTCAAAGACAAAGACTTGAAATTCTAGTCATATGATCCACTTTTTTCTAGACTAAATAATTACATGTTACAGATTTGAGTACTCACTTTCAAATTTAGAACACTATGAGAATAAATACACTTGGAATTGTATGTTTCCAATTATCATTTATCATGCTGATTGCATTTTTTGTCGCTATGCATTCACAGGTTTCCTTTCCAGAATATTGTCAATCAATTTTGGGGTCAAATTTTATCATTTAAAGAGTCTACTTCTTAATTATGAATTCATGATTTTTCAGAAAAAGTGAAGAAATTTGAAAAAGATGCCATAAAAGGGTTATTTCCAGTCTTTTAAACTAATTTAGAAATAAGAAAAGAATAATTATTGAAAATCACAGTACGGTTTTAAGTCTGATATAGACATTCACAACTTTGTTGGCAAAGGGAAATTCAATCATATTTGATGATTATTGCCAAAGTACAAGTCTTATATTTCTGAATTATGAAAAGGGATTTAAACCCATTTTTAAAGAATTTTCTTTAGTTCTACAGCTGTTTATTTTAACACTGTATTTGTAAATAAAATGCCTTGAACGTTATAATCAGAATTTTGCCAGGAAAAAACACTTATTCATTCATGTGGATGATAACATATTCTTTATGTCACAGCGTTTGTAAATACTTATTTTTTTTATATCATTGTCTTCAGGAGAATTATGTGAAAAGTATAGAAATGTATTTATTCAGATTTTAAAGTGTGTTAACTAAAAAGAGGTGTTCTGTTGTCTTAAAAAAATATCTGTAGATGGGAAATTCTATCAAAACTGTTTTTATGGTAAAAATCATGTGAGTTATTTTTTGTTAGAGAACTAAATCAAATACATGGATCAACTGCTCCGTACAGAGATTTATATCATACAGCTTCTCCTGCATTAATATATCTTATCCATTCATTGAAAATGCATGGTTTTGAGTATTCTACTCACTGTATTCAAACATTGATTTAATTAATTTTTATAAATTTCAATATATTAAAGAATAATTTTCAATAAATCGTAAATTTCAATTGCAAATTTACAATTGAAAGATCTAATTCAACTATAAGCAAATCAATTCATATGTCTAAAACAATTTAAATGTCAAAGTAGAGCAGGAGGGTATTTCATAAAGATGTATGTATTTAAAGTTGAGAGCGACTTTAAGAACGACTGGTGATCCTGGATTACAGTTGTGGTAGATCTAAATGGTATGCGCCAAAATGTTCATCGGCGATGGTTTAGCGCGTAAGAAAGGTTCACCAGTCGTTCTTAAAGTCGCTGTTAACTTGCGAACAGCTTTATGAAACAGCCCCCAGTAATGAACGGCATATTTGCAATCGATTGCCAAATTTGAGATTGATTTTCGAGAGCAAGAATTGCCCTGCAATGTATTGCAAGTTTCTTTCAGTACATCTACCTACTGTAACCTATACAACATACATTATATAGAGACTTCATATTCTTTTTCCATTTGTTTTTCTTTTCGTATGGAATGCACTCTTCATTTTAAGCTTGTAAACGGACTTGAAATCAATCAAACCTGGTCATTTATACCAGTAGATACTCAAGTCCTTACTATCGAGCAGCATTACATGTTTGCAAATTCCCTTTCAAAGTCAACCGTAAATAGGTTATGCTTGTCTTCACAGTTTAATCACAGATTCATTGTAAAGTTACTCTTCATTTAATCTCTGTATGAATCTTTAAAAGTAAATATATCTCACAAAAGCCTTGCATTTCATTGATATTCATGCAGGTAATATTGTTCATTATCATTGTATAGAGAGTGTTTATATATTAACATGTACTCTCATGAATTTTTTTTTTATGACAGAGTAGTTAGATAAGGATTATATGAACCCTTCAGTATTCTTATTCACAAAGAACAATATAAAGAGAGATAGATATATGTATAAAGATTGGGTAGTATGATCGGTGAAGGAAATACATGTATGTACACGCTACTCACCAAAATCCTTTGCACAGAATCATCACTTTTCACCTTGCAAACTGACATCGTCGACCTGGTCATCGTCGTAGTCGTCATCGTAGTCATCATCACCGTTGTTGCTGTTATGCATGTACAGTATAAAGTATGCCATTTTATTATTTGAAGTTGACTGAAATATGTCTTATATTTTAGTAGTTTGGTGGTGTGTATTCAGGTCAATACCAAATCATTCTTTGATTTTAGGTGTCTTTTCAGTCTTGATGCTTTTGCTTGTTGTGAATGGCACCTTTTTTTGTATTTGCTATTCCATTGGAAATAATGTGTTGATTCACACCATGCAAAATATACAAAGAGTAACCTCATCACTCATGTGTAGCAACCATTGTGATATGTAAACAACATCATAATGTTAACCTTAACGTCCGTGTGATTTTAGAAATAAAGAACAAATAAAACTTGGGGAAGTGTAGACATATATAAGCTTTTAGATAAGAAACAATTGCTTGTCTATTTAGACATTTTTATTCCTAATATCAAAATGAAATTCAAAGCAATCATGCTAATATAAATTTCAAAGAACACAGACTTAAAGAAATATTCCTGGAATAGTACGGTGAATGCAAAAAGATTTAAAACAAACGTTTAGGAATTGCCTGCTCTTTCAAATTGTTTATACTCAACATAGTGATCCTCAAACTTCATTAAAAATATTATAAAAATCAGCATATCAAACTGCATGTATTTTCCCCAATATATAGCCCTTTTGATTATTTTTAGATTATCTAATTCTGAAAGTAGGTGGATTGATATTCAGTCATGGAACTTTACATAGATTAATAACCTATAATTTTAAATCAACTGAGGTATACATGAACATGTATCTAACAGCTTAAGATATCTGAGGATCATTTTCAATCAATTTATAAATTCAAATTAAATTGAGGTATGTCAAAAATTCAAATTAACCAAGAAGTATTCATGTTTGTTAAACTTCATGCCTTGAAGTGCCTAGATGGTAGCAGGCTACAGCTAATATATATAAAATTGAAAAATGTTGAAAATGAACTTTTGACTGCCCCCTTTAATATCACATAGAACAGCCACTTTTTTCTTGTTAACATCTTGATTATGTTTTAGAAGATCCTGTTAAAAATTCAAATTAAGCAAGAAGTATATATTCATGTATGTTAAACTTCATGCCTTGAAATGCGTAGATGGTAGAAGGCTACAGCTACATGTATATATAAAATTTAAAAAATATGGAAAATGAACTTTTGATTATTGTACATCTTGATTATTTTTAGTAGGTCCTAGGGATCACAAAAATGTAAGTTTCGATGAGTCCGGGGGGGGGGGGGGTTCATGCTAATATAAATCCCCCCCCCCCCCGTACATACTCGACTGCTAGGGTAATAAAGACAATCAGCTCCTTGAGCACTCTACAGAGTTGATAGGTAATTGTTAAATCTTTCCATTTATATGTTTGGATCTCCTCCCCTTTCTATATTATGTATAGATCTACCTAATGTGTGCACTATATTCCCCTTTCCGTCCTTCTCTTCAATATGTAATTTGTTGCCATGGTAACATTATACTTTCAGCACCTTGTTTGATTTATTTCTGTTGGACATTTTCGTTTTGTTTTTGATGTCATTTTCCTGTCAAAGATTTTTGTATTGTAAATAATAGAGGATCTACTTGATGTAGAACGTGATTCAATTAAAAGTTGAATGAAATATATGATAGCAAAAACTTGCGTATATTGTTTTCATTTATGTCTGATTTATGTTTGACAGAGAGTTTGTGTGGGACAGTTAAGACTGTTCCATGACATTTGCTCTGGCGATGATTGCTCTGATGGAAAATCTGCATGTCGAGCCAAACATGAAAAACCTAACCTTTAAAACGTCTTTATCTTTTACATCATTTTGAACCAAAAAGTCTATTACAATCCTAACTCTATCCCATACCCTCTGAGATATTAAGACCAGAATTGAATTGAATTGAATTTATTGAATTCAATTCAATAAATTCAATTCAATAAATTCAATTCAATTCAAAAACTCTATTGCAATCCTAACTCTAATTCCATTTCCTCTGAGATATTAACACCAGAGCAATCATCGCAGGAGCAAATGTCGTGTCACCGTTAAAACAGGATGTTTATTCTACCATTGATATCCCAGTGACTCCCCCAAGTATCCTTCATTCATCTTTTCTTAAAGATTCAAAGTGAAATTGACAAATGGAAAATATATAAGCTACATAGTACAACAATGCAATGGTCCGGGCTGAAAATATTTATATCTTAATACATAGAGTAGAATTCACTTAGCAAAATGCCAAAAATTTCATCAAAATTGGATAACAAATGATAAAGCTATTGAAGTTTAAAGTTTAGCAATATTTTGTGAAAACAGTCGTCATGAATATTCATTAGGTGGGCTGATGATGTCACATCCCCACTTTCCGTTTTCTTATGTTATTACATAATATCATAATTTTTTCATTATTTCATACTTGTTTGAATAATATGTCTCCCTTATAATGAAATAAGTTGCAGCAATAAATATCTAATGCACTAAATCAGTTGTCAATCCAATTTTTCAAGTTCTTGGAGGAAAAAATTTGAATAAACCTAATTTCATATAATAAAATACAAAAGAACAAGTGGGGATGTGACATCATCAGTCCACCTAATGAATATTCATGACGACTGTTTTCACAAAATATTGCTAAACTTTAAAATTCAATAACTTTGTTATTTGTTATCCGATTTGATGAAATTTTCGGCATTTTGCTCGGTGAATTCTATTCTATTTATTAAGCTATAAATACTTTCAGCCCGGACCATCCCTTTAACTGCTTGACAGCTGAGTATTTTACTTAACAAAAACTCAACGGGTCTCAACAAAATGCTTTTGTGTACTTTCACCTGCCTAAAGACTGTGACATCACGTTGCGTTAGAAGTGTTGTGGTTTCATATGTGTTTGAATACAGAAAAACAGTGATTTTTCTGCTTTTCAGATTATGAATTCATTGGGTTTTTTTCTTTAATTTGTAGAAGAAAATGGCACTGACAGGTATTCAGTGCTCGAATGGGTGGAAACCGACAACTCCTCACTAGGTTTTTTGTGCTCCGTTTGTTTGACTCTTATTGGGCCTAAACTGCTGTCAGGAAAAAT
Source organism: Lytechinus pictus (assembly GCF_037042905.1). NCBI lineage: Eukaryota > Metazoa > Echinodermata > Echinoidea > Temnopleuroida > Toxopneustidae > Lytechinus > Lytechinus pictus. The sequence goes on from NC_087258.1 coordinate 22,667,990, forward strand.
TGTTACACCTAATCTGTATGCAGATAGAATTTGAAAGCTGCACCAAATAGGCAGGAAATAAAATATGGCAAAGACTAGTCCAAAGATGTTGAAAAAAAAAAAGGAAAAACAATTAACAGAAAAAACAAAAGGAGAAAAAAATGAAGAAAAAAAAATGAGAAGGAAAAAAAAAGGAAAATAGAAAAAAAAATAGGATGAAGGGAAAGAAGTTTCCATCCTCACAAATAAGGCTCCAAATCAAAGCAGTGGCAAAAATAGTCATTTTCTGACTGGTTGCCAACTCAACACAAGAAAGAAGAAAAAGAAGAATTTCACCGATTCAAGCATCTAGGTAAAGATATTTATGATTTCTCTACGTGATAGAAATAAATGAAATAAAATGCATAATCTGGGAAAAGGAAGAAATCACCCCAGTTTTCTGTGTACAAAACCAATGGAATCACTGTACACTTCTAAACACAACATGACGTCCCGGTATTTAGGGCAGTGAAACGCACAAGCAATTAAGCAAGCCTATGTTTGAAGCCTGATAATTGGAGCTATTCTGTAGCAAAATACTTTTAACTGGTAAGACTCAAGTGGTGAAAATGCATAAAGCATGAATTTCTGTGTTAAGTAGTTAATAAGCTTCCGATTGGTATTTCACTTTTGGGTTCGGTCTGGGTCTTTAAAATTTGTTTTAAAATAATACAAATCACTACCTAAACGTATCCTAAACCATGGGTGCACCTCCATGCCTATACATAAGCACACTGAGTGATTAAAAATGATTTAGAAGTTTTGAAAGGAAGATGCTTATATTTTATTTCGGGTTGCAAACGTAGGGTGTACAATGCCCTCGGAAGTTATAAGGAGTGTGAAAAGTGAACAATTAAAACTGACTTAGAAAGAAACAAATATTTGGAATTTTGCACATATCAAGTCCACTCTCTGTGTGTCTCACAGTTGCATTCTTTTATCCTTTGCCACATCCCTTCCCTTCTCTCTTCTTTCTCTTCAATTATTTCCCTCTATTCTTCACTTACATTGTCTCTCCATCTTCCTATCTTCTTATCTGGCTGCATGTCTCTTCACCCTTCCCTAAGTCTCTATGCCATCTCTCTTAAATTCTTTGTATCATGTCCCCTCTCTGCTCATTTTCTCTGTTTGTCTATCTCTTTTTCTCCCTCTCTCTTCTCTTCTCCCCCCCCCCCCCACTCTCTCTCTCTGTTATCTGCTAATTTCTCTGTTTCACATCATCTTCTCAAACACATATTTCTCCCCCTCTCTCTCTTTCTCTCTACCTCACTCCTTTTGCCTCTTTTCTTTTAGCCTTAAGCAAAATCATCTTTGAATCACAGAAATATCTGTTAGGAGGATTGTTCTCAAAATAAGGAAAGAAATGGCATTTCCAAGGAGTGTGTAGTAATGCCATCACAAAATTTAAAATAATTTCACAACAAAGAGCTTGGAATAATCAAAGTTCACAATCATACTCTACAATAAAAGAACATTGTCTCACATTAACAGAATAAGGTACAGATATTATCAATGAATATTGTGATAACAAAAATTTCACTGAGAATAAAATGAAACACAACCACACAGGACACTTCAAAATTCATATATCAAATGCTGAATTCATATTTTATTATCATATATATATTCATAGATCTTTATATAAATCACAAACCATGATTATCGAAATCATAGCTTCATCAAAATACATCTCTCTGTTTCAGAATCAAATGTATAATTCATTCATCACTCATACTCCTCTATAATTACATTACATAAGGCAGTCTCTGCGGGGGATTTCAATAAATAATTGGAAATGTGTAAAATCACAAAGCGCCAGACGGGAATTATTCATGAATCATTAATAACATCCACTCCCTCCATCATGAAATTCTGTGATTTATAAAATTTCAGAGTAGTAAAAATTTCAACAGATTCTTGTGTTATATTATATTACATGTATGTTCATCCAATAGTTCAACAAAGTATTAAAGTTTGATGTAGCATTATGGTTCCAAACACAAATTACATGAAGAATTCATAACTGAATTATTTCGACGTATATAATTAAAGGGGAAAAAAGAGATATGTCTTTAAAAGAATATTGTAAAAATGAAAAGGTACCAAATACATAATCCATGGGAAAGGAATTATTTCTTAATCAAAACAACATTAAAGGTTTGTACTTGGATGGAAATCATTTAACCAAACACAAGATAAATTATACCAATGAAACCTTTCATAAAAGAATATAGGACATAATTTCACCCTCTCAAGACAATACCCTCTCCCCCTGCCCCCCCCCCCCAAAAAAAATGAAATGAATAAAAAAAGTATTATATAAAGTTTTCATACCCAGTAACAGGGCAATGAAATGATGAAAAACAGGAACCAAACCAAAACTCCACTCTATAAGAAAACTTTCCAAAGTGCAAAATATACAAATAGATATCATAAAGCATCATTTCTTTCATAAAAGAGAAAAAAAAATCATTGAGAATCCCATCCTGATTACTGAATAATCTAAAAAAAAATTCATGAACTACTTTTGTAATTTAAATTCATGCATTCAGAATTATTTGTTGTACATAGAAGAAAAGAAAAAAAAATTGCCAATTTACAAGAAAACAATCAAAACACTTTCGGCAGTTGTGTGACACTATTTAAATGATCTAAATACACAGCTTGTGCATTAAAACAAATCATATATATCAGTGCTTGTGTACTTCCCAATTACGTTCGCTAATTACATGTAGACGAATGTGTATCTACAGTCCCATTAAGATAAGATGGTGTACTCCAAAACAATTTCTTCAACACAATTTGGAAAAATCAAAACATCAAAATGCATCGTGTGAAAGCAAGCTCATGAATGAAAGAAAAGAATGAATATGACATAAACGCAAGGCTCTCTTTGGAAAATGAAAAAAAAATAAATTGAATGTTGACATGGCACATGAAAGACCACTAGAGGGCGCCAGAGATGATCTGATCTCTTCCTCTTTCTCTAGTCTATCTCTCTTTATATTAATCTTTTGAAATATTCATATATGAGCTCTTAGCCTCTCATAACAATACTTGTGATTAAATTTATTGCTCAACATAGACATATTCAATTACAGATTATTGGAAATTCTAATTCAAAGTGCAGAAATCTATTTTTTTTTAAAGAAAGATTAGATAATCCCTGGTCATGAAAACAAAACATGTGCTTTATTTAACACACAGCTGAAGTACCAACAGAGTCGCATAAACTGATAATCTTGTGCAAATATATGAGCATAAATACATGTATCTTCAAAATAACAACAAAATAGGGGTGGAAAATAATATCTCTCTAGTTATAAAAGATTTGATGAGAATCGTTTGCATTCTGACAATTGCAATTCATGAATTTGTTTAGACCTTTTCATTACCACATTAAAAGCATACAAAATGGTAATACATCTGGGTAAAACATTTAAAAAATATGATACTGTTGAAATAATATTGTGATGCAATAATGTCAAACTTAATATGTAGATTGCACATTAACATAACTCAAATTCTTCAAATGTACATAAAAATCTAGCAATGCTGAAATGTAACAAAATATATACACACAATTAGCATGGTCAGCACTCGATGTATACATATATATAACTATTTTTATGGCTGTAATTTCAATGTGATGAGGTCAACACTAAGTTGAGAATATTTCTATCTTTAAACCAAGCAATTAGATAATTGTGACCTAAAAATTGGTTAAATTCATTTTTAAATATTCAAAATCTCAATATTTTCAATGATTTCTTATTCTACATGTACGGAATTAGTACAGGATAATAGACCTCCTATTTTAAGACTGCATATTCTAACAGAATTATAAAATTCACTTTATGATAAAATAATAGGTAACTTTAAAAAAAAAAATCCCACCCTCTTTTGAACGAAGAAAAAATTGTCAGATCTTTATTACTTTTCAACAATCAAGATTAATCAAATATATAATTTTCAATAACTGAATCTATGTTTACTTCAATTTTACAATTGATATTAACTATTGTTTACCATTAATGTGTCTAAGCAACGTATACAGGATTCAATTAATATGTTCCTAAGCCAAACACGCAAAGGATCTGTTTAACAAGCTTATCATCGATAACTAATGCTGAATTTCAATGACAAGATTAACCAATAGTTGGTTATGATTTCAGTAGCTTGATAACATTTCTTGCAGAATGCTATTAAAACAATGCCCGGGGGGCTAGTTGCACAAAAAGTAAGATTTGAAAGATATATGCAAACAATGAATTAATCCTAAATACCCACATCTGAGTGGTTGAAAAATCAAGTTGCATTCGATGTTTGGAGTAACAATCGAGTGCAACTCTTTGTGCAATCGGTTCCTGGTTATACTTTCGCTAACACCTCATTTCCAATTTTAATACACCCACTGTTTTTGGCAGTATACACTCACTCACTCATCAAATATAATAATTCGCAAATCATCATTCACACAAACACAACACTCACTAATAATCTGCATAGATGATGATCTCTGTATGTACAGATGAATTAAGTATCGGGATCACGAGTCTAAGAGAAGACCGAATTAGACACTCTGTCCAATGAAACACCTGGAGATGAAGACTATGAATACATCCTGAGATAACTAATACGTATCTAATTTTCTTTGGGGGCACAAACATATCTATGAATTCTCGAAGTCCATGACGATGTTTTGTGCCATGATCATTTCATGATTTCAATATTCATCATCATCATGGGCAATTCCATAAAATATCTATGTCCGGCCCCCTGGGACTTTCCTTTGTCTGTATTTTCTAGTTTTTAAGAATTTTTTTTATAACGCTCTCAAATTATCACAGAAGTAGCAGTGGAAGTTATGTAAGACTGGAGAAAAATGGGGGGTTAGACATACATACATGTAAGTTGATTATCTTATGGAATTGCCCATGTAATTCGTGAAGATTTATTTATCTATATATTTTGCTACACCAAAGACTATTTTATCATCTGAGTATCTTTACAGCACTTTTGAAAGAGATCGTACACTTTTGAAAGAAGTTGTGCACATAATCATCAAAGTGTAAATGATCATCGACATTGCTACACGTAAGTGCCTTCAATGCAGATGATTTAAAGAATTCTCTCTACTAGCTGCATCCCTCGGTGTTGTTGGGAACCTTTCATGGTTTCATTATTAAATCCATTTCACAGTCATATGACTCTTTGATTCTCCTGTATTCCTCCTAAGTTAGAGCACGATAGGATACAATAAAACACTCCTTCATTGGCTTCACAGTTACGTCCATCACATCATGTTCAGAGCCATCTTTAAATTGGCAACTCAAGCATGGATCATTCTAAAGAAGCCATCAAAGATCCCGAAGTTGGTGACCCTTATGAAATGAAGACAAATAATGATGCTCCACGTATATCAATTGATTCTGATTCAACTTCTGCTCGTCTTCTGTTAAATCATCATAGTTAATTCCTTATTCATTTCTCTCTCCACACAAAAAGTAAAGTTTTATTCCATCCTGGCAAGTGTTTCAATATTCTTTCAATATTTCCTTCGGAGTTTGTCATTAGTAATCTCCATACAAAAATAGCACAATCTGGAGGCCTTTCTTACATCCACAAAAAAGGCAAAAGATATCTGTAAGTCTACCACCATATGTTCAGAGCAAGAATGCATCAGGCGTGTCACAAGGAGGCGCCCTATACTATGGTGCTCTCCTGGCTGAATTCCTGGCTTCGCGATTTAGAGCGGATCTGCTCGGGCATGGCGCCGAAGCTCGAGTTGTAAGTGTTCATATCCTGACGCAGCTTCCGTCCAAGAGCTCGTCCAAGTGAGCCCTGCGGAGAAACGAAAGGGAAAGAAAAGTAAGTCAAAGCTGCATTCGAGGGAAAATACACCATGGCTGGGACTCGAACCAAGGGCCCTCTGTTTTAAAGCCCGGAGTCTGTACATCAACTTGTCGTGTTAATCAACAGAGTTTGAAATCATGGGGTCAATTAATTGCACAATCTTTAAACAATCCTGATCACTGCACAAACAAACCAACACAATAAAACATGCAGACACACTCATCCAATCAAAGAAAAACAAAGAAGGAAAATATAAAAGTTGTCATGTAAATTTCAAATACTTCATGATTATACAACATCACCTAATTTGTGTAATTTCTTTGTATTTAAAAAAGTCTTTAAGGCTCTCCAATACTAGTCTTCAATTTGACCCATGCCTTTGAAATATTGGGGATAGCCTGATTATTTTAACTTCAGCAATTTTGAGGGAAGAGACTTTGGTAGGTGAGAGACCTCAAACTATCTCCTTCCCATGTTCTCAAAAGGAAAGCTCTTTTTTTATACTTATTTTGGTGCTATTATTTAATCTATTTTTATTGTTAATATCTGTACATTCGTTTTTTAAATTCAGTTTATTTGTATATTGGTAACTGGAGAAATGTGGAAATTATAAAATGATTGGGATAAAAACTGGATGAAGTTATGAAACATGGATTAAAAACAAGTTCTAGGATTTGAGTTGATTTTCAATTGCCCATGATCAGCTCTTGTTTGGAGGTCCAAAGATTCCATTATTGCTGGAATACTCCCAAGGGCGTGGGGAAAGTGCATAATCTTATATGGGCAAACAAGAAACTGATGACTGGGATAATAACATATCTTCCAAAGCACGAAGATGATCAACAGATTCCATTATTGCTGGAATACTCCAAAGGGAGTGGGGAATGTGCATAATTTTTTTATGGGCCAACAAGAATATGATGACAGGGGCAATAACATATCTTCCAAAGCACGAAGATGATCAACAGAATCCATTATTGTTGGGATACTCCCCAGGGAGTGGACATTGTGCATACAATGTAGCGGGCAAGCCAAAATGGCTAGTAGTAAAGATATATCTTCTAAAGTGCTTGAAAGACCGTAAGAATCCAATATTGCTGAAATACTCCCCAGGGAGTGGAGATTATGCATACAATGTAAGTGGGCAAGCAAACATCCCATGAATCAGATAATCTGTATTAAACACGTTTGGAGACATTGCTGTGATGTGATAGGCGCTATATGAAAGCGGAATATCATTCTACTATTATCATTCTCATTTCAGTTGGTGAAACCCCTGTATTCAAACTCACCCTGAACGTTGGTTTACTCCTGCCCTCTCCATTGGTGTTGTACGACCTTTGGAACCCTCCGCCGCCCAGCGCCCCAGAACTGGCTCGTCTATGCCTGGCGTCCATGGTACCGTTGACAGGCTGCAGGGACGCTCTGTAGGGTTAGGGTTAGTCACGGGAAGGGGGGGGGGAGGATGAGGAAAATTCACATTATTCCAATGGACCACACAAGAAACATGCAAGAACTCAGTAGGGGCAGTTCCTGAAAGCATGCACGGCAAACCCCTCTATGTGGGACCTTCATCAAATGGTGTGTCTCCTCTTTTTCCTGGGGGCCGTTTCATAAAGCTGATCGTAAGTTGAGAATGACTGGTGATCCTTTCTTGTGGTGAATGATACTGACCATTAAATGTTCATTGGTGATTATTTCGAGTAGAAGAAAGGTTCACCAGTCGTTCTTAAAGACGCTCTTAACTTACAAACAGCTTTATGAAACACCCACCTGATACACATAATAGGCTGTAATGCTGTGTATCAAATAATCAGGACTCCAGCAGGGGATTGAATGTACAAATATGTTGATTATTTCATGGAATAACCCTGCAGTCACGGTACAGGTTATGGAGGGAACACACAAGTAGAAAGTCATAAACAAAAATGGGGAAAACATATCTAACATTTTGGGTAATCCTTTCTCGTGGTAAATGATGCACTGCAAATTCTCCCTGGTGTTGCTTCAGCTTCTAAGAAAGGATCACCAGTTGACCTGGTGACTTGCCAATGATAAAACAGGTTTAATGAAAAAGGGGTCCAGTCAAACTTATTTCAGAGCAATCCTTTACAGTATTAGCCATGCCAGGCAGTTTAAGCACACAGCACAAGATCAAAGGACATGTCTAGGAAGGCCTGTACGCTACATTCCTATGGGCCGTTCCGTGAAGATGGTGTAACTTCTGAAGGTTTCCATGGCGAAGAAGAAGAGTGCTGTGGGTTTCATGGTACACCATGTGTTCTGTCATGGGCTTATGCTGGTGCTGAAAAGGACCACCCAAACTCCATGAAGATGTTCGAAAAGTTACGTATAGTATTACGCATGACTGGGGACCCTGTCTTGTGCTAAATGCTATATATCACAATACAGTGCGTCCCACACAAAAATAATAAATACAGAGAATCATCAATGATTTATCATAACTCAATAACAAATGCAATAGAAATATGACCTATCATTGTAAAGCTCAGAGTCTCCTCTATCATCTGGTACAATCTAGATGATTTTTTTTGTGGGACGCACTGTATAACGGATTTAGCACCCGAGAACATGGACCAGTCAAAAGTTGTTCATGAATTTACAAACATCTTATAAAACACATCCCAGGCCTTGGAGAACTAACCTCGCTGGTAGGACGAGCGCGTTGAGTTCTGTTGTAAGGTGTCTTCGGATGATGTTTTTACTGGATGGGATTCCCAGTGCGTTGGCCATGGCATCGGAATCAAAGGAAGGTTCTAGGACCATGAGGGCGCCGTGGACACCACTGTCGACAAGGTTGTCTGCATACTCCTGAAATACACATTCAAAATAGTAAACAAATAGTGATGAATCAATACCAAATAAGTGTGCATTCTGTCTCAGATATATCAATGAATCAATACCAAATAAGTGTGCATTCTGTCTCAGATATATCAATGAATCAATACCAAATAAGTGTGCATTCTGTCTCAGATATATCAATGAATCAATACCAAATAAGTGTGCATTCTGTCTCAGATATATCAATGAATCAATACCAAATAAGTGTGCATTCTGTCTCAGATATATCAATGAATCAATACCAAATAAGTGTGCATTCTGTCTCAGATATATCAATGAATCAATACCAAATAAGTGTGCATTCTGTCTCAGATATATCAATGAATCAATACCAAATAAGTGTGCATTCTGTCTCAGATATATCAATGAATCAATACCAAATAAGTGTGCATTCTGTCTCAGATATATCAATGAATCAATACCAAATAAATGTGCATTCTGTCTCAGATATATCAATATTCTTTTTATTGTCCTTCAATTTCTTCTACCAATGGTGTGTGCTTGTTGCTGTTTGGCCTTATTTGTATCTGAAGTCATTCACTGATACAACAATTTTCGACAAAGACTTCTTGGTTGCTCTTTGTCATAAAATGAAGGGCATTTGACCATATATTTTCTTTGCTCTTGAATCTGTTTTTTTCTGTAAAAACTTCCTGATACTTTCATCATTAACATTGTGGAGGAGTACTTACATTAAGGTCTATTATTCTGGCCCACTTCATGACCCTCTGTGTGGTCCAGACTAACGGATCCATATCAATGTCCTCACTTTGGGTTCGTCTCTCTGCTAGCATCTGAAGAAACAAGGAAAAAATCAAAATAATTCAACATCAATGTCCTCACTTTGCGTTCGTCTCTCTGCTAGCATCTGAAAGAACAGGAGAAAATCACATCAATTTGATAAGGGCATTTCACAATCTTTGCAAGCAATAAGTGCCCTTGAGTGACGCCACTGCTTTTTATGATGATCTGGCAATCAACATCTTGATTCTTTTCCCTTTTGTTATTTTGCAACATTTGTAATTTCAACACCTTTTGATTCATACTGACTGGCCTGGAGGAACCTACTTGTGTTAATTTTGCTTTTTGAACAAACAAAATTATTATTTTGGCTCTTTACAGAGAACCTTCCCTGGCTACTTCGTGGTGGTTTAGAGGGTGGCAGGTCAAAATTTGTACCGGTAAGTACTCACCGCTTTGTTGAACTTGAGCATCCTCAGCAGTTCAATGCCATGTAGAAGACTGGCCTGGTGGAACTTCCTGGTGACCTTGAGGTACTTCTCTAGATCTCTCTTGGTCAAGGTCGATAGGACCCGACCGTCCACTCTCTCCGCTTCAAAGATCAGCGAGTGCTGGCCGAGCCCTAGGTCGTTCAACCACGTCCTGGCTACCCAACAATGGTCAAGATCAGCTGCTTTGGGGAATTTGCTGCAAGAAACAATAGAAAAAGGGTTATGCTTCAAAGATCAACGATCACTGGCTGAGACCTAGGTCGTTCAACCACGTCCTGGCTACCCAACAATGGTCAAGATCAGCTGCTTTGGGGATTTTGCTGCAAGAAACAAAAGGGAAGGGTTAACCTTGGAATAATCAACCAAACAAGAGCCTCTACAAGATCTTTGAATGTTTTCATGTGGGAGATGAAACTAAGAAAGTTATGCTATGGTTAACACCATGTACCCGTATAGTCCTGAAAAGGACTGTTGGGTTATATTTCTTGGCTGATTGTAGCTCTGAAAAGAACTGATGATCAACAATTCAACCAATCATCAGTATGATAATACACTAGAATGCTTTGGTATTTATAGGATGACTTGAGCGGTTCCATGACATTTGCTCCACTATAAAGTCCACACACTAATCGAACGAAAAACCCCAACCCTGGATTTAACATTATACCCTATCCTAAACCTAACCATAAACCCAACATAAAACCCTAACCCTACATTTTAGACAAAATAAAGCCCACAGCAATTGTCGCAGGAGCAAATGTCGTGTCATTGACTTAATCAGGCTGCTGAAGAACTTCTAAACAATTAAAGTCTTCATACTTCTTGAAGTGTCCATTGTGTCATTTGTTTGATCAATGATTATTTGAAGGACCATAGTGTAGCTATAAATGGACCTAGGTAGATAAGAATGTCAAATACAAATTAGATATCAATTAACACATTATCTCCTCTGATTAGGAAAATTGCCCTACTAGCTATAAAAAAAACTATTTGATGTAAACCACTGCTTTTTCCTTTTTCCCTTCTCATTATCCAATGAAGTGAAATGAGAAGGGTTACATAGGGATACTTTTGTTTATTTGCTTGATGGCTTCTATAAATACATGTACAGTGTATGTGAAGACAGCAGAGACTCTAATGAAGAAACAAATATAGGGGAATCTACTGAAGAGAGATTTGAAAGACTGGGTGAAAGGGTTTGCAGATACAATATGTAGATGATGATACAAAGCGATGCTACTCTTACCCTGGCTTTACCTCGAGCTCTCAGTTTTTCAACGGCACTCAGTGCATTCAAGGAATCAATTCTCCTAGGTACCCATTCACCTCACCTGGGTCGAGTGCAGCACAGTAAGGATAGATTTCTTGATGAAAGAAAACACACCATGGCTAGGATTCAAACCCACAACCCTCTGTTTAAAAGGCGATATTCAGAACCACTAGACCACGACTCCCCCACAGAGACACTAACCCCCAAAATGCCCCACAGACTCTTCTCTGATCTTTGGTCGATACTTACCATTCACTAGGCACTTTGTTCTGATCGATGGCAAGCCTGAGTTTCCGTCTATGAAGCACATTGGTCACACCCATCCCTGTGTCCAATTCACTGTCTGAAAGACCTAGTAGAACCTGAAATTGATAACAAAGACAATCAAAACATGTAGAATCTACTGCATTCACATAAAAGGATGCTCCACTCCATCACATCCCACTCCTGACACCAAATGTCTAATCACCAAATTTTCATGAAAAAAAACTATGATAATTACACTTATGTAGTGCTTAATATATGTTTCAAAGTGCTTTACATTGCAATTATCATTACCCCGTCCATCAGATCCTCGCATGCCTGCATACAATGTACTGTATGCACTTTCTTCACTCACTGGGAAGCATTGTCATCCCACTCCTGACACCATAAATCACTCACTCAAACTACCTACCTTGCCACTCTTGATGTTCTTTGCATATGCTTTGCTGTACTGTGGAAGGCACATTGTGGGTTATAACCAAGCCCCATCACCAATTTTTTTATTTCCATTGCAACAAACTGTTCCAATGTTCTATTGTACATCCCACTCCTGACACCATTAATCACTCAAGGATAGAACTACCTACCTTGCCACTCTTGATGTTCTCTGCAAACGCCTTGCTGTACTGTGGAAGGCACATTGTGAGTTCTAAGCAAGCCCCATCACCAATTTTTTTATTTCCATTGCAACAAACTGTTCCAATGTTCTATTGTACATCCCACTCCTGACACCATTAATCACTCAAGGATAGAACTACCTACCTTGCCACTCTTGATGTTCTCTGCAAACGCCTTGCTGTACTGTGGAAGGCACATTGTGAGTTCTAAGCAAGCCCCATCACCCATGTTTTAATTCCATTGCCACAAACTATTCCAGTGTATTGAACATCCCACTCCTGACACCATAAATCACTCACTCAAAGGACCAAACTACCTACCTTGCCACTCTTGATGTTCTCTGCACATGCCCTGCTGTACTGTGGAAGGCACATTGTGAGTTCTAACCACGCCACAACCATGTTTGCCTTCCATTGCGACATCGGCGTTGACTTGCATTTCTCAGCCAGTCTCGCTTTCTCCTGTTCGTCCAATGAGAATAGCTCCAAGGTGCTACTGTGTCTTGAACTTGAAAGATTTGTGTCTGTGGAAAAAAAATCCAATATTGTAAAAAAAAAAACAAAAAAAAAAAGCCCAAATGTAACTTTTCTTAATCATATAGCATTGTGCATGTAATTTAAAAAAAAAGTAAGTTCTCATTGGGTGATTTCAAGTCCGGTGTTAGCCTTGGTGTTGGTGTTGAAATTCGAATTGCTTCTTCTTGCTCCAAAACTTATTCAGAGTTTGTAAAACTGATCCAGATCACATTATTGACATCTCAACAACTAGTGAGTGGCTTTTTGGGACCATCTTCATTTCATGTTCGGTGTTATAATCGTGTAAAAATTGACCTAACACCAACATCAAAAGGTCAACACTGAACTTGAAATCACCCATTGTCATGATTGTTTAAAAATCACTTCCACAGGGAAAGGTGTTAGCCTTGGTGTTGGTGTTGAAATTTGGATTGCTTCTTCTTGCTCCAAAACTTATTCAGAGTTTGTAAAACTGATCCAGATCACATTATTGACATCTCAACAACTAGTGATTGGCTTTTTGGGACCATCTTCATTTCATGTTCGGTGTTATAATCGTGTAAAAATTGACCTAACACCAACACCAAAAGGTCAACACTGAACTTGAAATCAACCATTGTCATGAGTGTTTAAAAATCACATCCACAGGGAAAGGTGAAATGTACATGTACAAATCAATAACTTACAAGCTGCAAACCACAAGAATGCAAGTTTTGTGTATTTCACTGCTTGCTAGCCGGGTGCTTTGACCCCAAAATCTAAAATTTGCAGGCTTGGAAAACAAGCTTTGATTGTGCTTTTTACTGGCCTGAATTATCTGACGACATACGGTGTGAGTGGGGCTGTGTTTACATGTGTCTATACAAAGGAAAGATTAATATTTTTTTATTCCTTTATTCTTACGAATTCGGTTTCTTTCTCAGTTTGCGCAGGAAAAAGAAATTGAAAATTTTTACTGCTTTAATAATGGGATGAAAAAGTTATTTATAGTAATATATTTCCAAGCATAATTCTGAATAAAATGAAACGACAGAACTCACCATCAAATACTATTTGTTCCAGTGTGGCCCGGTTCTTCTTGCCGAATATTTTGGAGAGCGAGTTGAATTTCTTCTGTTTCCTCTTCTTAAAGCGTTCCCTTGACGATGTTGTTGAAGCCGTTTCGATGTTGCATAGTTCTTCAGAAGACCTGGAGAGCTGTTCGGCCGGTGACAGCAGGAACTCTCGGCTTTCGCTGTCGGCTGAAGTATTATCTTTATGGTTTAATGGGGGTTTCAGTTTGTTTCCACAGATAGTAATGATCATTTCATTATTTTTTAATTATCAATAATTTTTTTTTGAAATTTGAAATTTAGTACGGAAAATCAAAATGGGTCAAGTTGTGTCATTTCGGTGGAAAATATCAAAAATTAAGATATCAGATAATACAGAAATAACATTTCCAAAAATTCATTATGAACGAAAATGAAGAGGATTTGATGTTTGAAATGGTTGCATAGGCCATGTTTTTTAATGGAAGTGTTACCGAAGGCACGTTTATAAGTTGTGGGAAACCAAATAGCAACATTGGAGATTTGTGGGCAGTTAAGTGAATTGCACATAGATCATGTAACAAGGCATTTACACACATTTTCAGTTGAATATTTTGCAGAGGAAAGGGAAGAGTAAACAAAACACTCAAATTGTAGAAAAAGAAACAAAGATTTAGGTGAAGGAAGCAATCAGGAAAAAAGGTGCGTTGTAGTGTCAAATTTGAAATGGGTCGGGAAAAAATTTGAATGTTGATGTTGAAGTGGGTAATAAAATGAGGAAAAGAGAAAGGGAAAGAGACAAACAAAGAGAAATGTTCTGTAAATATAAGTGAACAAACAATGCAGAATAACAGAGCAAGAACAACGAAGCAAGCATTATAAAACAAGAATGTAAGTATGCGAGTCATCAGAGAGATAGAAGTGCAATAGAATGAAATAGGGGACTGTGCACAAAATGTTTAAAAAGCACATTATTAATGAATTATTTGATTTTGTCACATGACTAACAAATGTCAGAGAAAACACCTCTTTAGCATTACCTTGAAAAAATATATTATATTCCACAAACAATAGCAAAAAAAAACAATGACACAGAAGTATTAATGCAGCTTGGATAAAAATGTCTATTTCACCTATTTCTTTTTATTTCAGATATGATTTGCACCTTGAAAATAAATTAAACTAAATTTTAGGCTTACTGTATATGGGAAATTTCAATTGCCAAACAACAGCAAGAAAACAAATGGAAGTGCATATAACAACACAGCAACACACAAAATGAAAGCCACAAAAATGATCCCCTTGCTCTAAACAGATTATTTCCCCCATTTCACTTTTTAATAACGTTCCTTGAAATTTCAAAGGCAATATTGTTTTTGCATATTTGTTATAATTTACATGTACGATGATGTATAATTATTTACCTTTATTTGGACCTGGGGGCATGGTAACGCAAGACAGGATAATATTTTGAAAGAATAAATAGGGCAATACAAGCAAGCAACCAAGCAACATGGCCTGTGGAGCAGAGGCGGCGGAACGTCAGGCTCACACAATGAAAGTGGTGGGGCACCTACATGTATTGTTTGGCAGACAAAAAGGGCCCCTCCACTTTCTTTGTCCGAGCCTCATTTCCGCCGCCTCTGCTGTGGGGCATATATATGATAGCTTCATCAGAAAATCATTCGACTTGAATTGATTTTCAGTAGTATTGCGAACAGAAAATGCACCCATTCCACAATTAAAGATAAATACCAGTTGTGGTTACGATCTCAAAATGCGTTCGACCAGAATCCAATGAAATCACCACCAAATTGTTTGTATGTATACATGTAAATAAAAAATATGTGCCAAATAGCTCTGGAAGGAAATGTGTAATTGCTCAGAAATTGGCAAAATAAGCACGGAATTCCATCAAATGTATGGTATTTTTCGAAGCAATATTAATACACTGTCCCACATATGCTTTTCTGTGTTAGTTATCATCAGAATTATCGGTTTTCAGCTAAGATTTCATGATTTCACAAAGATGAGTTGATTTGCAATGTACCAGATCTAGATCTAGGATAACATGTGGTAATTAACCTTGATTTTAAAAGCTTTCTCATGAAACAATTGTTTGCTGCAACTACTTTTACCTTTAAGGCCTCAACTGACAAAACATCATATGGGATTGATTCTATTCAATGAGCCTTGATTTGAACAATAATCAACTGGTTGATAATTGCTAAAACTTAGTTTGTTTGTTTTTTTTGTTTTTTTTGGAGGGGGGGGGGTAGTTTTAATTTCGGAAGACAACCAGACAATGGCTTATGATATTTCTTATCCATTTCAAATTTATGTTCCTTTTTATAATTGTAAAAATAAAAATGGCGATATACCGGTAAAGCAAATGTTCAGGGGGGGGGGGGCAATCTGTGAGGGGAATAACTTTCTTGCTCCTGTTCAGTCCAAAAGGTCTTTTCTACATAGACTCCAAAGACAATTTCCATGAGCTATTTTGCAACTTCGCAAGAATATTTTTTGACATTTTAGAGATTAAATAGCAAAACGCTCCTCTTTTTTCTCTGTAAGCAACTATAGTTTTACAGGGGTCAATTAGAAAGAACATTTCCCCACATCCATGTATTGAGCCCCAACGGCTTCCTGAGATTATAGCAACCAATGCATACATATTGTTATCATTGATCGTACTCATGGGTGTAATCAGATATGTGATAGAGAAACCAATGAGAGTCAAATAACTTGCATGTCATCGATAATGGATATCACATTCATTTACCATCATATCAATCAGATATCACATGTTTTATTTCAATGGAACATCATAATGGTAAACTGTTTTGACCAGCATCATTTTCGCTCAGATCATGATCATTAAAGAATTTGATTTAGAAAGGTTATGCAGCCCAGCTCCTGATATTATTAATTTTTTTTTGGGGGGGGGGTCTGAATGAACAAGACTTTTGTTTTTGAATACGTTTAAATGATTTTGATAAGTTAGATGCTGCTTCCGTGAGCCAATTAAAAAAAGAAAGCATGCTATGAAATGCATACCGAATCCGAATGAGAATTTGTAACGAAATTGTTGAGCAACGATATATTACCTGAATATTCTTGAACTATTGATGAGTATAAAAGGTAAAAAGGAAAGCGTTTACAGCTTAATCAATCAGTCGTTTAATCATCATTGGTCAATTGATCATTTTCTGCTTGGATGGTATCGCCATGATATGAATCTCAAAAATAATTTTCGACGCTGACCATCCACATTTTGGTAAATCAAAAGTTTTATTCAGGATGTAATTCTACAGCATCTGTCCCAGATCAGAAAGATCTGTCTGAATTCAGCAATTTTCTCTTTAATCTTGCTTATCTTCATCTCTATACAGAACATATTTTTCTGTACCGCAGTTCATGACAGCCCTGGGCACCGTAACACAAAGGTTAGTGATTAATCGTACGCTTCATTTTCACGATTTATTGAATATTGTAGTCAATGCAATCAATTGTATAAAAAAAATTTCTACAATGATTCCTAAGCTTTGTGTTACAGGCCCCAGAACCGGATAACACAACGCAATTGATTTTAGTACATTTTTTTTATACAACTGATGCATGAATCACAATGTTCAATAAATCATAAAAACCAGACATACAAGCAGTTGCTAGGTTTTGTGTTACATGACCAAGATGTGTAATACAGGGATACCCCCTGGTTGACATAATTGGTTAAGAAACTTTAAAATTGGTCTTATCTGAAATAAATCACGATTCTCACCTGATATGAAAGAATGTGTATTACGGACGCTGCGTGCTGAAAGGGGTGGGGTCTCTGGGAGGTCGGATCCTGCGTTGCTGACGTCCGCAGCATCCGGGCCTTGCGAGAGGACGCTATCAGATCCAATGGAGCCGTCTCGGCAGTGAGAGGCTAGAATCATAGAGTCGTTGACGCTGCTTGAATTGCTGAGCATGATGCGAGGGGCATTCCTCTCGGATATGAGCTGTCTTCTGACCTGTTGGTTTGAAGAAAGTTGGCAAAGTGTTCTCAAATGGTTACTAACTTCTTTCCTTCAGCGAGGAATTGATGCATATGGGTACTAGGATTAAGTTCTTGAATGCACCAAGTGCTGGTAACAGCACCTGGAGCTAAACCTAGGGTCACATATAATGCACATGTGAATAGGCAACTAGATAAATTGCACTTAACAAATTATACTTCATATATGTATTACCATTATTATCACATAGTTCTACCTTCCAGAAACTGTTTTTTTTTTTTCTAAGGTACTAAAGGCTCTTTGATCAACTTGATCTAGCATCCTGGTAAATCGTCAAGGATCATCTTCACGATTTCAAGACCACCACTCTTTGCTCACCTTCTCAAGCTCTTCCTCCAAGGACTCGTTCTCCTTCTCTTTCTTATCCAGCTGCTCCCTGAGCGCCACCGACCTCTCGGCCGCTTCCCGCGCCCTCTTCAAGATCTCCCACCTGTCCTTCTCCACCTCCTCCTTCTCCGCCACGATCTTCTTCAGGCTGGCGTCGCTCTCCGTCATCCGTTGCTCGTAGTTACGGATGAAGTCCCTCATCTCCTCCTCCTTGGCCTCCAGGGTGCAGTAGAGCTGCTTCATCTGGTTCAGGAGGTCCACCTTCTCGCTCTTCAGTCGCTTCCGATCTGCTTTCATCGCTGCAGTCAGACAGATACAAAATGTTATTCTTTTTTAATATTTATTAAATAGAATTTTCATGCCAAGGACCATTTCATTCAATTTCAAAGGAGACTGAATTAATAGTAATCTCTCACATCAATATTTCTATGCCATTTTGCAACTTTGTTCCAATATATATTCCCTCATAATAAAGGAGTAAATAAAATAATGAGTTCATCTAACATTAATCATATTGGATTAGACTTGAATAAAAGTGAACTAAATCACAATGAGATTGCAATTGATGAGAAAATGAGAAAAACCCAATAATGATCATTACAGTTGCGCTACCATGTGATCGAACAAGATCTCAATAATTAAGGCATGTTTTATCCATTAACACACCACTTGAAGTAAACCTTGAGCCCTTTTCACCAACCATATGAATTGAAAGAAATCAGTAGCTTAACATCAAAATCCTCCAACATTCCTGAGGCGATACTAAGGACTAGGACTTACCGGTGAGAGCTTCTTTGGCTCTTGCGAGCTCGTGCTCCGTCTGGGTCAGCTGTATCTTGATATCCTGAGCGGTCGGTACCTGATCCTGGTCTTGCTCCAGGATGTGAGCATCGTCCATCTGCTTGAGCAGACTCTTGTTCTCCATCTCCAGTCGGGCGCACTTGTCTCTCAGCTTCTGCAGTTCATGCTGGTCCTGCTGCTTCTGCCATTCTGTCAAGGGTCAAAGGTCAATGAGAATCATATATACATGTATGGTTATTAACCAAATGGTAGTTTCTCGTCCATTCTCAGCATACTAGTACTCAACCAGATTAGTCAAGCTTAAAATGGCCATTGGTGATTATTTAGCGCATAAGAAAGGTTCACCAGTCGTTCCTAAAGTCTCTGTTAACTTACAAACAATATAAAACACCCACCTGGACCCGACTCATAAAGAGTGGCAATTGTTCAAATCAATCTCAACTATAACAACCATTCACAATCAAGGTTCCATGATAGTTTATCATTAACTGAAAAATTGAGATCGATTGTACAATATATCTCTTGTGATTTGCAGTTACAGAAGGAAAATGAGGTAGAAATACACTTGCAGATCAAATGAAAAAGCTTTCTTGAACATCAAGTATAGTGATTATCAAGGAAAAGTGGGAGGGACAACGTAAGTGCCACGCCTCTTTCTTACCTTTGTTATCCTGGTCGTTGTCGGGTGTGGTGGGCGATGAATCGGTGCTCATATGACTTAATCTCTTGTTGGTATCAGCAAGTTCTTCTCTCAAGGAATCTACTTCATGATTGGCGTTCTGCTGAAAATACATTAACAAAAAAACAATAATTATGGTTTCAGAAATCAATAATTCTTTACTTGATTATTCTTCATCCTAAGTTATATCCATTTTAGATAATTTGATGTAATATAGTTGGGAGCATTATACGCTAGAATGAAATCTCGAGGTAAGCCTATCCAACACTTAAGATCTGTGTGCAACTACAGTTGGAGCAATTAATCATTGCTTTGAAAACAGACATTCAAACAAGAACTATTTTATGATGTTATATGAGGTTAGCACATACTTGACTTCCGCTGGTAATTTGTAATAATGGAGGAGTAGACATACATGTACTATAAAGGTTAATTATTAATGGGCTAATGTTAATTTGAGAAGAGAGAAGTATCGATGGATCAAGGATACTCCCCGTTTCTCTCTGCACACAGATAACCAATCTCACAATGAGAAGTAAGGCTGATATAGTGTATCATTACTCTGGATACAGAAAGCAATGTACAGTTCGGTATGACCGCAGAATTGTTCAGAAGTACAGCCACGGTATAACAGGCATGTTATTAATGAGCTCTCCACACTAAGCTGTCATTGCCCATAATACTCATGATCCTTTCTATCTACAGATGGACGAGGGATTCCAGGGGTTGTGGAAAAGAAGGGGGTATGGTCGGGGAGACGGTAGATGGAGACAGATGGAAAGTGACGGGCTGAATCTTGGTGGTCCCAGGAACAAAGTCTACGGGAGTTACAGAAATCAGTCAGCATTCCCATTTGTTT
The DNA here is from genome assembly GCF_037042905.1 of Lytechinus pictus. NCBI lineage: Eukaryota > Metazoa > Echinodermata > Echinoidea > Temnopleuroida > Toxopneustidae > Lytechinus > Lytechinus pictus. Next base: position 22,688,383 of record NC_087258.1, read on the forward strand.
ACCTAAAGAAACCAGGTGATGATGATGAACAACATTTGTATAGCGCCATGAATCTGTGTGAAGCATTCAAAGGAGCTGGCTTCCACATCATTCATCGACATGTAGCTGCTGGAAAAGACAAGTCTTTGGGGGTCCCTGGACAAATTCTATGTGAGTTTACAGAATTCTGTAGTCAACTGTTAAACACATTGCCTATAATACTGGAGCATAGTGGTTCATATGTTGTACAAATCCGGTAGGAAACGCAGAATTTTGTCGTCAACAGGTTAAGGCTTACTGGAACATAATATGGGAATTACAGAATGTAGCAGTCAACGGATTAACACATCGCCTACTGCAACCTGGCGGTTCCTGTACAATGTCTACGAGTTACAGTGGGGGCTCAGTGGTGGAATGCCCGCCTCATGAACGGGAGGTTGTGGGTTCGATACACGGCCAAGTCATACAAATGACTAATAAAAGATGGGACCTTCTGCCTTCTTGCTAGGTGCTCAGCATTTAGATTGGAGAAAGGTAATAATAACACATCATGTTTAATATGCAGGTACTGCTGGAAGAGCAGTTTCTTAACTGAAGTGGCTACCCTGGGTAAATAAAACATTATCATCATCATCATCATAAATGTATTTACCCATTGCTGACTGAAACATAGTTGTCACTGTAGGCCTATAAAGACTGTAATAGGGAATTACAGAACAGTAGTCATTAAGAAAGAACAGAAAGTTAAGGGAGAATGAAGGAGAAAGGGCAATTAAGGAACTGTGGGTAGAGAGTGATGAACTAAAGCATGGGCCATCCCTAGATTTATGGTGAAAGAAGGAGAACAAAATACAGATCTATAAAAGGGAAGGGGATAGATAGGGGATGGGGCAAGAGGGAGAGAGGCGGCAGAGATGAAGGGAAGGGAAGGAGGGGAAGAGGGGGTAGACGAGATTAAACTTCAGATAAAACAGAGACAATAGTCCAAGGAATATGAAATAGACTATGAATAGAGAGATTAATCTCGAGATAGAAACCTAGAAAGGAGCCGGCATATAGACGGGGAAGGAACTGAATAACGATGAAGCATAGATAAACAAAATAAAGATGGAGACGGAGGGAAAGAGACACTGAGATAGTATCTATTGAAAGAAAGGGAGTTTGGTAATGATAAAATGAGAGAGAGTTGAAGATGAGGCATGTTTCTAATGAAGACTCAGACACTAGGTTGTCAACAATCATATATTCTCATTATCGATCTCATTGAATGGATTCCGAAGGGAAACATCGCGAAGTAGATTTATAAAATGACACGTGAGTTGAATGAATGAATGAGGGCAGTTGTGAAAATGAGGAGGATTAGATGCATGAGACAACAGTTACAGGGGTGAGTAATTGTCAGCTGATGCAGGGAGGGAAAAGGGGATGGGGCTGTCAACAATTATATACAGTGATGCTCATAAGTTAGTGAACCACACAAGAAAAATGAACATATTCAAAGTGTTCAAATTCTGTCAGGTTTTTAGATATTTAATTGTGAAGTCAGGTGATAAAATACTACATTCAATAAAAGTTTATTTCTCTGGGCTCAGCAAACATTGTAAAGTTGTTGTCTACAGTCAACACTCTTTATGAAGGAGTGCATTTTGAGGTGGGGTTCACTAAGTTTTGAGCAGAACTGTATTTTATAATTAATCTTTATTAAAATTATTCCAAAGGGAGACAAGGAGACCATTTCAAATTTTCATGATAGGCTAACAAAAAAATTATATCTGCCTCAGAACAAACTAGTCAGTGAAATTCCTATTTGTATGTAACCCCTCCATTTAGTTGTTGTCGGGGGGGGGGGGGGGGTAAGATAGGGTTGAATCAGGCAGTTGAGTAGATTGTGAGAGAGAGAGAGAGAAGGGGGTGAGAAAATTTCAATGTTTTGAAGGAAGAATGGGAGGAGGGGAGGGGAAGGAGAGGGGGATGCAATGAATATAGAGAGAATGGCACATGGAGAAAGGGAGAAGAAAGGGGCATGCATACATTGGAATATACATGTATGTTGAGAGGGATAGAAGGATTATGAGAGAATGGCTATAAGGGAGAAAGAAAGGGGAGGACACATGCATGAGTATAAGTTCAGATTGAAGATGAAGATGATAAAGGCGACAGGGGTATAATTATAAAAATATAGTTATAACAACAGGGCTGAGAAAAACAAAAATAAAGGAAAAAAGGATGAAAGAAAAAAAAGGTGATGGTAAAGAGAGAAAGGGAGAAAGAAAGGGGAAGATGCATACACAGGTATATGGGTTGGAATTAACAGATGAATAAGATAGTAAAAGAGGGGTACAATCGATATCAATCAAAATATAGTTATTGCAAGACTGGGAAAATGTAAATAAAGAAAAAAAAAAAACCCCAAGGATATGGGTAGACAGTCACAGACAGATAGAGAAGTATTAGTATATCTAGAAATGAGACATTGATTGATGGGAGACAACCACACTGGCATAGAATAACAAAAAAGTCTAAAGAACAAATGAAAATGAAAAAAAATAGAGCATCATAATTATTTACGAACTTGAGAGACAGATAGTCTTGAAAGAGGATGATTTTTCATAACGATGATTAGAGCTTTGGGAGATACTGAGGCACCATTTCTCAATCCCCTAATCACCATGCTGACCACGCCCAGTTCCCATCTCGGGGGTTTAGTCCTCATTAGCCTCTCATGAAGCAGCAGGGGTAACACGGCGTTTGCTCCTGCGACAATTGCTCCGGTCTTAATATATCAGAGAGGATAGGGTTAGAGTTACATGTAGGATTGTAATAGAGCTTTTGGTTCTGAATTATGTAAAGACAAGGATTAGGGTTTATTCAATTTTGGAGGTTAGGTTTTATGTTAGGCTTAACGTGTAGATTTTCCATCGGAGCAATTATCGCCGGAGCAAATGTCATGGAAACAAACAAGGACCTGTTTCATAAAGACGTGTAATAACAAATGCGTAATATCTATAACGAGTTAACCACCAGCCAATCAGATTGAATGATTTCGGTAGCTTTTCACTGTTATTGCATATGTGTTATAAAAACAAGTTTTATGAAACAGGGCCCCAGATCTCTGGGATATCAATACAATTAGGGGCTGGTTGCAGAAAAAGTTGCAATCAAACGCAAGTCTACAAATTCAACGCAACCTGATTTTCAACCTATCAGAAGAGATTTTGGATTTGCGCTTGATTTTTGCTCTCTTAGTTATATCATGGACCTACTACACATGGTTATATTCAATTGCAAATCTTTCTGCTATGGGCTGCTGTATTGCACTTCTTGGGAACAAGCCTGGGCCTACCAAAAGAAAGTTTCTGCTTCTTGAGAATTTAGAATAAAGCCCCTTAGAACATCCATCCCAACCTCTCTGAAAAGTAAAGACAATTGAACACTAATTCCATTTTGTCTGTAGTGTAAATCACATGATGAAAAGACAACGAGGCCTGGCTATTAATAAATGAACACCCCCCCCCCTTCCCCTCCCCCCCATCAACAGGGCCAAAGCAGTTGCAGTACTGTATGTGTACTAAAATGCAAGGACATAACACTGGCCGAGTTTTTACTTTTGTCACATAAAATTTGGTGATCACATCAATATCATTGATTAGTATTGATCATGTTTTATACAGCTGGTCTCTCAAATTCCTCTAGATCAGAATCACAAATCATCGGGTCATTCATGGGCTGATTGGAACAGAGCTCAGCTACTCTGATTGATGTATGCATAGACAGGAGTGTGAGATGACTAAGCCTCCATAAGGGAGCATTTATTTATGACGACCAAGTGGCGTGTTGGAGGCAAGCAATTAATCATCGCAGACAATCCCCCTCATCCTCTTCCCAGCATCCTCTCTGTTCACAACTTCCTTCGAAGAGAAGTTTAAGAGACCAAGGCCTTCAGACTCTGATTTGTAAATATCAAATATTCCAATGGCCAACCAGCATCAAATAAATGCTTCATGATAATGCAGCTGTGGCACACATTTTCTTGCAAAGAAGTTATGAACTTTGATTTGTAAATCAATTACTCCAATTATTTGGCTGAGTTATGTTGTGAATACCGTGTCAAGGAATACCAACTAAGCCCTTTTTTTCTTCATATAATCAAATCCACATGTGTTTTGGATTGTGACATTCCTATTGGACATAAAGGCCTATATTCGCCTATCCAAATTAATCAAAAACTATTTGAAATCAAATTTTTTTTATCATAATCATGAATTATTGTCATTTAACTACCCCCCCCCCCCAAAAAAAAGTTATCTATTCATCTATAAACAGATCCAAATGCAATGACTAAAACACAAGCATAAACCCTATTATTTGCTGCCAATCTCTCTTTTCAAAATCAATCTTAATTTGTCACATCAATGATTGGTAGTTCTGTTTCTGACCCTGTTCTATTTAAATACGGTCCTGTATTTCCCATGTCTGGTCTTGAGCTTCAAACTTCTTGAAATCAAATCACTTTCAGCTCATTGCCAAAGTGTCTATAAATCTCAAAGTCATCACCGGACAGGCATGAATCATCAAGAATCGCTCTCCAAGTGATTTATACTGCTTATAAATAATATTCCAGTCCCAGCCGAAACATCAGTGCCCTGAAAACTTAACCCCTTTGCAAGCATCTTCTAAATTATTCCATGCTTTCAAATTGTGGCAAATTTTTAAGATTGCTCACTGCCCCCGTTTCTCTATCTCGAGAACACCGAGTGTGAAGAAGTCAAATCCAATTCAAGAATTTGTTAAATTGGGGGTGTTTTAGGGTGATAACCCAAACAGGTTAATCGGCATGGTAACTTAGGTGTAGCAGTCTCATCTCGCGGGGGCCCCCTGAACCACGTACCTTGACGTCATCCCCAACTCTAATTCTGGCTTCGCAACCTTGGCAGATCAGCAAGGGTTCATGTTGCCTTTGAGGGATTCGTCAAGCAGATCTAGATATGCGTGTCTTGAGGGGGGATATGATGATGATGAGCTTTCACTGCTCATCCAGTGAGGATATTGGGTGCTTAGTGGTTTGGAAATCAAGACAGCTCTTCAAGGGTGTTTAGCTCTGAGGCACAACAAACCCTCTGCTTCTTGATATAAACATGAACTGCCTATTAAAAGCAGTATGCCCAAGGAAAATTGATAAGGGCCTTAGGGGTACATGAAGACATAGCTGGGAGAGTTGTTTCGGACAGTGACCATCCATGCAGTGACCTAGCAGTTGTTCCTGCTACTATCGGCCCTTGAAATAGGATTGGGACTGGCTTTTATGCGATGTTTTTATTTTGACTCAGAAGATTTAATGAGGTTCCAGAATAGTGTTAGGTTTAGGGTATACCAGTGTAGGGTTGGCTGCAATCATTCAATGGTCTAGGGTAGATTTCATGAACATTTTTGTCTGACAAGTTTTCAGACCTGTCTACTTTCTTTGATTCTGATTGACTAATAAGCACTGTTACTATACCTATGGTAACTGTCAAATAAAATAGGACTTTTTCGGATAAAACGTCCGACAAGTCCGTTCATGAAACGCTCCCCAGGATTCGAATTAAGATTGGAAGTGAGATATCACCACCCAATAGTGCTCCTTTGGAAGTCTGTAATGCATCCTTAGATTATGGCCTATTTAAAATAAAAATGACCACAAATCTTTAAAAAGAAATAATAATGAAAATACATTACAAGTAACGGCCCCTGATGAGGGGAGTGTCTTTCTTCCATCAACACTGCTTTTCTATGATCGAAAGTCCCCCAGTCCCTTCTCTACATTACCCCCACCTCCTCCTGATATCCCAGTCATCGTTTCTGTGTCAGCCTCACTATTAAACAGACAACAGATTTCAAGAGGAATGCAATATTCATCGCAGGATATCTCGCTCATTTTGGAGAGTCATGTTTTGAGGCGGGTGGCGGTTTCAACCAAAAAAAAATAGAATCTGAAATGGATACATGAATAATGGATTTGTGCACCACCACAACTCTCGAGATCAATTATAAAGGCTCATTACAGGAAGTAGACGGAGAGGGAAGTGGTGTGTTGTGGGATATGAAGAGACCAGAACAATGGTTGGAAACCATACTTGAAGTGGAAAAATAGGTAGAGATGAGATACAGAAAGGGGGACAGAGAAGGGAAGGGGTCATTGGATGTAGGCAATTTGTTTTTTTCTGGGGGGGGGGGGCTACTTTACACAACCTACTTGGCCAAACATTGAGGAAGCTTTAATGTTGCAGTTTAGGGAGATTTTACAGGGCTCATTTTTTAAATTTTATTTTACAGGATTCTTTTACACAGTTCAGGGGGCAAAATTGCCATGAGCCCCTACAGGTATATATCTTTTCCCTAAGTGGATGAGAGGGCATAAGAGTAAGAAAGTTGGTAAGAAGGAGACCTTGAGGTTTTAGCAAGGAACTATCAAGAAAGTTAAGACGTATCTAAAGGGGAAAAAAGAGACAACTGTCAAATGAAATAAGAAAGACTGACAGAGGAGATAAAACCAGACAACATGAAAAGTAACAGAGAAATGCCACATTGTATTTTTAAGGAGTAAATTACAATTCAAACTTGTCCAAAGCTGTGACTGCCAAAATGTTCATACTCCAAAGTGAGCGCACATCATGTCATATGTACAAACAATATTGTACACTATAAACTCTCACTTGAAAGTGAGGTCTGAAAAAGGGCCTTCTCAGAATCAAGGTTTTAACTATCTTCAACACGAGACATGAATATGGATAACAGGACTTCATGATGAGTGACAGGCCTGTACAAGTTAAAAAAAAAACTTCCAAAACATTCTGTATTGGTGTTAATTCGACCAAAGCTCCCTTGGTGAAGCTTAAATTCAATGACTGAGATCATCTAATGCTCTAACGCACCAAGGCAAAATCTTTTATATCAAGGACAAGCTACTGACACGCACCATTACCGTGCTGTCAATGACACGTGGTATTACATGGCATGCTGATATACATGAATGCTTCACAAGTTTTCAATAGTCATGTGACAGTGCAGATCCCTGTTTTGTTCACTGTACAAACAACATGCATGTGATGGATTGGTATTAAGTCTTCAATGCTTCCACCAATGCCATCTATAAGAAGATTAAGATTCAGGATTAATTCATTTCAACCATCATCAACGTTTCCATGCAACAATATATGTTTACAGTGGGAAGGGGGGGGGGGGGTATTTCACAAAAAAAGGCACTGGAATTCCCATGTACAGCCTTACCACACTGGTCAGATCATGCTGAAGGGACGTGCGTTATCTGTCTCACAATCAAAGACATTACGTATTGTAACATGTGCATTCTAGGGCGTAATGAGCATGTTTTCAAGTCAAACTTAAGTTAACTCTTTGTTAACTAGCCCTCAGACTTGTTTATAATGCCAAAATTACTGTGCTTTCATTGCCAGATAGTGTTTAAAAACCTAAGTCATCCGCTACAATTCTGTAGATGATATTCTTGATGATATCGTGACATGGTGTCACAAACAAGCTCAGTTTTCATATAAGGCATCTTGAATTGAATGGCCTTGCCAGAAACAAAACTGCAATAACCAGTGACAAGGAGTCACAAACAAGAAAGAGACTGTGACTGTGCCAATCAAAAATTGGAAATGGGTTACAACTGGATGTTGCTTTGTTAGGCAAGCACAGGATGATACATTGTGACCCAACTCTAACAAAGTTGGCCACACTGTTTGGTCCAGGGCCCTGTTGCAGACAAAATGGTGGATGTTGCTTCGTTAGGCAAGCACAGGATGACACACTGTGACCCAACTGTAACCCAGTTGGCTACACTGTTTGGTCCAGGGCCCTGTTGCAGACAAAATGGTGGATGTTGCTTCGTTAGGCAAGCACAGGATGACACACTGTGACCCAACTGTAACCCAGTTGACCACACTGTTTGGTCCAGGGCCCTCTTGCAGAAAAAATGGTGGATGTTGCTTCGTTAGGCAAGCACAGGATGACACACTGTGACCCAACTGTAACCCAGTTGACCACACTGTTTAGTCCAGGGCCCTCTTGCAGACAAAATGGTGGATGTTGCTTTGTTAGGCAAGCACAAGGCAAAATGGGACCCAACTGTAACCCAGTTGACCACACTGTTTAGTCCAGGGCCCTCTTGCAGACAAAATGGTGGATGTTGCTTTGTTAGGCAAGCACAAGGCAAAATGGGACCCAACTGTAACCCAGTTGACCACACTGTTTAGTCCAGGGCCCTCTTGCAGACAAAATGGTGGATGTTGCTTTGTTAGGCAAGCACAGGGCAGAATGTGACCCAACTGTATCTTAGATGGCAATACTGTGTAGTCCAGTGCCCTGTTGCAGACAAAATGGTGGATGTTGCTTTGTTAGGCAAGCACAGGATCCATTGTGGCCCAACCTAGTAAGTTAATCCCAAGCTAGTGGTGCGTTTGAAGTTTCTCACTTTTCAACTAGTAACTAGTCTTCTCATAAACCCTCACCTGTAATGAGTTATCAATCTTTGCTGCTAACTTCTTATTATCGTCCATCATCCGGTGGAACTTGGCCTGTGCATCAACAAGGAGTCTGCGCATCAGCGCAAGGTTGGATTTCAGCGAGTCACGCTCTAGTGGCTTGAGGCTGTCACCCGTGCTGGCTCCGCTGACATCGCATTCGGCCGACTTTGGGGTGAAGATGAACTGGACTATTTGGTCATTGAGAGAATCTAGGGACTGGATGGCTGTAAGGAAAAGAGAAAGAAAAGAAATGAAATTAATATGAAGTAGATTGTAAAAATAACATCTGGAAAGATTTTTACAGTAAGATTGTCTGCCATGCGTCCCATTTTTAAAGACAAAGTGGGGGACCCCTGGCTTGATGCTGCTATCATAATTGCATGGAAAGCAATGTAATAGAAAGCGATGTAATAACTTGATTTTTCAAAATTATACTTTTCAAACATTATTCATTTGTGAAAAAGCATGTTTTCTCTGTTTTATTTACTTTTTTTAATATTCCCTATTTCTATTTTATTTCGGGGGCAGTCGAGGGTGTTTTAAGACAAGATTGCTTAACATTTCTCCATGGGATGCAGCGCATGTCCACGCTCAAGCCACTGATACTGGTAAAGGCCGACGATTAACGCATGTTACAGGTGTAAGAGTACTACCAGTAATAGGAATACCAGGGAGGTGACATATACACATGCCATCGTCAATAGAATACCCTTCATTCAAACAAGAAGTTAGTCTCAGTACAAGAAGTTAGTCTCAGTACAAGGTTTAGGATTTTCTTTGCTTAGTGTAGGAATGAAGTGTACACATACATGTACTTATATATCTCTGCAAAGAAGAAGATATTTTTGAAGGAGGAGGCTGGGTTCAAGTTCAACCATACATGTACCGGTATATGGTATCCCTGAGAACCACAAATATCATTGAAAGTTTATATTTGTAAATACTAAAGATATTAGTTACAGCAAGGACCCATTGGGATTGAGTTATACGTATCATATATTTCGATTTACTATTCATCCTGCCCCTTTAAAATGAATTTCATAGTCATGTGATTATCAAAATTAATCTGTATTCACAATCAAACTGTGTACATGTATACATGTAACTTCTGAAAAATCATTGATATAAGAAAGCAAATCTCCTTTCAAACAATCAACAACAACAAAAAACTTTTACTCAGAAATTTATGCAAATTTACTGATCTCTGAAAGCAAATCTTCCTTTTCAAATCGGGAGAGCTTGTCATGTCATATTCCAATCATTTCAATCAAAATATTTACATTCATTCAACCGTGATAATAACTCCAGACAATAACCGGTAGGTCCCAAACACGTTGTCAGTACACGAGTACTGTACATGGATCATCAAATGCCGCAAGCACCTATTAGAATGGAGTACATACATGTACCATCATCGAGGCAAATCACTTCCAACCTAGGAACATCCTATTATTCCAAGTCAATGCTCATCCATGAATATGTGATTGAAACCAATTTCAGAAAAAAGCACTCTGAATTATCCGGATATGATTATGCAAAATCCATTGTGAGGACGGAGGTGAGGTTCGTCTCTGCCTTTCTCTACCTACATGTATGATATGATGTGAATGAATGCTGTCTGGTCTGATCAAAGACTCAATGCCTTGCATTGGAAGGCATCACATTCACAAGGTTTGGGAATGTCTGAGACCCTTCACACCAAGAATCTAATCCCCAATCTACACCAGACAATTTTCATTCATTTCATTTGACCAAAGGTGAAGTTCGTCTTGGGCCTTTCTCTACCTATGATATGAAGTGAATGAGTGCCGTCTGGTCTGATCAAAGACTCAATGCCTTGCATTGAAAGGCATCACATTCACAAGGTTTGAGAATGTTCGAGACCCCTTCACACCAAGAATCTAATCCCAATCCAAACCCGACAATTTTCATTTATTTCATGTGACAGGCTAGGAAGCTTGGTTATCTACATGTTTCAGTTTCCAGCGGAGTGTTTCATAAAACTTGTTATAATATAAAATGTGAAATAACAGTTAATTAAAAGCTACTGAAATCCTTCATCTTATCAGCTGATATTAATTTTGTTGTAGAAATTGTGCATTTGTTATTGTAACAAGTCTTTATGAAACGGGGACACAGACCCATGTATTATCTGATAAGCTACAGTCACACCAATGAAACCGACTCCAGACCGATCAAATCCATTACCTTTGAAACAGACTTTGAAATGGACTTTGAAACAGAGGGTCGTGGGTTCAAATCCCAGCCATGGCGTACATGTAGTTTCCTTCAGCAAGAAATTTATCCATTGTGCTGCACTCAACCCAGGTGAGGTGAATGGGTACCTGGCAGGCATTTATTCCTTGAAATGCCGAGTGCTGGAAGCTAGCTGCTCGAGCTACAGCCGGGGTAATAATATCCAAGTCCTTTGGAAGCGCATAGAGACGTTAATCATAATGTGTTATGCGCTATACAAAAAACGACTATTATTATTATTACATTATTTAGACTGACATATCATCAGTCAGTTTGGAGTCATATTCGTTGGTGTGTGTGACTGTAAAATGAGAAAATTGATAATAATGATACTCGATAATGCTACATGTATGTCTAAATGTATTTAAGTTATCAACTTGATTTTGAATCCCTTTGAAGTCAAAGAGCAATTTGCCACAATGTATAGTATAGTAATCATTCTTTTTTCACAGTTCACCTATGATAATGTAAAAAATAAAACAGGTAAATTTTGTGATTGTGTAATCCAGAATTTTTTACCCATTTCTAACAGCAAATAGTAATATGAAGTACATTCCAGGAGGTAATGATTCTGTAAATTGTTGAACAAGACTCATAAAACCACCCACTTATTTGCATTTCTGGAAAATCAATCCTGATCCAGATTAAGCCTACATGTATATCACAGTGAATGTGAAAGGGGCATTCGGAGGGGTTTCATACTTCTATCACTGCATTAAACTTGACCCCTCAAGAGTGCAACAATATATGGTTAGGACAACTCCCAGCACATGGTCAATAACTAGTGTGTCAACGTGGCTTGAAAGTCGGGTCATGTAATCACTACTGACTTATTGTAATGGGAGATTGACAAACGAATCAGGACTTGCTTCTTCTCATCCTCTTCACCCCCACCCCCAACACCTCTCCCCTTCCATACATGTGGATCTACATTGTACACGAAGTAAATACATGTATGAATGAATTATCGCAAGGCTAAAAACTATTTTTTTGAATAATAATAAAACACACAGAAATAGTATTTGTATTTCATTTTTTTAAATGCACCAGTGCTATTTGTAGATGTAGGGGAATCGGGAAAAGGGTTTACAAATTAAGGGCAAAACAAGAAAGAAAGAAAAAGTCTGTCTCAACTGTCCCAACAATGAAAACCAAGAAATCGTAGAAGTATTAACCTCCCCCCTCTCTCTAAAAAAGCCATACATGTAATGCCCAATCTGCTCACACCTCTTTTTTTTTCACGAAAGAGAAATGATTAGAAATGAAAATATAAATGCAACTATTACCTGCCTCTGAATTTCATGTCAAGGTAGCAAGAATTACTGGGAGACAAAAATGTTTTTTACAACCACATTTCATCAAATATAAATAAATGAAAAGGGGAATTGAGAAAGATCTTTACAAATCGGGCAGGACAGGTAAGCAATGACGTCAAACGTCAATTCACCAGGGAGCTCAACGCTTCCAGGTGGCAATAAAATCACAACTTTAACGGTGACTTTCACTCCACAAACTTATGCTTTTATTGGCGCTTATCTCCTTTCACAGTTCCGATAAAGAGCGCTCTGACAGGGGACTGGGCCGGCGAGTCGATGTTTATGGGTCCTGCTTATCTTATCCCGCTTCAGTATTATAGCGAAGTTTGGATCAATAAAAAGTGAAATTCAAGCAGTTTTGATATCTAAATAGTTTCCCCATCCATCTGAGACCCTTGAAATAGAAATATTGAACTTCCTGTTCAGAGGGTTGCTACTTGTTCACATATCAAGTTCAAAGGTATTCCCTTCTGGTTCGAAACTTCAGAAAATATCCATTTCAAATATAAAAAGAAAAATCACGTTTACTGAAATATTCTTTTCTTTCTTTTTAAAAATTTCAGTTCACTCATCAGTCATAACTATTCCATCCAAAATAAATAGAAAGAATTTTGCAACCTAACCAGGGTGCTACATAAGCACTTGCCCGATTGCCCGGGGCAAGTAAAAGTTATAGTCGGGCAAGTGTTTTGAAGTAAAGACCAAATCTACTTGCCCGAATTGGGCAAGCAAAACTCTCACAGTAGAATTACCAAAATTAGGGTTGATATGATATACCGACCCTAAATTTGGTCATGGCAGGCAAGATAAAATCACTTTGTAAAAAGAAATGCAAGAACAAGGTACATCAGTTCATGTCAAGAGAGAAAAAAAAGGTCAATGGTTTCTAAAACCATAATATTTTCTTTTGAATAGGTAAAACTTTTTTTTCAAGGATTTTTTGGGCAAGTGAAATAGATTTTCGGGCAAGTATATTCTAACTATTTGAAAATTTACTTGCCCGACAGGGCAAGTGCATCTTAAAAGTTATGTGGCACCCTGCTAACACACATTAACTACAGAAAGACTCTAAAACTATCTACTCATATTTTTCTACCCATCTTTTATACGATTTCTAGTAAAAAAATAAAAAAAAATTGAATTTTTTTTTTATGTCACATGAATCGATCAAATTTATTATTGCCCTCTAGCAAAGTAATTTGAATCCAACAAAAAATAGAAGAGAAAATGAATACACACTGTATGTATTTATGGTTTCAATTGACCTCTCAATGGAAACTCTCTATTACATTTCATTTTATATTTTATATCTTTATATTTTATAATAAAACAGACAAGATATTTCTTTTTGAGAGGACAGAGCAAAAGTTCGCACCATCAAAATATTGCCGACTTCATGTTATTCATACTACGCACCGATCATGTGCAGACAACTTTCTTTCGATTCTGATCTTATTTTGAGTAAAAATAGCTTTTAATCTCCATCCACTGGGGAAACTTGGGATATAAGTGGGTGCAGCAGATCTCTGATTAAAAACTAAATGTTTCCGCAACTCCCAAGTAAAGCAACACAGCAACTCACTAATCATGAAACATCAGTGATTAAGTTGGAGATGGAGGGTCTTATATTTCCTTCATAAAAATTTCATATTTTTATCAAGCCATCCTCAGGGATGCGGGTTAGAGCAGGGCCAGATTTCACAAAACAAGGTGAATAATATCAATAGAGAATGTTAATGGATATTCATATTGTAACTTCTGAAGGTTTCCATGGCAAAGAAGAATAGTGCAGTGGGTTTCACGATACACCATTATGCTTTTCACACTGCACTTTTTTCCCTTAACCCCAGGAAATTGGTGGGGCTAAGGGGGGGTCTTAGCCCCACCAATTTCCCGGGGTTAAGCTTAGCCCACTTCGTTTTCACACTACGTTTTACCAAAGTGGGCTAGCACGGTAAATAGTACGGTACTATCTGGCCCTGCAAAAAAGCAGGGTTAGCCGGCTTATTGTGGTGCTAGCACCACAATTGCAGTGCTAAGAGATGCAGTGTGAAACGAAACAGGGCTAAGCAAAAGTGGGGCTAAGCATTAGCCAATCACAGAAGTCGAAATTGCACGTTAATCGCGCTCTGTATGATAAAATCATCAATATTTATGAGCTGTGTGATTGCCCGGGGTTAAGGCGTTAACCCCGGCTAAGCAAATAGTACGGGGTTAAGAAAGACAGTGTGAATCGAAAAAAAGATAGTATGGGGTTAAGGATAGTATGGGGTTAAGGAAATGCAGTGCGAAAAGCATACATGTATCATTCTTGGGCAAGTGTTGGTCCTGAAAAGGACCACCCAATCTCGACGTTTCGACAAGTGTGTTCTTGTCGTCTTCAGGAGAAGATGTTGGTGTAGAGCACAGATTCACATATCATTGCACTCGAGGAGTGCTGACATTACCCCACTCTCCCATACCACGCTTTCATACTGACAGACGAAGTGGAGTTACTCCGGAGTCCAGAAGGGGTTTACTCCACTTTGGAGGGCAGTATGAAAATTCTAGGATTATTTCGATCCGGATTCAAAGCGGAGTACTCAACCCACTTCGAGAAGAGGGTTACAAACGGAGTAATTCTGCACTGGAAGTGAGGTATCGCCTATCCCGCGTGTATTAAACTTCATTCATTTCAGCATGGGGAGATTCCGCGCGCCACACATATGGCGCAAACTCGCTTGCAAACCACGGAAATGACTGCAGATGCACCGCTGCGGAGCTTGTCAGTACGAAAGGGGGTGTAATGACGGTTCGCAGTACAAGCGTATCAACTCATACCCCTTTCATAGTGCCCTCTTCATTTTTCACCGGCGAACTTCTCCGCCTCGCATTCCTCACTTCCCCGGCGAAGAAAAAAATGTACCCTTTCGCACTGACATTTCTTCCCCGGCGAAAGTCAACGGGCGATTGCAGAACAAACGAAAGAAAATTGTAAACATTACTTCTAACCTATTACAAAAAGGTATCAAAAAAATTAATTACAACATATTTTGGAAGTATTACGATAAAAACAAACAATATCACCTTGTTTTTATATCTTAGTGCATTTTATACATGTATGTAAAAAGTGCTTTTTAATAAATATTGTTAGTAAAAAAAAAAAAATGTTCGAGGGTATCTTCTTGGCCATAGCATTCAGCTGAGCTTGCAACTATCGCGCGCGGAATCTCGGTGCAGGGGACTTTGGGAGAGAAAAAAATTGACCTCTGACGTCATTAAAGAGGAGAAGTTCTCCGGTTTGCTTTCATACTGGCCTTTTCACCGGCGAACTTCACCTGTGAAACAGTTTCGCCGGCGAAGTTCTCCACCTCTAGAGGTGGAGAAGTTCACCGGCGAAGTTCACCGGTGAAGTTCTCCTGTGTACCTTTCATACTGGACACTTTCCCCTTCGCTGGCGAACTTCGCCGGTGAAGTTCGCCAGTGAAAGGCGCAATATGAAAGGGGTATCAATCAGGAGTTACACTGGAGTAACTCCAGTTCGCCTTCAGTATGAAAACAGCTCTAGTCAGTTAAGTAGCTTCCTTGTACATTTTTGTAATATAAAATCAATAACAAGCATTACCATACATGGCACTGCATGGCCAAAACAAACACCTCAAAAAGAGTCAAAATCACATGAAGAAATTGTTCACACTTATTTGAACTGATGCAAACATAATATATTAAACAAATGTTATTTCAGGCCAAACCTTTGGAAACCTTGGATAGGGGTGGGGAAGGGAGGAGGGGTTGGGGTATCACATTATTTTTAGACAAGTACATGTAGATCCAAAGTAGGCATGGCTAAATTCGTGGAGTTGATTTGTATTTCCTTCCTGTAGGAGAGGCCTGCATGGGCAATTCTATTCCTAACAAAAAAAATAATACTTTATTTTAGAGAGATCAAATCCTTCCTCTCCCATCCAGGGAGAGAACATCCCTGGCAATTTGACAAGTAATCCTCCTCAATGTCAGACAAGAAAAGAAAATTGCAAACTTGTCTAACCTTAAATGAAATGTTCTCGCAACCTACACAGCAAAATTGCTGTTAAAAATTTGTATGCAAAGCTGTTTGTTTTACCTTACAGTAGTTGTTTACAGAGTTTTAAAAGAGTGTTTAAAATCTTAAACAACAAAATTTTATTTTAATATCCGAATCTTAATAAATTAAGCAAGGTTGTTTAAACTGTTAAACAACTTCTGTTAGGTTCATGAACTTCATGGCGTGAACAGCATTGTATAAGATTCTATACAGCTTTTTACTGTGTACAGTATTTAAAGTCAGATTAAAGATTCATCATATATGTAAGTATCTGAAATGACATTATTTGGAGCACTCTATTAAAAGTGACTTGGCGGATATTTCAAATATAGTTACCTTGGAAACACCTTGAAAACAGTCAGATACCTGTGGTTTTTAGCCCATCAAAACCAAGAAAAGCTGTCCGGTGACAATTGTTCAAATGCTATCCTGAAGAAACCCCAGTCAAACTATCTCTGTCCTTTCCAAAAAAAACTTGATCGACAACAGTGAGGGTGGGTCAACAAGTGAGGTCTTGCTACCACCAGCAACTATGAAACACCTGATTTTAATCCTGTAATGAGCTTTAAGTAATCTGGGATAATCTCTACATCAACCAATCCACATGAAAGGGTAATGTACAGTATAAAGCCCACATCTGGCAGTGCCGGGCACATCCTTCTTGTACTCTTCAACAAGGAACTAAGATTTGAATGAGTTTCTTGAATGAATGAATGAAAATATACCTGCATTTCTTTGAACTTGGCATTGGATGGGAGTTGTTTAATCTTTAAGACCTTACAATCCTAAAGATCTATAGACTTAGGACAGTTTGCATTGAGTACACAGCACACATAAATGAAGTCACTAAACCACTAAAGGGCTTTATAAATTAGGACAATAACTTGGGGAGGTTTAAATTGTTCCTCTTCAAACAGGATCCTTGTAAAGTGATACCCAATGGCTAAGGTCTATTTGATCAGCCATTGAATAGATTACCAGTTAGAAATTAGGTGCGAAATAGCTTGGACCTGGAAAGGCATTGTAAGCAAGACATAAAGATGGGTATATAGCCTAAGGGATACGGAATCATTTGGACCAGTTTCAGCGAGGCATTCACATTAAGTGTTTCATACAGTTTCATACAAATTTCACATGAGTTTATGAACGGCCAATAAATGTCATTTCTACTAGTGATAGGGTTTCACTAAAAGATTGTCAGACCTTTGTATTGGCTCCTTTCACAGTTCCGATAAAGAGCGCTCTGACAGGGGACTGGGCCGGCCAGTCGATGTTTATGGGTCCTGCTTATCTTATCCCGCTTCAGTATTATAGCGAAGTTTGGATCAATAAAAAGTGAAATTCAAGCAGTTTTGATATCTAAATATTTTATTGCCACAGATCTTCAACACATCATTTGTAGCACTGAGTAATTTTATAAGATAATTAATAATTTAATGTTGACTACAAATGTACAAATAGGCACCTACATAATTATGGCTTTATCATAATGCATTGATCAGTGAAACGAAAAAGTCCTAAAATTGCAAAGATCATCTCAAGAAATTCAAGAAACTTGTCAGCTACTCATGCAAAGCTCTCAATGTGAAGTGAGATCAGGGGACCGTTTCATGAAAGTTGTCAGCACTGACAAGTTGTCTTTCTCCGACAGTTCCATAGTAACAGTCAGAGGCCAGTGCCTTTCAGCCAATAAAAACCAAGGATTTCACTAAAATTGTCAGTACTGACAATTTAGTCAGTGCTGACAACTTTCATGAAACACCCACCAGATACAAGGTTCATATTCAGACAAAATCTTCCCTGCTCTTAAAATTGTATTTTGTTTTTCCATTTTTACTATTAAGTACGACACTGACCAAAACTGACATTTATACCCCTTTAACCGTAAAAAAAAGAAGATTCTTAGCTAATCTTTTAACAAAGGATGCATCTGAAAGTCATCATTTCTGCTACAATTTCCTGCCGGAGCAGCAAACGGAAACGACACCACGCTGACATGCCCACGATCTTAGACACTCCACTTAATTCATTCAGACAAGCTCAAATACAACCCATTTTTCATGTCAAGTTTGTTTATGTGTGGGTCTAAAGATAGAGATGCGTGTAGTAGTACATAGCAACTTGATCATAACATCCAGGCTGTGGGTTTTTACACCTAACCACGAAGGGAAGCTGATCTTTTTGTCATTTTAAAGAAGTTATCAATCACGGCGAAAATGTAACTTTATACAGTCTACCACAGTTACATAGGGAAAGGCAAAATCAAAACATAGAATAAAGATAATCATACACTCTAAAAACGAAGAGCTACGAAGAGCTAATTTGTCTAGTTCAAATTTGAACAAGAAAAATCAGCACTCCGAAGTGCAGTCACTATACACGCTCTTTAAGAGCTAAATTAGCTCTTCATTTTTTAGAGTGTACACTTGTACATGTAATAAAAAAAAAGTCTTTCAAATTAATCAAAATTAGACCTCTCAACCCATGTAAATGGAAAATGAGGATGATTTTGCTTTAAAAAAATGGGGGGAAAAAGTAATTCCCATAGAATCGTGCAGTAAAGTTATATCTAAAAAATTGTCATTATTTCCGAGGAAATCCGATAACATGAAGAGATATTAATTCAAAAGTGATCAATTTCAAACATTGACAGCAATAAATACTAAACTACATGTATGTTTGTGAAAATGTAACACCGTATTTCTCACAGCAAACGCAATCTTTCAAATTACGATTAACAGCAAAAAATACCCCCCAAAATGGTTACGTGTAAATGTAACATTGTAAATTTCTTGCACCATGACACACTCAGTGTACTGACAGACAATGAACTCCTCACCCAAGCTCATTATGACTGTAAATTAGTTCCAAATTAACTTCAGATTCAACTATAAAAGAAAAAACAATCAAAAATGTAATTGTTCTTCCTTCTATCACAACAAGAGACCAATGTCTTATAAAATCTTTACCCCCAAAACTACTTCTGTCAGTATCATGCTTAAAGTTTTAATTTCTTCATGACTGAGCTTATTAGGTGAAGTTTATTCCTAAATCCCCCTTTTTTATACTCTAGGCCTGCATCAAGTGGTTCGTAAACTTACAGTTTTTGAAATCTCAAAGTAAAATCTGGATGTGCTACAAATATATGTAGCAAGGAGAAAAAATTATACATCAGCAACCACCACAAAAAAGTACCATCAATTATTCTAAAAGGTATATTTGAATTTTGTAATTAAAACATAATTCTCTATTACGCAAAAGGTCTAAACTTCTTCAAGCTTGGCTGTGTTTCATTTCTTCACTTTCTTCCAAAGAGATTTTCTGACTGTTCGACCCATAAGGCAGACATCATGTAACATGATTTTGTTTCGCTCTTTATACCCCAATCAACATCAGAGTTTGCTGAATTTTTTACGAAGAAAAAATCATGAAAAATCCCTATGAAGTTAACCGAGCATTACTAAATTTCAAAGCAAACCAGGGATGTACACAGGCATAATTTCTGCATGCCCGAGGAAGGAGATTATAAAAACAATATTCTGTTTTGAAATTGCACCTAACTACTTCATGCCTCATTAGACACTGGTATTATGAAAAGCCGAGCTTGCCTTGAGGGGGGAAATCGTGATATAGAAATGTCAAAACATCCAAAGACGATCAATTATGACAATAGAAGTGAACATTCCTAACCCACTCAATGTGCACTCCTGGCAGGGTTAAATAAATTATATTCAGAATTAGGCTATATGACAGGAGTTGCATTCACACTTATAAAAAAAACATACATATATACGAACTTCCTTTCTGATATCCACCAAGCTGTCAAATGCAAATAATGGTTGATATCACAAAACTGAAACAACAGGCATCTTTTAAAACTTGAAAAATAGCAGATCAAAAGGGCCATTCTGATCTCATCTCTGTAATATATATCTCTCATATCAATTTCATTGATGTAATTAATAACCAATCACTCGGCAAACTGCTCGTATCATCCAATGAATATGCATGTAGTCAGAGTTGATTCATTGTACTTTGGACTTGAATGATAAAGTAAATACACATCCAGCCGCCCATTGGAAGCAGAACTAACCAGACACATGCAGTCATTACAAAAAACTGATAAGAAATATCAGTTTTCAGATTGTTTATATTCAAATGACTTAATTGCTCTATAGGCTAGACCGAATCATACCAGATTCTGATTGATTTTGCTGACATCAAATACATGCATGCTAACAATACTGCAAAAAATATTGCATTCAAACCACAAACATGTGTTTTGCTACGGTATCATTATCAATGATATCTACTATGCTCGCTCCAAAACAATAATTGGTCATATTTTTTTATGGTGAGGATATTATAAAATACAAACTAATTGGTGCAAGCTTCTCTCGAGCTCTCCAGAGTAGATCAAAATGTACAAAGCTCTCATATTGCTTTCACTGTTTAGTACATTATACGTATAATCCAACGCTCAATTTGTTGACATTTTACATGCACCCCAAATATCAGTTGAGTGTAATATATAAAGGCCTATACCAGAGTACAACAACAAATACACTTTTTTTTTAATATGTAAAAATAAAGACCAAAATTCTTTTGAAAGAAAATTAACAGGAACTCTGAGAAAGAAAGAAAAAGTTCTTGAATAAAAAACAAAATGCAAAACCTCCATGAAATTATGACTCATTTTAATAAGGCCTATATTTTAAAATTTCTGTTCATACAAAGATGCGAACAAGCATTTCAAGTTGGATGTCCATTCTAGAACTACAAGCATATCAGAATTGAATTTGATATTTGACAGGAAAACAGCGTACTAGAATCAAGATCATGTTACTCCTCAAAAGAATTCACATTTCCTGAGTTGTGATATATCATACTCATACATGTACATTCTGTGCCAATGGCATGGCATAGAATTACTGACAAGATATAAATATTCTTGTTCTTAATTTATTCTTGTTTGGCAATCAGTCAATATGTATACTTGAAGTCTACTGTTTCACTACTACGTAGTTTGCAAAGAATCGATTGTTCAAAACAGTAAATAAGATTCACAAGTAGTTATGATTTTGGATATTCTACAATTTTTTTTTTGAATTATTGAATCACAATTTTGGCAGATTGAAAATGTTATTATTTTATTGAATTTTTCGATTTTGAACAAGGGCTGTCTGGCACATATAACTGTATGGTAACAAATTCTAGTATATTATTCATTAAAAATAAAGAGTTAAATATTTCAATACGTGTTGCTTTGAAGAGTGTGTTAATATATCACATGATCTTGAAGCCAGCGTCTGGGTCAAACAATCCCTTGTCGCATAGAATCATAGTCAACAAACTAGTGCATGATATTTTTTTTTAAATTAAAAGTGAAAATGTTAAACTTACCAGGCAAAAGCACTGATTTCTTTTGGTCCACCTCACTCCCCATACTGTCTGGTGTAAAATAACTGTCTCCCATAAATACAATCAACACACTATTATCAATCACCTCCCAATATAATATATGTCAAAGCTATTGATTTTTTTTGTCAAAAAGGTAATATCTCAGTTGTAATAAATCAAACAAAAGTCAGCTCCAACAGTAGTACAGCGCAAGCCTCAATGAAAAGAAGGCATTTTATCGATTGGTTTAATAGGAAAGACTGCGATGGATCAGTAGGAAAGCTGGTTGCAGAATGATCCAAAATACAGTTTTCTCTTGGCTTGGGTGAAGGATCTTTTGCGGGGAGATCCTGCTCTGATGACTGTTCACCACGAAAGTGACCACAGAGAGGTATCAGCTCACGGAAGTATGCCACGGACGTCTCCGACTCACTTGCTTGCTCGCTTCACGTCCAAGCCCACTCAGTCCGTCATTCCTTCACAACAAATCACGAACCACCCCTGAACTAGGTACTGCTCTCGAAGGGTCCCGTAGAAGAATGAGCATTCGCTGATCATGACTAACAGGACAATCGAAGTATGGGTCAAAGTCCAATGCCTTTTCATTCATTCATACCTCGGCTCGCTCTCATGCTTCGCTGGGTGAATGCTGATGCGGACAGGAACTGGCTGAATGGCTATCGGAATTAGGGTGCTATTGATTGAGTTTGCCGAAACTAAATTTGTCCTCTCAAGTATTTTGGGATTGTTTTATAAACCGATTAGTGTTATGTCATCTCAATGGAATCTAAATGTAAAGCAGGATATGATTAAAATGGACATGTAGTCAATAATATATCTTTTTTTTAGATCCTGCTAAAACTTTACTCTATCCTGTTCTTCTGTTCAATAAAGTTCACAATAACCTTTTTTTAAAATCAATTTTGCTCTCTTCTGTTTGGTTTATCATTTATTTATAACAATAAATCTATTGAATGATTCTTCTAGTGTAATTTCTTGGTTCTGAACTTTCATGTCTGTCTTAATATCGGAGGGCATACATGTGATTTGAAAAGAAAGTCTCGTAAAAAAAAAATAAAATAAATAAATCATGGTTGGTTGATGAGTTTGACAGAGTAGGGGAGCCCTTTAGACGAGCCCATTTAAAATGGAGACAGAGCTTAATACCATACGATCTTCAAACGTCTTTATTTTGTAGTTTCAGCTTGCACTACAGCAAATGATATTTCCAACAAAAGTCAATTGCAGCCACTTTAATACCACAATATAGAAAACTACATAGGTCCTGAACATGATCTATATATCTGCAAATGCCCTCTAATACATTATGTTTACCTGCAAGTAATAATCAATATAAGCTTGGATCAGTTAATAATCAATACTGTCTCACAAAGATAAAGCAAATGAAAACAATCCCTCCCTGTTGCGATAATAACTTTCACTACCTATATTCATTTATGAGTCAGGATTCCATTATAATCCTCTAAAAATCAATGGCATACATGCACACTGAACTTTTATCATTCTTTTTTAAACTCAATCCAGATGCCAGGAGGAAGTATTAGTTTAGGTGGTCCTAATTAACACATTACTCAAAGCAGTATCAGATCGCAGGTGAACGGCAAAAATAGACCCGCAACTCCGCAACCGCTGGCGGGCTCTTTCTGAGGTCCTGGCGCAAGCGTTTGCGGTGGGCTCGGTGGAGATTCGATCCCATTAGCTCAGGTGAAGGATTACGGGAGATGTCAACTGTCGATCCGTCGGATGTCATTAAGATGAGCATTGGATGAGTGGTAATGATTGGAGCGAAGGAGAGGGGCAAGAGAAGGGGGGTGAGTTCGCTCCGAGGGATATAATTGCACACTATATACCAGTTGTAGCGCGAATGATGACAGATAAATCCGACGATCTGTGTATTGAGTACTCAGATAATGATGACGAAACGACTGGAGAGACGCTTCACGTCCATGACACAGCACACCTCAAATTATAACAATAATGATTCCCGTCTATTGGTCTATATTTTGTTTTCAAAAATAGCACTTCATAAGTGGAGAATGATCCCATTAAAGTCCTATATCTCCAATTAAATCATAATGGAACAGCAATTTAAGGCAGAAGAACTTGCCGTGGGTTCAAATGCATCATCCTACTACAGTAAATAGGGAATACAATTTAGCTCCTTTATGTTTGTTGATAAAATATGTGTGAGATGATTCTGCTGTCTTTTTAGCTTCGACTGAATTTAAAAAACATGTAGAAATACATGTATAGCAAGAGATGAAACCATCATTCATTAATGAACATCATGGAGTTTATTTTATGAAGATACTTGGAGAAATAATTGCAATGCAACAGTTGATGCTTGTACTGTACATACCTCAATTGATACAATACTTAAAAATCATTACCCCCACTACCCCTACCCTCCCCCCTCCTGCCCTTGATTGGACATTGGTCCTCTGCACGTAATATTTAAAATCAGTATTGTATCGCTACATAAATTATTATCAAAATGAATAGTTCACTTGTTTACTTTAGTGTGATATAATGTTTCCTATAAAAATGCTGTTTGTACATTTATGACAGTATATCCTTTTGTCTCGATACAATGTTGTTTTCTTCCTCACAATAAATCACATATTTGATATTGAATATAGGAATAACTCAGACTTCCCATGATGAATTTCCTTTTCTATTGCCTAGTGTATTTCCTAGATACAATGCTGTGATATAATTAGCTATTCTTCATTCATGGAGTCACGTGATCATTGAAATTTAGGTCATTATGTCACATGATCAGATTCTTTTGACATAAATCTATCCGACCACAGATATTTGACTTCTGTTGAATAGTAACTCGTGGTTTGTCAAGATGGAGTGCATGCATGAAGCTGTTTTGATAGATCTCAAAATCTCACATTAGGGCCGTCTGCACCATCCCGATATTTTCAAATTAGCACGTTATTTCTGATCCGGCAAATTATCCCGATCTGAACAATCTCGAGATTATTTGTAATGGAGACGCAATTATCATGCTAGTATAGTAGGATTAATCTCGAGATTGCAATCCCAAGTCAATCATTTGCAAAATAGCGCGCTATTTTACGAATTATCCCGCTAATTCGCAGGTGCAGACGCACTCGGGATTATTTACTCACGGCGTCAGACCATAATGCATCAATGCCTCGCTCGAGCGGGAATCGCTCTTCTTGTGATGGTGGAGACGGGGTTTCTTAAATCTCGAGATTAATGAAGAGGGCCAATCGGGCTAAAATCTTGAGATTGAGCAAACTCGGGATGGTGCAGCACCGCCTATTTTGACTTGAGTACAGTATAATTTATGGATGATAAATCAATTCATACATTAAAGGTATTGTTTAACTTTGTGAGCAGCCAATTAAAAAAATTCTCAAACCAAGATGAAACATATGTACAAGTGCATGTATTAGAACTAATAAACCCTGAAAACAACCATTATTGAGAATGAAAAGCTAAAACTACGAGGCAAACCCCGATTTTGTAAATAGGCGTCTTATAGACGCCTAAATAGTACACATAAGTGTATGGGATGAAATTAAGATGGTGTTTTTGGTCACTTTATATTTCAATTTTTGAAGCACTAAATAATTATTTTCGAACGCAATTTTTTCTGGGCTTCATTTTTGTAACATATCACAGACACAGGTGACAAGTGTGACCTTCTAGCTCAGATTTTTTAAAAGTCAAACCAATGTTAACCAATCACTTTAACTAAGGCTGAAAAAATTCATGAATAGAATATCTTTTTTTTTTTCAATATCTATATTTAGATTCCCCAGAAAACAATTAATCCAGTTGATGTTGCGTGGTCATTATGATAGCTGTGGTTTGGTTATTATTGTCTAATCATCCAAATATGACACTAGTTTCGGCAACCCAACTGCTGTGTAGGCGTACTTGTAGACCTATTAGAGGCCGTGCTCATTACGCTTTCTAAAACTAGTTTACTGGAAACAGATTCAGGAAACCAGTTTGGAAGACCGCTTTGCTAGCGTTCTCACTTGATCACACAAAAGTGGTTTTCAAGATTAGTTCACGTAAAGCGATCTTGTTGCTATGGAAATGCTCTCAGTGGGTGACACGTTTCCCGCCAAATTCGAAAGCGCAGCGTAGGCATTCTACACCTGTCGTGTGGAGTAGTGCGCTCAAAATGTGCGAAGATCGCTTCCCGAAGACCGGTTGTGTCCTCACTTACGCTAAAACCAGTTTAACGAGGCAAATCGATCTTGAAAAGTACATCGCAAGGTGGTTTTCCGAACTGGTTTGGAAGATCGCTTCCAAGACCGCTTCGACCGTTCTCACTACACGTTTAACTAGTTTCCAGTAAACTAGTTTTAGGAACGTAGTGAGAACGGTGTCTTACTCATCATGAATTCAAACTTTGATCAAATTCAAAGCTGAATACAAGAAATATGAATTCTCAATGCAAAAAAGTGGCATTACATTAAATATGTAATGTGTATCCATAGTACAATCAGCCCATTTTGTTTATATTTCTTCAAGGGCCAATTAAAGCACTCAGAACTCATTCATACATGTTGCCTGGCACAGACTGCAGGTACGTCTCTATAGTACATTGCCTTCAGAAATGGATTAGCCATCCAAAATCAACAATGTACAGTACATGCATGCTAGTTGCTACAACTTGTACAAGGTATACCAATCTAATAACACAAATTGCTATACATGGGACTGTACTATCCAGCCGAGTAAAGACTTAATGCATGACTCATCGTCGCTACTTCTATGAAATATGAAAATAAGTGATCTCCAAGCAGGTAAATCATTTGGCAAATTTAATTCAATATTTTCCTAATTTCTTTCCACAACACTGTGTTCTCAGTTCCAGTCCTAGCTGTCATACAAAAAAAAAGGAAAACAAATTGTTGTAACATTATTGTGTCTCTCTGTACACTCTAGATGAGTGGTTTAACTACATGTACATTTATATACCTACATACAAAAGTACCTTTAAAATGTGCAAGTTTGCACCATCCAAGTCTGAAAGGTGCAGAGTTCCAATAAGGTGCTCAAGACCAGAAAGGTGCCAAGTGCTCTGACATTTAAAAAGATCTGGTGGGTGTTTCATGAAGCTGTTCGTAAGTTAAGAGGACCTTATTGTCTAAGAACGACTGGTGAACCTTTCTTACACGCTAAATAATCACTAATGAACACTTAATGGTGAATATCAATTACCAAAAGAAAGGATCACCAGTTGTTCTTAAAGTCACTCTTAACTTACAAACAGCTTTATGAAACGGCCCCCAGGCTGTAAGTATGGAAATATAAACAAAACTGTTCTGAGAAAGAAGCAGTTGTGTGCTATAATAGGCACATGTATTAAACTGCACCCTAATTCTAAAAAAAAAAAAAAAAATTTGAAATGGTTAAATCGTCAGTCTTATTCAGCGATAAAAATGCACAGGAGGTTAAAGAACATAGGATGCAACTGCTCTGACATTTAAAAAGATCAGGTAAGAAATTTATTCTGATTATTCTTATCTACAAGAACACTAGATAATCACAATAAGCTATAAAAATCTATTTCTACTCTAGTACATCCCCCCTTTCACTGATTCATTAACAATTCAACCATGTTCATACTACTGTTCTACTTCCTTTTCTTACAAATCTATCTCTCTCCGCATCCTTCCTGTTCTACTTTTGTTCATATTTTTAGCAGCCACCTGTCCCCTGCTCGTTAACCCTCAAGGGGAAGGAGTTTGATATCATAATAAAGACAAAGCAAGGTATATGATACATTTCTTGAGACCCCTATCACATTACTGGAAAGTAGTCCTTCCGATCAAAATCGATCATCTTTTGGGAACAATGACCTTGAATCGCTTGTAAAATTATGAATTGTCATAATACTGCACACATATAATGACACGTATTGGATTAAGTTGATCGAAGCCAGACCTGCTATTCTAATGTTTGGTAAATCCCCACAAAGTGCATGTCACCATTGTAATTCTTTACGACAGTAATGTGCTAAAACAGTTACGATGCGGAGGAGGATAAAAAATAAAGATGTGTTTTACTGGGAAAAAAAAGGTTCGCTTCGTGATTTTCACATATTACATGTATTGATTTTGATCATATGTCAAAGTTATAATATAGATCTAGATACATTTCTACCTATGTATTGTTTTTTTTTACATTGCTATTTTAGTATAATAACAAAGCCTTATTTTATCTTTCTATATCCCATTGAAGCTTATAATTCACAAGCTTATTTTTCAACTTAGACCCATAGTCCTATACATGTAGCATTGTGCTTGAAGATTTTTGCAACAAGTAACATAATTTCATAACCATGCACACATACACTGTGAAAATGCTGTTTTAAATTTTAAGCACGTTGTTTCAGCCCTTCACTCTATTTCTATTGTTTAAACTTTTTAAAGAGCTGTTTAGACTTTTTAAACTGTTTAAACTTTTTAAAACTATAAAGTTTTTAACAACTGTTTAATCTTTTATTTTTATTTGAAAGCTCTAAACAAGAAGCTCATGAACTTGCCTGGCCTGGGGACGACAGGGCTACACAGGTGTTGAGGAGAGCCACTCAGGGAAGTGCTTAACGATATGTGAGAGGAAAACGATATTAATAGAGGTCTTGCCACAATTAAAAAGGGAAATTAGTCTAAGAAATCATACATTAGCAGTCCTTCCTTCGATCCTTCAAACGTAACCTTAATTTGAGGTCATTTAGGGTGTGTTCTCCTAAAAATGACATCTAATCTATATACAGGGTGAACTTCAAATATCATGATGCACGTGCCATATATGTTGAGGTATCTTTCTTTTTTTGGGGGGGGTATACCCCCCCCCCCCCCATTTTCTTTGCTTTTCTCAAGGTTTGTGATTTTTAATAAACTGTTAAAGTTAAATTGATAACAATAAAACAAATATCCATCTTTGTTAGGTGCTCAAGGCACCCCTATATTACCCTGGCTATGCTAGTCTACAGATTCTGGTGCTCGCAGCTTACTGAGGAATCACTTCCTGTTTGCACCAATTTACCTCACCTGGGTTGAGTGCGGCACATTGCAGATCAATTTCTTGCTGAAGGAAATTACGCCATGGCTGGGATTCAAACCCAAGTCCCTCTGTTTCAAACTCCGGAGACTAATCCACTGGGCCACAATGCTCCAAATATTGATTTTAAGAAAGCTTTTTAACAGAATACTCAACCCTGGGGCATTGTTGAGGAACATCTTATAACGCATGCAAACATATCTATTTTGTTGTTTTTATAAACTTAATTTCTTGTATCTTTGTTTTATAAAGTGATCTTTTTTACAAGAAATATATAGACCTTGACACAGAAGATTAAAAAACATATAAGGCGTGATATATTTTGATGAATACTGACGTTTATGAATGCTCAATTAACCTTACCCTTTAAGAGATAATTAGAAAATCAAACCGGTGTTCAAATCAAAACTGACAGGGTAGAAATAAAGCAGAAATATCTCGTAACCATGGGTACAAAAGTAAAGATATTTCTTGCCTTGATGTTACCCAATACGACAGCTTCCTCGCTTAGGAATGCGAGAGGAATGGCAGGAAACACACAGAGATTCTGAGGTTTTGGTGGGGATATTAACAGGATGAAGAGCTAATTATCGGTCACATCCAAATTCATAATCCAACTTAAAATGAAAATATATATTCAATCAAGACTTATATGTGAAAGAACATTGACACTGTAAAGGACAAATATAATGAAGAATGAAAATTAATATAATCTTTGTATGGAGAAGAAGAGTTAAGCCCATAAATAATAATCCTGATTCTTTCTCTGCGTAGGAAACATTATAATAATGGGCACTAAATTGGGTGTACAGTAATGCAATTTAAGGAGAATGGCAAAAAAAAAACAAAGAAGGGAAAAAATAAGACCCAATATCATATCTCTAGATTGATCAATATGTCAAGAACATATATAATCAACAAAAAGGCAGCAAGTAAATATATGACTAAATAAAAAAAAACTTTTCAAAAGGAGACAACTTCTTGTTGATGTATGAAATGAAAAACAAAAGAGAAGTAATTCAATAACTGTGGGGGAAGCAAGAATGATACATCAAATATTATTACCACAGAATAAAGACACACAAACAAATATCAATGAAAATCATACTGCAGAATGTAGAATACAAAAAACACTTCAAAAAGAAATCAAAGCCCTTTGCTTGACTTGAAGATAACAAATAAACAGGAAAATAATTACATTTCAGTAATCAATATTATACTTGAAATAAAACAAATAAACACTTGAGGTTATGACTTAACATGAATTTGTCAAACTGAAGAAGTGATAAATTACTAACTGCCAGGATGCATAACCATGACAACGGAACATAAACAAACAAACGTGATGACATGTTGTGGTGGACTTTGACTGGGATGTGAGTTCTTTCTAGTTTGCGTCAGATCCCAAACAACTTGATATCAAACCATTACCGATTCCATGAAATCATTCTCCTTTGAAAAAAACATGAGCAAATAAGTTTCCAAGACAATGAATTAATCTGCTATATTTGAGTATATATTTTTTAAGTATTTATTTATCAAGCTCATTGAAGATGGTTAATTATTTACATCAAGTTTCCAGTTTCCATGACATCATAAACTATGAAGTTGTATTTAGTTATTACTGTTTGTCCAATGTTCTTTTGCTTGATGCAGCTCCTGCATGTTCTTTGTGAGGAGTTTTCCTTTTATTCTTCCAAAAGTTTATAAAATATGTCCACGCCCTTCCTCAATTGCTATCACAGGATAATTGTCCCACCAGGAATAGGGTACACTAACATTACCAGGCACCAGATTGAAGAGTCTCCAAAGCCTGAGTTGGCAACCCGACGACGACGCATATGTAACAGCCACTACCTACATTACACTTATATGTATATATGCTTTTCACATTGCATTTCCTTAACCCCATACTATCCTTAACCCCGGACTATCCTTAACCCCATACTATCTTTTTTTGGATTCACACTGTCTTTCTTAACCCCATACTATCTGCTTAGCCGGGGTTAACGCCTTAACCCCGGACTATCCCACAGCTCATTAATATTGATGACTTTACCATACAGAGCATGAGTAACATGCAATTTTGACTTCTGTGATTGGCTATTGCTTAGCCCCACTTTTCCTTAGCCCAGTTTCGTTTCACACTGCATCTCATAGCACCGCAATTGTGGTGCTAGCACCACAATAAGCCGGCTAACCCTGCTTTTTTGCAGGGCCAGATAGTACCGTACTATTTACCGTGCTAGCCCACTTTGCTAAAACGTAGTGTGAAAACGAAGTGGGCTAAGCTTAACCCCGGGAAATTGGGTGGGGCTAAGGCCCCTTAGCCCCACCAATTTCCCGGGG
Organism: Lytechinus pictus; assembly: GCF_037042905.1. Lineage (NCBI taxonomy): Eukaryota > Metazoa > Echinodermata > Echinoidea > Temnopleuroida > Toxopneustidae > Lytechinus > Lytechinus pictus. The sequence goes on from NC_087258.1 coordinate 22,719,351, forward strand.
TTAAGGAAAAAAAGTACAGTGTGAGTTGTTTAGTTGTGAGTTGTTTAGAGCAACCAGCCAACCACTCTGTTCTGGTGAAGACCCGCTTTTTGTGGCAAAAATGAAGATAGTATGACAATAATAATACGCAACATTTACATAGCGCTTATAATACAATGTTTCTATTAGTAAACCCTGCATACTGTACTATTACCCCGGCTTTACCATGGCTACCCTGATTGGATGTTCGAGCATTCAAGGAATTTCTACCTATCAGATATTATACCCATTTATTACACCTGGGTGGAGAGTGGCAAATGTAGATTAACGCCTTGCCAAAAGGCCAGAGTGCTGAGGTGGGGCTCGAACCCTGGACTTTGTGGTTGATGGTCTGGAGACCTAGCCACTGAGCCACAACACCTCTACCTTCAAATACTTTGAACTTATTCCACGAAGGAGCCACAAAGGCCGTCTGCACCAGCCCGAGTTTTCAAATTAGCGCGCTATTTCTGGTCCGGAAAAATTATCCCGATCTGAACAATCTCAAGATTGCAATCCCAAGTCAACTTACGATTTATCTTTTGCAAAATAGTGCGCTATTTACGAATTATCCCACTAATTCGCAGGTGCAGACGCACTCTGGATTATTCATTCACGACGTCAAACCATAATGCATTGATGCCTCACTCGTACGCAAATTGCTCTTCTTGCGCTTGTGGAGATGGGGTTTCTTGAATCTCGAGATTAATCGCGAACAGGGCCAATCGGGCTAAAGTCTCAAGATTGAGAAAATTCGGGCTGGTGCAGCACCACCTACAGCCTCCAGGAGTCCCAGTGACACAACCCATGCTCCATGATGACAGATCTTACAGAAGAATCAAATTCTCCATAATTGGAAAATGACATATCTCAGGCAGGACTGCCCGTAAATTGGTCTGGGAATAGGAACCCTTTGATCTAATACACTCCCAGAAGGGTGACTCACGGCGCCCTGTTCACACCACAGGAAATTTGCACGACATTCCAGCATAGAATTGCATACTAAAAAAGAAGGTAAGAAACACTAATTTGCAGCATGCATTCAGATAAACTTTTTGATATTATAGTGCAGATTTAAAAACTGTAATGGTAATACCATTTGTTTGCATGTCATATTTTATATATTTGTTTACATGGTCCCTTGGAAAACAGAACAAGACTCCTGACCGGGCCACTATATAAACAAATATAACAAAATTGAATAAATAAATGAATGAATGAATAAATAAATAATAGATAGATAAATAAGTAAATAAATAAATAAATAAACAAATAAATAGATAAATAACAACAACAAAAATTATAAATAAATAAATGTTATACCAGGCCTATACCTGCATGATGGATGTACATGTACAATGTAAGCCTGAATATGTGAACTAATAATACAATTTACACTAACATCTGTAATGAAATACAGGTTTAGGCATTTTCCAACACTATATTTCTCTGAATAACATTTGCCGAACAGAAACTGTGCATAACAGAAATATAGATGCAATATATTTTTTTTAGGTCTGAATGAGTGTGATAGTGATGATCGAAGAGGAGTATTTATAAGGACAAATATAGATACAAACAGTTGTCACACAAAATGAGTATGAGGGGAAGAGCCACTAGGGCTTCATTTTGTCCACCTGCCAACTTGAGCCTATACAGAGATCTATAGGGTCTACATGCATACAGAACAACTGTCATAACATTGTGATTCAAGCAAAAATATATCAAGATAAAGGATAAAGAACAAGATGAGATAGGAGGTGGCGAGTCAGAAAGATACAAGACAGAGGCTCAAAAAAATATTCAAGGCAATTTAAAATGTTGAAATATTGTTTCTATTAATTTAAAACTGAAAATAAAATTGATAATACATACAGCCTATGATTATCTAACAAACTTGAATGAAAGGTTGAGGTCAACACTAAAGATTTTCTATCCCACCTCCCTCCCTCCCCCTCCCTCGTTTCTACATGAATATAAGCCCAAATATTTTCTTGGGGTAGCAACATAACATATTAATGATAACAAACTTGAGTAGCTCCATGCACCATTCATGCATTTATGTTTATATTCTAGGCCGAAATTCAAAGACAACTTCTATTCAATTCAATATAAAACCATGATCCAATTTGAGGAAAATAAAAACATAATATTCAACTTTGTATTTGAAATAGGGTCATCAAAATTTCACAATTATCAATCAAATTTGATTGACTGATTTTGTCAGCAATTTCTGCATCATTCACATGAATCTGCCAAATCATGTGTTTGTAAGTACTTCAATTGGGGGATTAAAAATGTCATAATAATACATATTGCATGAAACAAAGTAGGAAAAAATGTACATATTTATCAAGAAATAAGTAAAGGGTAAACTACAGTAGTTCTCAATGGCCCGTATTCTGAATTCGGGTTTAATTTAAACTCAGGTTTAAAGTTGTAGTTTAAGTATGGACAGCCAATTGTTACATAAATCACTAACAGTAGAGATATCATACTTCAGCTCATTTGGCTCTCAAATCATTCATAATTGTCAAGGAAATATGAACAGATTATTGTCTTCACCATCGATGAATCAGGAAAGAGCACAGCAAACATAAGAAACGTACAACTTAATAAAACAAGTGGAATGCCTCTGGCCGTCTCACCTGCATCACGCGATTCAATATAGCAGCAGTGCTGATTTTGAAAACTACTATAACTCGCACAAGATGTTCAGTGATACTTGGTTACTCTTATTTCCACGTTTTATGAACTAGACCAATACACTTATAGAGATATGATGGCAATTCAACAAATACCCCCAACGTGGCCAAAGTTCTTTGACCTTACATGACCTTTGACCTTGATCATGTGACCTGAAACTCGCACAGGATGTTCAGTGATACTTGATTACTATTATGTCCAAGTTTTATGAACTAGACCAACACACTTTCAAATTTATGGCTGTAATTCAACAAATACCCCAATTTGGCCAAAGTTCATTGACCCTAAATGACCTTTGACCTTGATCATGTGACCTGAAACTTGCACAGGATGTTCAGTAATACTTGATTACTATTATGTCCAAGTTTCATGAATCAGATACATAAACTTTCAAAGTTATGATGGTAATTCAACAGATACCCCCAATTCGGCCAAAGTTCATTGACCCTAAATGACCTTTGACCTTGGTCATGTGATGTGAAACTCATGCAGGATGTTCAGTGATACTTGATTAACCTTATGTATAAGTTTCATGAACTAGGTCCATATATTTTCTAAGTTATGATGACATTTCAAAAACTTAACCTTAGGTTAAGATTTTGATGTTGATTCCCCCAACATGGTCTAAGTTCATTGACCCTAAATGACCTTTGACCTTGGTCATGTGACATGAAACTCAGGCAGGATGTTCAGTAATACTTGATTAACCTTATGGCCAAGTTTCATGAACTAGGTCCATATACTTTCTAAGTTATGCTGTCATTTCAAAAACTTAACCTCAGGTTAAGATTTGGTGTTGACGCCGCCGCCGCCGCCGTCGCCGCCGCCGTCGGAAAAGCGGCGCCTATAGTCTCACTCTGCTATGCAGGTGAGACAAAAACAATGATACTTTTGGCTGTCCATACTTAAACCACAACTTTAAACCTGAGTTTAAATTAAACCCGACTTCAGAATACGGGCCAATGACTTTATTAAACATATTTTTTGGCCAGTCAAAACTGACATCAACCTTTTTATAAAAAAATTCATATCATTTTGCCAAAGATTGCCGGTTTCATTGAAGATAAAAATGTTTTTCTGAAATTTGAATGTCCACTGTACAACAGATATAAAATTACCCTTTTCAGCTCTCACAGTGTGAAGTTATCTTCCAATGGTACCGGCATTTATTTCCTTTTTTCTGACTCAGATTGAATTAATAACAATTCATATAGCTATTGAACAATATACCCCCTGCATTAAAAAAGGGGGTAGCTTTGCAAACAAAGACCCCCTAGAGTATGGAAGGATTCAATACCACCATGGGACAGAGAGAGATAGATCAGAAGCCCTTTAATGGTCCTCATATTCAACCCATGGGGTAGCAACTTAGCAAGAGGGTTTCCAACATTAAAAGGGTACTCCACGATGAAAATAATCATATCTCAATACATCAATAGAGTAAAATTCACTGAGAAAAATGCTGCAAGGTTCATCAAAATCTGGTAACAATCAACAAAGTTACTGAATCTTTAAAGAGAAATTCCAGTAGTTGCAGTAAACACTGATTTCATGAGAAAGTCTGTAAAACCAGGCTTAATTATCAGTATATCATCGAGGATCTAGATCTGGTACAGTTACATAAACTGAACTTTGTGAAATCTTGAAATCTACGCTGAAAATGTTCAGACTGAACTTCCCCAACGCAGATAAGCGCACGTGGGACTGTGTATAATTATTGCTTTGAGCGTCGGGCCCGACGCTCTACCCGAATCCTGCGCTTATTTGCTGATTTCTCAGCAATTACACAATTTCTTCCAGAATCCTTTGGCACATGCGTTTTATTTATACAAACAGACACTTTGGTGGTCATTTCATTGGATTCTGTACGAACTCATTTTGATATCGTTACCAAAACTAGCATTTACCTTTAAGTTTAACAATATTTTGTGAAAACAGTTACATGCTCAACGTGATAAATATGCAATGAGTGGGCTGATGATGTCAATTTCCCCACTTTCCTTTTTCATATATTATCAGGACTACATGAAATCATAATTATTTCATATTACATGTGCGTATGATATGTCTCCTTTGTTACAAAATAGGTCGTAGCAGTGGTTATCTTACAAATTAAATCAGAAGTCAATCCATTCTGTCATTCTTGGCAGACAAAATTCGAATAAATATGATTTCATATTAAAGATAAAAAAGAATAAGTAGGGATAGGAAATATCAGCTTGCCCATTGCATATTCATGAAGACATCCAGACAACTGTTTCACCGATACGATGAAATTCTTTAAAATGCCCAATTTTGATAAAGTTTTCAGTGTATTGTTTGTCTGATTTTACTTTATCTGTTCAAATCATTTTATTTTCAGCCTAGAGTACCCCATTAGTGGTCCTCATAATCAACCCATACACTGTTAAAAACTAATTTAAACAACGCTGTTTACTATGTGAATCGCACAGTAGTTGTTTAAACATTTTAAACAAGTGTTTAAAATATTAAACAACAAAGTTTAAATTCAAATATTTAATTAAAGTTTAAATTCGAATATCTAATTATCAATAATTTAAGCATGGTTGTTTAAGATCTTAAACACTTGTTTAAACTGTTTAAACAACTACTGTGCGATTCACATAGAAAACAGCGTTGTTTAAATTATTTTTAACAGTGCATGGGGTACAGCCAGAGGAAAAATGTCTAAAATTAAATAAGTTGCTAAGATGTAACCCCCCATTGAAGGAGATTGACCCCATTACGGGCTTTATTTGGGGTACTGGTGATCAAGTGCGAATCCTCTTCAAGACAGGGGTCAATGTCATCCCTTCTCTGCTGGGGCGAACAATTGCACCCCAGGGGTAATGGCTGGAGAGGGGTGGGATAAGAAAGGGGTGTAAAACTCCCTGTGGATTAAAGGCCAAGTTCACCCCAGAAACAAATAGTTTTGAATAAATAGCAAAAATCATAAAAGGGTAATGCTGAAAATGTGTTCAAAATCAGATGAAAAATGGGAAGTTATGACAAATATAAATTTGGGCTATTCCACGGTTACTTACATTACATTTGGAGACACCTTGACTCATACTTGGAGCTGTAACTCCATTATTATTGATAGGAACTAAACATCTCTTTATCACAACATAGTATGCAGTCTGACTATCCTTTGTATAAAAACAAAACTTGGGAAATTTCATTATGCTCCTGGCAAATCTTTGAAATGTGTCGGTTACTCATGTTTGTTACATGTTTTGGACATGCATAAAATGAAAAGTGGACATAAGTGAAAAGTGTCCTCATGCAAGGTTTTTATGAAAGTTGATTATATCAATTTCAAAGAAGTATATTAGGGAGAAAAATTTGTATATACTTAAAAAAATAAAGAACACATGGTTTTTACAAGGGGTGCAGATAAAGTGGTTACTCACGTTACGGTTCAGATGGGCTATATGTACAAAGACACATTGAGCTCATGTCCACCAACCTATGGAATTGCCATGTAGTTTGGCATATTTTCACAAAACAGGTACTTATAAACCCATATCATGCAAATAAGGGACCCGGTAGAATCACAGTGGAGTTACTATCTGAGGTAGTCACTCCATGGAATCACACAATTACCCTATTTTGATTCATATTTTATTATATGAAATGTTTCAATTTTTCCTACTTTATAATGTTTTAATTTTCATCCCTATATCAACTTGTGGAATATGAGAGATATTAGGGCATTTTGCACCCTGACACAAACCAGATTCAAGAATACAATAAATGTATTGAAAATGTCCATCAAATGACAAAGAACAGCTTGGAGGTCTTTGTTGAAAATTGCTGATCCAGATAAGCAGTTTCGGCCTAAGTTTCGGAGCTGACGAAAAATTGCAAACATGTAATTTATCACTAATTTTCGACAAAGACTTCTTGGTTGTTAATTGTCATGAAGTTGAAGGGCATTTGACAATACATTTTCTATGTTCCTAAAGACCCTGACCGGTGTAAAAACAATCATATATCAAAAGAAAGGTAATGATTCATAGAATACAAATATAACAAAATATTACATATATCTCCTTCCATTTCTTAAAAATATTAAATAAAAATTTAAGAAACTTATCCTCCAAAGTACGCTTCGATTGAGCACCACCACGTCGCCTGGAAATTATGACGTCACGTTGTGTCTGGAGGGTTGTGATTCCATAGGTTTGTGTACAAAAGCATTGGGTATTTTCTTCCATTTCCATGTTATGAATCCATTTTTTTTCGTTTCCAGATGGAAATGGCACTCAAAATTATTCACTGTTCAAATTGATGTAAACCTACAACTATTCACTACCTTTTTGGTGACTTCTTTGTTTGGCTCTTACTGGGCCTAAATTGCTATACATGTCAGGAAAAGTTGTTATACATTTAATTAAATGCAGATAGAATTGAAATCTGCGCCAAATAAGCAGGAAATAAAATATGGCAAAAACTAGATCAAAACTGTAGATTTCATAAATTCAAGCTTGTGGGAAAAAATATATGTGATATCCCTCTGTGATAGAAGTAAAGAGAATGAAATGCGTTATCTGGAAAGCAAAAAAATCACCCAGTTTTTCTGTGTACAAACCTATGGAATCACGACGCTTCTCACAAAAGTGACGTCACGGTCTCGAGGCAGGTGAAAAGCACAATAAAGCCTATTTTCTAAGCCGGGTTCGAAGCCCGATAATTGGAATATTCTTAAGCAAAATACTCAGCTGGGAAGCGGTGAAAATGCATAAAGCATACATTGCTGTATTTAGTAGCTTATAAGCTTTCGATTGGTATATAACTTGTCAATTTCATTTTTGGGTCCGGTCTGGGTCTTTAAATCCGCCATGTATCGTGGAGCGAAAACTCCCTATTTCGTTGAAAAATTCACCCCCTCACTCCTATAAAGGCAAGGTATGTCAGAATTCCCTAGAAACATGCTAGGAAATATGAAAATGGCACAGAACCGGAAGCCTGACTGCTGGGATGGATCACAGCACTCTTTCAGAATCTCCATTATAGCACAGTAAATATAAATAAAAATACACAAGATAAACACCCTTCCTTTGTTATTGTGTACAACCTTCAAATCAGTGTTTGTGGCCTTGATGATAGCATTGCAAAGCTAGGAGTGGCTTTGACAAGTAGATAATCCACTGAGTGTTCACAGTCTGAAGGAAAACAATTTAATCCCATGATATATGGAGATTAGTGTCATCAAACTAAAGGGAAACACGCCACTTCTTATAATGAGTTACTGGTATTTCTTGCCCAAGCCTGGCCCGAGCGTGGCCTTGCCTGGTGCTTCCGAAAACAGCCCTACCTACAATAGCATGGACTGTTGTGGCCCAAGCCATTGAGTAGTCCAAATTATTGCAACTCTTTATTTAGCACAGGTCAGGTCAGGTCCAGACCATGCGCAGACCAGCGATTTACTGAAAGGGGTAATACTAAGTATAATAATAATAGTATGGACCATTTATATAGCATAGCTGCTATATTAATAAACTCTAACTATGCATAACATTTGGTATGATATTATTATGGGTCAGGAAAAAATTACAAGCAACAGCAGATGATTAACAAGTTCAATGTGAGCTCCTTGTAATCACAATTTAAGCCAGTTGACTTGAGTGAAAACATCCTCTCTAGGGGTGTTTCGTGAAGTATCTTGACATTGATTCCTCACTGGCAAATTTGCTCTGAGCCAATCAGATGCAAGGATTCCAGTAGCTTATAACAGATAGTCAGTGAAACCCACTGTTTGTTTTGTGAAATGCTCCCTGGGTCGGCAGCTAATCAGGATGGGAAGGGGTGTGGTGGGCGATCGTCAAGATCTGAAAGCGACCCCCTAACGAGGGTCTAAGTGCCAAGATATGGCTACCACAGGAGGTTCTAATACCTAAATTTAGCTCAAATCTCAGGATCCTAGCGTTACAGCTCGGTTGCTTAATTTAGCGTTAGATGCTATCCGACTTGTTCATGGAAAACTCTGACCAGGTCCTGGTGGATTACTTGTTGACATTGACTTCTTTAGGATGTCAACTAATTTATATATATCAGGGATGTAATTTTTTATGCAAGGTCTGATGAGAGAGGATTAATCAAGATTAACTAAATCCCATCTAATCACATCATTACTGAGAATCTGACAGAAGCCAAACATGATATTATATAGTCAATAAAGACAGAGGCAATAACAAAATATTAAAGAAGAAATTGATTTATTATTATTAAATAAAAAAATAACTTTATGCTATTTAAAGTGGGTATCTGTTAATATTAGAGAAAAATGTAGTGGGGAAACAAAATTTTGAGATAAAAGTGAGAAACTCCCTTGAAAGTGGAAAATAATATACTCATAGTGAGATTAGAAAATCACTTACAAAGTTTTTCAATGCTACCTACCCCCCCCCCCCCCCCCTCTCTCCATCTCTATCCCCCCTTTCTCTTACCATTCTTACACATCATATTCTAGCTACTTTAGCAATCATATCTGATTATAATCATATCTGATTGATGAATAATCATATCTGATTGATACACGTCTGACAAAAACTCAAATACATACAATCTCTCATACTATCTCCGTCTCTCTCTCCTTTCTAGAATCTGTTTTCAATCTTATCTGCATTTTTGAATCTTCTATTTGTTTCCCCTTTATTCCTCTTTCATAAATAGCATTTTAAAAAGCATTTTAGGTGATTGCTTTACATATTCTACCCATCCATGTAATCATCTTGTCATTTTTGTTAATGGATAGCCCATTTCCAATTGCTCGTTACTACATGTATGTAAAATGCATCCACTGTTGAAAATGATAGCTACATACAGCCCATCACAGAAACCCAATTAGGCAAATTAACTATACAAATAATTTTCTCCATGCATTATGTAATATGCATTGGTTGATGTATACACAGAACATCATAAATGTAATTATCCTGGCATTATTATCACATCCAAATTCAAGACTAAACTTTTGAGGTTGAAGTAAATACTTTTGATACATACATGTACTTGTATGTCAGTGGATAAGAGGCCGTTCTCATTACGCTTTCTATAACTAGTTTACTGGAAACCGATTCAGGAAACCACTTTGGAAGATCGCTTTGCTAGCGTTCTCACTTGATCACACGAAATTGGTTTTCAAAATCACTTCACGTAAAGCGCTCTTGTTGCTATGGAAACGCTCTCAGTGGGGTGACACGTTTCGCGCGAAATTCGAAACCGCAGCATAGGCATTCTACACCTGTCGTGTGGAGTAGCGCGCTCAAAATGTGCGAAGATCGCTTCCCGAAGAACGGTTGTGTCCTCACTTACGCTAAAACCACTTTAACGAGGCAAAGCGATCTTGAAATCTACATCGCGAGGTGGTTTTCCAAACTGGTTTGGAAGATCGCTTCCAAGACCGCTTTGACCATTCTCACTACGCGTTAAACTAGTTTCCACTAAACTAGTTTCCAGTAAACTAGTTTTAGGAACGTAGTGAGAACAGCCTCTAAGATAACGTTCACTATGGCATGCATCAAATTTTAATACTTCCCTGTAGATTGTGTTTATAATGAATATAGCCAGGCCTACATGAACCTCCCCCACCCTTCCTGATGATGCCTTATCATATTTTCTAAATAGAAATTAAAGTATTTGGCTTTAATACTACTAGTTTGTTTTTAGTATGTGGGTAGTAAAATGCTTTGCGAGCGGCAGTGATGCATTTTGGCATAGGATCATAGTGATTTTAATCTGTAATATCAAAAAATACTTTTCACACTGATTCAATATCGCTTGATGGCCTATGCAACAACAAAAATCAGGAAAAGAAATTATTTTATAGGTAAAATATGGGGGGGGGGTCTGATTCATCAACAAGAAAAAGGCAGCTTTAATCAACCTTGAACATAAAGTCATAGTTTTCAAACTCATCTTCGTAAAACCAAAGTTGCATTTAATCAATTTTTCATCAGACATACAAAAAAAAAAACCTGTAGATTATCAAAGGTGACATAATATGGAATTTCACTATCTGATTAATAACTATAATGTGATTCGACTCGCGACAAATTAATCAAAAATCAGGTATTCTCATCTTCTCAAATCAGACATGCATGTACTACATGTATATACTCACCGTACATAAAGACATAATAATACTTGGTCTTGATACGGTACTGGACGATACGCCGGCTACCGATCCTGTTAAAATCCATTATTCCTCAGGAAATCTCAGAAAAAAAGGCAAAACTGACAAGGTGTCCAAGTCCAACTGGGTAAAACTTCTCTTTATAGCAGTTTTTCAAATACAAAAATTAATCATATTTTGTCACTGATTTTCCTAATGTTGAGTCAGTCGAGTCGAATGAGTTGCTTTAAAAATCTAGAATTTCTAATTTGAAACAAGAATGAAATCATTAAATTTCATGAATAACGCAAATTGATCCCGGTCAGGTTATTTTTGTCCAAAGTAAACAGGAAACTGTATATCAGAAATAACAACAGTCTTCCAACACAGCTATGACTGAGATGCAGCAACCTACGCAAAGTAATGTAATATCATTTCAACTTTGCGCGGCTACTGTAGCACTTTGTGAATTTCAGGAGGAAAAACAAGAGCAGCGATTGTAGTCCGAGATAAAAATGATATATTTAGTAATATTCCCGTAAATGTATACTCAGCTTCAGCCTGCAGCTGGATCTAATCTGTCATAAACTCCACCCAAAAGTTTTGGAATGGGAAAAAAAATCATCAAAACCCTGCCCCTCTTTGGGGGGCACCAGACAATCCGAACGTGCTAAGCGCGGTTCAGGCGAGATTTGCGTAATGATCCAGCGAAATGATTTCTGTCAAGGGGCGAAATGACAAGACCCTAATCCCCTTGAGCCGCGACGCCATAGCCCAATTAGGAATGAATTAGCGGGATGCATTATCATCCTGTGCCAGCAATGTAAGGAGGATCCACTGTCATATAAATATAGGGGCAATCGTCAGGCTTAAGCGGAGTGACGAGTTGGAAAACTTTTTTTTTTGCTTCAAAAATTGTAAAAGCTTGGAAAGTTGCTTGATGCAGATATCGGGGCATGCTGTCAGAGGTTATTGGAAATTAGAGTTCAGTATATACCGGGGCAGGTCAGAGTTCCCGCATGGTAAATTTATAGTATAAAAGTTAAGTAATAAAGATCTAACAATATTTGAAAGGTGACACCATAACTATGCAAACTTTTCAAGAAAAAAATAGGGTCAGGGTCCTAATTTTTTTTTATTTCAGTGGGCATATATTAGCAAATTAGGCCTATGTCTTATAATCTATCTAATAAAGAAATTCAATCACTGAATTTTACTGAATCTTTATACAATGCAGTTTTGACATAATGGAAAGAGCATTGTTCTTGCATACTTTCTATTGGGGTGAACTTGACCTACATTGTAATATTAATGAATGAAATCTAAAATATTGAACTTATGGTAATAGAATTGCAATTAGTGTCTTGATTCACAATACTTTGGTTGTGGAAGAAAATTTGATTCAAAATAATAAATCTGAAATTAAGAAATAGCTCTGTAAGAATTACAATGTTTCATTTGGCAAATGGCGCAGCACCAGGATTTTTTAAGTGGGGCTGGGGCAAGAAATTTTTTTTTTGGGGGGGCCCATTGACAGATTACTTTACAATGTTGTTTAATCATTTTTCAAAATTTCTTGATGGCAGCTGGGGGGGTGTCGCCACTGCATTTGGCTATCAACAGATGATAGTCTACAATCCAGTCTTTTTGCTTCACAGGAAGGAGAAGAATTTGATGACATGCCTTTGAAATTTGTAAGCAATCCAATCAAACTACAATCCGAGACAAAAGTCTAAAAATAGCATCACTTAAATGTAGCACAGTAAATCACCCATCCTTTTCAGAAAACCAATCAAAAATGAGAATGACCGAGGGATGAAATTGTTTCTGCACCTCCCAAGCCAGTGGTCCAGATGGGACCGCCGATTTCACCCATCCCCCTCCTCCTCCCCTTCTCTGACTCATCAGTCCGATGTTTGATTCCCCATCATCATAATTCCTCCGGTGGTATAAAATGACTCATGGTTTTTATGGGGCTTCTGAAAATTTCTAGTTGGTTAGTTCCTAAAAGTTAAACATTCCATAATTCCCAAAGCTGTCAAACATACCATCCAAGATGTGTGATGAATTTCCCCCTCACACTTTTGGTCACATTCTGTGTGTATATACGTGTATAGGAATTAATAATTCCCTGGTCTATTTATGTCCCAATTCTTGTCCTCTCAGGGGAGATAAGCAATGACAACTGATGAATGAGCAAACTCATATCTTTCAGAACTAATTTTGAGGATAATTTGACAATTTCAGATTATCATTTTTTAACCATTCATGAATGAAATCAGTCATAAAGAAGTGTATGCTAATCAGCGGCTGTGGAACGGTTTTGAAAGTGGGGGACTGAGCCAAAATGAGGGGGGGGCATGGAAAAATCACAATTAGGTGGTATGTTTTTTTTTTCCTTTTTGTACATGGTTTTAGGTGGGGGAGGCTAATGCCCCCAGCCCCCAAACTTCCCCCCCCCCCCCCGTTCTGCAGCCCTACATTAAAGAATTAAAGAACTCATCATTCATTGGACTCTTAAAATGTGATATCATTAAAAGATTGTTGTTTCTTGTAAAATGCAGATTACATAATAATTCTAATGTTGAGTTCTCTTAATGTTGGCGAACTCAAGTTTCATTTAATTTCATTTTACTTTGTTAATCAAAATATTTTTCTTTCATATGAGCAATTATTCACTGGTATCTAGTCGTAAACTTAATATTTTAATTGAAATCACAAAAATTACCAAAATATGTAATATTGCAGTATGTATGAAAAAATGTGACCTAATTGCTTCTTCGCCCTTTTCTCTCTGTTTCCCTTCCACCATCAATTTCTTCTCTTCTCTCTCTCTCTCTTTACCTCTCTTCTCTCTTCCACTATTTCTATTCCTTTCTGCTTTCCAATTCATTTCCTGTATCCACTCATATTTACATGTATTTTGAATATTTTTCAATTTTTTTATTGATCAGTGAGTATGGATTTAAATTTATTTATGATATACTTTGTTACATATATATCTATATTGAAATTTGTTCGTAGTACTATAAGTTTTTTACCTTGTTATTGATGATTTTGTTTGAAATGTAAACTTTCGCAATTCGGCTTTTGCCGCAAAGAAAGGATTTTTAATAAACCATTTAGAACTGAATTGAATGAACATCATGAACATATAAAATAGTTTAAAAGAAATGCTTTTACTCTTTCACATCAACTATTGGACGGACAGCCAAAGTGATCTTGATTTGAAAGGGGTATCCGGGTACAGACCATTAAGTTTGTAATAAAAAAAAGGATATTGGCAACATGTTCTTCAATTGTCATGCTCTTATGTGATCATAATGCCACATTACTCAAAACAGTTTATTTATATAAAAGCCATTAACGGAATAAACCCTGATAGTGTGATACTTTTATAATTTCCTTTGTTTCCGTACAAGTACCCTTTTTGACAAAATAGAATAATAAATGAGAAAATCAGGATGTTTATGTGCTGAATGATTTATTTGACATTAATGCACGGGTTTCAAATAATAGGCCCTATATATTTCCAATAAAAAAAAAAAATGAAATTTGATAATGATAGCAATCATATTACATATTAGGTGGTTTCAAACCGCCTCGATCACAAGAATCCCCGTTAAATTACGAGAACTTTTTTAGGCTAAAAAATACCCATTAATTATTCCTGCATTCACACCGCCCTGAAACATACCCTTCGGGATAAGTTCCTGAAGTTACGAGCATGCGCAGTATGGTCTGATAAGCAGGCAAGGCGCGAGATTCAAAATCACTAGCCCAGCAGCCACCCACGGCGCCGCACCCAACGACACGCTGGGCTAAAAGTTCCCGTAATTTGCTTTCACATCGCCAAAATACCTGCGACCTTGGAAAAATCCCCGCGAAAGTTCTCGTAATTTCGCCAAGTACCTACTATTTAGCGGTATTTTCTTTCGGGGAAATTACGCGTAGTGTGCTTTCACATTACCAAAATACCTGGTATTTTCTGATCGGGGTAAATTTCCCGATCAGAGAATACCTGGAACTGACGAACTTCGAGGCGGTCTGAAACCACCTATTATCACAATGACTTCCTCGAGCACTTTTTATATCGCTCACATACTTCGGCCCTATATTCTTACATAATAATCATACCTCTGTAATTAAGGGATTGTTTTTAGGATATCAACTCCCACTCTCTATAAACATTTCCTTATATGGACTAGTAGTAAAGCATTTGCACACAATTGTATAAAATGTGCTGACTCTTAATAAGAAAAAAAAAGTAACAGGAATTTGGCAATCACTCACATCCCCTAATTAATTGACTTAGAAATTTTCCCATTCATAAGATTGATTCATTAAAAATACAATACCAAACAACTTGCTGGCACTACCCCAAGCAAATTGTGCTGGTAAAAAAAAAGTTGAACAGCTCCTGCTACAAAGCACAAGACACTATTGTTACTAATAACAATACAAATTTTTTATTGATAACAATAAAAAAATAATAATTCAGTGTGATATTATATGCATAATATGTTATTGTAGATTATGATAAAGGGCTGCTGTGGTGTTTAGGGAAAGAATGGAGAAAGAGAGGGTAAAGGGGAGATGATGCCTGGTGAAGCTTGAAAATAATAATAATTCAGCAATAAAATGGAATGACGAACCCGATTCAAAAGACCTTTGGTGGCCAAGAAATTGGAAATGTGAGAGGAACAGAATACAATGACAGAAATGCAAATCAATTGATTGTGATACTTCCTAATAAATATGTACATGTGACAAGCTGTACAATGAATCTTCAATTTCAAAGCCAAAGTGCTCCCATTATACAATGAAGGGCAAAACAATGGAACAGTTTACATTAAAAAAATATATCTTTAAAAACAAAGCTTAAAAAAAATAAGTATAATTCGGGTAAATGAAAAATGAGCCTCTATCAATCTGGCATAAAAATTGTTGAATTTTTCGACTTTTCATAATTGGTATTTTGTGTAACTGCCCCCTTTTGACTTGGGATAAAATACATGTACAATATAGAATCCAATAGGCCTATACATGTATGTACATCTATAATCATAAAATGCTAATATGACAACTTATAACATCACATACTGTAAGTGTAAATGTAATGAAATCGCATCAGTCACATAGTTTTTGGTATGCTAGATCGAACTCAACGATCAGCGATGGACGTTAACGGAAAATGCTATAAAAATCTGCTGTCTTGACAATTAAGATATATTTTGCAAGGGCTACCTACAACACGTTAATTTGTATTGCAGATCAACAAAGGATGTATTAGACAATGCCCATTGTAACTGCCAGGACTATGCTCCAAATATTTTTCACGGGATGTTTTGCATAAACTGCTCTCACCTGAACTCCTGTGTAAAATATCTATCAATAACAGAGCACATGTGCTGCTGATCCCGAGCCAAAAAAAAATTGCATTGTGCTTCACTTTTTGGAACGGAAAGCTGGGTAAATTTGGAATTTCCCCCCGAGTTTCGCACCGGGCTACTCTGCAGGTAATATGCTGATTCACTTGTGCGACCATTCACCTTTTCAGTTATTTTTGTTTTGTGTTTATGAAACAAAAAACAAAAAAAATTATGGGCCCCCTCTTCCTTTTCCCCTTCACCATATCCACCTCCTCTTCCTTCGAAACAATCTAAATTAATTCAATTACTTGAGCTTTATTTCTAAAATAAAAATATAATACAAAATAAACCTATGTGGGGAGGGGTCAAAATAAGCATAAAGCTTGTACAAACTGACTTGTGAATTAAAGGGCCCAGTCTTACAAAGAGTTACGATTGATCAAATCAATCACAATCCATCAATGTCATAATTTTTTTCTTTAGGAAATTGCTCAATGTCCTTTGAAAATAAATAGAAGCATAGTGAATTGTCAAGAAAACAGTGAACATAAGAATATACATCATTTCTAGAAAATAGTTTGAACAAACATGCATTCTAGATGTTGACGTTGCTGGCTTTCCATAGTTGCGATCAATTGGATCAATCGAAACTCTTTGTAAGATGGGCTCCAGATCTATTATATTGATTTATTGCATAAAACAATGACAAGAATGTCATTTCAAACCAAAAGAATTCAAAATAGAGAGTAAGAAAGAATTCAATTATTACAATGAAATTGAAGCCATGTTGAGATTGGTGTGGTTCCAGAGATTGTTTGAAAAGTTTTTAAGATTAACACACCTTGATAGAAGTGGGTAATGAGTTCTAGACAAAAGGTCCAAAACTATAACAACAAAATAATAATAATAAATTTATGAACAAGATGGCTAAGTAATTTAGGAACATTCTAGGATATAAGGTAGAAAATAAAATTAATGTACAAATTGTACATTGTACTTTTCCCACTACCAAACAAAGGATTTCAGAAAAAAAAAGAAAAGATAATGAAATGTTTTCTTGGAAAAATACTACAGGTATGTAGTAGTTTCATCTACTGGAAGCTCCTTTGTTTCATAAATTCACTTGTGGGGCTTTTAGACCTCCTAAAAAAATGGCAGATATTTTGGGGGATATCTACTCCGATCAGAGGATACCAGGTATTTTTATTAGTGTGAAGGCAAATTAATTGTAATATCCTCAGGAGAAAATGTCTGCTAATTATTAATAGTAATTAGTAGGTAATTTTTAAAATGAGATGAACAAAACAGTATTTTCATTGAATGGCACCGTTGATCTGATGAGTTCATGCTTAGATTACATTTCAAATTAACTGATAATAATAATTCGATTTTATATAGCACTTCTTACAACAGAACAAAGTCAATAAGCACTTCACGTAATTATAATTTATTAATGTATTGTTAGGCAAATAAATCAAAGTCAAAATTCCTTAAAAGATATTTTTTTAACATTTAGGGTGCATATTTTACTTTGTCTCCATATATTTTTTTCACAGGTTGATCACAGAAACACCTCGTCAGAAGACCTGAGCAAAAAACATTTTTCATTGCTATAATATTGATGGGACTTGAACAAAGTTCACAAACAATGCAAAAATGTGGGCACATTACAGAAGATGTGTATTCCCGGACAGCAACACTAAATTGATATTAAAAAATGTGTCACTAACCTTTTCAAAATCCTTACCCAAGAAACTATAGGTGGTTTCAGACGGCTCGAAGTTCGTCAGTTCCAGGTATTTTCTGATCGGGAAATTTACCCCGATCAGAAAATACCAGGTTATATTGGCAATGTGAAAGCAATTTACATGTAATCTCCCCAAAAGAAAATACCCACTAAATAGTAGGTACTTGTCAAAATTACGAGAACTTTCGCAGGGATTTTTCCAAGGTCGCAGGTATTTTGGCAATGTGAAAGCAATTTACGGGAACTTTTAGCCCAGCGTGTAGTTGGGCGCGGGCGCTATGGGTGGCTGCTGAGCTAGTGATTTTGAATCTCGCGCCTTGCCTGCTTATCAGACCATACTGCGCATGCTCATAACTTCAGGAACTCATCCCGAAGGATATGTTTCAAGGCGGTGTGAATGCAGGAATAATTAATGGGTATTTTTTAGCCTAAAAATTTTCTCGTAATTTAACGGGGATTCTTATGATCGAGGCGGTTTGAAAACACCTTATGTGACCCTGAAATTTAAAAAGGGACACTCTTTGAGATGCACGGAGGGGTAAACTCTTCAACTCTATTTAAATTCAACACCCTGAACTATAAAATGATTAACTTTTTGAGGCACGGGTAAACTCTTCAACCCAATTCAAAATTCAACAACATTCGTTTAATTTGTAAACCTGCTTCAGAGCATTCAACGGTCACTCACCTCGGATCATAGTCCACACAATTCTTTTATTTATGTTTCAATTCTCTTCTTCACGTTTTGATTCATGTACAAGTAGCCAGAAACCCTCGAGGAATTAGAAGAAGTTGTGGTTTTGGAGTCAAGCTGAAAAGTATGATAGTAAAACATCTGGCCTTGCCTTGATGCAAGGAAACATAATTTGATTGGCATCAAAAGAATGTGGTTTCGGTGATTTACCAATCAAAATCGTTACCCAAAATTTTGCGCATTTCATGAAGCAGAAGGGGTGAATGGTTTTCCTTCGAAACCACTACTGTTGCAGTTTCCATACACCCATTCCGCTCTCAAGGGTTATTCAGACTACAAGATATTTATATAATCGTGTATTACACATTCACAAAAAAGTGTGAGGAAAACAAAATGCTTGCCGGGTTAGCATTACAAAAGGGGAAGCTGTTATTAATGCTTTCACAGGGACCAAGTGAGGGAGGCATATACATGTATATATTCAATGTTTCACCAAGTCTCCATATATTTAATAATTTGTTCATTTATTCATTTCTCATTTTCATACATGACGTAAATCCATATTGCTCCATTGTTAGGCAAGATTTCAGATTGTCAAGTAAAACACCTTTCTTGAACTTTTTAAATATAAGATTTGAACATCTCAGTAGTCGATAGTCTGTCAGTACCTGGCTTGAAAAGTGATTAACAACAACTAGCCCATTCCAATTGAACAATTTTATACCAGACAATATTCAGTTCCAGAAGAAAAGACTTCATGTTGATGGGGGATGAACAATAAAGAGCTGATATGTATGATTTTACAAATTGTTTCCAGGTAGCCATCCTCAACTGATCAAAGTAAAAAAGAAAGAGAATGTTTCACACAGCAAGTACAGCAGGCGCGAATGGGGGGGGGGGGTGGAGCGCACCCCGTAGAATTTGAACATTTACATGTGCAGAATGTACAATGCCTTAATTGCGCACCCCAATAAATTTTTTTTAATGCTTATATATTCAGGCATGCTTGCGCCCCGTTAAACGAAGACTCTGGATCCGCGCCTGTACAGCATACAATTAATTTTAAAGTCTAAATGAAGGGTGGGGGGGGGGGGGTAAGTGATGACATGATTGATAAGGGTAACATTCCAATAATGGAAGGGAAGACTGCCAAGATAAACATCTATGCTTAGAATTCATGCTTGAATTACAGGTTAGATGATATTCTTCGAGCTCGTCATTTGTACCATATAGCAATACACAAAACATGATGGTATGTGCTTCTAGTCATGTGTAGTTGTACATATTCAGCTTGACATGACGTCACATCCAACAGGCTTTATTGCGCAAGTCCTGATCTGAAGTCTGAACAAAAGTCCATCAAAATTTGAAAGCCCCCAAAATGCCTTATACACACACAGTAACAACGCTGTTTAAATTCTTAAAGGAAAATGAAACCTTTGATACAAGATAGCTTGTGTAAAAACAGAAATATCAAAGAAACAGATCAACGAAAGTCTGAGTAAAATTGAATAAATAATGAGAAAGTTACATGTACAGTAGGAGCATTTGAAGTTTAGATCATTATTATAATGTAGATCCTCCAGTCGGCAATGCGACAAAGATGTGTGATGTCACATGTGAACAACTTTCCCATTACTTTTCTATATATTTCACTTAAACTGCCTCTTTTATCACATCTAGAAAATAGTAGATCGGAGGGTATGTAATACAGATTTTTAAAGAATATGTTATGGAAAAAGAGTTTGTATCACCATAAGAATGAGCAAAAAAATATATTTTGGGGGTATTTTATAGTCCATCACAGGGAAAGTTGTTCACATATGACATCACCCATCTGATCTTTATCGCATTGCCAATTGGAGGATCTACATAGGCATAGCATTAGTTATTGCAATATATTCAAATGCCCATAACTTTCTCATTATTTGTCCGATTTTTCTCAAACAATCTTTGATTTTATTCTTTGATTTTTCTCTTTCCACACAAGCCCACTTGTTCCAAAGGTTTCATTCCCCTTTAAGAATGCTGTTTAATATATGGACGGTTTGAATGATTGTTTAAAATATTAAACATTGAGGCTTGATTTTTAACATCGATTTCTCAATAAATCAAGCATGGTTGTTTCAACCGTTAAACAACTACTGTGTAAGGTTTAGTAAACACCAGTGTATACAATTTAAAACGGCATTTCGACTGTGCAGTGGTAATTGCAAATCCTTTTTTTGTACAACAAGGTACATTTCTCTGGCTGCATATTATCATGTATATGTACACCTACACCATTTAAAAACTTTAGGCACTAAAAAAAAAAGATGTCATGACTGTTTTGGACTTTCTCTGTGAATGCTATTTTTTCATTTTATATTATAATGGACAAATGGCATTATAGCCTTAAACTCCCAATACAGAAATATGAACATGCTATTGCCAGGAAAATCTTCTTGGATGAGTGGGGGGGGGGGGGTGTTCACCCACAAATTCCAGTCTGGTCTAATAAGCCAGGTAACCCCCCAGGTAACTTGAAGAGCCTTACATGACCTTAAATGACCCGTCGTCTTTGTTTACGTTGGTCATGTGACCAGCCAGCAGGAAGGCCATGTTACTCACTGCTATGTTATTGTAAGGTCTCAGTGATGATCCCAAGCATTAGTCTTGATTTCTAAACTCTATCTTTACCCCCAAGCTCCAAAGTTAGAGTTGCTCAGCATGCCAAATGGGCGTACATTACATTCGACCTCTTCAGTATCAAAGTTGGGTATCGGTACTTCCTTGGAATATGCAGCTCCAAGGTTAAATCAAATAAAACAAGAAGGAATTGACTAAAAAGAGACAATCTTCACACAGAAGTTTAAATTACATGTAATTGGACAAACTGGTGAATAAAAGGGCTAGTGGTGTACATATGTACATTGGAAATCGGCCACAGAGCACGGGGTGAGCCATGGAATCACAAATTCCATTTTTTTTGTTAATTTATGTGGGTGTTCATGAGATTAATCTTTCATATTTTCAGGGTAATTATTTTAGCACCCCCCCCCTCCATCTAGAAATGTCACAAAGGGTATATGCACCTCTTGCTCCTCATCCCTTCCCTGTGGACTGCATATGAAAGCATACATTTGATACACTTTTAACAACAAAATACTGTTAGAAGTTTTTTTTTTAAACAAAACACTGAAAGCATATTTTTGTGTTGTATTTTTATTTTTGTTGTTTATTTTGCCGACATTCTGTCAATACCATTTGGTGATTCAAACCTCCATGTAAACTTCCATATATTTAATACAGAATGATCATCTTCACTTCTTTTTTTTTCTATATAAAGTTTGGAACACAAGTAATTTTTCGTAAATTTGTCCTCTAGATTATCCACTCTAGATTATCATTATTAGGCCCTATATGGTACCTTCAGAGGCAAAAGTAAAAATAGAAAAAGGTACATCATTTCCTTTTATTTTTGTGAGATTGGTTGCCATACTTCTACATGTATACACTTGCTGATAAAATTAGCTCTAGCACCTCCCCCACCCAAACATGATATGCAAGGCCTACAGACATGAACGGATGCAATAAATCAGCAGGAAATTTAAAGCATTAGAAAAAAAGGAAAGGACTGGTGTTACAAAATTGGAATGTTCGGAAGTCACAGACTACAATACTTTACAGAAATTGGGTCTTTAGAAACCTTCGAGACAAAATTATCAAAGAAAGCAGAATTAAAGAATACATCCTTAGGGGTTCGCTGAATTCAGATAGGGTAATGATACCTACTTATTTCACCAATAATTGGCTTATTTTGAGTGGTTAGAGTCAACACCCATTGAAAGGGTCTGTTTTGATTTCTGCCAATATCTAAACCTGGGATAAAAACGCACTCCTACTCCCTTCTTTGAGTGTGAATACAGACAGTCCCCTATAGTCAAATTTCTCAAACACATGCATGAATAACTACATGACTGATGATACAATCAATTTGATGAGCCCCATCTTGTTGTTCTATATGGATTTAAGTGGCAAATCCCAGAGTAAACGGGGGAGTGTTGGGGTGCACATAGATTCTGAAGTCGGGGGGAGGGGCACATGCCCCTGTGTCTCCCCTCCTGTACCTGTCATTGGGCGTATAGACATGTAAGTATCACATAAAAGACCAGTGTAAAGGCCTGGTCCCACTGGCCGACGGACACAAAACGTATTCATTACAGATACAGCGGACAAGCAAAATTTCCATCCGTTTTCATCTGCTCCAGACAATGGACAAAATGGGTGAACAATGAAATCACAGTGGACGGATGCTCGATGGATAGAGCGTATATGTATGCAAAGAGTACACAACGGATACATAACGTTTTCCAACGGATGGCAAGATTCTTTTCCGTTTTACATCCTCTCTGCACCCAAAATTCAGACCTGCCAACCTCTGGGAATGAAAAAGTGTATTCTGTGATTAAAAAAAGTGTATTTTTCCCCAATAAAGTGTATTTCATAATAAAATGTGTGGCGCACTTGCTCATTGCGGCGCTCAAGCTGCATGCAAGCTAAAATGCGCACTGCTCCTGCAGATGAAAAAAAAACATTTAAACATGTGTATATCTCACCCTGGTTTTAACAAAATGATTGAAAAATAAAAAAGTTACCTGAAATAACATTGGTCTAATAACCATATTTGTGTAAGTTTTATGAAATAGAGACATATAGAGATGATTTTTCTCAATAAATTACGATTTTGTTAAATTAAAAAAAAAAATTTTTTAAAGAAAACACGTACTGCCGTAATTTGGTTGCAAAGACGTACTAAATACGCCAAAAACGTACTGGTTGGCAGGTCTGAAAAATGCAGTGGGTCCGAGCCTTAATACAGGTTAATCATATCCTGAAAGAATGTTCCTGACATAGCAACAAATCTGGGAATCAAACTCCAACACATCAAGTCCATATTTTGAAAAAGAATTTAATAGAATATCCATACGGTTCCAAAAGAAGTAAACATATAGGCCTACTTAGTCCAAAAAATACTGACAGCTTTATAACAGACCTATAAAATCTTTTCTGGGTTATAGCCAGTCTACGATAAATCAGAAGAAAAAAAATTAATTGGTTTAAGCAGAACACACTTGCATATCCTTTCACACTTAAAATTTATTTCAATAGTACAAGTGCACTTTTTCTAAAACTGAATTTTATATGCTATTAAAACAATTTATTGACCTTCAGCTGGGACAAATATAAAACAGGATTACGTAACACTTCTAATTGAGGAAAGAAGCTGGTATAAATCACCGATATCTTCGTTATGATCATCATAAAATGGAGAACACACATTAAAACAAGAAAAATCCTATATATCCTGGGGATATTGTGGTCAATAGCATTATTATTGCAGGTACATGTATATGGCATACATGTAGGAACATATTCCATGTTGAGGTCTGACATTTTGTTTTGAAGACCCGTTTCTATTGACTCTATATTGCTTTTAATTAGGTTGGTTTTACGAAATAATATGCCTTAAATATGTGAAAAATGGAAATACAGAATAATATGGCCTAATATTTCAGCTTAAATTCATTGCTGAGTCTGAACTCAAGAATAATGCCTTCAAATTACCTGCATAGCTGACATATTTTATATTTTTCAACGTGTCTTTGATCTCCAAAAATATTTGCAATGCACATTGAAACTGTTAACAGTTGTTTCATTTCTTAGGTGCATAAAATAGCACTGGACGGAGAGAAGCACATTCTGAAGTATTCTCTTTTTCATGTTATTTACAGCGTTTAAAGATAAATACCAGTAGTTGTCACGATCTCAAAATGAGTTTGAACAGAATCCAATTTCATGATTTCACAAAGATAAGTTTATTTCAATGTACCAGAACTAGATGTATGATAATACGTTGGCATTTAAAGAGATGGTCCGGGCTGGAAGTATTTATAGCTAAATAAATAGAGTAGAATTCACTGAGCAAAATGCCCAAAATTTCATCAAAATCGGATAACAAATAACAAAGTTATTGAATTTTAAAGTTTAGCAATATTTTGTGAAAACAGTCGTCATGAATATTCATTAGGTGGGCTGATGTCACATCCCCACTTGTTCTTTTGTATTTCATTATATGAAATTAGGTTTATTCACATTTTTTCCTCCAAGAACTAGAAAAATTGGTTTGACAACTGATTTTAGTGCATTAGATATTTATTGCTGCAACTTATTTCATTATAAGCGAGACATAGTATTCACACAAGTATGAAATAATGAAAAAATTATAATTTTATGTAATAACATAAGAAAACGGAAAGTGGGGATGTGACATCATCAGCCCACCTAATAAATATTCATGACGACTGTTTAAAAAAAATATTGCTTAACTTTAAACTTCAATAACTTTATTACTTTCTATCAGATTTTGATGACATTTTCGGCATTTTGCTCAGTGAATTCTACTCTATGTATTAAGATATATTTCCAGCCCGGACCATCCCTTTAACCTTGATTTTACTACTTTCTCATGAAATAATTGTTTGCTGCAACTACTTTCTCTTACCTTTAAATAGGAGTACAGGAGTGGGAAGGGGTGGTAGTTCTAACCCTTGCATTCACTTTCTACACTTAAGATAGGCCTTTGATCCATACTATTTGAGGATATGAATTATAAACATACAACTTACCTGCCAAGGTGAAAAAGGAGAGGGGCCAGTGGTGATGATTAACAATATGAAAGAAAAAAGAAAGAAACAAAAATATTACTAAAATTATCATACAACACAAACCCGATGTACACAGTAAACTTTTCCCCCAAAAAAGCAATTAGCAATAATACTAATAATTCTGAGATGCACTATTACTATTACCCCGGCTTTAGTTCGACCTGCCTTCCAAGTTCCAGGGCTCGGTTCATTCAAGGAATCAACCTTGTCGGGTACCCATACACCTCACCTGGGTTGAGGGCAGGACAATATGGGTAAATTTTTTGCTGAAGGAAAACAAGCCATGGCTGGGATGGGATTCAAACCTACGACCCTATGATTGAAAGAAAAGAGTCAGAACCACTAGACCACGATGTCTCAACAATTCCTCTTATATGAAGGTTTGTGAAACTAGGGACAAAAGTAAAATGGGATCTCCAATCGCTATACACTGTGCCTAATGACATCACCCAGCAGGTAGACCACTCTGTTGCGCAGTGCAGAGGTTTTTCATTTCATTTTTGCTCCTGCAACATTTGACTTGGTCTTAATATCTCAGAGGGCACAGGGTTAGAGTTTCAAGTGTACAAATAGTTTTTTGGCTCAGAATGATATAACATAACAATCTGCTTTAATATAGCGCTTATTACATCGGTATGACGTGTCTAAGCGCTTTACAGATATATTATTACCCCGGTCATCGGATTCAATCAGTCATTCCCCAAACAATGTATGCACATCCTATGCTCCCTGGGGGGTATTCCAGTCAGTCGCCAGTGAGGCGCACACAGTACTGGACAAGCTACAATGACTTTCACATCCTACCGGGTACCCATTTAGCACCTGGGTCGAGAGTGGCTAAGAGTGGATTAACGCCTTGCCAAAGGACGCCAGATCGTGGTGGGATTCGAACACACGACCCTCTGTTTACAAGGCAAGAGTCAGAAAGTTCTACTACACCACATAATTCTCAATATTAGGATTAGAGTTTATTCAGTTTTGGAGGATATATGTTTGGCTTAACGTGCAGATTTTACATCTGAGCAATTGTCGCCAGAGCGAATGTGATGGAACTGTACTTCATACACAGGGATCATGATTGGCAGAAGAACTTTTAAAGGTCAAGTCCACCCCAGCAAAATGTTGATTTAAATAAATAGAGAAAAATCAAACTAGGATAACACCGAAAATTTCATCAAAATCGGATGTAAAATAAGAAAGTTATGGCATTTTAAAGTATCGCTTATTTTTAAAAAAACAGTGATATGCACAACTCACTGACATGCAAATGAGTCAGTCGATGATGTCCATCACTCACTATTTCTTTTGTTTTTTATTGTTTGAATTATACAATATTTCATTTTTTACAGATTTGACCATAGGGACCGACTTGACTGAACCATATAGTATTAAACAATGCTGATTCCATATATATAGGGAGGAATTAATCACCGTTTCACTTGACAATGAGGAGAAAATTAGAATATTTCATATTTCATATAATAAAATACAAAAGAAATAGTGAGTGGATGACGTCATCAGTCTCCTCATTTGCATACCGACCAGGATGTGCATATCACTGTTTTGTGAAAATTAAGTGAAACTTTAAAATGTCATAATTTTCTTATTTTACATCCGATTTTAATGAAATTTTCAGTGCTATGCTTGTTGGATTTTTCTCTTTTTCTTCAAATAAATTTTTTGTTGGGGTGGACTTGTCCTTTAATGGTTTGGTGGTACAGTACCTTTATCACAAAAGCATAGCATAGATAAATATAACTGACTACTTGGCTTTAATGCAAGGCTCTGGCCTTTGTTATCTAACGTCTTAAAGGATTGTGATTATGAATAGTACCTAAATGTGATTTTGAAAAAAAAAGTCAGCAACTGCCTTTATTCACAAAGCTATAGGTTATGAATGATAAAACTTCCACATTTTGTACTAGAAGCAACAATTGGGAAAACCTAAACACCTCTATTATTATAACATCACCATAAAAGAACCCAACAAAACTAAATCAGCCAATCTACATTCCACAGCCCATTATGCTCTTATTGCATTGCACTTTAAATGGCAATCAGCAATAAGAGTCAAGGTTATACATTATTTGGTAAATTTAGGAAAATTGCTTTATTCATCATAAACCAAGCACACAGAGTCACAGACCATGCAGGATGTTTTGGTTATGGACTACAGTATTGCACATTGCATTGTAAATTCTTCAGAATATTCAAGCACAAATTTACAAATGAATTAAAAATCTTAATTAAATAGATTAAGAATGCAATATACATGTGATTCTTTCTGTACCGGCAAATCAAAACCAAATAGTATTAAATTAAAAAAATAAGCTAAGAACAGGCATGATATTCCAAATAGCCAAGGGTCGCTATAAAGTCACTGCCAAAGTCCGAAGTGCCCCGTTCGGAGTTACAAGCTCTTGCATAGTAAAGAAATCGAAAGTGATAATAGTTTTATCATTTGACTTTAAGAAGCAGTAAAAACAGCATGAGAATGTTCTTAGGCAAAGGATTTTTTTTTTTTTTTATAAAAAAAAAAAAAAATCTGAAAAAAAATTGTTTTAAAAAAAAAATTGGAATTCCGATTTTAATCAGAAGAATATCATGCCTGTAAGAAATAGATTAATCTATGAGTGTAGGCAACCTACATGTATAGGATTGCAAAACAAGTTGCCTTTAAATGCAACTGAAAAAATCAAACCCTAGCTAGTCCCAAATGTGCTCTTGATCTGATCCAATGAAAATAAAGTTGCAAAATGCAAATTATATATTTTTAGTTTACATTTCATTGGAAATCTTTGTCAAACAAGCTCCTAGACCAATCCAGAATTAATTGATTTATCTATCTATCTATCTATCTATCTATCTATCTATCTATCTATCTATCTATCTATCTATCTATCTATCTATCTATCTATCTATCTATCTCCATCCATCCATCCATCCATCCATCCATCCATCCATCCATTTATTTATTTATTTATTTATTTACTTATTTATTCATTTATTTATTTATTTATTTATTTATTCATTCATTTATTATAATGTGAGACCCTGAAGAATGGCATTTGACGCCAGTGCAAGTATCATTGAATCAGTTCTAACAACCTAGTAGCTTGCATCCTTCCTCTGCATATGGATCTGAAGCACACAAAAGGATTCCTTACCAAAATGCAAGATTACCTAATTAATACCCGTAGATTAGTTTAATGGGTGGGGTCTATAACTCTTTGCTTTATAATCGCTTTTGGATCTTTACAAATGGGGGGCTCTTAAAGTGAACATAGTCGCTCATAAGCATATTGACTACTGTCACTAATCGGTTAAACGTGTAAAACCCTGTCTGGAGGCCTCTTGGACATGATTTGGAATGGACTTAAAGATTTAAAAGACAGTAGGAGAATAAATTGATATCATTAGAAGCGAAAGATTTTCCTCCTCAAAATTTCTAAATTGACCACTGATCTGTAAATCCCACAAGAGCAGTCTTACTCATCACCATCTTAGCGTAGAATTTCTATGATTTCTGATCATAATCATCTCCCAGATAAGTGCATCTCATTTGACTGGCTTCGTGAAGAATACAAATTTCCTCATTCAAAACCAACATAAAGAGACTAATTCCTATTATATGACCCCCCTATCTATCCGATAATGTGCATTCCATGAACTGGGGTGGGGAAAGTGATTTGTTGTGCAGAACATGGTCTTCTAAAGTTCTACACACAGGTACTGCTGAAGAATCAGCAAAATTATGGAGGTCAAAAACTATATAATATGCTCCAATACCCAGTAAATGCACAATTTTTGTCCTTTAAATCGTTAATTTTTATATTTTATTAATTTAAGTTTTGTTTATATTCATTTTCTACTATGAACTATTTTGAACAGGGAATAGAGGTCCCTCTTTTCACAAATGAAACTCCCTTATGAACTGGTTCACAATGATGCAATTTTAACACAAATATAGCCTATAGGCCTACATATATACACACATGTACAAGTCAAACAAATTGTGTGAAGAATATCCAGAATAATTTTACTATTACATAATCATCAGAATTTTTAAGCTACTCCTTCACAAGCCCCTTGAAATGTTGACAAAATTGTAGTTCAGAGTGGTATGCACGGCCATTCCACCATCAAGTACTGCGCTAATAACGATTGCGCAAACGAAATGATGGGTTATACGCCATCTCCCCTCCTCCTGTGTCAATCTTGGGCCATTAAAATATCTCCCTTATCTATACAAGTGTCAAATTATTCCAAACAACACCTTCACGTCAACCCAAACACTGGGAAGATAATTACAGTTGCTTCTTCCCTTCATACATATTCTTAAGGTGGTTTCAGACCGCCTCGAAGTTCGTCAGTTCCAGGTATTCTCTGATCGGGAAATTTACCCCGATCAGAAAATACCAGGTATTTTGGTAATGTGAAAGCAAACTACGCCTAATTTCCCCGAAAGAAAATACCCGCTAAATAGTAGGTACTTGGCGAAATTACGAGAACTTTCGCGGGGATTTGTCCAAGGTCGCAGGTATTTTGGCAATGTGAAAGCAATTTACGGGAACTTTTAGCCCAGCGTGTCGTTGGGCGCGGGCGCCGTGGGTGGCTGCTGGGCTAGTGGTTTTGAATCTCGCGCCTTGCCTGCTTATTAGACCATACTGCGCATGCTCCTAACTTCAGGAATTTATCCCGAAGGGTATGTTTCGGGGCGGTGTGAATGCAAAAATAATTAATGGGTATTTTTTAGCCTAAAAATGTTCTCGTAATTTAACAGGGATTCTTGTGATCGAGGCGGTTTGAAACCACCTACTGCTGCATCTATTGTGGATGAAGACCTCAGAATGGAATATGTAGTTAATCCTTCCCATTCTCCTGACTATTTATAGAATACTTTTAAATTAGATTGGTTGGCCTCTTGAGTACATTACATGATCGTCGTGTGTATTACGTGTATTTTTTTTGGGGGGGTAACGGTCAAAATGGCAAGAAAGAAAGATTTTCATTGTTCTGGCAATCTTGGGATTATAATATTTGCAAAATTAAACTGCCACAGCAAAAGGAAAAAAATTGTAGTATATACATGTAGAGTGTTACGTCATTTGACGTTTTATTTCTCATTCATGTACAGTGTACCTGTAAAAGAGTGCTTAAAACAATTCAGATCATTTATAAAGGAAAAAAATATCAACATACTACTTTAAATGTATACATCACAACTGTTTACAAAACATAAGTCGCAAGGTCAGGTATGGAATTCAAAATTTAAATCGTGTCAACATTAATACATGGAAACACCAATTACTTTTCTCTTCCAAATTAAATATACATGTATACATGTAGGTCTCATCCGAAACATGTGGCAGAATTGTAGAACACTACTGTCAAATAATTTCAATCCAAAACAGTTCAAATTTCTGGGTAGATTCAATATACTTCCCATCCCTATTTTTAGCTCTATTCTAACCCTGTAATCTGGATTTTTCCCAAATTCTTTGGTGTACGCGCCGCCGTGTTGGTGCATGAGAAGATCCGTGACCCAGAAAGAAATAATCACTTCACACAGGGATGCTTTCCAACACACGAAATTGACAGGTGTTCTATAGAATAATTCAGACTAGAGAATATTCATTGTATAGAGAGAGATTTTAAAAGAAACATCACATGTGGGTAAGAACACAGTAAAAATGCTGTTTGAAATATTATTCAAAGCTGTTTATTATATTACTTTAAAAGGGATGGTCCGGGCTGAGAATAATTACATCTGAATAAATAGAGTAAAATTCAGAGCAAAATGCTGAAAATTTGATCAAAATCGGATAACAAATAATGAAGTTATTAAATTTGAAAGATTCACATTATTTCGATGAAACAGTTCTAGGCATGTCTTCATGAATATTCATTACATGGGCTGATGATGTCACATCCTTTTTTTTATGTTATTACAGTGTACATACATGTACATGAAATCATACTAGTAATTGTTTCACTTTTTCGTAAATGTGTGAATTATATGTCTCCCTAATACGATAAAATAAGTTGCAGATTGTATGAAAAATAATAATCTGAATGCTAAGTATGTGAATCATATAATTCTTTTGAAAGTTAGTCAGATGTTATGAAATAATCAGCCATAGAAAAATTATGAATTGAACAAATAATGTAAATTATGGAAAATATTGGATTGCTTTGAATGGTTCAGATTCAAACAGAAAATAAAATGCTCATAAAAGACTGATAACTGAGAAATGAAACCAGTCAAAAACAGGTTTTTGTTGAGTATAGCCTATTATCATTAAAAGAGGAAAAGGAACATTTTGAATGGAGGAAGAGAATGTGAGGCGAAGACAGGAGATACCTAGAGGCTAAAAAAGATGATGGGAGACATTGAAGAGATAGATATCAACATGATAGTACAAACAAAGTCTCCTCTATACTGTCTGTGCAGGAAGGAAGGCGACATAAATGTCAATATGGCAATGTTTAACTATTGAAATCATTTTTTCATATTTTATTACCCCCTCAACCTTTGAAATGGAAAGCTCCGGGGAAGGCTGGGACTGCAATTGGCTTTTCCCCATTTTCCAAGCCTTTGCCCGTAATGTGACTTGATTCAACAAACTGGGCACATGCAAGAAAATATGAAATTGTGGTTTTCACACCATAGCAGACCAAATCCACACAAAAAACCTTTCTGATTATTGCCAAATGAATACTTTACAGCAATTCAAATAAGCCTAAGAATGTCTCCACATTTTACTGCACTCAGGTTAAGTATAATATGGGGACTTGGCAGGATTCATGAAATGCTTATGCTCTAAAAAGCTACAGGCGAAAGCTGGGGTATTATTTATCATTTGGAAGTGCCACATACACTACATGAACATATATCTGTGGTTATACATAATTCATGCAATTACAAGGAGTGTGTTCAGACCAGCCAAATTCAAAATAAAATAACATAAATATTCCAAGGAGGAACAATCTCAAATAATAATATACAGTTCTTGTATAGCGCATATCACATTATGAACAATGTCTCTATGCGCTGCTTGGATTGGACTTGGATATTATTACCCCAGCTGTAGCTTGGCAGCCGTAATTACTAAGATTACAGCGCACACGTATTTCAAGGAATAAATTCCTGCCAGGTACTCATTCACCTCACCTGGGTTGAGTGCAGCACAATGTGGATGAATTACTTGCTGAAGGAAACTACGCCATGGCTAGGATTTGAACCCACGACCCCCTGTTTCAAAGTCCGGAGACTAATCCACTGGGCCACATTTGCTGTCTCATTTCATGAAGATCAATGATTCTGAGAGCATTTTTTCAGCGTTTAACTTCTACACCATATTTGCCCCAATAAAGGTGGCCCAATTCAGTAACCAGAGCCATCTTAATTCTGTTTTTATTTTCTTGAGAAAAATCAAAATTTGAGAAGAGATGATTGGCAAGCTGGGCCTGCGATGCCCCTGGTTGGTTCTGTGCGGAGAATATATTCACTATCTCTTTACACATTTACATCCATCTTCATGTTGATTCACCTTCCCCGAATTGTCAAAAACTTCCAGATGATCAATACAGAGAGCAAACACAGGCAGTGACATGAGGGAGTGCGAGAGTGAAAGACGAGAGAAAAATGAAGAAATCAAGGAAAGATCAGGAAAATGGGTCCAGGGCATGTAGCTCGCTATTAACAAAAAGGTATGCCAATTATTAAAGGTCAAGTCCACCCAAGAAAAACTTTGATTTGAATTAATAGAGAAAAATCAACAAGCAGATTCATCAAAATCGGATGCAAAATAAGAAAGTTATGACATTTTAGAGTTTCGTTTATTTTTCATAATACAGTGACATGCAAATGAGAGCGGTGATGATGTCCCTCACTCTGAATTCGAACTTAGCCTGTACCTACACACCAAAAACAAATTTTAATCCGTTGAATACATCATAACTTAACATGCGGAAACCAACTCGCATATTTAATGAGCTGTGACCTTTGAGCTGCGGACTCCAAATTTGAACTAAGCCTGTATTTTGTTGTCACCTACCTACACACCAAAAAAACTTTCATAGGTTATCATGCGGAAACCAACTCGCATATTTAATGAGCTATGACCTTTGACCTGCGGACTCCGAATTCGAACTTAGCCTGTATTTTGGTGTCATCTACATGTACCTACATACCGAATTTTTTTTAAATCCATTTAATATTTTTCGAGTAACTGCGCGGAAACCAAGTGGGGGGACGGACAGGGGCAACGCTTAATGCCCCCTCCAGACTTCCTCTGCGGGGGCATAAAAAATAACGGTACCGTACCTGCAAAGACTGCAATTTAGCAATGTTCAGACAATGCAAAGAGTTCAGTACATGTAGTTATGCAAACCAGCATGTACATAATGAAACTTGAAATGATTTAAAATAAAAATCATATGAACTTGGTCTGCATTTCTGCATCTTGATGGAAAAAAATACAATGCGCACATACAAAAAACATTTCAATCATGTTAATAATGCATTGTGTTGAATGTACAATAGAGTTCATTGTCATGAAACATTCATGATATTCTCCCTCTCGATTTATAATAATCTTCTGTCTGCGAGACATTGATGTACGTATTTGAATTCATGCGATGCAGGATCATCATGACTTTTCCCCAGTGTTTATTGAGCAACCCACCTCTCCAAAATGCAATCAATCGTCTATCATTGATTCAATAGGCTGGGTGGAGTTCAGACATTCCAACAGTGTATTAAATGCAAAACATAAATATATTCTTTTTGATGAATAAAATCGCATAGCATCCCATTTTGTATGATGTTATATTGCAATCAATTTAAGTTTAAGTTGTTTATGCTTTTACTAACTCTAAAATTTACCTTCATGAGTTTCAAAGATTTGGCACAGCCTACTTTTTTGTTTACCTTTTTCGATCTGGTGTTAGGCCGGCCCTAGTAGGAATCAAACCACACCTTTTTCCCTGGCCCAAACACTTTGTAACATCTTAAATTTGCCCCCCCCCCCTCCAAAAAATAAATAAATAAATGAAATAAATGATAATAATAATAAATTGCTTAACCAAAACAATTAAAAACATACTCTCCCCTCAGCATGAACAAGCCCTACTTTCCTGCGAGTTTGAAGTATTCAGTACACAGCACAGAGACGGTATTATCTGGCGGCATGCACGTGAATGGCTATATATTGATTTCTCCTAATGACTGCAATTAATGAGATGTCAAGTATATAGCTTTCACTTTGTAAGAGTATTATTGATGTATGGTTTTTGCTAGCCTAGCCCATAGATTCTGGAACATGACCAAAATATTCCACTGGCCTAAGGAGAAAATTAATAATGATCGCTCTGTACAGAACAGAATGCCAAATATTAAGATATATTTATTGTGTTTCTGAATATAGTAGACATTTACATGAAATTTGCAAAGAAACAACTCATATTTTCAGAATTTCTCACTTTTTCAAAAGCAATTTTGTTTTTCTCTATAAGCCTACGCTTGTTACCGAAGAAAAACTTTTGATCCAAGCTTCTTCTGAAGGCAATTATGATATGAAAACGTCAATAACTTTTCAATATAAAGAGCTTCATCACAGCAGAATAGATCGGCGCGGGCGGAGGGCAATTTAGCTCCAAAAATATCACAAATAGCCCATAAAAGTTGTAAACTAGCCCAGGCCAATGAATTATACTGTATGTACATGTACCATTGAGTTAACTATAAAACATACATTCTGAAAAAAGGAAAAGAAGCCCCTGTGCAAAAAATATTTCCCCTCATGCTCCTCCATATGGTTTAATCATATCATATTCATGACCAAATCTGTATATTTTAATAAAAACAACTTTTTAGCAGATTTAACACTGTAAGTTTCAACACTGAAAGATGAATTGCAATTAAAATCCCTCAAAGCAGTGATGATCTGTGCTGTTCAAATAAAAATGAAAACAATTCAAACAACACTTGACAGTATCTCATTCAGATGTGAACAGCTAGCCCTAATGTAAAAGAGTAAATCTTTAAATGGACGCAGAAACATGAGTCACTTCCAAATGGATAGAGCGACTCCTCTTGAGATTCTAAAAGCACGTCCCGCTATCGCTATCGGATAAGGAAGACGTGTAGCCATTAAATTGTAAACAATCCAGCTGCATTTCCACTAAAGCCATTCTACATGTCTAGAATTCATGTTTCATATTCTATATAAATCTTCTTCTTTTTTTTTTTACTGTATCCCATGAATTGCAAAGTGTCCCAGAGGGGGCAAAGACAATCTTAATATTTTCTTTCTTTTTAACACGAATAACAGTGATAATATCACAACCCAGATCTCTTTTTTAACTTTCCCTTTCCCTTTCTTCCTTTTTCTTCTTTTTCTCCTCGTTTTTTTTCACAAAATTTAAAAATCATAGGCGACCACCCTCATGCCACCCCTGACTAACCATAAAGTGATTGAATCCAACCCTAATGGCATGAATGAATAATGCGTTGAACGTCAACTGATCTGTCATTGACCCCGTTCCCATCTATTGCCTGAAAAGGTTTCCACTCTGTCATACCAGTATAATAGAAGATCGCTTTGTTAGTGTTCGCATCACCATCTCCTGAACTAGTATCCAAAACCACTTCACGTGAAAGTGATATATGTAGGGACTCGGGGAATGCTCTCTCAGTGTGGTCACATGTTTCGCACAAGATTTGAAACCACAGCACATCCGCACCGTATCTACTGAGTAGCATGTCCAACATACACACACTATCGTACTTCCGGATGAAGACTGCTCCCCAAAGTCAAGGTGTGACAGCGGTCTTGAAAACCACAACGTGAGATGGAGTTTTTACCCGAACTGGTTCACAGAAGAGCCCTGAAGATTGCTTCAATGACTGCTTTGAACATTCCCAATGCCTAATTCCCATCACACCAGAGCTGCCAACCTAGTTGTGAAAAATCCTATTCTTTATTTCTTTTTATCTTATTTTCAAGCCTAAAATTCTACTTTTCTTTGAAATTTTGAAAAACATACTAAAAATCATCATTCTTAATACAAGTTCCAGAAATCCTTTTTCTCAGAAAAAAAATCCTATTTAGTGTCACTCTCTCCTTAAAAATCCTACTATTAAAATAGAATAAAATTAAAGTAACTGGCAGACCTACATGTACTACACATTAAACTAGATTCCACTAAACTGGTTTAAGAAAGTAGATGAGAACGTGGTCTTTTTGGTGTTGATAGCAAGAGGATACATAAGCCGGAAAAAGAGGAGACATGAGTACATCATGGATGCCTTGATTAATGATTCATAACTTTGAGATTGTCTTCCTTTGTCCTAAACAGCTCATCTTCCAATGTCCCTTTCAATAAATGTCCATCTTCAAAACACTGCTCAAGGTTTACAGGGAAATCTGTCCATGAAGACATGCGTGCAAGATTATATTAAAGAATATTGTTGAAAGAGAGAAAATGGAGGGATACATTCTATGTTATCGGTCAGAAAAGTAAACACATTTTTATAGTTTTTGTTTTATTTTTAGTCTAGGTCTAGGAATATCAAAACAGAAGTGTCATTTTTTTGTTTGTGGATCTCTTGGAAAATTTAACATCACTGATGAAAATTCCAAACATTTTGTTTAAACTTTTAGACAATACCTTATCAGTCCACATGTAATATTGAATGTTGTTTCAAATTTTGTTTTTACGGTGTGGAAAAAAAATAACAGAGCCTTTTAAAGAGTCAATGGTATAGTTGTCAAGATTTTATTCTAAAAAAAATTGCATGCATGTGTCATGATTCAATTTCAAGAATATATAACTGATCAGGTCTGATGAAAAAGAACTCACAGTCACACAAACAACACTTAAGCCTACACATTAACAACATGCACATGTACTGTAATAGCATGCTCCAAAAACTTTTGATAACAGCATGGACCTACTCTAGTAGGTCCATGATAACAGCCAGTCACTTCATTTCATGATAATTGAGGGGAAACATCTTCATTCCCCAAGACCATAAAATATGCAATCTGATTTCAGCTAGGGCTATGCTAGATAAATGATTTAAAGCTGGTTAACTGGACCGATGACATATTTACAAGTGCAGACATACATGTACATAAACCAGAGACTCTGACATAATTTGAAGGTTGGGGTATGAGCATCCAATTACAATTTCAGAGTAATTTCTATAATCTATAGGCCTACATAAAAAAAACTTTAATATCAATTTACTTTTAATCAAAATTGGTATTAAAACATTCAAATTTTCTTTTACACAACATACATGTAATACAACCCTCCACAAAAGGCCAATTTGGACATTATGAAAATAACTGTAGTGTGATGAGTAAAAACAATTTCATGAAATCAATTTCTGAGAGGTTGAAAGAAAATGGGTAATTTCCGACACAAAATTGGCACCACGTGTCTGGCAGTCAGTATTAACATGAATCACTTTCTATTACTTGATATTAAGAAGTCAAACTCTGCCAAGAAAATGCAAACATTCATAAATTCCTAAATCCCAAATTCTTGAATAGATGGATAATATATATACAAAAAGTGGCAAATAAATGTGAGTACATGGGAAGAGAGAATAATAATAATAATAATAATTATGATAATAATCATCATCATTATCATCATCATCATCATTATCTTTATCATTATTATTATTATTATTATTATCATTATCATTATTATTATTATTTCCATTGTCCACAACTTGATGTTCTGTTGGTATATTAAACAGCAACCGGACTTCTTCCAGAAATCTAGGGTTATTGTTCTATATTCTATCAATTGGGTCATCTTCTCATTGTTCACTTCTCTTTCTAATTCAAGACCTTCCGTAGGATATAAGCTGTTCCAAGCAAGCTTGCCTTCTGTATTATTATCATTATTATTATTATTATTATTATTATTATTATTATTATTATCATGATTATTATCACTATTATTATCATTACTATTATTATCATTACTATTATTATCATTACTATTATTATCATTACTATTATTATTACATTCATGATGAAAAAATAAGCTACTTCTTATGAAAATCGATAACTAATAGAGTGGAAGAAAAATATAGGTCACCACTTTATAGGACGGCTGCAGACTTTTATACCGCACTCAAGAGGAGACTGAGCGGATGTGTTGAATGAGGGACCGACTGACATGAATGTCAAATATTTTCCATTCCAAAATTTGAGAAATGTATTTGAAATGGGATGGGAGAATGCAATTAGGTTATTTCCCCTTCGTGTCTTCGGTGGCACTGCGGCAGGAAATTTGATCGAGTTATTTCAAACATTTGCCAAGGATAACACCAATATTTTCAGTGCCCACGTTCTTTCCTTTTGGTTATAATTCTTGTAACATGAATATGTGCAGTTTGATAGAATACATAATTAACTCTTGTACACTTGGGGCATGTGCAACCCGCCCCCTCCCCCCCCCCCTCCTTCAATCAAGTATGTTTTTGTAAAAGAAAAGAAACATTTTTTCTAAAATGATAAAGGATATGCAAGGTGTTTAACGCCTATATACTGTATGAAATCAATATTTTTGCCATTTACGCCCCCTCCCATCAGCTGCTGTGCCCCCTCCCTTCTGATTCTGAACCAATACAGCCATGTGCAGTGTCAAATATAATTGAAAATAATTCAAGTGGCATAACAATATTACCATAATGAAGTCATATTATCTGCTTAGTACAGACCAGCAAAGAGACAGCTTACTAGGCTACCAAAGGTAAAACCTAATTGCCAGCTACAAAAAAAAATCATAACAGAGCATCTTTCAAATATTTAGAGACAGTGTTTGTTACACACTGTATTTCTTTTTATTATTTTTATAATATTATATTACCCTATAGTATGGCAATAAAACATTAGACTAAACAGTCTGGATGTGGGGAAAATCAATACATCTACATGTATGACATCTAGGGTAGATGTAAACCCCTTGGTATGAACAAGGTATTTGAAAGCCAAACTATGATGGGATTAAAAAAACAATCAAATTATTCTTTAAAAATAATGTAACCCTGTCCCCCATGCTGCAAAAACGAAATCAGTAATATGAATATGAAAACTTAATTTATTTGTGATATATCAATTTTGAAGAAAAAAAAATATATATATATTGAGAAAGAATCAAATAATTCTTTAAAAAAAAGTGCAACCCTGTCTCCCATGCTTCTATAATTCGGAATTAATACCAAAATATACAAAAAATAAAAATGTATTAGTGATATTATTTTTTTGAAAAGTTACCTTAAATGGGACCCCCCACCCCCACTTCTTTTGTCAGGAAAAACTCTTCAGCTGCCAATGATAGCTCAAGGTATTCATGACACAAGGGAGCGAAGTCTGACATATCTTTTATATGTGAAACTTGTAAACACACCTTTCGGAATGAATCTGCACAAATGCATGCAGTCCCACCTATAAGGTTGTGATGTTGAGTAGAGCAGTAGATAGCTAAAATAGGGCAGGAAGCCATTAGACGCAGGTGGTAAGGAAGATGGAAATATCAACTCAGTAGGGATCTAGACAGCTCAATTACTACTCATTTTACATCTTACCTGGGAGTCTCAAGCCCCTGTTCACACTTGAAATGGAAAACCTTGCCGAGAAGCAAGTTGTTAAGTGCAATGTGCATAGGATGGTGGTGTTGTTGGTGGTGGCAGTAATGATGATGACGACGACGATGGTGAGGATGATGATGATGACGATGATGATAATGATGGTGGTGGTAGTGATGATGATGACGACGACGATGGTGAGGATGATGATGATGACGATGATGATAATGATGGTGGTGGTAGTGATGATGATGATGATGGTGATGATGATGGTGGTAATGATGATGATGATGATGATGATAACGACGACGATGGTGATGATGATGATGGTGGTGGTGGTAGTGGTAGTGTTGATGATGGTGGAAGTGTTGATTTTGATGAGGATGATGATGATGATGATGATGGTGGAGATGGTAGTGGTGTGTTGATGATGGTGATGATGATGATGATGGTGATGATGGTGATGATGGTGATGATGATGGTGATGATGGTGATGATGATGGTGATGGTGATGATGATGATGATAACGACGATGATGGTGATGATGATGATGGTGGTGGTGGTAGTGGTAGTGTTGATGATGGTGGTAGTGTTGATTTTGAGGAGGATGATGATGATGATGATGGTGGAGATGGTAGTGGTGTGTTGATGATGATGGTGATGATGATCAAATAATGATGAGGAGGAGGAGGGGTATTAAAAACTATATTGATTTCAAACTATTTATTTCGCTTCAAATTACTGTTCTCCGTCCATCTAACTTTAAGAAACCAAAGCCAGGCATCCATGTAAATGTACATGTAAATGCATATTTTAGTGGAGTGGGTGTATTTCTCCTAATACTACAGTATTAACAAATATGGTTGTTTCTTTTTAATCAGCCACTATGCACAGTTCACAACAAAGAGAGCCAAAAAGTGACAGATACAAATGCGTCATCTTTGAGGACACCTTAAAATAAATCCCAGATAAGCCGTGTAGTTATCCGATTTTAAGGTCTGAAGAATCATCTTCCCTGCCGATTTTCAGCCTTCCTCACTAATCTGGGGTCCGTTGCAGAAAGAGTTGCGTCTAAACGCAAGTCAAAATATCAATAGCAAGTCCCAAATGCGCGCTGTTGATTGGTTGAAAATCAAGTTGCGCATGATTTTTGAAGTTGCGTTTGATTGAAACTCTTTCTGCAACGGGCCCCTGGTCTTTTTGCCGTATTCATAAATGGTTTACACACTGAATAAGTCTTGGACCTTGTAACATAAAACTCAACAACTGATCGTGGGACTGATTTCTATGATTGATTGCATTGACTTATTGTGTACAATCATTTGTAAAAATCACACTTACGATCAATCGCTAAACTTTATATAACAAGGTCCAGGGTCCCGTCTTACAAAGAGTTACGATTGATCCGATCAACCCCAATTATATGGAAATCCATCAATGTCATATTTTTTTCCACAGGAACTTTGCACATCGTCCTTTGGAAACAAAGAGAATCACACTGAATTTCAAAGAAAACAATTGATGTATGAATACACATCATATCTAGAAAATATTTTGAACCAATATGCATTTCAACTGTTGACAATGCACTGGCTTTCCATAGTTGTGATTGATCGGATCAATCATAACTCTTTGTAAGACGGGGGCCCTGATCTCTTTCTTTTCAACCTCCATATGAACTATACATAACATTTCCAAAGACTTCAAAGATTTCAAATCATAATGTAGATCATCTCAAGTATTTAAAGCTGATTCTTTGTAGTCCTCATTGTATGCTAAGCTTTTAGAGAACATCATTCCCACAATAAGGA
Source organism: Lytechinus pictus (assembly GCF_037042905.1). NCBI lineage: Eukaryota > Metazoa > Echinodermata > Echinoidea > Temnopleuroida > Toxopneustidae > Lytechinus > Lytechinus pictus. The sequence continues at coordinate 22,761,142 of NC_087258.1, forward strand.
CACTACATTTCAGTGCGAAACAAATCACTTGAAATTACATTGCAGATGTACAATGTATATAGCATGAACTGGAAACGACAATCTCTAATTCACCTTTTAAAAATCTCTGGTTGATATTAATTGTACGCAAACAGTAATGCCAATTTACAATGAAAGAATTGTGCATCGATTACATGCCATTTGTCTCAACAAAAATTTTAAAAACTTAATATAAATTCACATACCTGTTATGTTAATCCCAGATGAGATGAAGTCAGGAAGTGCATGTGTGGGGAAAAAATAAAGGAAAGAGAAAAATATGGGTTTGTCATTAATTCATCTTCAATATTATTATTATGCTTTTTATTTTAAAGTTTCAGAGAGCAAATAAAATAGGGGCAAGAAACTATGCAATGAACAAATCACTTTTAGTTCCATTGTATTCAATATAAGCATTTCAAGTTTAATATACAATGACAAAATTACATTTGTACAACAAGACTCATATTGGGGCATAACATAATGACTGCATAAACATAATCTTAGAAAAATTACAATGAACATCATTTTCAAGAAATGAACCTAATCAAATACAAAATTCTTCTAATATTTCATTTAACATTTCATTTCATACCGCAGAATTGATATCAATGGCATCTGGGAATAGCTTAATAGCATGTGGGTGTGAAAGATAAATTTCATTGTGATATTATAAACATAGACAGGAAAGACGTGACAAATTTTCATCGCTTCTTCTTTATGCCATCTCATTGTTTCAAATGTCAGAGCGGCCCTTGGGGATCTCAGCGATACTGTCAGAGGGAAATGTCATACTGCGGACGATGGGTAGAGAAATTAAGTAGTAAATATGATACAAGTTGCATCTAACACACCCCAAGCACATTATGATCAACAATTTTGATTCATTCTGAAGACCTGTTCAGACAACTTTTTAATAAGTAAAAAAAAACTGAGAAAACAAAGCAACAAGAGATTCGGTTCAGAAAGGCATACATGAAGTCATGTACATTTTATATAAAGTAAAAGCTGGAATTGGTGGCATTTTGGAGGGGCATCCCCCACCCTAGGTGTAGCTATGCCTGTTTTTCATTTATAATTTCACTGGGTTTTTGGGGGTTTTTTTTAATTTATGATAGTAAGATGGAGGCATGTTGCTTCACTGGACTTCTTGCTTCATCACTGCTTATCAAAATGTGATGTGTTTTATATGTTTAAGCAGTAAAAGCAAGTCAATATCAAAATGACAAAATTTAGTGGAAATATTTGAGACCCTTTAAACTAGTTCATGGTAAAATGGAAATTACTACCTATTTCTTCAAATATACTACATAGCCATCATATTTCAAGCAGCCATGAACTACTTTCAGGGCCTACTCTATTCCATGTCATGACATTGGTCAGTCAAAATGATAAAATCCAACATTTCCTGGATACTATCCAACTAGAAAATGTTTTGACCTGGTCAAGCAAAACAGACCATTTATCAGATCAGTTTATAAATATGGAATCCAAAATAATACATTTAAGTTACAGGTATAACATATGAAAAGGTACTTAAAAGTTGCTTATTTGACAAAGTCATCACATTGTAGCCTTTTCCATGGCAGATAGATTGGGGGAATCCCCCCCCCCCTCATAAAAAAAGAGAAAAAAGTGTACATGTATAAAGTAAACAAATGAAAGAATGAATGAACAAACAATGGAATGAAAGAATCAATGATGAAACAAATGAATGAAGGAATGAATGGACGGACAAACGGACACTTAAAAATAAAAAAAACAAATAAAAGTAAATAAATGAACAAATGAATGAATGAACAAATAAATAAATGAATAATTAAATAAATCCATGACCAAGGAAAAGAGGGGAAACAAAAAAAAGGACCAAAGGAAAAAGGTAAAAGGTAAAATATCCTTTCTCAATTTTATGTCAAAATCTACCACAACTTATTTTCATCTAAAAGGTCAAAATGTTTGCTTGCTCGCTCGCTACTTTGTGGAAGTTTTTACCCCACAAGATTTGGCCCATTACGCCACGGGCCTTCAGGATAAGGTACACAATTTTTCATGAGCAATTTATGAAAGTTTTCCAACCTAGTTGTGTGAAAACTGCTGGACTCTCCTCCCACAGTACCCTGCAAGCATTCAAGCCAAGGGTTGCTATATTATTACGTCAATGGCCAACATGGCAACACTTGGATTAAAGATGTCTCCTGCCGAGATGACATCATCATCAAAGAATCAATCAATGCATGATATCAACCCTGAGAGAGAGATAGAGTTTGCATGACGACTGATGGTTGCTAGGGGACAAGATGACATCATCCAGGGTTACTAAGGTATGCTTGGATCACAGAGCATGCAGGATGTTCAGGAGAAAATACTTTGAAGGTGGTACATTTATAAAAAAAAACCTGTAGGCCTATGTTTCCATAGACCAATTTCTTTTTTTTTAATATAAATTACTTACAGGGGGTGGTACGCAGGCATGATTAAATCACAGTGGATTCAGAATTTTTCTATAAATATTTTTAGTAAGTTACTGACAGGGGGAGGGGCTTCTAGTAGTATGCCTAACAGTAAAAACATATAATTAATGCACCGACATTGCAATGCACCGGGCTTGGAGCATAACCCAATGACAGTGCTTTATGCTCTTTGGAAGCCCCCCCCCCCCATCCCCTCCCCTAAGGTAACCACAGACAGTGAGCATCTAAAGTTGCAAAGGATTAAAACCAACATTATTTGTGTTTACTACAATATGTTTATGGTTGGGAAATATGATGTAGGTCTCACGTCATTAGTTATCTCACCAAGTTCAATGGTTGCTACGGTGGATGACATCATCATGTCACTATGACTCATGAATCTTTCATAATATCATAAAAGTATAAGCAGGTGTTTTGATATTTCTCTGGACATAATGTGCATTGTGGTGGCATTGATTACATCAAATACTTATTTTAATGGTTGCTAGAGACGATGATTTATAACAGCATAATGAAAAAGTGTTGTGAAAAAAATACACTGTACATGATGTGTCTTATTACTTTGGTACAGGCATGCAACTATAAAGAAGAAGGTATTTCATTCTTTAATTAACTCAAATTATTCAACCAGTGAAAGAACTTGAGGTTGCCATTAATGCCTATTTGGTCTCTCCCGTCATAAATCACTTGTCCTCTATTAAAGTAAAGATAATGTCCAGTTCAATAATAAAATTTAATTTTCAGTTTAGGTTTAGGTTTCACAGAACTGTATTTTTATGCCTATATCCTCTACTTGATCCACTTGCTTAACATTATTTCAAATGGACTAGTGATTGATGAAAAAAAAAGTGATTTGGAATATCAACTTTAAACACACTGGCCCGTATTCTGAAGTCGGGTTTAAGTTAAACTCAGGTTTAAAGTTGTGGTTTAAGTATGGGAAGCCAAAAGTATCAAATTTGTTATTAAAGTTGTATGTTTCTTATGTTTACTGTGCTCTCTCTTGATTCATCGATGGTGAAGCCAATAATCTTTTTATACTTCCTAGACAATTATTAATGATTTGAGAGCCAAATGAGCTGAAATATGATATCTCTACTGTTAGTGATTTATGTAACAATTGGCTCGCCATACTTAAACCACAACTTTAAACCTGAGTTTAAGTTAAACCCGACTTCAGAATACGGGCCACTATCTACATGTACATGTACATCCACACAAAATGACCAAATAAAGAAATCAAGTGGAAATCTAAATCTCACAAAATGAACAGTTTTGGACTTTGATATCAAATCAAACCTTTCCGAAGCTGACTCAATTCTGCTGCGACCTTTTCACACGGATATAAGGAGGAACCTTTGACACAGGAAGCCTATACATTTCCTCTCGATGCTCCTTTTTGACACTAGCCCTTCCGAATCTACTGACAATGATGGTCTTTCCTCTTTAGTCTTTACCATTTCATCATTAAAATGAAGACCTTGGTTGTATAAGGTAATGTATCCAGCTTAATTAATTTGCTTTAAAGGTAAATTCCAGTTCTGGTAACGATCTCAAAATGACTTTTTACAGAATCTAATATAATGACCACCCAAGTGTCTGTTTGTATGAATAAAAAATATGTGTCAAAGGATTCTGGAAGAAATTGTGTAATTGCTGAGAAATAAGCAAAATAAGCGCGGATTCGGTCACTTCCGTCAGGTCTTTATTCCAGCAATAATAATACACTGTCCCACGTGTGCCTATCTGTGTTGGCGATCTTCAGTGTGATCGTATTTCAGCTTGGATTTTATGATTTCACAAAGTTCAATTTATGTAACTGTACCAGATCTAGATCCACGATGATATAGTCATACTTAACCTTGGTTTTACAGACTTTCTCACAAAATCAGTGTTTTACTGCAACTACGTTAATTTAGCTTTAATAACATATTTTATGCACCTACAGAAAAATGATGTTAAAAAAGATGTCCTCATGACCTCATCCCAGGTTTTCATCAAAAAAGAATTTCATTGATTTCGACTGACTAATTTGCTCCAGCCAATCAGATGCAAAAATTTGCAGCAATTTTATATTCATTGACAAAACTTGTTTCTGAAAAGCTCCCTTATTCAAACAAGTGTTCTTGTTGTTTAATATTGGAGCTAAAATTACATTTTCATCAGAGAGATGATTTTCAGCGAACATGAGCCTCCATATACTTACTAATAAATTTTCTGTCCTTTAAATTTTTGTTTAAAATGGAAATTACACCCTCTGGAACCATCTCAACCGATCTCTTTTAAAACATCAGATTCTTCAGATAAGTGACCCCAATGTGGAAGGGAATCTACCCATGATGGTTACCTGAACACACTCAAAAGAACCGTAGATGGCGCTATTGTTTCACCGCTTCAGTCAGTCCCAGCCACTGGGAATGGTGCTGGATTGCCCCGAGCCGAGGTGAATGACGTCCTTTCAAGGGGCCTCAAATCAAATTTCCTTTCAGGAAAAGATGATGAACGTGAGGGGGGCCCCCATTTCCAGATGAAATCCAAACATAAAATCAAATGTCTAAACAGACCACTTGATGATTATTCATACCCATTCCTCTACCCTGCCCTATTCACACTAAAATGTGTTGATGTTCTAGTAAAATGAATAAAGATAAGTTCAAGTTGCAGTGGCGATTTCAAAATAAATTTGTACAGAATCCAATTAGAAATGACCAACCAAGGTAGAAGTATAAAATGTGTGCCAAATAGCTCTGGAAGAATATTGCTGAGAAATGAGCAAAATAAGCATGGCAATGTACATGTACAATGCATATCAGCTGGTACATGTATATCTACAGAGTCATCTGATCATCTTTTTATGAAAGTAATTTTTAGCAACACTGGCAAATTGTCATTATCAACAGTTACCACAGTAATAGTCAGACCCCTGTGTTACTCAGCCAATCAAAACCAATTAAAAATTGTCAGATCTGAAAACTTTCATTGTTTTTTTTTTCTGGGGGGGGGGGGGTTGAGAATGTATTAAATCAAACGATAAAAGTTCCAGAGATTTTTTCCTGATGGGTGGGTGTGACTACATGTACATCTCCTTGGAGTCAATTCACCTGACTCCTGGGAAGCTTGAGGAAATGTTACTTTCGCAAAAACAAAACACACGTTGTAAATGATCTTCAAGCACTCTCCACTCCAAACATGAATCTATGAATATTATAAACCTGTATGAAGTCATGCTACATGTAAAATTATAGCAAATGGTGGACTCAGGGAATAATTTTCCTGGTATCGCATCGCAATTTGCTCCACATTTTTGAAAGACTGCTATGCATATTAAAGTCTTTTGTATAGCATATTTTTACATAGGACTGTAAATAGTTGAGAGCTTTTCTCTTAAGACCAAAAATACTATTCAAATTTGTAAAGCAAAATTATTCCCTGGAGGTACTGTGTATTTTCACAAGGGGGGGGGAATATTAATGTTGTGATTTTATTTTCCATTTTTTTTAATAAAAAGATGTAATAACTTTTACATTTCATCACAGAAGTATATCAGTATATTCTAATTGTTTAAAGAATGAGATACAAAAGGACTAGGGTTGGCAATGACTCTGAAATCAAATAAAATTTCAGGTTAATATACATTGTTTAAAAATTAAATATCAAAAAGTATTACTGTTACCACTGTACAAGTTTGTATACGTGTATATAACATCTGCCACTCCCTACATTATAACCAAAAACCACAATAAAACTCTGATCATTCAATTATCATGTTTTCGACTCCTTTGAGCATGTTTCCCACAAAAATTGTGTTCCTTTCTTGCAAAATACAGTACTATATATATTGTCATGTCTTTTCACACCCGCGGACAAATCTTCTTGACACAGTTCCCAGACACCTGAAGACCTTTGAAATCAGTTGGAAACTTGTTTTTCTCCCAGGAATTCGTTATCTCTTGAAATGCGACAAAAGGTGATATGGTGTCATACTTGACACACCTCAACAATGGGGTATGAACAGCATGTGGGATGGATCAGGAAAAAAAAATTGTCATTATTCGGTTCGTCTTCCCTGGGAATGGTTTGTTAAAGGACAAGTCCACCCTAACAAAAAGTTGATTTGAAAAAAAGGAGAAAAATCCAACAAGCAAAAACGCTGAAAATTTCATCAAAATCGGATGTAAAATAAGAAAGTTATGACATTTTAAAGTTTCGCTTAATTTCACAAAACAGTTATATGCACATCCTGGTCAGTATGCAAATTGGCAGACTGATGACGTCACCCACTCACTATTTCTTTTGTATTTTATTATATGAAATATAAAATATTCTAATTTTCTCCTCCTTGTCAAGTGAAACAAAGTTTTATTTCTCCCTGAACATGTGGAATTACCATTATTTTAACAGTTAAGTTGGTCCTTATTGTCAAATTTGTAAAAATTGAAATATTGTATTATTCAAACAATAAAAATCAAAAGAAATATTGAGTGATGGACATCATCGACTTTCTCATTTGCATATCGCTGAGTTGTACATTTAACTGTTTTGTGAAAAATAAGCGAAACTTAAAAATGTCATAACTTTCTTATTTTACATCCGATTTCGATGAAATTTGCAAAGTTATGTTTGTTTGAGTTTTCTCTATCGATTCAAATCAACAATTTTCTGGGGTGGACTTGACCTTAAAAGATTAGAGTTACAGTATATGAAAATATGGCATGTACATATTGAAAGGTTTAGAAATTTTATTTTATGTTCCATCATGAAGAGGTGCAGATTATTTGTTAATATCAATACCAGACCTACATGTAGATGATGTATGTATAAATGTAACAAGCATCCCATACTCAAATTCCTCTTGCTGAAGAAAAAATTTGGGTTCAGAACTTCAAATACAATTCAAGAAAATCAGTCATTATGATATTAACCATTAAATTAGGAGAATTCATGGAATTTACAGGGCATTATTTGTGCATGAGCAATCGAAGCCATACATGTATGAATGCCAGTGAATGGAAAGGTTCTTAGTTCAAGCCTCTGGTCACGTGTTTGGATGGTGATGTTACAGGTAGAACCAAGACATACGAATAATCCTATTTAGCTGATACTACATGTAGTACACGATTGTGTATAAAAGCTCAATAACACATTACATGACAAGTGCGGGAGCCGCTCGCATGTATCGTCAAACTCTAAATATTCATAGCTCTGTTATTCTTTGGTATATTTTTGTCAACATTTATTAATGATATGCTTCTCTAATTATCTGCTTTAAAACCAACACAATGTCAGGGGGAACATCCCCAATACCAGATGACTCTGAACTGACTTTGGACCAACTGCACGGCACTGACAGGCCCTAGGCATTCATTTTGCATACAATAGAGTGAGCCCTTTGATAATACTTCCATCGTGGATCCTATAGCCCGAACAAAAATAATTTAGAGTATTTATTCCTTCTTTCTGAAGAGGAAGAAAGGGTAATCTGGTGCCTGTATGCAGAAGAGTACAGCGACTCCATCGTCAGGTAGCAATTAGGCTTACGAGAAGCCCAAATCTTATTCCCACACGAGCTTGTGGTATACAATCCAAGATTGCAATGGCTTTTGTCACATTTCTGTCTGCAAGCTTGAAGGTAATCTCAAGTTCTTGAAAACATCATCAACATAAACTCTTGGAGATTGGAACAATGCCTACCCGACAGGCTCAGATAGATGATTGTAATGACAAAATGACGGCAAACAGCAAACAAGAGAAAAAGCAAATTTGAGTGAGAAAAAAATAAATAATAATAATAATAATAATAGGCATTGGTACAGCGCCATCTATCTAGAAACAATCTATTCCGAGGTGGCGGAGGCGCATTGTTATCATTATTATTACCAAGGCTTTTATAGCTCAAGCTGCCTTTCCGCACTCGTGCATTCAAGGAAGTACCCATTCACCTCACCTGGGTCGAGTGCGGCACATAAGGATAAATTTCTTGCTGAAGGAAAACACGCCATGGCTAGAATTCAAACCTACGACCCTCTGTTTGAAAGGCGAGAGTCAGACCCACTAGACCATGACGTACCCACGAATCAGATGCAAAAGCCAAAGAGGGCGTTGCAAGAAACTAAGAAACTAAAAGAAACTAAAATCGTTTTGTTTTAAAGTTGAGTTACTGTGGGGATAGTCTCTATGAAATCAAAGTTCAATAAAAAAAAATGTCCTAGTTTAACTAATCTATGAAGTAAAAACTGTTAGGGCCAAAGCTTCTACCATGCAGTTTAACATGTTTCATCATGTAAAAAAAAACTTGCCAATTTTCAGAGGGGCAAAACTGCGTTGGCACATGAAATGTTCAAATGCCCCACAGCAGCCAAAAAATATAGAAATTCTTAAATTCTCAGGAGCTACTTTTCACAACTGACAAGTGTACTGCCTAAATCTGCAACACTGGATATTAAAGCTTTGACATTGCATATATTGTTTCCTTGCCCCAAAAGGTGAAGAAAAGTTGCACTTTCAAATTCTGGCACAGGTATGAATACAATACATTATTGTGAATATTTCTTCAAATTTTTGTCATCCCCCCTCCCCCCCCCCAAAAAAAAAGTTATATGTGACGTATTCATTCGCATCCTAAGAGTGCAGTTCTGTCAGGGAAAAAAAATTACACGGGGACTTGGGGCGATTTTGCCCCCAAAATGCTCAAGAGAGCCCAGGAAAAGCCCCATTCATTGCAATGTTAAAACTTATCCAATGATGTAGATTTAGTCATGAAAAAAAATGTTTGCCTGATTCATAGAAAATGAATAAATCTGTAGAGTCGCAGGTCTATTCATTTTTTTTCATTTCCATAACTGTCATCCCATTACTTTTCAGCCTCCAGCCTGGACTGACAGGACATGAATAGGATGACACAGCCATCATCTGATGGGCCATTTGTGACTCAGCGAGGGTCCTACGGAAGGATGAAGAAAGGCAATTACATCAAAATTCAATTGCTCACCGGCTTCCTTATATATTGCTCTAGGACATGGATATGAACATATATTGTGTCACAGTATATGGGGCACTCTGCGTCCATGATATTACATGCAGTACATATACATCTACCTCACGTCATGATCAATGGGCCATTTGACATTTTACTCAGTGATCGTGTTTCTTGGCTTTTTCCATCCAAACTAACAACTTTTTACCCCCCCCCCCTTAATTCTAATTTAGCCAAAGGCAAAAATGGTTCTACACGTACACTGTAGGCTTTATCTATCAAATTAGCTATCTGTATCTGTATCTGTCCGTTGACGTACAATCACCAGCATCTGGTTGTCGCGTACGTTTGGGTTTAGGGGTCAAGCGCTAAACACAGTTAATTTTGGTAGTGTGCTTTTGAGACGAGGGTGTTTATGTCCAAACTTTCAAGTTTGAGTTTGAGTTTGAATACTCCTACGTCATTAGAATTTCTGACATCCTCACCAAGAAGGTTCCATTCTGGGATGGTCTTGGGATACAGGGAGTGTCGGTAGCAGTCTTTATTTGATCTTATAACGTTGTATTTGAGAGTTCCCTTTTGTCTGGTTCGATATCTACAACTGGTTGGGTTATGAGATTAGCTTTTGAGATTAAACATGATTAGTTTAGCTCTTAAATTCAGCACCAATATGAAAAGCCCCTGCCCCCTTTTACTTTGAAAATAATGGATCTCGATTATTAGCTCCCCCTCCATGCTCCATCATTGGAATAATTCATTTTCTTGGCTTTATTATCCCAAGCTCAAAGGGATACATCATGCACTTAAGAGCTAAATTATACCCCCCCCCCCCCGTATTAGAGTATCCAGCAAAGCACACAAGCCCTCGTGAACATGAACAATGATTATAAAGTATGTATTGCACCCAGATATATTTGTCAAACTGTTGTTATATATGTACAGGAAAAGACCTGTGCATTTGAGAGGATGTACCTTGACATACGGCTGTTTAAAAATGAGTCAATCTGGAAATAAAAAGTTCATGTGAAGTTGTAAGCCACTCGTCCTACATATATGCAATTTATCACAAATATTCGGGCCTACATAATGTATGCATGCAGGGTCAAACTGTAGGCTATAGATTCGTAGGAGTGGGCATGACTCCCCCCCCCCCCCCCGCCCCTTTCAAAATACTATTATATTAAAACTTGTCAAATTTTCAATGTGGCAAAGTTTCTGTCAACCCACTCTACATGTACCCAACAGATGACTGATTTTGTCGCTGAAAGCAAATTTTTGTACAAAGCACCCCACCCCCCAAAAAAAATAATAATAATAAATTTAAAATAAAAGGGGGATGCACATGCTTGACAGGTTATAATCATGATGAAGTTAGGATACATGCAGGTTGGTGTTTCATAAAGCTGTTCGTAAGATAGGAACGACTGGTGATCCTTTCTTTTGGTTTATGGTATACACCATAGGCGATGGTTTAGCGCGTAAGAAAGGATCACCAGTCATTCCTAAAGTCGCTCTTAACTTACAAACAGCTTTATGAAACGGCCCCCAGGAGCTACAGTACATGTACATGTATTATAAATCTAATTGACCAGCAGATGAAATATCATTAGACCAGGGAACTGTTACGACCATGATTACAACAAGGTCCACGATTAGACTGTCTGTCCAATACACCAACTTTAATAGTGTCAATTGTAGACAGTCAATACCATATAAAACACTCTGCTGGCCAGAGCTAGCTGTTGATAAAATTACAAGCTCAATAATACCCTTATCAAAACTGCACACATTTCTAATCCATCAAAATTAAATTGCATTGAATTGGTCTTAATGGGGGTCATTCCACTTCTTTCATCATATATGTATAGTGAGGTTCACACGGCAGTCTACATGGAGTTAAGTTGAAGGTCATGGTTTTGATTCTCCAAAGTTATCCAGGTCGCTTTCACACGAGTTGAATGGCAAAGCTGTCTTGACCATTCTGGACTGTTATACCATGATAGTAGGTCCATGGTTGTGAAGTAAAAGAGCGATTCTCGTTGTACCAGTAATTATGGTCAACTACAATCTCACACCACTCTATTATAGCATGAATCTAGGCCTGCATGTAGAATGCCATGGTCATGACTATCATCTTGACCAGTCATAGTCTATCCATGGACCTACTAGCTAGTAGGTCCATGGTCTATCGACTACATAAATGTGAACACACCCAGCCCCTAGTCTGCAGGCACAAACCTTGATTGAAATTTAGATCAACAAGTGGGTCTTCACACAAGACTAGCACAAATACAACTTGCTGTATGAGAGGGGCCTTCTGTACACAAATCATCACAACAGACCTTAGTCTGCATATTCAGACCACTTAAACTCAAGTGATGTGTTTGAACAGCAGTCTTCCTAGTCCCTATCTCAGCGTTTTCATTAATACATGGATCTTGAATTATGGAAAGCCGTTGATGCCATAATTTGCCTTATGCAACTAAGGCAGACCAACGCAATCCTCTGCTACCATCTCCTCCATACATGTACATACTACTTTGACCTTAAAGTTAATACATGTGTTAACCATATGAGTTAATGTATATCAAGGTAATTTCCAGGTAAACATGAGAAAAACTTCTTTATTACACAATCACTCAATTTTATTCCGTGTACACTCCAATCAGATAAACCTTTTCAGTGATTCCAGGTACCCGGTTATTAAAGGTTTTAATGATTAGGCCCAATGGTTCTATTGAATCATTCCTCTGGTCAAACTGAAGCACATTTCAGCTGATCAGCTCAGAATAGACCAGTTCGTAGTTACTTCTGGGACAATTTTGGTCAAATGACCTTTCATTTCTTTCATTAAGATTTCAAAGCAAGATATTACGTATGCATGCCTTACATAGCGGGATGAAGAAATTGAATAGACCAGGTGACTAGAATAGCACATCAATGAACACTCTATGAAGTTATTTGTTGCATTTCTACTTTGAATGCATACTAGAGGATGTTGTACAATGTACTTGGCAAACTGTGAAATATACCAGTCATTCGTGGACGCATTTTTTTGTGGATGTGAATGAAAAACACAATTCAAAAGAATATATGAATAATCAAGACATCGAATTTGGTGCTTATCTCATTAAATTTTAGACCACCATGTCACTTTAGTACAAATGACCTTCCTCTGATCATGCGCAGAATCTTCTGATCATGCGCAGAGTGGAACTACGAACTGGCTTATTGGGCTGAGAGTGACCACTTCATTCCTGTGAAGACCCAACTATTGACTCAATGATCTCATCATCTACACCGTATGAAAAGCTATCAATGCTACAATTTGCCTTCTTAGATGACAGGCACAGTTCAAAGGCAAAGACATCCCGACTAACTGACACCGACGACTTCACCACACTACACGATCAGCTGATACAGATCCGTGTGAACACGACCACTTAAAATCCCAAAGCTCCATGTGTCAACCGTATGATTGTACATCAAGGTTATTTCCAGGTACCCAATTAAAATGGGTTTTAATGATTAACAGTTCCATTAGGTGGTTTCAGACCGCCTCGAAGTTCGTCAGTTCCAGGTATTTTCTGATTGGGAAATTTACCAGGTCAGAAAATACCAGGTAATATTGGCAATGTGAAAGCAAATTACGCGTAATATCCCCGAAAGAAAATACCCACTAAATAGTAGGTACTTGGCAAAATTACGAGAACTTTCGCGGGGATATTTCCAAGGTCACAGGTATTTTGGCAATGTGAGAGCAATTTACGGGAACTTTTAGCCCAGTGTGTAGTTGGGCGCGGGCGCGGTGGGTGGCTGCTGAGCTAGTGGTTTTGAATCTCGCGCCTTGTCTGCTTATCAGACCATACTGCGCATGCTACTAACTTCAGGAATAATATCCCGAAGGGTATGTTTCGGGGCGGTGTGAATGCAGGAATAATTAAAGGGTATTTTTTTAGCCTAAAAATAGTTCTCGTAATTTAACAGGGATTCTTATGATCGAGGCAGTTTGAAACCACATATTGCCTCATTGGTCTGGTCAACAGAGAACCCCAATAATGAGTTGGGTAGGATAATGCTCAAGACTGTTATGCAACGGTCACGCAACAACACTGACTCCAGACCAACAATTGCTGAAAGATTCCAATGATATACCATCGCACGCAAAATATTTTTTTTCAGATCTACTGCTTTATAGATCTGTTATATTGGATAAGCTTTTAAATACATGGCAGCGATTAGGGATTTTCCCCTGGCTCTGTTTTTTTTTTCATTTTCCAGGGTTCTTTAGAGCATTTCAGGGCCAATATATGTAATTTTCCCCCAGTACCGTCGGTTGGTTTACAGTCGGTTCATTGGTGTAAATGAAGCATTGTACTGTATTGGCATGGACATTTCCTTTTTTTTCAATGATTCAACCATCCAAATAATACCTCCATGGTTCAACACATGAAACTATTAGTTGCAACAAAAGCCATACATTAGCACTGTTACAACATGAGTTTAGCTTCATCATTATTACATCAGGAAGTTTTTATAGAAGGTTGCACCTGAAGTCTACCAAGTGAACTCACAAAATACTCCATCCCCCTCCCCCACCAACCCACACTCTCTTTCTATCTCTCTACTTTTTAATATTAACTTCCAAGTTCATTTTGATGATAAACCATACCATGATAGCAGATCAAGATTATTTTTTTTCAAAAAGGGGAGCAAAATTAAGTTGGGAAAGCTCTGTCAATAGATGAATCAAACTTCTGAAAAGTAATTGGAACTTAGACATGGTGGTCATAATGAAGTACTTTCAATGGAGTATGCATTGCAATGGGTCATATGTTTTGTAAAGTTAAGTCAGTGCATAAATTATCTTTTGTTCTGTATACTTGAAGTCCCCAGTTAGAAATTACAACACCATTCTCATTATACTTTCTAAAACTAGTTTACTGGAAATCGGTTTCAGGAAACCAGTTTGGAAAATCGCTTTGCTAGCGTTCCCATTAGATCACCCGAAAGTGGTTTTCAAAAACAACTTCACGAAAGCGGTCTTGTTGGTATTGGAACACTCTCAGTGGGGTGACGTTTCGCGCGAAATTCGAAACCGCATCGTAGGCATTCCACATACAGTGTGTGGAGTAGCGCGCTCGAAATGTGAAAAAGATCGCTTCCCGAAGAACGGTCGTGTCTTCACTTACGCTAAAACCAGTTTAACAAGGCAAAGCAATCTTCAAAACTTCATCCCGAGGTGGTTTTCTGAACCGGTTTGGAAGATCGCTTCCAAGACCGCTTCGACCGTTCTCATTACACGTTAAACTAGTTTCCAATAAACTAGTTTTACAACGGTAGTGAGAACGGTGTCTATCATAAACAGCACCTGAATCACATTGGTCTGCAAGAGGAGATCAGGGCTATCTCAATACCCCTGGATCTGCCAATTGTATTAAACCTTCCCAATCTTCCATGATGCCAATTGATTTCCGATGATCTACAAGTAAACCGCAGAGTGCAGATGAGACTGAATAGTTACAGGAGCCTGCAAAGAGAGCTTGAATAGAATGTTTATCCTTGGTTCCAAGAAATGCAAAAATAGATGATCCTACTGATCTCCCTTCAGATCACAAGACAACACTACTCATCACCTCACCCTACTAACTCATGGTCTCCAAGACGGGTCCTTAATTCCCTCACTTTAAAAACAAGCAATTCGAAGCAACTACTGCAGGAAATGGGAATCTAAGGACTCTTTCCTGTCACCTAATGTGCAAATCTACCCCAAACAATAGGACAATCAATCGCAGACAATAGAATTAATAATGAGTGAATTGCCTCGTTTGGAATGTATCGGTTTCAATTGGCTGGAAGGTTGGCATGTGTCATGGTCTGAGAGACGGGAGATTGGGGTTAGGCATGGACTTTAGAGCGGCACCAACGTGAAGGTTGAAGATGACTTGGAGTCTTCCCCGGTCGGACGGACGAGACAGTCGCGTCATGGTCAAAGCCAAAGCAAGGGTCCATTCACACACAAGATATATCTACATTTGAGAAATAAAGTTTCTGAATAAAACAAGTCGAAATGTAAGCAGTCATGGTCACTTTCAAAGCAAGCTTCATTTTACACATAGCCGACATGTAGCCCCAATTGATATTTGAGAAATTAAAGTTTTAGAATATACGTACCCGTATTTTTTTTAAATCTCAACATACAGTGCATGTATAAACTGATTTTCTCTCCATCATATTGACCATAATTTATGACTATCATATTTGTGTTCCTTTTTTAGTTTTTCTTGAATTTTTTTTTAAAGAAACTTTTTGAAATAGGCATCTGCCTTTTGCGAATCCTTTCAAAATGTTTGGCATGTTGTTTTTCTTCATCACTAAAGTTCACTACACTGATTGGATAGTCTTTATCCACGTAATCTTCTTTTCTGTTACACAACAACAAACAGTTAACAATAGGGTCGTCTGCACCATCCCGAGTTTTCAAATTAGCGCGCTATTTCTGATCCGATAAATTATCCCGATCTGAACAATCACAAGATTATTTGCAATGGAACGCAATTATCGCGCTAGTTCGTAGGATTAATCTCGAGATTGCAATCCCAAGTCAACTTGGGATTATTTGCAAAATAGCGCGCTATTTTACGAATTATCGTGCTTATTCGTAGGTGCAGACGCACTCGGGATTATTTATTCCCGGCGTCAGACCATAATGCATCGATGCCTCGCTCGAGCAGGAATCGCTCTTCTTGCGATGGTGGAGACGGGTTTTCTTGAATCTCGAGATTAATCGCGAAGGGGGCCGATCGGGCTAAAATCTCGAGATTGAGCAAACTCGGGATGGTGCAGCACCGCCTGATGACAGGTACCTTCACATAGCCTTTTGTAGAAATAAAGAATAACTGATAAACCCGACTACATCTTGAGTTCTACAAACAATAATCTTTGACCATTGTTAAAATGATGATTTCAAAACTATATTTCATAGGACTGTGAACAACCCTCGGGAGCTTATTTAAAGTCTGAGTGGATTATTTTTCATCTCTTACAGGGCTGAGACACAAATAGATGCAAATCCTTGCATATCTCTGCCACATGACAAAGCACTATTCCACATACAGAAAAGCATACAATGCACACACTATAATTCTCTTTGTGTTTTATGATAAGAATTCACAAGTACATGTACACATGTAGGCCTACACTAATAAGTTTGAATACCCCTAGAATCAATAGAAATTTCTGAACTCAGAAGTTCAAAAATTATATTTTTGTTTTATGACACTTTCATCAAGTCTACTGGTGAATTGGGCACAATAATAATATTTTTTGCCAGCATTGGAGGTATGTACGTGTAAAAAGGTGCTATCTCGTATGCCTCAAACTTAAACACCCTTATGAATCTGAAAAAGTCTGAACAGATGTGGACTGAAGTCCTGAGGGAATCCAAAGAGCTCAGACGGATAATAAACAAAGCTTGTTCCGCTAATCCCCGACAGAAACTTCAAAACAAAAACAGGAAGGAATTGACTCAGATCCAGAGCTTTAAATCTAAATCCCATCAGGTCCTGCAAGTATAAAGAAGTTTACCTCTTCCGAAATAAGTCATTTCAAGAATGAAAACTAAATTAGAATGGAAAGGAATAATATCTGCATACGACAACTCCTTAATTCTAAACTTACAGTATGCGTATCCTTGCAAAAAGCTTTCTTTTTTTCAACCAAATAAGAAAATCTACATGTATTTGTGGAATATTCAAACTAAAATATTATTCACTCCAATGTATTTTCACATTAAATAACCATCTGTACATTTTTAAAAGTTTATCATAAAGAAAAAAAAACTGTAATTATAAAAATATTAAACACTCGTTTTTTCTTGATCTGTACTGACTGGGATATAAAAAATATAATAATTTTTCACAAAGAATTGATGGATGAAAAGGGACAATCACGTATGATTGGAATGTTAGGTGAGTCATTTCATCATTGAACCTCTACAAAATGTTCCAGCTTTACAACAGAAAGGCATTAAAGGACAAGTCCACCCCAACAAAAAGTTGATTCGAATAAAAAGAGAAAAATCCAACAAGCGTAACACTGAAAATTTCATCAAAATCGGATGTAAAATAAGAAAGTTATGACATTGCTTATTTTTCACAAAACAGTGATATGCACAACTCAGCGACATGCAAATGAGACAGTCGATGACATCCCTCACTCACTATTTCTTTTGTTTTTTATTGTTTGAATTATACAATATTTCATTTTTTACAGATTTGACAATGAGTACCAACTTGACTGAATCATATAGTACATGTATATTAAACAATGCTAATTGCACATGTTCAGGGAGGAATTAATCGTTGTTTCACACGACAACAGAGAAAATTGGAATAATTCATATTTCACATAATAAAATACAAAAGAAATAGTGAGTGAGTGATGTCATCAGTCTCCTCATTTGCATACCGACAAGGATGTGAATATAACTATTTTGTGAACATAAGCGAAACTTTAAAATGTCATAACTTTCTTATTTTACATCCGATTTTCATGAAATCTTCAGTGTTACGCTTGTTGGATTGTTCTCTTTTTATTTGAATCAACTTTTTGTTGCCCCAGGGTGGACTTGTCCTTTAAGTTTCATTTACATGTAAAATTCCCTAGCAGAAGAATCTCAATGTGATGTTTTCTTTTCCTTATTTTAATGAAAAACTAATTTTTACATTTAATTACTTTATAGCAATATTTCATGGTTAATTTATTCTAATACTTTAATAATAGACCTACCCAAACATTATAAGCGTTATGGTCAATTAATATAACAATCCAAGCAATATAACCACCAGATTTCCGCTATTTGATCAGATAGAATCATGTTTTGTTTACAACAAGAGAGGTAAATCCTCTCGAAATGAAATCCCAAGCGGAAATTTGAGATTTGGGATTTATCTCCATTCAAATCCACTCTGAATAGGCTGTCAACACACAAGGCAGTCATAAACATGCATGAAGAGTGGAAAAATCTGTCTTTGAGATATAGAATAGAACAATTTGCCAAAGCCCGGGGGGGAGGGGGCAGTCAAATGTATTGCTGTACACATGCGTGACCAAATTATTTCCAATCATCCCCAAACGAGTTTTTCTCTGAGTACAAAATAACCATCTAAATAAGTTTTTCGCAAGCTTTATTTACACATTTTGGTCCCTTAACAAGTTGTCGCCAGAATATGACCCCGGGGAAAAAGCTTGGCTATTGAATCTAGTCTTTAAAAAAATACCCTATATATACGTTTGACCCCGCGATTGACCATTTACCAGTCTTTCAAAACCACCCTTTTTTATTGAAAATCAGTGCTTTTGATACCCTTAACGAGTGCACACGCGGCCCGTGTCCAAAACTGAAAAACACCCCTTTAACCGTGTTTTTGGGGGTCACGCATGTGTACAGCAATATATTTGACTGCCCCCCCCCCCCCCCGGGCCAAAGCATGTATCCTGTAATGTACAGTGTAATACAGTTGGGTCTTCATTATCTTCACTACATGCTGGAATATTGATCAAAGCTTTAGCAGGGATTAGAAAAGAAAAACGTAATAAATCACTCACCCATGACTGTAAGGAACGGAAAAGATAAAAGCCAATTCTTCTTCGTCGCACTGAACTGTTGTTGATATCTAACAAAATTATTGTTGATGTCTTCAAACTTTTGTAATTGATGAAATTAGTCTCATTCACTTTTTAATTCCTCTGTGACAAGTATAGGCCTCTATATTTCTTCATATGTTTTGTAAATTCTGTCTATTTATCTTTAATACATGTGCAAATGTTTGTGTACTCCTGGAAAATGAAAATACAGGTCAACCTTTGCTGCAGTAATGTACATGTAAGTCAATAAATAAACTAAAATATAAACTTTAATTTCAAGAGAAAGTCTTTAAAATTGTCATTTTAATATTTAATGCATGCAGTCATACATGTAGGGCTCTGCTTCAGTTCATGTACGTTTTCACTGGAAAAAGCACATTTTGAACACGATTTACATGTAAGTGTCCAAGCATTGAAAATCTATCCATTTCTCAAAGACTAAAAATAATAAAAACACGTTTTTTGCCACATATGGCAGAGACTAGGACTTCCACTTTGATATTCTGCAAAAAATTCACAATTTGACCCCAAACTGACAATGATTCAAATGATCTTTAATAGACAACTTTGAAAGAAAAAATAAGTATAACAGAAGGTGTGAAGAAAAGAATAAGAAAGTTTTAATCAGAAATTGATTGACTTATTCTGTTTAGCAACGCTGACACATGCTGATTTATTGAAGAAATTCTTTCCCTGCATATTGAATAGGGTTCTCCAACCTGTAAATAATAAAAAAAGGGCCTCCAGGCTTTTCAGAAAACCAACCCAAAACAAGCTGGACTTACCAGGGTATGAAGGCTTATAAAATCAATAGCTAAAATCTATATTATATAAAGAGAGAGTGAAAGTGAAAGAAGAAAAACAAATTGTTTATCACTGAATTCAAAGAATATTTCTTGCACACAGTAAAAACGCTGTTTAATATGCAAATTACAATGCTAATATTATTTGAACATTAAAGTGGTTGTTAAATCACTTTAAATCTTAAGCAAGAAAGCTTTTTTTCGTACTTAAAGGTCAAGTCCACCCCAGAAATATGTCGATTGTAATCAATAGAGAAAAATCAAACAAGTATCATGCTGAAAACTTCATCAAAATCGGATGGATGTAAAATAAGAAAGTTATCTTCGATGAATTATTATAGCAAGGTCCATCAGTGACCGACTGATGCCAATGGTTGAATCAGATTTAATTTTTTAGTGCAATTTGAATCTGTTGAGATTTGAGAAATAACTACATGTAGACAAGTACTGTCTAATCTTTGGATTACTGGTAGGATGGGTAGCCTTTATATACAAACTTTAAAGTTAAAGGGATGGTCCGGGCTGAAAGTATTTATAGCTAAATAAATAGAGTAGAATTCTCTGAGGAAAATGCCAAAAAAATTTCATCAAAATCAGATAACAAAGAACAAAGTCATTGAATTTTAAACTTAGTTTAGCAATATTTTTTTGTGAAAACAGTCGTCATGAATATTCATTAGGTGGGCTGATGTCACATCCCCACTTGTTCTTTTGTATTTTACTATATGAAATTAGGTTTATTCAAATTTTTTCCTCCAAGAACTAGAAAAATTGGATTGACAACTGATTTAGTGCATTAAATATTTATTGCTGCAACTCATTTCATTATAAGGGAGACATATTATTCACACAAGTATGAAATAATGAAAAAATTATGGTTTTATGCAATAACGTACGAAAACGGAAAGTGGGGATGTGACATCATCAGCCCACCTAATGAATATTCATGACTGTTTTCACAAAATTTTTCTTAACTTTAAACTTCAGTAACTTTATTATTTGTTTAATATCCGATTTTGATGAAATTTTCGGCATTTTGCTCAGTGAATTCTACTCTATGTATTACGATATAAATATTTTCAGCCCGGACCATCCCTTTAATACATAGGCCTACATGTCGGAAGTTCTTGTGTGAACATCCCTTTAAAACACTTTGCATAATGGTAGTATTTAAATAGTGTGTCTCATCTGGGCTTATCCCTACACAGGGATGTGTCATTCACACCACACATAACTGTTGGGTGTGGGCAATGAGAACAGATGCTCTGCCAAGGTCAATAACCCCCGCTCTGCCTGCATGAATGTGCTCAAACACCTGTTCTGTATGGTGCATAACATAGAATTTATTCAACAGTGTTGCATATAAAACAAACTTGCTCTAATCAGGAAGTTGAGAGTAGACTCAGGGATATGTTGTGTAACCCTTTTTATTTAATTTTTTCCTGTACAGGTGTTGTTGTATAGAACTGTGACCTACATGTTATGTTATGTAAAACCTGGGAACCATAAACACAAAACTTAGAAATCATTGTCAACATTTTTTTACGATTGATTGGGTTGATTACAGTGTGTAAATAATCTTGAAAATCAAGCGTAAGATCAATAACTAACCTTTGCGTAATGGGGCCCTGGGGTATGGAGGGGAAAAATGTTCAAACAAGAATTAAAACCAGCTGGCAGCCGACAAAATGGGGAATAAAACTACGGGGGGACATTCCCCGGAGACATACACTGTAGCAGTCTCCTCCAGGGCAAACAACCATGCTAAATTTATTGAGAAATGAATATTAAAAATCAAACTACTGTACCTGTAGGTTGTTAAACATTTCAAACACTTGTTTAAACTGTTATTAAAACAACTATTGTAAGGTTCATCAAGCAAACAATGTTGAATAAAATAAAAAAAAATTAAAGTGTTTTTACTGTGCAGGGAACACTAGCAATTCCTTCGACATACGAGTACAAAGAAGCATGAAACTGCTTTTTTTTACAAAATATGTAAAAATTAAATGTAATACAACCATGGACCGTTTGATCACTGCTTTGTTCACAATTGTATGAACGAACAGAAAACTATTTTCCATCATAATAACAATAATAATAATACCAGTGTTTGTTTACTATTTTGCTTGGGTGCTCTATCAATATTTGATTACTACTAAACTGCCATAAAAGCACTTTTCATTAGTTCCCACACGTATCCTTGCAAATGAAATGACCTTGCAATAAGTATACAGAAATTACTTCATACATGTACATGTACATAATAACTCCCATAACTGATTCTCTCCAACGATTACTACCTCCTCTCATAAAAGATATATATATAAAGGCATTGCATAAATAATTTTTTGAATGATTTACAGGCACTTCGAAAATCAATTTAGCAAACGTTGAAATTGATCCAACAATAATAAACCCATTCAAGTACTTCAGTAGTACTACAGTAGAAATTCAGAGCAAGCTTGAGAGGGGAAAAAAGTATTCCAGAAAAAAATACATCATGGAAACTACTACTGTAATTCCAATTTAACATGTTTATATAAAATTGAAAACTTCAAATTTGGACAGTATGAAGAAGGAGGATTACTCTTCCAAAATAAGCAAATTTTCTAATTTATTCTTTTTAAAGATCAAATTTCTATTTTGGCAAGTTACACAGAACCTTCCCTGGCAACTTATTTGGTGATTTTGGGGTGACTGGTCACATTATACAACAGTGCTCCACACTAAATCTTATTTTTCTACTGGTCCAACCTGTTCATGTCGGACCAGTAATACCCAGTTTTTCCATTTTTTACTGGTCCAAACCTAAAATTTACTGGTCCCCCAAAATAAAGAAAAAATGTGAAAAAAGACTTCAGATCATTTTGCTGTCTTTTATTGGTTTTACCCCCCCCCCCGAAAAAAAAAACATAAACAAACAGTACACCCACACACAGAACACAATTCATGAGAGCCATTTCTCAATTTTAGAGAGTCATTTTTTTTAAAGACACCAGAGCCATTATCATAATTTACAAGAGGAGAAAATATCATTTGTATCAGTTTGATATGTTTTTTACTGGTCATGTAGGACCAGTAAATCTGGCTATTTCCGAAAAGTTACTGGCCCGACAGCAATTTTTACCGGACTGGGGACCGTCGGACCAGTGCCAGTGTTGGGCGCTGCGGGCGGCTTAGAATCAATCGTTCATTAACACCATGCAGGGGCACTTGCTGTTCTAAATTACTGGTAAACTAATTTCCTCTGCCCAGCATGGGGCTTTCAAGTTCAACTTGTTCTCCATAAACATGCCCTACATGTCGATGCCTGGCCACCAATCTATACAGTAATTGAATCCATGTACATGTAGATACGATGCGCCCTGAACTTGGAGACATTTTATCAAAAGATATCAATCTTAATCTAAGAAATGTTGTTTGTAATCATATTGTTTCACTTAATTTTCATTGAAAGTTTCAGTTTCAATTGATTTTGTAATGATTTATACAAATATTTTTTCTTACAAAGCCTCTTTTCTATTAACATTATCCAACATGATTTACAAATATCTTTACACAATAGTGCAGGCTACATTATGATGGTACAAAAGAACACAATATTTGTATTACTACTGTACTTCAGGGCTTCTTCATATATTCCTGAGATGAAATAAACCCATACAGAATCTCCCTTGTTTAATAAGAAATTCCATGTTTGAAAATTCATTTAAAAATACAATATTCTATTTTTACTAGAAGATTTTAGGCATACATGTAGATGTAAATAATACTCAACATTGTGAGAAACTGCATACATTGTCATAGCTTTCCAATGCTTGCAGAATAACAGATACATTCATTGCATAACAAACATCATGAAGACATTCATTTGGTTGAGTAAATGTTGGCCTAACTTAGACGTACATTACAACTACATACACGTATAACACATGCATGTAGTCCTGAGCATTTTATCCCTACATATACATGTATGTACAATAGTCATGCAAGTATATCTTTTTCAGTTTATCCATCTGCTAACCCTATGGTCAACCAACATGTGGTATTACTATTCAATATTGCCCATACGGAACAAGCATATCTCCTGGTGGTCTATTACATGATACAATCTTTATTACAACTTGTGCTTGAGGAAAATGAATAGTTTGATTGAAATCACACTTGAAGGTGAAGTTTAAGCCATATTCCAGCTGTTATTATGATACCTAATGATAAACACTGATACATGTACATGGAGATGTGTGTACAGCAAACTACTTGTCCAGGGCATACACGTACACTGTATACACAGTAAGAAGTTATTAAGTATGTAATTATAAGAAAAGGGATTCTCCTCCAAATTCTATTAATGTACATACATGTAAACAAACAAGATAATTCTCAAGATTCCTAAAAATAAATCATACCTAAATAATAGCAAATTTACTTTTTATTTGTGAAATATTCTCTTTTTTGTACACGTTGTAGGCCTACATGTAGCTTTAATATCTATATTTTAATGATGTTGATTATCACTTATTAGATTACCAATGCCATTTTCAATTCAAAAGGTTAAACCACCCCTCCCCTCCCAATAGTTATAAAGACCTTTGTCCTATTTAAAATACATTTTTTTAATCTGGTAATATTTCTTACATTTTAATCATGATTTGAGATACACTGTAATTCCCACCATCAACCATTTCTTTTTAACAATAAAGAAGGAACACAGCTTTGAAGAAAATTAGACCTTAAAATGCTTCTAACGTCAATTCTATCGACTTTATTAGCTGAGCTATTAACGTCTGACATGACCTCTAGTATTTATACCTTGTTTGATCACAGAGATTAAAAGATCTCTCATAAACTATACACAGGACTATTAAGTGATTGACATACACAGCTAATAGTTTCCTGTTTCAAGCTGGGGGACGCAGTACAGCTGCAAATTGTGAGAGCAACTCCCTCCCACAACTATAAAGTAATGAAAGTCATGATTATACTATTTTTTTTATTTTTTAAATCAAATATCATTTCAATACTTCATGCACCAGAGGCCTACATGCAAATTATGTCAGTAGCTATTGTGCTCACACACTATAACCCGACTGTCAAATCTAAATGGAGTAATAAACTCCAGTTCATTGTCAATAGCTAAACAAGTTACCAGAAAAGGAAAGAATCAAATATGCAACCATTATTGATAATTCCAAAGGAATACCTACATATAAAAAATAAAACAAAAAATAGCAGGAATAATTACAAATATTTGACTCCATGAATTATATTCGTGGAAGTAAGATGGACCATAGACTGATTAAACTGTAAATTTTAGACAGTCCTACATGTACTGTATGTACCTCTTCATCAACTATTTTTCATACTAATCCCCCCTCTTCTCTCTCTCCTTCTCTCGCACTCCCTTCTTTTTCAGGAAGAGTGGATGAGTGAGCATGCCAATCTCTTCCAAATTAACAATTTCCTCACAGTCGAAGACTTTCATCTCGTCCGGCTGAGGACTAATACAGGAGCGTTCTATGTTTGGTTCGAGACAGACAGGTGCGACCTCAGCATTATGCTGAAATGTCAGGCTCAACACTTTCTATTTTGCTACCTGTAATAAATAACTTTATGTCATGGGTATAGGAATGCTTTCCACAGGACTGTCTAAAAAATGTATGTTTATAATGCTCATTTATATGACAAATATTTATTACTAACTACTAAGAATAAGATTCAGTTTAGAACAGATCAGAAAAACAAAACAAAAAAAGATTTTGGAAAAGGGGATCAAGATTCAAATGTATATTTTGCACAATAACATACATACACAGTTGTATCCAAGTTGTGTGAGAATCATTTCCAACAAGTCATTTCTAAGATCCTCCCACCAAACATATGTACATGAACCTTGTTTGTTTACTATAAATTACAAGTACATGTACATGATGTATAGCATGAAATCTCACTATGAAAAGAAAAAAACGTTGATATATTTTCTGGGTGACCCAACCTGACAAGCATACTGCTTCCATGGGCATCCGATATTCCTAATATATGTATATAAAACAAACTATTTTGCATTTATTGTTAAAGTATGATGCATCATTTGTATAATGTCTCATTTTTATACTTTGTTAATGTTATGTTTGTATATATTCTTGAATTTGCATGTTTTTTTTATAATGGAAAATAAATTAATTCAATTCAATGTACACTTCACATCGTGGGGACTTAATCAATTTTAACAAATGTTTAGAGTTATCTAGCAAGAGCTACATGTAAAGCAAATGAACTAATAATCTTTTGATTATTAATCTTTCCACAAAAATGTGGAAATTTATGAACATGATCTTTCTTTCTCTCATGTTGTGATTATTCGTGGAACACAGCTAGAGAATGCTAAAGTAATTTGGTTTTAGTTGTATTTTTTATATAATAAACTAAAAGTGTGTCCAAGGCTTCTGTAAAAAGTAAAAAGAATATGATTATCGATGTGCATGTACATGTACATGTAATGGCATTGGAAACTTGCCTTTTTTTAAGATTTGCACTATAACATGTCATAGAACAACACAGAATTTGATGTTAATGTTATATAACACTGAAGAAAACAGAATTAGAATTTCACAAACAGAAAACTATGAAGATGACTACTTTTATTTAACTCATTCATACTCTTAACCACATTTGTTATTTCTTTTTTCATTATTGCATTTAGTATGAGGTACCTTTCATTCAATTAGTGAACACAAAATATAAATCACTGAAATTCCTTCATTGGCAATTCAATCATTTCCTAACCATCAATGTTTTCACTCACACATTTTAAAATTATTCTCCATCAATCTCTCTTCCTTTATTCATCTGGGGGTCTGATAAAAAAATTAACATAACATGATTTCTAAACATCAAAGGCACTAGCGTGCTCTCACATTTCCGTGCCCAACAAAATAAATCACAAACTTCCCTACGGCTAGCCTGGTTAATGCTAGTTACGCTGTGCTGTACATTGTACATGTAGCTGTTGTTGTAGCCAAACTGCAACATTTCGTCGGGAGATGCAAAAGTGTAAAGCGCCAAGTCAAACTTTATTTTCATCAAATCGGATGTATCATGTAGGCCCTCAATGCCTGTAATTTCATTTAGGACTTGCACTTGATTTTCTAAATCTCATCGCATTTTATAAATTATACATTTTTGTATTTAAACATAACTTATTCTGCAACACATTGACTAAAGGACCCATGTCAAATAAAATTCTCTGACCCTTCATCCTATATATCAATCTCCATACTGGCCCAAAATCACAAATTTTTAGGATAACCGGAGGATGGACACGGAGTGAAATACGGGTGTAGAGTAAGATATTAAGCTATTTATCTTTCTCGTTATATTTTTTTCTGTAATTTTACAATAAACCATAATTTCATCCCACCTTTGTCACTCGGTATATATCCGAAATGGTTCACGGTCCCGAAGTTCGGGTAGGTGGAGCGTAGTGTAGCGGTAGTGAAGTGGAGTGAAGCCTGCACAAACTTCGCCCGAGGTACCTCGAGCGATGTTCGTGCAGGCTCCACTCCACTTCACTACCGCTACACTACGCCCCTCGCGCATGCGATGTTTTGAAATCGGCAGCGAATTATTTATACGTGTGAGGAACTTCATTTTGGCTCTAAATCACCAATTTTGAGACTGATAGAAACATGGAAAAGTCAAAAGTGAAACCTTGTGTAAAGTAAGAATATTAGTTTTAATTGTTTTTAAAGTCATGATGTTGCATGAATTTTATATTTTACCCCCATAAAATCCCACCTTTGACTTTGTCACTTGGAATATCAGATCGAGTTCACGGGCTTGAAGTTCGGGTAGGTGGAGCGCAGTGTACATGTAGCGGTAGTGAAATGGAGTGGAGCCTGCACAACATCGTTCGGGGTAGGCTAGTAGTCACTCACACGTATTGCGAGGTTAGTATTAGTATACTAGTAGTACTAGTACTAGTACTAGTAGTACTAGTAGTACAAGGCATGCAAAGTGAAATAATACTAGACAACTAGTGTATTATAACTTAAACCTCGTTCGTAGGATGAGTGGTGTACTCTCACTCTTTCACTAATTCAACGTAACTACAATAATATTGTATTTACATCTCAATCTTTTAAATCCAGGTCAAGTACCTGATGCGTTTATGCCCAGGAGGGCCCTGCATCGACGAATACATCCAGATCCAGATTTATGGATCGTGACGGTAAGACTGGGACTAGTGGGAGCAGCAGACGTGATACAAATTGCAGTACGGTACGTGATCAATGTCCAGGCCAGAGCTTCCGGGAGAAATTACGGGGGCCGGCCGCTGACTCACACCAACCACATCACACAACAAGAATATCAAATACCAAGCTAAATTAAAATAACATTTTGATAATCTACCATTGAATACATCAGAAATATATCTAACAATACATACCACTTGTCAAAGAATCGTTGTTGGCCATTTCGCCGCCATCTGACCTAAAAACATCAGCCATGGTTGTCGGCTTCAGCTCCAGTTTAAAACCACCAAACCGTTACAATAAAGCCTTTCTAACGTTAAGCCTATGGAGTTTTGCACCATGCATTGTGTATACTATGAACGGTATACTGGGCCTGGGAGGAGCATGTTGCGGATTTTGGCACTAGATGGCGTACGACTCCATCGCTCAAAATGCCGAACCAAGGACTCTCTTGTTGAGCGTTTCTTTTCTCGAAAAAAAATAATCTTGAAACACACAAGTTGAAAACTGATAACATCACAGAAAATGAATTGAAAGTAAGACCAAAGATGCCCAGAGAATTGAGAAAATTAAATTCGACCTGGCTGGATCCGACTACTACCTTGCCCCCACCCCTGAAAAAAATGTCAAAAAAATAAATAAATAAATAAAATAAGATTTAGGAAGACTCGTGAAACAATGCCAACTTTTTTTTTTGAAAAAAAAAACATAACAAAAGACCGACAACACCATTATTTTAAAATTGTTGTTAAACTTGTTATTATGACCTTATTTGAAATGTTCCATTTAAGGTTTAGTTCGATCCCCCCCCAAAAAAAAAAGAATGGGGGTGACCACTTATTTATACACAAAGAAAAACACGAAAGGCGAACACTGTGCCACAAACCTATAACTGACTGGCCATTATATCTTTCTTCTTTTTTTTTTAACAAAAAAAATATATAAACGAGATTAGCCTGTATATTATTTTTTATCAAATGATGTATTGTCTTTTATTATGGTTTGGCATTATTTTCGTTCGTAAAATGCTCCAAAATTGTGTTTTACAGGGAAAAAATAAATTCAATTTCCACACTTCAACACATCACACCCTTACCATATTGCAGATTTGTATGCAGTCAGGAAGGCTTGGAGTGGGGCATAAATTCGACGTCCCCCCCCCCCCTCCAGGTGTTATACTACCTGGATGCTCCTCCTTATATAAACTCCCACAGGCAAGACTTTGTGAAGTTTTATATTAATTGGAAAACATCGTATGGTGCTATTCTTGTCAAATAATAGATTATGTGATGTATAAATGTTTATGGGTGTGTGTGCAGGGGAGGGGCGGCTATATCATAGTGGTAGCAAAGTAAATTATAGAAATATGCAATGTTATGTTTTTCATATTTAACACGACATATTCTTGTTATGGGATATAGGACAGCAACTAATGAAAAATTGAAAGCTAATCTTCTTCCAAAAAAGGAGTCTTCTTACAATTTGAGGAGCAAATATTTGCTCTCTCAATATCAGACACTGACCAGTGGATATTCATTAAAAGGTTATAGCACGTCCCCCTTCCCCATTATTATTGAAGAAAATATGTTTGGATAAATTTCGAATGTTTGCGCCAGGTCACTTGCGGGATTTTTACTTCCAATAGAATAGGTAGGCCTACCGGTGTTAGTGATCATATTCCCTTTTTTCAATAAAAAAAGTTTTTTGGAAATACACGTACATCCATGATCTACCGCAATATACTGTAGAGAGAGCCAAATAGAGATAACAAGGGTGTTGAATTGAGCAGTATATTGAAAGATTGACCATTTTGGAGAGAGAGAGAGACAACAAAATCGGAAGGGCAGTTTCGGTATGTTTGGACTGTACCTTGTATTGCTCTTTTATTCACGCTAATTCATTTCTACCTGACTGGTATATAATGTGAATATACGTGTACTCCAGCCAGAAGCTTGCACTCTCCTTGATTTAATTATTGGTAAGTTTTTTTTTTGTTATTTATGCTTAATTGCTCATTTTGTTTTTAAAGATTTGATAATTTTGTCTTTTTAAGTGAGGTAATTTCTAAATGTCAAGTTAGTCTTATGCGTGTCAATTGAAAAGTTCTTTCAAATTTGTAAATGATACAGCATTTGCGCGGATTGCAATGGGTTATCCGATTGTTGATTTAAAAAAGAAGCATAAGAAACACTATGCAGTTTCCCTTTTCTCAGTGTCGGCCTGCTCTAATGAGAGTTTGTTGAGTATGTTTGCTTTTTGTTGTGCTTTAATTATATTTGCACCTATTGTGTTTTCTGAAGTAGACACAATGCCCCCACCCTAGTTGTCAGGAAAAAAATATATATGGTTGCTTACCGATGAAATTTAACCCTTTTCCTTTGTTTTCATTTCCGATATTTGGTATCATCAAGGAGCTTCCAAGCTCCTTGGTATCATATTTTTTTCTGTTGGAAATGAATAAATCCCCAAACAAATGGTTTTCTTAGATATGACAGTAATTAAAAAAACACAATTGATCAAGTAGAATAGAGAAAAGGAGGGAGGAGGGGGCTTGTGTGCTATACCCTTTCAACATCATCATTCACAAAGAGAAATTGGCCAGTGGCGGATCTCGTGATGGGGGGGATCCGGTCCGTGCTTGCCCCCCCCCCCCCCTCCTTGAGAGCAAAAAATGTATAGCACAAAGTTTCGGACACACCTAAGTGAAGATTTTTTGTTAATTTTATTATTTTTTTCTTGTCAGATTTTTCGTGCCATAACTTAACCCTCTTCATGGGGGGGGGGGGGGGGGGGCTTGTCATTTTCTGTAGGCCTATAAAACTGTCCGCCCTGGGCCTCTTTTGGTAAATTTTGGATCAGTCCCTAAACATGGCGTATACTCTTGGTACTTTTCTTGGGTATTTCAATACAGTGTTTTTGCGATGGGAAGCTTCCCCGGAAGCAGCTGATGTCATATTCTGGTGATATTGCTCAGAATACCAACACGTTAGTGTCCGGTCTTATCCAGATTCCCAAACACATTGATATGACTCAATCAGTGATGTTCACATGAAATAGTTAACTTGAGATATTCTCCCAATCTCTCATACGGTATGTACTTAGTACCCGAGTGACCGAGTCAAGTTATCAAGAGCCCCCATTGCCTATAATAATAACCTGGATTACAGTATTGTTAAAAATTAATGCCCTAAGAAAATGGGAATTTAAATCATGTTCATTATACTTTGTGTTTGTCATGGTCTGTAGAACAATGTCATGTTACGTTTTTAGCGTATAGAAGAGTTATAGAAGTATAGAAGAGTTCAAGATGACTGTCATCATATTAGGTTGTAATATTCGTATATCTTTACAAGGATATAAGCTGCTTTTTTGTATGCATTACGTTAATGTCATGTTTTATTTTTGTTGTTGTTCATTATTATTATTATTATTGTTAAAATCATTGATAGTTTTTTTGTTTATGTTTTGTTATTATGTTGATTCAATAAACACATGGGAAAAACGTCATCAAGAGCCCCATATACGCAGCTTGTAAAAAGTAGAACAAAAAACGGATCTAAAGGACTGTTTAGAACCTTTCTCTGCTTCTTTGAAAAACATTTAAAGGTTATTATTGGTCCTAATAATAGTCTACAGACCTTCTTTGAAGAGTCTTTAAAAAAAGATTGCTATAATAATAATAATAACCTACAGACCCACGGATGCTATTTCTAATTGTATCAGTCGATCGTGTTTTTTTAATTTTATTTTTTTTACTTATATCTTAAATTGTTGTATTGAAAAAGGTGCAAATTTTTGCTCGCTTCGCTTTCTCGAAACAGAAATCTTGCCCCGTAGGCCTACTGCCATATCTGCATGACCCCCTTAAATTTTTGTCTGATTTTATACGCCACTGCCGCTCGTCCCCTGGATCCGTACCTGAGCTTTAATATTTAAAACTAAATTTAGTTCTCGTGTCCTTTATGGTTGCACTGTCCAGATAATCTAATATTTGTTCACAGCAAGACTAATCATTGTCATTACCAGAGATAAGGCATATACCGTCTAGACACATCGAGGATGGCCCGGCCAATTCACATTCATCAAATAAGCGTGATTAAAATCTCATTGAAATATATTCGCTCCCGGATGCCAACTTTAAATTTTTTATTTTCAATTTTTTAAACTTTTTTTTTAAACCCATAGAAAAGAAGAGCCTCTGTTGTTGGTTAACATAATTCACAAAATATTTTATCATATTTGAAGTTATATATGCCTAGCTTATCATCAGGGGCGGATCCAGGATTTTAAAAAAAGGGGGGGGGCAAATTTTTCGGAGGAAAAATTGGACAAGCAAAAAAAAGGTTTTCAACCACAAATTAAGGGTATTTCGTACCCGAAAAAAAAAATGACAAGAAAAAAAGTCTCTAATTTAAAAAGAGGTGGCACACTTCTGTTTATATGGCATTTTTACATTACAAATTTTTAATTTTGCTTCTCAAAAGAGGGGGCACGTACCCCTGTGCCCCCCTGCATCTGCGCCTGCTTATCATGTAAGATACACTGCATTTATGATCCCCTTTTTCTGGGGGGGGGGGGTGACTTAGATAAACATTGAAATAGTGGCGGATCCGGGATTTTCCAAAACGGGGTCACATTTTCCCGAGGAAAATTTGACAAGCAAAATAAAAAAAGAAAAGAAAAAGGGTCCTCACTTTCAAAAGGGAGGGGGGCACATATGTCTTAGAACGACAAATTTAAATTCAAAATTTTGATTATGCCTCTCAAGGGGGAGGGGCGGATGTGCCACCCCCTCGCCCCTAAGATCCGCCAGTGTATTGAAAATATCCAGACTTTAAATGTTGATATTAATAGAACACTAAATAATTTCAAACATTACATTAATAGCGATATTGAAATATCATGACAATAGGGATGCTTTTCACTATGGAAACGATATAAGCTCGAAAGACTTGCATCCCATTTATTTTGTGAGTGTGAAATGCGTCTTTGAACCCCGCTTTGAACATTGGTGATACCAATGACAGTTCGTGACGTGTACGGGTGACAGCCTAGCCTGCAACTGTCAGGCCAGATATATTTTCCGCGCTTCGAATAGTAATAATTCAATTATTGTTCATTTGGCATCAATGGCGTGATGTGCGCGACGCTAAATGCAATTGGCAGCCATGGTTCGAAATAAATTATGAATTTACATATTAATGCGACCAAACCATTGAATTTAGTGTATTTACATTTCATTTGTAATTCTGGCGAAATTAAGTCATTTGCTTGGATTTTTTTGTTACGAACGACGTTCATATTGGATTGTATATTTGAGGACATATTCTTCCACTTCTATATCAACTGGTTACTTTCAGTGATTTGTTCGATTTAGGTAAGAAAAATATTTTTGTCTTTGAAATGGACGTTTAATAATCAACGAGAATGATAGTAATAGTGTTACATTATTATATACATGATATACTAGTAATAAGCATATGATTCATGAGGGTATCAGTATTTTTTGTTCATAGAATGAGAAATTGCAGATTGATTGATTGACGATTTGAAAAATTATCAGGCAGCGAGTAAATGATGCAGTTTGAAGCTTACGTTTGAGTGCAAGCCGTGATGAGCCTACATAAGGGGGGGGGGGGGGGTGGGGGGGAATTATCACGGTTCAACAAAGTGGACCGGTAAAACAAACGACATCCCATGCTATCTCACTGCCCTACCCTTTTCTCCCACCGGGTCAATCCCTTCTCCCCGCCACGCCCCTTTCCCCATCAAGCCATTTACCAGTCTTCCATTCACGTGCCCTATATAGCAGTGCTTGACCATGTTGACTGTCTCTCGTACCAGTTATAAACGTTTTCACCATCGTCATCACCACTGTCATCATCTTCATCGTCAAGTTCATCATCGTCGTCATCATTATCATTATCATCATCATCATCATCATCATGGGTGTCGATTTGTGTTGTGAATCTATTGTTCAAGGGGGGGGGGGGGGTGATCTATTGTTTTGCCTCCCACCCATGAATAGTATGACGTCACGGATCGACACCAGTGATCATCATCATCATCCGGGGCGGATCCAGGATTTTCGAAAGGGGGGGGGGGAATATTTTTCTGATGAAAATTTTACAAGAAAAAAAAAGGTCTTCACCTACTGAATCGTAGGTCATTTCGTCCGCGGAAATTTTGAAAGCAAGAAAAAAAAAAGGTCCCCACTTTTAAGGGGGGGGGGGGGAGGACTTGGGAAAAGCGGTATATTTACATTACAAATTTTGATTATGGCTCTCAAAGAGGGGGGGGGGGCACATGCCGGTTCCTATAGATCCGCCACGTGGTGATCATCATCATCATCATCACTATATCATCATCATCATCATCGGCATCATCATCATACATCATCATATTGATAATTGTTACCATTTATTTAGCACCTTTCAAAACATTTTTACTTACAATAGGGACATTCATTCATATCCTACACGTCACTCACCAGACTTTCATTTGACAAACCCGAAAATAATTTTAGCACATAAAACAATTAGACACCACGACCCAGATATATGGAACGACATACCCAATCATATTAAACTCACTGCATCTGTCTTTTCTTTTAAAGCTTCATTGAAAAAATACCTTTTATCCAGATATTCATAAATCTCTCACCTGCACTTGCACCCACTAGCACACACTTCATTTTTCAATTTCTACTTTTTGTTCCCGTTCTTTGATGATTCGTGACATTAATTTTTTTTCTTACAGACACAAGTAATTTCATAGGTTTCCATGAAGCCCTTCCCTTTTTGGCTGCTATGCTTCAAGCATAATATTTTGCTTATATAGTTTGCCTCTGCATTTCACTCATTAATTTTTTTAAATATTGTATTTGTGTCTTTCTCCAGTCACTATATATAAGATTGTCACTGGGTTATATACTTTATGCTATATCATGATTATGTCTCACGCATTGTAAATTTATTTTGTATATGAATAAATGCAGAAAATCCTGCAAAAAAAATAGTTATCATTATCATCTACATGCATGTATTTCTTATTTGCAGCAATATCAAGGTGTATATAATCAATTGTTGAAAAATTCTCTTTGTGGGTTAAAATAGGCCTCGTCATGTGTTCTTCGAAAAACATGACTTTTTCAGACACGCATTTCTACATTTAGGCCTACACTTCGCGATATGAACTGTTCTTAAACTTTCTATCAAAGTGATGAAAAAAAGATCGAATCGCTTCATCAAGTGAGGCTACCATCATGACCATGACCGAGTGGTCTAAGGCGCCTGGCAATACATGGAAAGTCCGGGGTTCGATCCCGGCCGCGGCACCTATGCCCGTGAACAAGGCATTTATTTAATCTACAATGCTCTTTTAGCCTTCTTTCAAATAAATGGAAATGCTATATGCATTATTGGTAACTAGGTGTGCACTTCAGGGGCCGCGGAACCGTGTACAAAAACGTAAAAATTACCATATGATTGTGATTTTTAGCATGGTCAGCCCCCCCACTTTTGGCTCAGCCCCCCCCCCCCCACTTTGAAAATCGTTCCGCGGCCCCTGCACTTGTTTAAAAAAAATAGTGAAAGTTTGGGGGTAACGCCCCTTTTAGTAAACTTCAACAAAGTACGAGACGTATCCCAAGACGTATATATCCAATGGCTATCAGGATGATGATATTGAGGGTTCCCAAATTAATTTGATGAAAAGAATTAGTTAACGATATGTAATGAAATGATACTTTATACTAAATGAAAAGATAAAATGCAATTTGATCTCATTTTGAAATCATCTACCCAGTTTTCCTCCCGGTTTTCCTTCCGTGGATCCGTCCAAAACAGGTGCAGACTACGCGATGGCAGCTAGTCGTCTTGCACGTCAATCTATTTGCGCCGAGATGGCAAAAGATCAACAAGACCTTTTAAAATTCAAGATGGCGCTCCAACCGGATAAACGACAGATGGAATATGAGCAAACTTTGGTGAGCATTATTTCATATTTTTACAGATTTTTTCAATAAATTGTTGTAAAAATAGGTTGCCTTTTATAACAAGATCGTGAATGTATGTTTTAGGGGAAGATTTTGTATGCAATGACGTTGTTTTAGAGGGGAAATTGATTGGCTTCCTGATTCATATTTGAGAATTATTGAAAACCTGACACGTAGTTCAATACGTGGGCACATGTATTAGCAAGGTAAACAAGCGCGAGACGGCGAAAATTGATTGAAAACTCAAACTGTTTGTTATACTTTTGAAAGGTTTTCTCTTATTCTTTTTATCTCCCATGGTTTAAATATTTGGGAGATACAAAACTGGACATAACCTAGACTAATGTAGACATGGTAGATCTACACACAGAACATGAGAAATAAGATTTGGGCAAGACTTCCAATATCCACAATGTCCCCTCCACTAAAATAAAATTGAAAAAAAAAAAATATGGAGAAGGTTTATCAAAAATTATCTCACTGTATATTTAAGAGATTTAGGAAAGAAAAGTTGGATACATACCAAAATGTGGCTTTATTCTGTTATCATCCATCTTGATATAGTAGAAATAACATCCAACATAAAATTTAAAAACGAGAATAACATCATTCCAAATCCAACTCTATGTTGAATGTTTTATTTTCTCTGTTTTTTACAACTTATTATCCCCTTTTCCTATTTTCATTCAGACGAAGGCAAGCCAGCCCAGGTTGATCATATAAAATAGAAAAGATCATCTTTACCTAAATTTTGATTTAAGACATTTAAGGCAAAAAAGGATGAATGATACATTTGAGCGAATAGTTATTGTTGAGGTGCTGGTGATGTTGGTGTTGATGGTGATGATAATGATGTTGAAAATGATGATTATGAAGAGTGAATATGATAATGTTGATGATTATGATGATGATAACGGTGATGATGATGTTGATGGTGGTAATGATGACGATGACAATGATGGCGGTGGTGATGATGATAATGATAAATTATAAATGACTTAATGATCTTGATGGTGATGGTGGTGATGATCAAGATAAATAATGAAGAATTGATGTCAATGATGATTATGATAATTATGGTAATAATGGGGTAATGATGATGATGATGATAAATTTGTAAAGAGATTTGCATACAAATGCTGTACAGCATTATCGTTTTAATAGTATTCTACATGTACCTCGTACTAACCTTTTCCGTTATATTACCCTGTAGATGCATGGCCAATATTCGCGTGACTTGGGTCAGTTTGCGAAGGCCAAAGCAGCAAAGTTACGAGAGGAGAAAGAGAGACAGAGGAAGGTTGAAGATGAATTCCTTCGCTATACCACCGAGAGTCGATGCCTCAGATGTAAAGGTGAATATTGAAAAGGCAAAATTTTCAGACATCACAATAGTGTTAGTGTGTGTATTTGAGTTTTGTCAGACGTGTTTCAATCAGATATGATTATTTACGTCTGGGACAGACCTTTAACGTCACCATCCGAAAGACGTGACCAGGGCTCGAACCTCGAACCTCTGCATCAATTTGTAACTTCCCCACATAGCTTCCTTTAATCCCTTTAATACATCAGAACGATGTGTCTAAGCGCTTTACAGATATATTATTTCCCAGGTCATCGGATTCAATCAGTTATTCCCGCACACAATGTATGCACATCCTCCAATCCCTGAGGAGTATTCCAGTCAGCCAAATAGAAATGTATTTGATTGAAGACTTTTGAAGTTCTGTAAATCCTTAGCTCAAATTCTTTTGTTTCCGCTCTAAAATCAGACCACTGTAAATTTTAAAGTTTGTTTTTAGGTTTTTGCCCGATAAGATCATGCAGGTTGCTTATTTTGTAGCAGCAGATTGATCACAATTAAGTACAGTAGACTCTATAATTTTGTATAAATTCAGAAAATAGGAATTCCACCTTGAGGGATGGAAGGGGGGGGGGGCAGGCACATTGCGAGTTAGAGATTGTGCCCAAATTTCAATTAAATTGAAGGGAAACAAAAATCTTTAAGATAATAGTCAACATCAAGTATTATGCATTCATGTCTTTATATACATACATGTAGGCCTATGTATTTTAGCCTGCAACCTATTTTGCTATTAAGGTACATAGAAGTCCTTATACATGACAAGACTTTTATTCCAGTTCTTTCAGTGGATGAGTGTATTACTCAAAGTGATCACTTCCTCCTCCAACATTTGCTCCTGCCTTAAGTATTTCTGAAGAATTTGCATATATTTGTTACTTATGTTGTAGGCTATAAGGCTAGTGTTTTTCTAAAAATAATACAATGCTACATACTGTAAATTATACTTAACCTATAGTTATTGCAGATAATCATGGATCGCCATGAGTGTTGTATCTGATAGAAACAAGTGTTACAATTATACAACATATTTGAACCTACAATTAACTTTCTTCCCCTCACTCTATTTCAACAGCATCTTTGATACAGTTCAGGAACTGGGTATTCTCAAAGATAGGAGAGGATTGGATATTTCTGGCATTGCTTGGAGTCATAATGGCATTGCTCTCATTCGCACTGGACTACACCATTCAGAAGTTTCAAACAGGTAATTTTCACTCTGAATTAAACTTTTTTCCTTACCAACTGAAATTGTTATTCTATAGGTACATGTATGTAAAACGGGAGAGAGAAAAGGAGAGGGATGGGGTCATATTATCTAGAATCATAGAGGTTCAGACAAAACAACTATGGAAATTGAATGATTATGGAAAGTCAATCATTGTAATCATTTACAGTCCGTAGTTTCTCTATTTGCTTTTCATACAATTTTCTTTAAAAATAATTTATTTATTTATCATTTTCGAATTTCTTTATTCAATAATTCTTATTAATTTATTGATTTAATTATATTATTTTACTCATTAATATTATTTGCAATATTAGGAAAAAAGAGTTTTTATTATTTTACTTTTGGGAAGGGAAGGGGGTGAGCAAGAGGGAAGGAAGAATTTTTCAGTTTCAGTTTTTATTTTTTCTCATTTCCAACAAGCAAATTAATATTTTATATAGATGACTATGGTAACTTAAACCAAGTGACTTGTATGATATTGGTAGGAAGGTACATTTCTTGATTTTTTTCCCAATCCTTGCAGCTCAAGTTCATCTCTTCTACATGATTGAGGGGAATGCATTTCTTCAGTACCTGGCTTGGGTTGGTTTCCCTGTCATCCTCATCGTTTTCTCTGCTGGATTCGTCCATCTGGTGTCACCTCATGCTATAGGTAAGACCAATATTTGATAGGATGTTTTGGACTCTTTCAGCGAGTCTAGGGTGTGTTTTCTTTAAACTAAAGGTCAGCACACTCTATACGATCCGATACTACATGGTTTTTTAAATAAATCACATTTTGCTTTGTTACATGAAATCATAAATATTTTGTATTTCATACATGTACATATTACAAAATAATTTGTAGTTGTGATTATAGCACAAAATAAATCATGAGTCATCCTTTTTTTTAATACTTGGAGGGCAAATTTTGATTAAATGTATAATAAAGTACAAAAGAATATGTGGGGATATGATACATGTATGATCAGCTTGCTCATTATATATTCATGAGGACGTGCAGAGAACGGTTTTACCAAAATAATGCAAAACTTTAAAATGCCATAACTTTGTTATTCTCTTTTGATGCTGCAGAAACCAGTTTCATTAGTAAAAGGAAATGTTATTGTTTGTCAACAGATATATGACGATTTCGTTTTCATGGTCATCAAATTTCAGGATTTCAGAAGATTGAAAAAATAATTATTTTTATTTAAATTTATTTTCCTAAATTTATCATACAAAAATTGAATGATTCTTTAACATTGAAAGAATAATAGTCTAATGCAAAAGAATGTAACAA
Organism: Lytechinus pictus; assembly: GCF_037042905.1. Lineage (NCBI taxonomy): Eukaryota > Metazoa > Echinodermata > Echinoidea > Temnopleuroida > Toxopneustidae > Lytechinus > Lytechinus pictus. The sequence goes on from NC_087258.1 coordinate 22,801,185, forward strand.
TCACAAATGAATCGAAAAAAGCTTTTTAAGACAACTTTTTTTTCTGGTCTTGATTGAATGCAGTTATGAAGATTTAAAATATGTTCTCAGCAGGGGATCTTTTTCTATAATGTTTGTTTTCATTTTAGCATTTGTTCAGCAATAACAAATTCATTGATTCCCATATTGCAAATAATAAATTTTCAACTTGCCCTTGTTGATTTAGGCTTAAATCTTTGAGCGAGGACTCCATTTCAGTACTGTTAGGAGATCCCAACTCTAATCTAAACAGCCGTTATAAGATCTAATAATTTTTTTTGTTCCATTTTGTATCCATTTAGGTTCTGGTATTCCTGAAATGAAGACCATTTTAAGGGGTGTTGTCCTGGAAGAATATCTCTCGCTCCGTGCATTCCTATCTAAAGTGGTTGGTCTTGCCACGGCAGTGGGTAGTGGTATGCCCCTGGGAAAAGAGGTAGGTAGAAAAACTGAGGGAATTTCAGTCAATAATTAAAAGGTCTTGTGCAGTTTTGCAAGGTCTAGGTCTATTCAGCTTTATTAATCATTTGTGATCACTTAAGTTCAAAATACACTCAGGGAATAATTTTCCTGGTATCGCATCACAATTTCCTCCACATTTTTGAAAGACTGCTATGCATTAAGTCTTTTGTATAGCATATTTTTACATAGGACAGTACATTACTTAGTTGAGAGCTTTTCTCTTATGACCAAAAATGCTATTCAAATTTATAAAGCAAAGTTATTCCCTGACACTTTTAATGTATTATATATATTTTTAGGATATCAGACTGTTTGAAAAAGCAGTCCTTAATCTTGAATATTTTAGAAAAATATGTAACTTGTCAACATTGATCAGTATTATATACAACTAAAAGTGCTATCATATCCACACAACACAAGAATGTATGACAGGCACCTAAGTTTTTAAAGCTGTTAAAAGTTTGTATGGCTTTTAAAATTTTGAGTACTAAATTTTGTATATTTAATTAATAAAGTCCAACTTTCGAAAAAACTTAATACTAATCTCAAATAAGACTTTATTTAACATTGTTTTACTCTATTGGGCAATTCATTTTGCCATGATATAGTGTAAACAGAATTGCACTTTGTTGTTATTTCCTTCTCCAAGGATCCTATTAAATATACTGTGTTATTGATTCACATAACATTGAAATACATTCCCTGCCTATTTAGTGAAATTGAATATTTCTGTACAACAAATAGACAAACTTCAAATACATGTACATTTTATACATTAACAATGTAGGGGTGACAGTGTGCATGTTCTATTATTTCCTTAAAGAATGAATGATTGCAAAAAAATGTCAATGTTCATGTCATAAGTATTGTACATTACTGAATGTGTATGCCAGATAAAAAAATAAACTAGCCGTGTAAACATTCTTCCCTTTGTGTATCCTTTTTACAATTATACAGGGTCCGTTTGTTCACATTGCTAGTATTGTGTCTACCATGCTCAGTAAACTGATCGTCTCATTCAAGGGAATCTATGAGGTATGTATATTTCACAAACAAAAGGGCAATGGTACATTATATTTCCCTTTGGAATGTTATATTACCCTTGCCCATGTACTTCTGGGCTCAGATTCATGATAGTTCTTTTCACTGACTAATAGTTTATTCAATAACGAAAATCCCCAGTAACATTAAAATCCATGGATTTGATTGGCCGGTCATTCCACACCACCTGTCCTTAATGACAACTTTTGAGAAAGACGGTCCTGGATTTGTGACATTCCACTCTTTGTTTTCCAATCATTCAATTAAAAAGAATCATATTCCTGCCTTCAGTATCAAATATGATAGTAACTTATTATATGTCACTTGTACATTTACTTATAGATATTAATTCTGATGATGTTATATTCTTTGTCCTTTTGTATTATAATATATAAGTTCCATTTCTGAAAATGAATTTTAGTTGTGCACTTGGTGAATCTATTCAGGTATATCACTGTTTTGGATTCAGAATACAATTAATTGAGGATGTGATGCAAGGATGAATTAATTTTAGTAGCTCAAGTTGAATGTTTTAAATAAAGCACATAAATATTTGATCTAAGAGGCCTACATTCTCATCAGTAGAAAAAAAATACAGATTTGTGCCTAATTTCCTAGATGTATTTGAAGCATTAGTCCCATCCCTTGGTTTCTATGTCATCTTATTGAAATCACACCTGGTATTTTTAATATTAACTGTACATACAGAATGAATCCAGAAATTGCGAGATGCTTGCTGCGGCCTGTGCTGTGGGCGTTTCGTGCAACTTTGCGGCACCTATAGGGGGCGTCCTCTTCAGTATAGAGGTAACATCCGTCTATTTCGCCGTGCGGAACTACTGGCGAGGGTTCTTTGGGGCTGTGTGCGGAGCGTTTGTTTTCAGGCTGCTGGCAGTGTGGAATAAAGACGAAGGTAGGAAAATAATTGAAACTTGTTAATTGATGTGTAAAATATCATTGTGAATTCATAAGGATGAATCATGGAGGAGCCGTGGTGAAGTGGTTCTGACTCTCGCCTTGTAAACAGAGGGTCGAATCCCACTGCGGTCTGGCGTCCTTTGGCAAGGCGTTAAGCCACTCTTTGCCATTCTCGACCCAGGTGCTAAATGGGTACCCAGTAGGATGTGAAAGTCATTGTAGCTTGTCCAGTACTGTGTGCGCCTCATCGGCGACTGACTGGAATACTCCCCAGGGAGTGGAGGATATGCACACATTGTGTGCGGGAATGACTGATTGAATCCGATGACTGGGGTAATAATATATCTGTAAAGCGCTTAGACACGTCGTTTCGATGTATTAAGCGCTATATAAAAGCGGGTTATTATTATTATCCACCTGATACCATACTATTCTGTAGGACTTCAGGACTTCATTTGATAGTAAGAACTAGGACTTAATGGCTCATTTTTTTTCAGTGATCACTTCTTTGAAATCTTTCTGATATATTCAAATGCTTTTGGAGAGATGGAAAGACATATAAATGAATTGTTTTGGTCACATTCCCATACAGTGATGTAAAGTACACAAAATGAATATTGATTTCCTTTCAGAAACCATCACCGCGTTGTTCAAAACCAACTTCCGATTGGATTTCCCCTTCGATGTCCAAGAACTTGTGGCATTTGCATTCATTGGGTGAGTCAAAACTTCTTGTATATAATACATGAACCAAATTCTGTTTAATGATTTGCCAAAAGTGGAAGCGTCGTGGTGTAGCGGTTCTGACTCTTGCCTTGTAATCTGAGGGTTGTGTGTTCGAATCCCACCATGGCCTAGCGTCCTTTGGCAAGGCGTTAATCCACACTTTGCCACTCCACCCAGGTGTTAAATGGGTACCCGGTAGGATGTGAAAGCCTATATGTAGTATGCTTAGCAATTGAGTCTTGGAACTCTTGTTGGAATGCTCCCCAGAGAGTGGAGAAGGTGCATACATTGTATGCGGCCATGCAAGGATCCGATGACCGGGGTAATAATATGTCTGTAAAGCGCTGAGAGACGTCGTTCCGATGTATTAAGCGCTATATAAATGCGGAATATCATTATTATTATTATTAAAATAGTATCATGTGACCGAACGTAATGGAGATATGATGTGAATGATGTTGAAATCAAGATGCCAGTGAACAAAATTTGTTGATAAGCTGATCTGTGCCATGATGTCTCAGATCATGCAATCTGCACGTCCGCACATCCCAGTCTCTCTTCTCTTATCGGCAACTATTGTGATGTGACGGCACAGCATTTCAAGAATGAATTCTTACCAGGTACCCTTTTATTTACCTCATCTGGGTTGAGTTAAGCACAATGTAGATCAATTTCTTGCTGAAGTAAATGACCCATGACCCTCTGTTTCAAAGTCAGAAGACTTATTCACCGGCCACAATGCTTTATGTATGTTTGTCTGAGAAACGAATAATGGAACCGAAATAATCAATTTAATTTTGCTCTCTTCTATCTATCAGAGTCGTAAGTGGATTTGGAGGAGCTCTCTTTGTTTATCTACACCGAAAGATAGTCGACTTTGTGAGAAGTCAAAAGACCGTCAATCACTTCCTACAGAAAAAGTAAGTCATTCTCAATTTCTCAGCTGGAAGATTTCTGTTTTCTACCTTATAGTTGATATTGATTAACTATGCTTGAAGAATGATTCCGATTGGTTCCTGGGGTATAGTTCAAACTATGGTCTAAATCTTTGGTTTCACTATGGGTCGCCAAATGCAGAAAAAAAATCTCAATAACTAGATGATCAATTTTAATTACATTTTAAGCATTCAAATCATTGCCAAACTTTCTGAAAATGATTACTAAATATAGAAATAGTTTTCTTCAGTTCAACTGAATGAATTTAGAAAAAAATGTAATTTGTTGTATGTTTTAGAGATTAATTCAGATGCATAAGCAATTATGAGGATTTAATTTGATGTTTATTTCATTTTTTGCAGCCGTTTGATCTATCCCACCTTGGTAGCGTTTGTAATCTCATCCATCACGTTTCCTCTTGGTCTTGGGCAATTCATGGCAGGCGAGGTATGTTATAAAACAAATAAGGCACAGTTTGAAATGTGTAAGAGGCAATGCAGTACTCTCCAGTGTTTTTACAATGTGCAACAAGCATAAGGTGCATATATCAGGTGTGTTTGCATAAAATTGTGAATACAAAAGGTGCCTGTATCACCACTAATCACACAAATTTTATACTGTGTATTGTTTATTATAAAAAAAATATGTATGAATTTGTTGTAAGAATTTTGTTTAAAAACCCATCCAAATATTCATGGATCGCACAGTCATGGAGGCCACATCTCCCTTTTGTTATGTAACTGTCGGATCTATTGCACTTTACTTTCAACCAGTCTTAAATGAAGACAAAGCAGTACAAAGATGTACAGTTTATATATACATTTATTGAAGATTATAAATAAGTTGATGATGACAAATAATACAGGAACATGAGTAAGTCTGATGGTAATTGTACTCTGAAGGTAAAGATAAATTGTAAACTCTTCTGTAGCTCTAAAACCAGGTTTGAAACCAATCTGTAATCTGACTTGGGTTCAGAAGCGAACCCCTTTTATAATAATCCAGCGTAGACTCTCTCCAGCCAAACAGCTGTGATTCAACTTCGAGTAGTTGACCATAACAAGTGTATGTCATAATTCTACTCTGAATTGGGGGAGTGAACCTGTTTAGTGAGGAGGAATGAAGTGAATAAGAAACCCATGAAATGTGTGTGCATCAGAAGTTTCGCAAGAAGAAGAATGAGTAATACTATCTTTATAAAGTTGGAATTGGTAAACATACAGTTTTCTGTTCTACTTCCTTTAGAAGTATTGATTTAGTATTGATTATGTATTGATATATTATTGAATATGTGAGATATGCCTTATCATCACATAACACTTTTATGACATCACAAGCATAGCCTGTGTGATGGGCAACTAAGTAAGTGCATCTAAATCCTTTCCATAGCCTTCTCTTTTAAAGGACATGTATCAGTTTTAATGCGCTAGAGGTAAAGTAATGCATCCAAAATGAGTTGTAACCTTGCAACCCCTCAGATTTTCTTAAACTTGTTCCCAACGATGCACAATACTTTAAAGAAAAGAGCCATAAAACAATATCTTCATATCTGTTGTGATTTTAGAGTTATTAAAAATTTTGATGGGGGAGGGGGATGAAAGTGGTCCCTATCTAATTGAGGGTTTAAGCAGGGGTGTCGTGGTCTAGTGGCAATGAGTATCGTCTCTCAATCGAGAGGGGCGTGGGTTTGAATCCAAAACATGGGGAGTTTTCCTTCAGCAAGAAATTTACCCACATTATGCTGCACTCAACCCAGGAGAGGTGAATGGGTTCCCAGCAGGATTAATTCCACTGGAAGGCATCTCAAGCTAAAGCTGGGGTAATAATAATGGTGTGCCCTGGAATAGATAATCTATAGATAGATGGTACAATATAAATGACTAGTTTTATGCAGTAATAAAAAAAAAACATTTGTGACTTCCAAAATCATTGATATTCACATATCTTTCCTCTCTTTTAACTTTCAACCTTCAGCTGACCCAGAAACAACAGATCAATGAGCTCTTTAGCAATACAACCCTTGGCAACGACCCTGAAGACATCGAAGAGGAAAACATCTACAAACCCTGGCATCGGCCAAACGTCTTTGTCACCTTAGTAGTTTTTATTATAATGGAGGTATGTCGTTCACTTGGTTTTCTAGTAGATATTTTAATTCTCACATTAATAATAATGATAATAATGCAGTTCTTATATAGCGCATTTCAGACCTGAAAGGACTCTCAATGCACTTTACAGAAATAAAATTATACAACATAAGGAATTACTAAGAATAACACTTAAACAACATCAACATTAATTAGTTACATACATGTATGGCATAAGTATTGGGAAAGGTCTATTTGAATGCTTCATTAAAGATAAATGTTTTAAGTTGGGATTTGAAAAGTCCAGGATTCTTTTGTGATCGTAGAGTACTGGGGAGGGAATTCCAAAGGGTTGGGCACTGGAGGAGAAGGACCTTTCACCATGCGTCTTAGTTCTTAGTCTGGGTACTTGAAGGAGTTGTTGAGTTGATGATCTAAGTGTCCTTGAGGGGGTGTATGGAGAAACAAGTTCAGAAATATATTGAGGGACAAGACCATGGACAGCATTAAATGTTATTAGAAGGACTTTGAAGCCAATTCGTGATTTGATGGGTAGCCAGTGAAGTTCTTTGAGGATTGGTGTGATGTGGTTGTGTTCCTTGTCTAACAACCCCTCAAAAAATCTTCAAGCTAAAACTTGTTATTATCAAACTATATGTGGATTTATACATCAAACTGTCACATGAGATTGGTATCACTGGAGGCTACATGTTTTCTGGAAACAGAAGGAGGGTTTGTATCAACTAAGTCCTTTTCTTCTAGCACTTTCATTATCTTGTTTCATTGCTTTGTTTCTTAAAAATGATGTATGCTTTAAATGAAAATTGTCTACTTTATATGTAATGGCATATGATTTCAATAAAGATAATCTGATTTATATGGTAAACTGTCTACATGTATATATTTTATAGAAGTGTGTCAGATTCTCATAGGACTCTGTTTTAAGGAAAAAACATTTTAAATTTTAGTAAAAATATTCAATGATGTTGTTGATTATCATGTTTGTACTCTTGAACATTTTGTAAATATTTCTGCAATGGAGCTTCTGGCTGTTAAATATTTTTTCAGTAAATCATGACCAATGCCATAGAAATGCAGCAACCTGGTGGGTGTTTCATAAAGCTGTTCATAAGATACGGTTGACTTTACTCTCGACAGTTGACCCATTCCTATGTCAACTAATATATCCCTATTACAGCTCCTGAGAACATGCTCCAGTCATGCGTAAAGTCATGCATAACTTTAAGAATAGCTTTATGAAACACCCACCGGGTCCCTACCAAATGCTGAAGTGATAAATCTATCATTCATGACTTGCTTCTTAACCTCAATCACGTTTGTCCTCTCACAGTTCTGGATGTCGGCTATAGCCGTGACCCTGCCTGTGCCCAGCGGAGTATTCATCCCGGTGTTCACCATCGGTGCGGCGTTTGGCCGTCTTGTTGGTGAGGCCATGGCAGTCTGGTTCCCAGAAGGTATCCCCAACGGTGATGCCCTCAACAAGGTGGTCCCTGGTGGCTATGCTGTCGTAGGTAAGTTTTCCCACTGGGAGCCCACAATCTGCGTTTATTTTTATCACAACCCTTTCCAGGGGCAATACGAATTGTTCTTTTCTATTTGAAATCAATCACAATTCTTTGTAATACCAGGAACTATCTAGAAGTTAGCTATGTGTCATTATACAACTCCCAAGAATGTTCTGTAATCTGATTGGTCCAAATCGGATCATGTGATATTCAGCGAATTGCACTGTGGCATCCAAAATGCACTATCCTGCACTCTGACGTCATACCAAATCTACTATCCTGCACTCTGACGTCATACCAAATCTACTATCCTGCACTCTGACGTCATACCAAATCTACTATCCTGCACTCTGACGTCATACCAAATGTACTATCCTGCACTCTGACATCATACCAAATGTACTATCCTGCACTCTGACATCATACCAAATCTACTATCCTGCACTCTGACGTCATACCAAATCTACTATCCTGCACTCTGACGTCATACCAAATGTACTATCCTGCACTCTGACATCATACCAAATGTACTATCCTGCACTCTGACGTCATACCAAATGCACTATCCTGCACTCTGACGTCAGAGTGCGAGGTCGTTAGAGTGCAGGATAGTGCAAGGTCTGGAATTTTCTAGAATTATCTAGAATGAAGATCAAATATAGCATTCGGGGCAGCTCAGTAACATGGAGGAGGGGGAGGGGGGTTGTATAAAACAAACAATGCACGCATTCTTGTGCATAGAGGACCTAAATAATGAACTATGTGCTCGACTTGCCAAATGGATACACCGCACTCTGTCCTGCAGACCTCAGTGTGGTATATCCATTGGCTCTTCTCACACATCGTTCATTATTTGTATGATATAAAATGCAGTGGTTGACTTTTAATTTACAAAGTACTGTTTGTGTGATGAGATGATAAGATAATCAACATCTTGTTGACCGCTCGAAAGTTACACTAACAATTAAAATTTGTTTTGTCTTCCAGGTGCTGCAGCGTTATCAGGCAGTGTAACCCACACCATCTCAACATCTGTTATAGTGTTTGAACTCACTGGACAAATAACACATATCTTACCTGTCATGGTGAGTGAGAATTCTTACATTCTATCAACCCGATGGGGCCCAACTAGTAAACGGTTCTTTTGTAGTGGGTCGGAAGGAACTTTGGCATGTTTCCTATAAAAATCATTATTGTTCGTAATCGCACATTTTGTTCTTATATTTATATGTATGGGAATGTTTCTTTGTTTAATTAATTAATTAATTAATTATTCATTCATTCATCCATCCGTCCATTCATCTGCATCAGAATAATCTGTTCATTCATTATGTTAAAAATGCAGGATTTGCATAAGAATTAGTTAATGATTTAATATTTCACTGAATTTCAGAAAAGAAGTTCAGTGTTCTAGAATGGTAGATCGTAAATGATAAAGTCGAGATTTAAAGGTAGGTAGAAAAACGATCAGAATATAGTTAAGTAAAGTGGACACTATAATTCGAAATAGGCCTCCTTAATTGATAATAGAAAATACATTTTTATTTTATGTAGTTCTGTTAGCTTCATACATATTCATCCATGTGATATTTCTAGAAGAATTCCTTTTATTCCTTTTTTAATTTGCTTCTTCTCTTTGTAGTAAATCCTTATTTTTTTCCTGCTCTTTGCAGATTGCTGTGTTGATAGCTAATGCCATAGCTCAGTTACTTCAACCGTCAATCTATGATAGCATCATACGCATTAAAAAACTGCCATACTTGCCAGATATCAGCCATGCTGGATCTAAGTAAGTTCAAAATTGTCTGACATAGTTGTATAGTCAGAGCTTATCACATGAAATATTGATAATTTTTACCTATGTGATTTGTATAAGAAAATCGTTTATGATATCAGTAAATTTCAACACTTGTTATTCATGAAATGGTCAACTGAATCGAAGATTATTGAGAAGCAAAAAAAAAAAATATATATACACAGTTGAGGCCAGAAGTCTACATACACCCAGGAAATTCAAAGAAAAGTTGACACTTGCCATACATCATAAAATTTACTGTATCGTATAAAATATTTGTGCTATCATGATGAAATTGATATCAAACAAATGAGTATGTCATGCCCCTTCATCACATTGCTTTGTCATCAGGAGCTGATTACTATTTAGATGTCATTTTTCCCCCCCAAATCTTCATACTTTAGACAAATTAAAAATAAAAACTTGACAAAAATATTTCATATTTCTGCTAGTTACTCCTCAACACAAACATTTCAAGATTAATCTTTTTGTTCAGTGGTGACATATCATGAAAGAAAATGTAATATAAATCATAGATTTGACATTTATATATTTCTATGAAACTATGTTTGAAAATATAGTAACAAACAGGATACATTTGGCACGAATATTATTTTTTTTTTCAAAGAAAATTCCACCTGAAATATACTTTCCCAAGGGCATCCCAATCATGTGAAAGAGCTTAATACGCTCTTTCATTGACACCAATTCGTCATGGTAGTATTTATATTTCTGAAGATATATGTAGTAAATTTGACGATGTTTGGCAAACAAACAAATTTCAGTGAATTTCATGGGTGTATGTAAACTTTTGACCTCAACTGTAGATGTAGGGAACTCTGGGTTAATTCGCCCTGGAAATGTCTACCAAAGAGCCCTGGAAAACTAAAAACAGCCCCCTGAAATTTCCATAGGGTCTGATATAAACTGTAAGATAATGTAGAAAACTTTGATTTAGTGAGCTAAAGAAGCCCCAGGAAAAAAAATCCAGTTAATTTTGTCCCTGTTGAGAAGTCATTTTCTACATAGATTTTGGTGCATCATTTTGTTTATTCATGGTTTGTTCTCCCCACATGCCGAAAGGAGGGTATATGCCATTTCTGAGTTTCTGAAGAAGTCAACTTTGCAAACTGATCTGTATTATGATGTCAAAAAGTATCTAAAATCTTTTTATAGGTTTTGGCAAGTGAAAGAGTTTGTTGTCAAGATGCCTTTATCAGGGAAAGCAATTATGCAGGGCTTGGGGCGACTTTACCCCTGAAAAGCCTATAAAACAGCCATGGAAATTCCCAGAGGGTCCAATTTAAACCATAATACAATATAGCAAATATTTGCTGTTTTTTTTAAATTAATCTTTTCCTTGGTCTGTATCTTCATATTTTTTCTGCAGGACTTATAATATTTTTGTAGAAGACATCATGGTACGCAATCTGAAATTCATCTCCTGGCTGTCGACCTATAAAGAGCTTCAGGATCTTCTGAACAACTCATCGTTAACATCATTCCCTTTAGTAGATGCACCAGGTGGGTGTTTCATAAAGCTGTTCGTAACTAAGTTAAGAGCGACTTTAAGAATGACTGGTGATCTTGTGGTAAATGGTATATACCAAAATGTTCATTGGCGAATGGTTTAGCGCATAAGAAAGGATCACCAGTCGTTCTTAAAGTCGCTCTTAACTTACGAACAGCTTTATGAAACGGCCCCCAGGTAGGATATCATTCAATTATGGAGAGAGGTGGTGATTGTGTTGGTAGTAGTGAGGATGGTGGAAGTAGTGGTGGTGGTGGTATTTGTGGTGTTTGTGATGATGATGATTGTGATAGTGGTGGTGGTGGTAGTACTGATGATAATGTTGGTGTTGGTTGTGATAATTGTGATTGGTTATTATTTTGGTGATGATGTGGTGGTGTATTTATGATAGTCATAGTGTTGATGCGGTGATGTCTGTGATTGTTATAACTGGTTATGAATACTGATTGTGCTTGCTACGAGCAATAAAACTGTTTAACCAAGTTAAAGTTTCAACGTTTAATATAAAGAAAAGTCTTCCAAATTTTCGTTGCATACATGTACGTTCTATTTGATACATATTCCAAAGAACTTTAATATCAATATTCGCTTAGCAGAACTAATTCTTTTAAATATATTTTCACATCGGGGTGATTGCTGATGTATTTTGTGGTTTTTTTTGTTTTGTTATTTCTTTTATTTCAAGGGCTCCTTATTATGCAATGAGCAATTGTGCTGTAAAAGTGAACATCATTCTGCTATATGTAAAATATCAATTTTCTAAATATTGTTTGTGGTAGAACTTGGAGCAGCTCAGGGAATTTCAGGGGCTGCTTTTATAATAGGGCAATGATCAGAGTGAAATCGTCATGTCACCCTCATGTATTTTCCTTAAGTTCTGCTCGTACTGAATAACTATCAGAAGAGACATTAGAATCTGATTTGCTGTAAGCAATGACACATTGTCAGAGACACCACGAAGTTATGCTATCTGTCTTTTACCTATTCATTATGTACAAAGACAAATACATTAATATTAATTGAATCGTTAATTGACTCTTAAATCTCTTCTCCACCTTCTCCATACAGAATCTATGGTCCTCATCGGCTCCGTTCAAAGAACAGAACTAGCATTCATGCTGGAGAAGAAGATTGGCCGAGCCCGGCGGATCCTGGTCGCTACCAGCCGGAGACGGAGGGAACAAGGGCTTGACGGGAATGCGGAGGCTTCGGGAGAAGAAAACGCTCCTGTGGTGGAGTTTCATAAAAAGGTAGCAATACAATGTTTTACACTACTACATTAAGATAATGGAAATAATGATGATAAAAGTGGCTTGTTATGAAGTGTAGTAATGTTTGTCTCGCTTGTATAGCAGAGCGAGACTATAGGCGCCGCTTTTCCGACGGCGACGGCGGTGTCGTCAACATTGAAATCTTAACCAAGGTTAAGTTTTTGAAATGTCATTATAACTTAGAAAGTATATGGACCTAGTTCATGAAACTTAGAAATAAGGGTAATCAAGTATTACTGAACATCCTGCCTGAGTTTCAGGTCACATGACTAAGGTCAGAGGTCATTTAGGGTCAATGAACTTAGACCATGTTGGGGGAATCAATATCAAAATCTTAACCAAAGTTAAGTTTTTGAAATGTCATTATTACTTAGAAAGTTTATAGATCTAGTTCATGAAACTTGGACATAAGAGCAACCATGTATTCCTGAATATCCTGTGTGAGTTTCAGGTCACATGACTAAGTTCAAAGGTCATTTAGGATAAAAAAAACTTTGGCCATGTTTGGGGTACTTGTGGAATTGTCATCATAACTGAAATTTTATGGATCTAGTTCATGAAGCTTGGATATCAGAGCAATCAAGTATCCCTTAACATCATGTGCAAGTTTTAGGTCACATGACCAAGATCAAAGGTCATTTAGGTCAATGAACTCTGGCCATGTTGGGGGTATTTGTTGAATTGGCATCATACATGTAACTTAGAAAGTTTATGGATCTATATAGTTCATGAAACATTGACATAAGGGTAATCAAGTATAAATGATTGTTTTGCACACATCTTTAATAGGTCACATGATCATAGTCAAAGGTAATGTTGGGTCGATGGACATAATATTTTATTATCATATGAATGTTTTCCTTTGTGAATAATTATTCAGTACCTGTTTACAAAGTCAGCATTGCTGCTATATCAAATTGCGTAATGCAGGCGAGACTGCCAGAGGCATTCCACTTGTTTAAGGTTTCCATTGGGAAGAGTGAATCAGTGTTTATTTTTGGGGATGGAATTTAGTGTTTCCCTTTTTTTGGGGATATGATTGGTCTTGAAAAGGACCACCGAAACTCTAATGCTTTGGCAAGTATGTTCTTGCTCCTCAGGAGAATGAGCAAATCTTGGAAAAAGAAGGCAAGTGACATGTCTTACAATTATAAATACCTTGTGATATGATAAAGTATAAATTATTATTTTCATTTGTGTTTCTCTGTTTTTCATTTAGCCTTCATCAAATGAGAGAGCTGTTAGCATAAACCTTTCGCCTGTTACTGAAGGTAAATTCATTCATTCAAATAAACATTTATTTTCTTCCTTTTGAAAAAAAGTTTTCAACATGAATAATGCAGAATCATTTTTCGCAAAAGTACATAAATACAGGATTGTTAAAAGTAGGTGTATTTTGCTCATTACAATATATATTCCATTTAAAAAATATAAAAAGAAAAACATGAATTTGATATTTTCATTAAGTTGCACATTTCCTTACCATTTATTTTGGTGTATTAGTCAGTACTATTGTTGATAATCTTATTTGAATGGAATGTTTTATACTACTGATGCGCAAAATTCAATGAATATTTCTACAATATTTTTTTAAAGTAATAATAAACTTTTTTTTTAAATCTATAGGTTTTCTTTTATAAAGTGAGTCTTATTCCATAAATTAAAAAGAATCTGATCATTATAAGGTGTCATAAATTGTCTTTGAAAAGCGATATTAGCAAGACAGTCTGATAATTTTTTTACTTATGTTTTTATTCTCAATTAATACAGATAAACCTGAAACATCTAAAGGATTTGAGGTAAGTTTTCTCATTTCATTTACTTGTGTCTATCGACTTGTCAAGTGCATCTTGTTTTGTGTAAAGATGCCTATTATAGAGTCACATTGCAAAGCTAATACTTATTAAATGTTCTGTTACGTTTGTCATAAAAATGGATCCACAATTTCTTTGCTTTTGCATATTGTGTTAATTCCAGTAGAGCATTTAAACAAATCGTAATGAAATGTGATATATCTTTACGTGGAGGAGAGATAATGGGGATACATGTTCTATGACTATTGAAACATTCTGTTTGGAATGTTAGAAGAATTTTATGTTTGTTTGAATAGTCACAACTGCTGCCTGTAACACAAGGTATAGCAGTCATCATAGAACATTTATTTACGATTGATTGCATTTACTACAATGTACAATTAATCATGAAATTCAAGCGTACAATTTGGTGGATTCACAATAGGGTGCGCCATCTATTGATTGGCAGTGGACAGGCCAATTTATAATGTATGGGTCGACATCACGCGCAGGCTAGGCGCAGCCAGCGCATAGTGCTGGTGTAAAGATGCATAAAAAAATGAAAACCATTTGATAAGCAGAGGAAGAATTCACCGAAAACGGTCTTAATTTCTCAAAGAAATCTGCAGCAAATTTCTCTCCCTGGTAAACAGCATAAATTTATGCAAACCGACCGAGCCGCGTCAGTCAGTGCAACATCGCATGCATTATGCTCTAGCGCTCTCAGCAGATGTTGACTTTTCCCATGAGGCATTGCGAATTTAGGCCTGTCCGCTGCAACCGATAGATGGCGCACCGTATTGTGAATTCACCGAATTGAAAGAACAAGTCTGATTGGTTACTATTAAGTTTTTCATCACAATGATCTAGCTTATCACAACTTTTGCGATTGATCGCCACTTCCCTGTTTCCTGAGTCCACAAATTAAACTTCCTTCAGCCAATAAAACTTGACCCGCTCATTTTTCACAGAAATTTGTTCGGTCGCTATCAAACAGTCCAAGAAAGGTACAAAGATATTTTGGTCCTTAATATCACTGATGTGTGGTGACCTTTTTTCCCCCGCACTAGTGTTCAGAATTGCAGTTATTAGGAGCTCACCTAATATTGTTACACTGATTACCTCCACTTTGAGTATATTTAAGCAAAAAACGTGTCTGTATTAATTCTTGGAGGGAACTTTTGATTTTATAGCAAGTTCCGCATTCCTTATGATTAGAATAAATTGTTGTGTTATAACTCACTGTGTACGACTGATATTTTGTTAAATAATAAGATTGCTTTCTTCAATGTAAATAACGATGAAGTGTATGTAACCTACATGTACATGTACCTTATTCTCCCCCCTCCCCCTCTAAATTGTCTGTATAATTAGTATT
This sequence comes from Lytechinus pictus, assembly GCF_037042905.1. NCBI lineage: Eukaryota > Metazoa > Echinodermata > Echinoidea > Temnopleuroida > Toxopneustidae > Lytechinus > Lytechinus pictus. The sequence continues at coordinate 22,816,667 of NC_087258.1, forward strand.
GTGCATAAGTGAACATACTAAAATGTCTATATTTTTGTCACTTTGTGATTTATTATTTGGCAATGGTCAAATGCCATTTTCCCTATGAAGATTGCTTTAGATGTTCATTACCTGTAGTATAAAGAGAACTAGTTTACAGATTAGCTGTAGTTTGAAGTTCGAGCGGAATCCGTGCTATGCCCCTCCCTCCATCACAAGATTGAGCTATGTTAAAGATTTCACCAGTATTGTTAATTTTGTTAATCTTGTCGCTTTATTAGTTCAGTGCATGATTATTCTTTGAAAAGTGTTCACAAAATATGAGTCGAGTTGAATCAGTAGAGTTGAATCGAAACGGCAAGTCTACCCCAACAAAAAGTTGTTTTAAATATAAAGAGAAAAATGAAACAAGCACAGCACTGAAAATTTCATTGATATCAGATATAAAGTATAATGTCATAAATTTCTTATTCGACATCCGAGCTGGTTTTTCGTTTCAACTTCATGCTTTTTAAAATTTTCTATATTTATTCAAATCAAGTTTTTGTTGGGGTGGACTGACCTGTAACAAGTGTTCTGCGAGCTGTTTCGTAAGAATGCGCAGAGCATGCCATCAAAATGATTCTGATAATAATAATTAAATGATAATGATTTAAGTTTGTATAGCACTCACGCCTTTTCGCTATGATAATCTTGGGGCTCCAGAATGACTTCCCAACTTTAGCACAGAAGGTGCTTAAGTCTTTCAAGGAATAACTTTCTGCCAGGTTCTCATTTACCTCAGCTGGGTCAACTGCAGCTGTCACAGATAAATATCTTGCCCCAAAAAACACTGCCATTTGCATTCCGTTTGAATTTTTACTTGTTTAATTTTCTACTCTATCGATTCAACTCACTCATGTCATACAAGGATATGGCCTTAAGTGTCTTGTATTAGTTGTCAAATTGTGTGTTTCACGTGCATGTTGTTTGGCGGATCTTGGTTCTTTTTTGTTTAGGGTGCATCTTCAAATAGTTCCCCCTCTGCAACTTTAGACTTTAAACGTGCTTCAGTGTTTGGAAAGCAAATTAGATTGGTGAGTTTTGTGATGCATGCTACCTTATCCTGCTTGTCATTATGCGTCATATTTTCATGATTTTCATTTTCATAAAAAAAACTACTACAGTGTTGTTGTCATCAGAATTGTTTAAATGATATTTAATCAATATTATCATCACAATTCTCCTTAACATCACCAATTTCAACTCTATTATCATCCTGGGCCCCTCAGAAGAACAGCCACTTTGACCGAAGAGGGTTAACCAGCTCCTATGTGGAGAACTAATAAACATATAACAAAAAAATTCCTGAACATTGTCATCGCCATCTTTATGATATCATCATCATCATCATCATCATCAACATCATCATCATCACCATTATCATCACTATCATTATCATATTTTTTGTTATCAATGGTTATTGTTACCATCTTGATCATCATTTTGATTTAGTATTATCATTATTCTTGTAGTTGTCGTCATCATCGTCATCGCCATCATCATTGTCATCGCCGCCATTATTGTCATTGTCATCATCATCATCATCATCATCATCATCATCATCATCATTATCATCATTATCATCATGTTCTAATGTAGTCAACCCTGTATAAATATTATTTTTACCAGAAATTTGGAGAATGTCTTGATAATCATATAACAATTAACATTATAAAATTGTATTTGAGATGAGGTAGTGAGATTTTATGATATTCACATTCTTGTATAATATATCGTTCTCATTACAATGTACCAACTCCTGTACAAGCTGTTATTCTTTAGAGGTTTTTTTGTGCTTTTTGCAAGTTGTGTTCGGAAGTGAATTCAACATCTCACAAAATGGTAGCAATTTTTTCCAGGCCGCGCCAGGTAACCTGTTAAATTCAAGCTACATACTTTCAAAGTCTTGCAAGTTCTTGCATGGGACAAGTCATATACAACTTACTACTAGCACAACACATAAATTGGTTTGCAGTTTTTCATTGCAGTTTCTTTGTACAATATGCTCATGTTGGGATAGGCAATCACAAATTCAATAATGTGCAAAAACATTGCTTTCCTCATTAAACATGTAAATTTCTTTATGGAAAAATCACGGTTTCTACAATGTACACGTACAGCATGCTGTTCATTAAACTAAGACATGATTTACATGTACAGGTAGTTTCATTATTTATTGTGGCTGGGCTGATAAAACCTTGTATCTCAAAATTTAACAATTTGGAGGGCAGCCTCGGAAAGGTTGTATTTAAAAGATACTGCAGCGGTGGCAGCCTCATATTGTCTGAACAACAGTCTCCTGATAACCTGTGAAGAACTCTTTCAAGGCAAAAGAAGGTTGCTACCCACTTAACTTTAAAATGTAGCTTATTTTGAGATGTCATCAAAATATTTGAAGTTTGAGATACGAGGTTTAATCAGCCCAGCGACGTTTTATTACATCTTAGGCAAAGCCATGCTCACATGATCTCGAGCAAGACCATCGTAAATCATTCTTCATTAGAAATGAAGTGAAAGTGAAGTATGCGATTAAAGAGGCAATTAACCTTTAATAAAATAGTTACCTAGGACCTTACATTGACCATTTGATCTAGTTTTACTTTTCAGAATGCCTGATTATCCTCTATGGTTTTGTCATATCCTTTTCAAGCATTTATTGCTTATGTTTTCACTTTCACTATTGAAATTCTCATGATTTCAAGTGCTCTTTGAATATTTTAAGTTGCACTGAGGTACATGTACATCCAAATTTATATGTTTTTGATGTAGATTTTGATATATTCTCTAACGGAGCAAAAATTAGAACAAAACATTTCAAAACCATAGTTAAGTTGAATACCTGATAGTGAATGTGGGTGCATCGTGGTCTAGTGGTTCTGACTCTTGCCTTTCAAACGGAGGGTCGTGGGTACAAATCCTGGCCATGGCGTGATTTCCTTCAGCAATAAATTTATCCACACTGTGCTTCACTCAACCCAGGTGGGGTGAATGGGTTCCTGGTAGGATTAATTCCTTGGTCATGTACAAATCTTGGGCTTCTTCTCTCAGTCACCTGATCAGTGTGACTGGGTCACATGATCTCTCTCTCTCTCTTCACGGAGGTTGTGTTCATGTATAGGCCTATTCAGGGATGTAGTCAAGGCCCGCCTTGAGGTCACATTTTGCCGGCCTTGGTCTTGGCCTTGGCCTGAATTGAGTGTACTATGTCTATGGGAGAAGCCAAGGTTTTCTCCACTGGCCTTGTGATCCAGAAGTGCCGGCCTCGACTCAATAACCCTGCGCCTGTTCAAGTAGATCACTTAAGCTCTGCTTCTACCTTTACATCTTTCTATGTTGGTTTATAATTTCTATTCTATGTCTCCCTCTATCTTCTGTTCTACTAGAATTCACGGAAAGTAAGTAGCTCTGTCACCCTATTGTCTATAACCAAGTATATACAGGCTGCATTATTATATTACCCTTGGTTATGGTTAACCTCTGGTGCATGTAAATAAAACCTATATCAATAATGGTCACCTGCCTAAAATAACACTCTTTTTCTTGTCTTTACCGGTGAGCACCTTTATACCCAGGTTTTGCTTAAAATATTAATTAAAGGAGAATGAAACTCTTGGAGCAAGTTAGCTTTTGTGAAAGCAGAAAAATCAAAGAATAAGATCAACAAAAGTTTGAGTAAAATAGGACTAGCAATAGGAGAGTTATGAGCATTTGAATGTCGAGATCACTAATGCTATGGAGATCCTCCTATTGGCAATGCGACCAAGATCTATGATGTCACAGATGAACAACTCCCCCCTTTTGGACACTGAAAATATACCCCAAAACATCTCTTTTTGCTCATTCTAATCATATGACAAACGATTCATCAATGATATAATGTTGTGAAACCTCTGTACTTGTCCTCTCATAAAGAGAACACCTTACCTTGTGATAGACTTGTGATAGAATATAAGTGAAATAAGTACTAAAGTAATGAGGGAGTTGTACGTGTGTGACATCACAGATCTTGGTCGCATTGCCAATGGGAGGATCTACATGGCATTAGTGATCTCAATATTCAAATGCTCATAACTTTGTTATTATTCATTCAATCTTCCTCAAACTTTCAACAATATGTTTCTTTGATTTTTCTCTTTGATATGGATTCCGCTGGTTTCAAGGGTTTCATTCTCCTTTAAATAATAATCTTCACCTTGCCCACCCTATACAGTATGTACTAAAATATCACGAGTCACTCTTGTTTAGTTATTTCTTTCTGTATTTCTTTATTCATTTGTTTATTTATTTTAATTTTTTTGTCTGTTTCCCTAATTTTTTCTTTCAGTCATTAATTTAAATGCATTTGTTGATTTATTTACTTTTATAATTTTCTTTCCTTTTATTTATTATCCTATTCATTTGTTGATTTTTTTCATTCATATATTATTTCTTTTTATTTTGTTTTATAAATTATTGACAAACTGAAGTTTTCAGCTTGTTCTTCTCATGAAAAATGCAAGAATGAACAGAAAGCAAAATTTAACAAAGGAAGAAGATAGTTAAAAGGATGAAAAATGCTCTGTAAACATTGACAATATTATTAAGATTTATATTTGTTAATTTGTCTGTTTATAAGTACATGTACCATGGGTGCTAAAAGTTGAACCTATATGCCATACATGTGCAAATGTCTGTTCTTAACATCTTTATTTTTAATTTACTTACTTTCCTGTTTTTGCCTTAGTAAGCCTCAAACCTATGTTTGATGGTGTCCTCTAAATTTGAATGATGGAATAGTAATATATCGGTATAAAGCACAAATACAGACGTCACAATGTGATGATCAAGTGAATGATGTACATGTATGTAAGGTCAATTGCCAGTGCATGATTAGAATGCACAAACCTTGTAATTTCATCTCCATAGCTGTTTGCCTTATGTCAGGCCTGCTTATGTGTACGTATATATCATTGCTATGCTTGATTACCTACTTGGTTATTAACCAAATGTGTTTATCAGTCAGTTATTGAAATGCTGCTCAATTTTTTTTTCTGACAAAATATTGCAAATACCAAAAACTCAGTCGTTGACCCTGCATGCTTCCTAATGAAATGTGCATTTTGTCAAATTTGAGTTTGCTTTTTTGACATACCTGCTAATTTTACCTATTTATTTAGGATGACCATATTTGGGAAAGAATAGGGATGGTATTTGTTATGCAAAAATTGAGAACTTTAAAAAGGTCTTTATTTTCATAATTTTTATAAATTCTTTGAACCTATTCTTGGATTTCAGAATGGTTGGCAGGTATGTTTCTGTATATGATCTCTAACAAATTTATTTTCATCATAGATATATCTGTTTTCGTGTGTATGGTATATTGTTTTTCAAGAAATTATAACTTTATGAATTAATACCCAATATGTATAGACACCATGAAGAATTTCATTTTATTGGCTATGTACATGTATATAAATATGTACTGGGATTTATTACTCATGAAATTCACATTCATTTGCCATTTACCATTTCTTATACATGAACCTTTATGAAGAATTCCTGTTTACAAGGTAGCTCTTTGTGTATTGAACACACTCTTAACCTACATAATATTTAATGATCAGTAATGTTGTTCCATCTCATTGAAACATTCATTGTTTGTGAACTTCTTAACTCAACGCGTAAACATTTCTGCTTGTATTTTGTTTCCCCAAAATTTAACAGATGTAACTATTGGTTTATAATATGTTTTGGTGTGCATGACTGCATGTTATTGTTGGAGTGCTTGCTTCAATTAAATGTGGAAACATTTGTATTTAAAAACTTCATGATTTATCTAAATATTGTTATTAACCATTGGTTCATTAATAGCAGCGTGATTGTGTACCAGCTATGACAAATATTTTTAATCTTTTTAACCAATGTTGAACTTATTACAAATTAACAATGTCATACAATCATGTACTTATCAAGATCCAATAGGATTTGTGCCTGTTCCTATGCATTTTGTGAATGCTGATGTATCAAGTATTCAACCTAGATAAGCTTGCCTTTAATATCATGTAAACGGCAAAATATTTAATAATAATAATATAATAATAATATAGGTATATTTACCCAGGGTAGCCACTTCAGTTTCAAAAACTGTTCTACCAGCGGGCCCTGCTATTATTATTACCCTGGCTTTAGCTGAGCTGCCTCATTTAATGACCTCATTTGAAATATATATCATGATTGCCTCTTTGTCATCGATTTACCCATTTGAATGAATTTTTTTCAGTATTGATGATTGCATTTGTTATCACCGTCATCATTTTACCCACTTTCATTTTTCTACCCATCATGCATCCTATCCAATCACATTGATTGTAGTATGAGGTAAGAATGACATATTTCCATAAATTATGTGCAAAGGAAATTGGCATTGGCATGGGTTTATACTGTATGTGGTGTTGACATTTCTTTGGGTTTAAATTGTTGCTTCAGAATTCATTATGATTTTCTGCATCTTTTGCAAAATGTATTTATTTTCAAAAGTTTATCTGCATGAGCTTTAGCTAGTAAAAGAAATGTAATCGGTGAAGTGATGATGGAAATTTATGAATGAATGATGGGGGATAGAAAGATAAAGAAAATTGCAAAACAGGCAGGGAAAAAATTATTTTTTGGGGGGGGGCTCCATTTTAGATTTTTTGTAAAATTTCGGGGGCTCTATTTCTACCTTTCGGGGGCTACTTTTTGCATTTTGGGGGCTCTTTTCAAATGCTACCTTTTTGTATTTTGAAGAATATTTGTATTTTGAGGAATACCTGTTTACTTATTAATGAATTATTACTTATTGTTTATATGGTATGATTTTTGTAAAAATATTTTTAAGTTATTTTTTGTCATGCTTAGAATCGTGGGTGTGGGTGTGTTTGTGTGGGTGTGACTGTGAGTTAGACTTGGTTACTTCAAATGGATATACATGTAAGTTAAAGAAATGAATTCAATATCAGGAGAGAAAAGAGAGAGAGAGGGGGGCTGCTCAGTCAGTGGATGATATTATGCTCTATCTCTATGTTAGATGTGAGTAAAGAGGCTTTTGAAAGAGCATGTAAGATTGTTTTCGAATGAAATATCCCTTGGGTAAAATATTGGTTTACTATAAAAGGCCCAGGGGGGCCACTTCCATTGACAAGTGGATTATGGATACCATGCCCGTCCATGGGGTTTCGAAAAGCACCCTAAACAAGTATTTGCCTTGTTCTGAAAATGCACCCCTTGACAAGTATTGGTGTGTGAAACCCTACCCGTAACAAGTATTTGAAACAAAACGGTGCACTTTACAAGTATTCCCTTTATTTGACCCCCTAAACAATGTACATGTACAGCGATATTTTAATTGTTATGTCACAGATGTCGGCTTTACCTTTACTTACATTGGGTTTATATAGTACCACCCAACCTCCCACTCCTCGCTCAAATCAGACACTAAACACGTAGTGTTGGGGCAATAAGTACATCCTTTATAAAGCATTGTTGTCTTTTTATACCCTCGCAAATTGGACCGTAAACATGTAGCTTTCCTAGCGAAATATATACCCATTTTCAGTATTTTAGTGTTTTTGACACCCTCATTACGTTACGTATGTAATATGCCCAAACATGAAAAAGAGATTCTTTTTACGCGTTTCTTTGGACACGCATGGTATCCACTCGTCAATGGAAGTGCCCCCCCCCCCCCCGGGACTACAGGCATTGCAACATTAAGTAATATTGAAGATGGGAAACCAGTTACAGTAATAACAACTTTATTGCGCCAACTTAAGGGCAAACCTCATAGTTTACAGTGCGCGGGCATCGAAAAGGCAGATACATGTATGACATCATTCCTCGCAGAGGGTGACATTTCATAAAACACATCAGACAACTCTCTGGCGTTGAAACTTTATTCATGCTTTGTTTTCTTTGGACTTGTGACGAGATATTCTATTTAAACTGCTATTTTTGGAATCCATTGACAAAAGAACTACTTGGTGCAAAGTCAGACATACCTTTGTCAAATGTAAGGTACATTCATCATATTCAACCCATGTTTTGTCTGAACAAAACTGAATATGTAACTAAAGTGTTCTATTACTCTCTGTTTACATGCGATACACATTCATTATTGCATTAAGTAAAATGACTTGCATATACATCATTGTGTTTGTGTGTAATGATGTCATAATGACAAATCTGCTGCATCTGCTTGTGCACTGTGAATGACCTTTATCTGTCTCCTTATTTATCTCCCAAAGCTGATCATGATTTAAATTGATAACAATTCATGAACTCCCTCCTTTAGTTTAATCGGTCCATGCTCATCCTTTGGAAGCGCATAGAGACGTTATTCATGTTTTAAGTGCTATACAAGAACTGACTATTATTATTATTATTATCCTTGATTTTTATGTTTTCAATTTGAAAATTTGTATTACATTATTCCATGAAATGCATTGTTTATGTAATAGGGGCAGTGGGGCACATATGTTTAGGGAAGTCACATACATGTAAGAGTGAAAAGTCGTGTCCAGAAAAAATAATTTCTTTGTGCACTGCAAAATTGTTTTAAAATTTGTGCTTGAATTGAAAATGATCACTAATTAAAAGTGTCACACCATTTCTAAAGTTAGGCAAAAACTTGTTTTTATGAATTGAGAGTTCTTTACAGATAAAACTTGTTTTGTATGTGTGTCAAAGTATTTGTACAGTTAGGCAAATTCAAATCTTGAGGAAAACATGTACATGTAATTTTGGCAAGCTTTCAATTAATTTGACCCTGCATATGTAAGAGGCCAAGGGATTTCTTTGAGTTCAGCTGTTTGAACACGTACAAGGGAATCTGATCTTAGTGTGCCTCACGCTCTGCTCCTTTTTCTCCGCCTTTTTATTTTCATTCATTTCATATGAAATAGAATGTAGGAAAATGAAATGAACATGATTAATGTCATGAAGTAGTAGAAATTGGCTTAGAGTAAGTTTACGTCAAAGATAGAGCTATCTTGATCATCACATTTTAGGTGAAATTATAGTTTATTTGATACTAAAAGAAAAAAACGGATAAAGGCGGAAGAGGAGAAGTGGGAGGAGAAAGTGAAAGGGAAGGAGACAGAGAAGGAGGGGAAGAAAGAGGAGAAGAAGAAGGAGAAGAAGAAGAAGAAGAAGGAGGAGGAGGAGAAGAAAGAGGAGAAGAAGAAGGAGGAGAAGAAGTAGAAGAAGAAGGAGAAAGAGGAGAATAAAAAGAAGGAGAAGGAGGAGGAGAAGAAGAAGAAGAAGAAGAAGAAGAAGAAGAAGAAGAAGAAGAAGAAGAAGAAGAAGAAGAAGAAGAAGAAGAAGAAGAAGAAGAAGAAGAAGAAGAAGAAGAAGAAGAAGAAGAAGAAGAAGAAGAAGAAGAAGAAGAAGAAGAGGAGGAGGAGGAGGAGGAGGAGGAGGAGGAGGAGGAGGAGGAGGAGGAGGAGGAGGAGGAGGAGGAGGAGGAGGAGGAGGAGGAGGAGGAGGAGGAGGAGGAGGAGGAGGAGGAGGAGGAGGAGGAGGAGGAGGAGGAGGAGGAGGAGGAGGAGGAGGAGGAGGAGGAGGAGGAGGAGGAGGAGGAGGAGGAGGGGAGAAAGGCTAGGGGTATGAAGAGGAGGAGATGATCAGAAGAAAAAAAGTACAGAAAGAGAAAAGGGGAAGGAAAGACAAGGATAAATAACAATGTGAAATTAATATCCTTCTCTTCTTGTGAATAGCAGGCAAACAATAATAATATGTATTGATATGATTTGGGTCATCGTTCAAGTTCACAACTTTTTTTTTAATTTCTAGGATTACCGGGATCACACCATGTTTAATTGAGAATGTGATAACAGTTGTAACAGCTCTAACAGGTGGCTTGTGATTCATTGCATTTGCTAGCGAGTATCCAAGCTCTTGTGCTTAGGCTTCACAACTAATAACCCTACACAACTCTGTGCCATAGGCACAGTTGGTAAATACCCCCACTTATTCACATTGCAAAGATACTGCTCAAAATGTTTTTGAGATATTGTAGAACACCTGGTGGGGGCCACTTCCATTGATGAGTGGATACCATGCATGACCAAAATAAGGATCTCTCTTTCAAGAAAGGGCACGTTACGTACGTAACATAATAAAGGTGTCAAAAACACTAAAATAATGAAAAAAGGGGTATCTATCTCGCTAGTAAAGCTACGTGTTTATGGTAAAATTTGCAAGGGTATATAAAAGACTAAAATGTTTTTTAAAAGGATCGATGTATTTTTGCCTCAACAGTCAACACTACGTGTTTAGAGTCCGATTTGCGCGAGGTGTGGGAGTTGGGGCCGTACTAAACCCAATGATGTACATGTACTATAGGTATAGGTAAAACCGACGTCCGTGACATATAACAATTAAAATATTGCTGTACTTGTTAAGGGGTTCAATCCAGGGAATACTTGCTACGAGTATCGTAGGGTTTCACACGCCAATACTTGTGAAGGGGTGCATTTTCAGAATATGGAAAATACTTGTTAAGGGTGCTTTTCGAGACCCCATGGTTGCGCATGGTATCCACTCGTCAATGGAAGTGGCCCCCCCCCCCCCAGGTAGAAAGTCTGTGAGATAGATTGATATATCCAACCATACTGACTGGGTTATATATTTAGCCAAGAAATGTGCCAACCCAGGTAATAGGAATTAGGCAGTTGAGAGATTTTTTGGAAATATAAATGGAATCTTTAACTTATCATTTATTATGAGTAAGAGCTGTTCTTTTACTTCTTATAGTTAATTACTCTCTATGTCCTATTATTTTCTATAGTCTATTAAAGAAAGCCTTGTAAGGAGAGAGAGGGTGTGATAGAGAGTGGGAACAAGAGAAAAGGAAAGAGAGACAGAGAAAGAAAGAGACAGAGAGAGAAAGGGACAAGGAGACTGGATGGAGGAAGGAGATAGGAAAAATGGCAATGGGAAGGGGGTATAAGGGGCCAAGGACAGAGGTAGGAGTAGAGAGGGAAGGGAGAAAGATGAAGAGAGGGAGAGAAAGAGGCAGAGATGGAGAAATTGAGTATAACAATATATAGGAAGGAGGAGAACATATTCAGGGAAATTGAGTGAAGAAGAAGATAAAAGTGATTTGAAGAGGGGGAACCATGATAATAACCGGGGGAGGGGGGGTATACTTTTGTGACATATTTGTCAAAATGTATTTATTCAGTTAAGCTACTTTCCTGATTCTGTGTGAATGCTATCAACTGTGTAATTTCCTCGTGGGTATGTTTGTTGGAATACTAAATCGGTTTACAGTGAAGGTTTTTTTTTTACTTTGCACATCAGAATTAAATGAATTAACAGTCAATGTTCTGTTATGCATAATTATATTGCTTAATATCTCTTCAATTCTTTACCCCCAACCCTGTGCCAATGTTCTTTCAAATGGTTTCATTTTCTTTCATTTTGTTTTAATTACTGTATGTGTTTGTATTTTATTTACTTTCATAAATGTTTGAGTATGCCTTAATTTCACTGAACAATATGCATGCATGCTATTTCGGTTTTAAACAGATTTTATATAACTTCATTTTATTTTATGAACTCATATTTGGTTATTTCCCTCATTACACAGTAAAAATCCTGTTTAAACTTTTATTCAACACTGTTAGGACATGAAATTTACAGTAGTTAACAGTTTAACAACCATGCTTAATTTATTGAAGAATAGAAATAAAAAATCAAACTCTGCTAAATAACTACTGTTAAGTTCATGTACTAAAAAGCATTGTATTTATGTAACAATTTTTAAAAGTGTTTTTACTTTGTGCACATTGCATGTTCATGTAAGTCATTCCACATAATACCCCATGTTTAACAACCATGCTATGATTTATTGAAGAATAGATTTCAAAAATTAAAGTTTGCTAACCAACTACTGTTATTAAAAAGACAATATACTAAAAATGCATTATAAAACAAATGTTTATACTGTGTACACATTGCATATTCATGTTAGTCATTTCACATGATATCCTCATTCCATTTTGTGAGAGATGGAAGAAAATAAAATCCCCCAAAAGGGCAAATCGGTAGATTTCCTCTTAAATTAAAACAATCACACGTTAGAGTAGTTAGAAGCTCATCACACAATGTTGCTTCTTTTTGTCATTAGACGGTAGCATCGGGTTGACCCCAATTTGAACTCTTAAAGCTCAAGGGTATATGACACATTTGCCTGCGACAGTCGCTCTTCTCGGTCAATCTCCTACCAAAGTCAAAATCCCAGGGAGTCTTTCATGAAAAGTTTTGTCAATGATTTTTGCTCTCAGCCAATGAGATGCAAGGATTTCAGTAGCTTATATCATTAATCAGTGGAAAACCACTGAGTATATGTTGCATGAAATGCACCCCCCCAAAAAAAAATTCACCCCCTGCACGCAACTCATTACCATGAACCTTAAAGGAGGAAAATGACCTAAATTTGTTTAACTTCAACTGATCAATGCAGAAACATGTTAGAAATACTGATGAAAGTTTAGTGAAAAAGGGGATTAGTTAACAATAAAATTAGGATTGGCAGTATTATAATCCAAGCATGTATGATATTGAGGCACTGTACTGTATGCTAATGTGTGCACTTTCCAAGTTTCTTTTGACTTGCCGTTCTATAAAAAACACCCTGATGTAGCACTTATTTAATTATCACTTTTTGTGTACAGGCAATGTTTATGAATTTAAGCTTGACAGTATATTTCAAGCACAACGATGATTAATTGTTATTTATTAATTTAGAACATAACAATGAGAAATTTATTTTATTTAATTAATTTAAACATTGTAGTGTTTCATTACCATTAGAAGATTATTGCTGATTTGTTTGTATTCCGATGAGGGATTGTTGTGTTTGAAATCTTCAAAACTTTTTGATTTCTCATCTGGTTTTCATCAAAATTTCACTGAAATGATTCCAAGTTTTTTTTTCTACTTCTTATAGACATTTTTTTCATCAGACACATACTCCTTTAAAGGCAACTACCAGTCTCACTTTTCTGCCCCCACCCCTTCCCGATGGCACACTTTGAAAAATGATGTTTAATTATCATAGTTAATTGTTTTAATCATCTATTTCCACATTAGCAATCCTAACATTCATCAAATGCTTTGATTTCAATGTGCCTTTCCCTAGTGAAGATGACTACTTGTTTTGTCGTCTGTGTAATTGTTTAAGGCATCTATTTCCACATTAGCAATCCTAAAATTCACAAGGAACGGATATAGTTAGCATTAAATGCATTGAATTCAATGTGTTATCCCCTTGTAAAGATAACTGCATGTTTTTGTCATCTGTGTTAATTGTTTAAGGCATTTATTTCCAAATTAGCAATCCTTGAAGTCATGAAGAGTAGCGTAGTTGGCATTATAAGTATTGATTTCAATATTCCGTTCCCAAGTGACAAGAATTAGGACTTCCTGTTTAGCCATCTTGCTTCCCTTAGTGATCCCCAAACCCTAAATAGAAATATTGTCAAGTTCATAGGAAGGTTGCTCAAGATACATTTCTAATTATATTGTGTTTTTTTATTTCTCACCTCTCAATTATCTGTTTATCCGTACCTTTCCCCGTCATGCCCCCCTCTTAATCCTAATGCCCCCCATGTTATCCACCCCTTCCTTCGCGTCTCTTGTGTCTGTCTGAGTCTAATCACGTGTCTCTTTCATGATTCTACCTTTGTCCTTATCTCTCTCGCTTTCTTTTTCACCCTTTGTCTGCCTTCATCATTTCCCCACTCCCATTCTCTACCCCCCATTCACCTCTCTTTAAAAAAAATATATTTTCTTTGTCCTGATATATTTTCAATTGTTCTTTGTTTCCTCTTGGTTTTTTCTTTTATTTGTTTTTCTTTTTGTGTTCTATTTGCGTTGTTTGTTTATTCTTTTGTTCCTGTTTGATTTTGTTTTTTCATTTTTTGCTTTCCATATGGATCATTACACACTTTCTATCTCTTTCTCTTTCCCTCCCTCTCTCTCTATCTTTCCCCCATTTTCTCCCCCTCCCCCTCTCCATCTCACCCCCTCCTCTCTCTCTCTCCTTTCCCCTCTCTCTACAGTCTATTGGGACGTTTGAGGACATGACAGAAGAGGAGGTATGTATTAACCTATTAATTACTCAATTCTGGGCCCCGTCTTACATACAAGTCATGTAGAGCTATGATTGATCCAATCAACCACAACTATGGAAAGCCAGCAATGTCAGCATCTGAAATAATGTTTGTTCAAAATATATTCTAGATATGATGTATATTCATACATTCACTATTTTCTTGACAATTCAGCATTGTGCAAATTTCCTTTAAAAAAATTGATGATATTGATGGATTTCCATATAGTTGAGGTTGATCGGATCAATCATAACTCTTTGTAAGACAGGGCCCAGATCAACCACGACTATGGAAAGCCAGCAATGCCAATGTCTAAAATACATGTTTGTTCAGAATATTTCCTAGATATGATAGATATTCGTAAATTCATTGTTTTCCTGAAAAGTCAGTGTGGTTCTCTTTGTTTACAAAAGAAATTGCAAAAATTTTCTCCAGAAACAGTTATGACATTGATGGATTTCCATACAGTTAAGGTTGATCAGATCAATCGCAACTCTTTGTAAGACAGGCCCTGGACCAACCATAGCTATAATGTCATTACCACTGACATACATCAATCGGTTTTGAGTAGGTTTCGTTGAGTTGGCCATTTAGTAATTACCAAACAAAGAAGGTGTGACAAGTTGTGTGATCCTTGTATGTAGAAGGTATTGGATATTAAAAAAAAATCATTGCCTATGGATTATTACATCTCTCATTTTATCCAGTATTTTAAACACTTTTGTATTGCTGTACAAATATGTGCTACAATACATGTATGATATAGAGTTTTAAGAACTTAACCCAGATCGTACTTAGTAAGTGATATGCAATACCCAAACCATAGGGGTGTTTCACAAAGATTTAAGCACGACTTACAGTCGCACTTTAATGCCTGTAGTTGCGTGCGGTATGAAAGGCATGGCCGCATTGGTCAGATCATGCCAACAGGATGCGCACTTCTGCGTATTGATCAATAAGATTGCGCTTTGCATATCATATACGCATCGGCATTTACACGCGACTCAAAGTCAAACTTACCGGAAAATCTTTGTGAAGCACCCCAGGTTCTATTTGAATAAGTGACATGAGATACCATGTGTATCAATAGAAGTAGGCCGTAATAGCGTGACCTTGTATTTCACATATAGCTCCTGGGGTGCATTGCTATGGAAGTAAATAATAATAATTGTTTTAATGGTAATCTTACTTTCACCTTATATTTGAATAATTTTCAACTCATCTTAGAATAAGTTATAGCACTGAGTTTGAAATAATTGGTTATAATAATGTATGTTGCAGGGGCCGCGGAGCCAGGGTGGGGTGGGATGGGGGCTTTGACTCTCCCACTTTTTTCAGTAAACATCTACTAAAAATGTTAAAATGAACATTAAATTGTGATTTTATGCATTTTCAGCCCCACCCCCCCTCTCAAAATCGTTCCCCAGTCCCTTTGTTATATCTTTTTGATGTTTCTATATTGTGATGTGGACGTTATTATTTCAGTATTTTTTGAAAATAAATCATTCAATTAATCTTATTTTGGTGATGTAGAAAGATGAATGGGAGGACCAAGAGCTAAGGGATGAACTAGACTTCAAAGATTGTCAGATCGACCCTGCTCCGTTCCACCTGGTAGAGAGGACGTCACTTCATAAGGTATAGTCATCACTTAAGACCTTGCATAGATTTTTCTCCCTGCAACCATTTGTGTATGGATATAAATGTCTTATATATTTTAAGATCTTGCCATGGAATGGGGGTCAATCATGGCCTTACGCAATGAGGGAGGGGGCAGGTTTGAAATCTTACATTTTTAAACTAAAAATTATCTTTAAAAATTCACCAAAAGTGTGCACAAAATTCTTTCACTTTAGAAAATGAAAAGTTCACCAATGACAAGCTCGGTCTCCTTGCTCCCTCGCTTTTGAGTTTCTTTAAGAAATTTTATGCTCCTGACATAACACGTAATGTAAGGAGACCGGATTGGTTCTTATATGATAATCTAATTTTTATTGACCTTGCCGGTACACTGTCTGTTCTCTCTAATTTGTTTACACCACGCACGTGTAACCACCCTCAGTATGCTGATGGGCATGGGCACTAAAGGCCACCGCACACCTTACGACTGTTCGCCATCCGATTTTGGAAGCATTTTGCTCATTTTCTGAAAATGTGAATGGTACATGTCATTCCATTGGAGGTTAAAATTAAATGAAAGAATACTAATATAACCATTTTGTAAGATTGTAAGCCTTTATTTTGGAGTAAAGGCCAAATTAGTTTCAAATCGTAACCAATCGTACGACTGCTATTACGTCATTATGACTAGATATTAAACTTGCTTTTAATCTATGAAGGATGATAGCATAGTCACAGATTTGAACATAGGGATTCGTACGATGATTTTGAACGTTACACAGTAAGATATTCCAAGTCTCAATATTAGCATCAAATTCTATTACGTTTTATTCCAAAATTGAGTCGCAGACAAATCGCAAGGTATGCGATCGCCTTAAGACACACCTCTTTAATATTCATCTATCGTTTATTGACCCTGCAGGTACACTCACTGTTCTCCCTACTTGGTTTGAACCACGCCTATGTCACCACCCTCGGTAGACTGATGGGTGTCGTTGCCCTCAAAGAGGTAAGAGGACAGTCCAGAATACTTCTTTTAGGTCTAGGAATCATTCAATTATTTGAATTGCTCTTAATTTTCTTTATGATCGTATCGCAAGTCGTACCATGATATCTCACTATAAAGAAGTGTTGTTGTGCAAAATTAGAAGCACCCTTTCCTCCTAGTTAATGTTAATGGAAATTATCATAGTTATTTTATCCACACATATGCATACTTTTGGGGCCAATGTACATTGTAGTTCCTTGCAAGCATTTAATTTAATGATGATAGTATGTGATGATGATGATGACAATGGTGATGATGGTGATGATGATGATGGTGATGATGATGGTGATGATGATAGTGATGATGATGGTGATGATGGTGATGATGATAATGGTGATGATGGTGATGATGATGATGGTGATGATGATGGTGATGATGGTGATGATGATAATGGTGATGATGGTGATGATGATGATGGTGATGATGATGGTGATGATGGTGATGATGATAATGGTGATGATGGTGATGATGATGATGGTGATGATGATGGTGATGATGATGGTGATGATGGTGATGATGATGATGGTGATGATGGTGGTGGTGGTGGTAGTGGTGGTGGTGATGGTGATGATGATGATAATGATGATAATGATGATGGTGATGATGATGATGGTGATGATGGTGGTGGTGGTGGTCTGGTGGTGGTGGTGATGGTGATGATGATGATGATGATAATGATGATGGTGATGATGGTGATGGTGATGATGATGGTGATGATGATGATTATGATGGTGATGATGATAATGGTGATGGTGATGATGATGATGATGATTATGATGGTGATGATGATAATGGTGATGGTGATGATGATGATGGTGATGATGGTGGTGGTGGTGGTCTGGTGGTGGTGGTGATGGTGACGATGATGATGATGATAATGATGATGGTGATGATGGTGATGGTGATGATGATGGTGATGATGATGATTATGATGGTGATGATGATAATGGTGATGATGGTGATGATAATGATAATAATGATGAAGGGCAGATGAATAGTGTCACACATCTGTAAGAAAAATTTGTAGGTACCGGTCCCCTCAATATATCACACATTTATACAGTTACCGTACTGGAAAGACATATTGTAGGTCTTTGCAGTGCAAGATGACTCCACATTAACCTTATTACATGTATATGCTCACCAGTTTGAGGCCTACGAAGTTGGCTTTTGAATTTGAGGAACATGTCTCAGATTCGTAAATCTAACTCTTTAAGCTTGCTTATCATTTCATCTAAGTTAAATACATTTGCAATTGTGCTTTTGCTGACTTTTAGTGTGCTATTTATGCTGGCCCTAATTAACAATAATATCTGTATCTCTGTCGTTGCCTTGTTAGATCCGACGTGCAATTGAAGATAATCAGTACAGACAGCATGAAGATATTCCAATCCAAAGAAACAACTCGCCCGCAGACAGCGTCCAGACTACCGTCACTTCAGCACTCTCCATACAGTAAAACAGTACTGCCATGGGCTTATTATAATAATGAAAATCGTCATAATATTAGGTATTTATATAGCATAGTTAGCTGTATAATCTATTCTGATATGCACTGTTAACCCGTTCACCACAAAATTAAAAAATCACCATAGACTTCGTACAGGACCCACCCTGTTCCCGTAGGCAACGGGTTAATACCTCTGTTGCATGATAAGGGCAGAACCAGATGATTATTTCTAAAGGAGGTGGGGGGGGGGGAGTTGGGGGATTTGGCTGCACTAATCACTGATATTTGTTGTCGAAGGGAGGTGGATTCTGAATGCATACCGCTACATACCTGCCAACCAGTACGTTTTAGCCGTATTTAGTACGTTTTTGCAACCAAAATATGGCAGTACGTTTTTTCTTTAAAAAATACGTTTTTTACAAAATCGTAATTTATTGAGAAAAATCATCTCTATATGTCTCTATTTGATAAAACGTACACAAATACGGTTATTAGATCAATGTAATTTCAGGTAATTTGTTTTTTTAAAATCATTTTGTAAAAACCAGGGTGAGATATACACAAGTTTCAATGGGTTTTTTTTTCATCTGCAAGAGCAGTGCGCATTTTAGCTTGCATGCAGCTTGAGCACCGTGATGGGCGAGTGCGCCAAGCATATATTATGAAATACACTTTTTTGGGGAAAAATACAAAATATTTATCTCACACGGTAAAAATACTGATTTTTTTGTCAAAATACTGATTTTGGGGGATAAGAATACTGAAAATGCAAAATACAACTTGGCAGCTCTGCCGCTACTCAGTTGAGAATGTCCAGAATAGCATCACCACTGCTTCATCTCTTCAGTGAGTAAATATTCTACTGCAGTCTCATTGTAAAAAAAATAATAAATGGAAAGAGGGGTAAGATAGATTCCAAAAGTATTAATTTTGATCAGGATTGAAGGATCTTTTCTGTGCATATTTCTATTCCATTCCAGTCTCAGTTTATTCATGGACTTTTCCTTTCATGTCTTGACTACAGTATTGGTAAATCCATGAATGGATATTGTATCGAGTGGCAATAAATCAAGAAAGCCGAAGACAAAATAAAATCAAGCTGAAAAGCAGAAGAAAAAAAACAACAACTAGATACTCTGTACTTATAGGGGAGTTTATAGCTGTGATCATTTGACACACAAAATAAGATTTTCATTGATGTTTTAATGAATAAAACAATTACTGGTATTTATTTTTCTTGTCATGTGTATCCGAATCAAACAGCATTGAGTTTCGGGTCAGTTTTGTTTGTATGAATGCAACGTAAAACCAGACCAGCTGCATACTAAAATGAAAAGCTTACCTCTATTTTTTTCTTCTATGAAGAACCAACAATGTATTAAGTGTCACTCTTTAGTTATTTTTGTGGTATAAATGACATCCGGGGGGGGGGGGGGGGGGTGGGGTTCAAAACACTTGACATTATGTACTGTTCAAATATGATATGTCTATACATGTATGTTACGGTTCATCTTTGTTAAGATGCTGTCTGCATATATGTATTAAGGAAAAGCACTGTGCTTAAAAACCAGACAATTAGTTTATTATGGCCCGTATTCTGAAGTCGGGTTTAACTTAGACCATGGTCTAACTCTGTGCTAAAATTATGAAAAGCCAAACGTTTCAAAATTTTGTTTACAGTGATTGCTTCTCATGTTTACCGTGCTCTTTACTAATTCTTTAATATGACAATTGTCATACTTATCCTTCCAAGGCCATTGATAATGTATTGGGAGTCAAATGAGCTGATACATTGAACCTCTACTGTTATAGATTTATGTAACAACATGCTTTCCATAGTTAAACCACGACTTAAAAACAGAGTTTAAATTAGACCCGACTTCAGAATACGGGCCTTTTACTTTTAGTATGTTTTAAGTTATTTATATGGTGTGAAAGACATCTGGTGGGTGTTTCATAAAGCTGTTTGTAAGTTAAGAGCGACTTTAAGAACGACTGGTGAACCTTTCTTACGCGCGTAACCATCGTCAATGAATATACCATTTACCACAATAAAGGATCACCAGTCGTTCTTAAAGTCGCTCTTAACTTACGAACAGCTTTATGAAACGGCCCCCTGGGGAGGTTTCAAAACACTTGACATTATGTACTGTTCAAATAAGATATGTCTATACGTACAGTTCATCTTTTTAATATGATGCTGTCAGTCTATATGTGTATGCTCATAAGCACATTGAGGAAAAACATCGTGCTTAAAAAACTTATTTGTGCATTATAAATGTTGTGGTTATTCAAACTAAAAGACTTAATAAAATCAATTGTCTATATGATATTGAGAGGGCATGTACTTACATTTGGGCATGTGAAGTTACACCTTGGTAAAATGCCTTGAAAATAGTGATATCAGTAATTAAATCACTCAATTTAGAGAGTGAGATTTGGTTTCATTTTTTGATAAATGGCAATCAGCAAAAAAATACATACTTGCTTAAATCTTTTATCAGATTATTGTTTTACTCTACAAAGTGGAGACTGCAAAAGGACGCTTGAGACTGAAATAATTTCACTGTTTGGCAGATCATTTATGTAATTGATTGCTTTCATCTACATGTAATGGATATTCAAGACTTGGTCGATCATCTAGATAATGATATTGTTAAAGTTCTTTATTGAAGAGAAAAATAAACAAGGAAATTACGCTTATTTGAAGTGCATATGATTAGGCTGAAGTAAATGCTGGCATGGCTTGCATTTCCATAGCACTCTGTAATTACAGGCAATCTCAGTGTTTGTGAATGCTCCCTGATTCTTTGAAAATACTGATTTCCTTACGTAAAAAATACTGATTTTCAGGTTTTAAAATGCTGAAATGTGTGTGTACGGGTCAGCAGCTCTGCTTGTGATGATTGACCAATTGCATATTTTAGACAAAGAATCTGATTGGTTGATAGTTTGTATGTTGAACAGTGCGCACGTGCAACAATGGTCTTGATTGGCCAATGCCATCTTTCTGTTTGATTACAAACCTTATTCATTGTCAGCTTCCCGCAAGAAGGGAATTATCAACATTTTCTTTAAAAAAATATTTGTATTGCTGAAATGGAAAAAGCATGTCATGAAATTTCTTCTGGTACCATTCTCAAACCTAACTGTGACGTCATTATGACGTAATAAGCAAAAATGTTCCAACTTGCTTTACCCACATATATGGGTCCCTTTTCTGGTAATTGGATCGCGCATGTCATTCCCGGAAAAAAGACAGTTCTTCGGTCAACGTGCTTACGTGCATAGACTGATTCACGCTAGCGACCTTATTCCGGGAACTGGATTGCGCATTTGCGTTAGCGACTTTTTTCTGGGAACTGGATTGCGCATTTGTGTTAGCGACTTTTTTCCGGGAACTTGATCAGTGGATTGCATATTTTTCTTCCTGGTAAAAGGGCGTACGGTAATCTTTCTTAAGATAAGAAAGTGTTTAGAATGTTTTGAATAAAATCACAAAATATCAATTAAGAAAAAATCTTACTTTGTCATAAAGTTTGAGAATTACGACAGAAAATAATACACTAGCTGCTACAAACACAAAAATAGGGTCAAAACAGAATTTGCATTGTCTCGAAAATGTACGTTTTGCGCACGTGCGCGCTAAGTCCCTTCTTGCGGGAAGCCGACGAAAATGTGATCCTTGCTTTGCCTTGTATAAAGTGCAAACCTTTACTGTTACTGCTCTCCAGCTTGAATGGGTAAAGTTTACTTTTGCTATGAAAAGGCTGGTGTTCACAAAGAAAACACAAAGACCGATGTCAACAACAGACAGCATTATTAACTATCTTTGTCCTTGTGAAAACCAGCCTGAAACATTAAGAGGTATGTGTTCAGAATATATACCGGTACCTTGTCTTATTAAATATTGATGTATATCTAGTATTGTACAAAGTGTAATATACAAGAATGAATGACTTATTGTTTTCTGTGTAACATAATGCTTATAGATATATATGTATATCTCCCTGCTTCCATTGGTGCTTTGAAATAATGTGAAGTCTAGATTATATTCCGATTCAATTGTATCATGATATTATAAAACAACTTGAACTTGACCGAATAATACTTCAGAAGAAAGTGATGAAAATAATTGATATTGATGATTTATTGTTTTTATCATGCTGTTCACATGTATGTTATGCATATTGTCTCATGTTTCATGTGTAAAATATTGTTTATCTTCTCATAACAGAGAAATGTTAAAATAATCTTTGGAACTGGTAGGAACAGAAAATGAAATGTTCACAGAATTATAAAAACTGAATGAATGCTATCTGAGAAATAGTTATAGTTTTCAAGAAAATGTATAATTACAGAGAAATGAGCAATTGAAGATTAGAAAATATACTGTAAATTGCCCGTTCGTTTATAGTGTAATCCCACATGTTGTTTTCTGTGTTAGCTATACTAGAAAAAGCATGTAATGAAATGAAGATAATTTCAAGCAAGTCTGAATTATTTAATTAAACTTCTTTGTTCTAAATAAGCATTCTGGCATATGATAAACATGTTAGGATTGCTTCCAATCATTTCCTATCAAAATTTGATTTCTATACCAGAACTCAAACTAAATGTTGAGGTAAAAGACAGTAGTTGCAGAAAACAATTATTTCATGAGAAAGTCTTTAAAATCAAGGTAAATTGCCACAATATTATCGTGGATCTAGATCTGGTACATTGAAATAAACTTATCTTTGTGAAATCATGAAATTTCAGCTGAAAACTGATAATTCTGATCATCACTAACACAGGAAAGCATATGTCGGACAGTGTATTAATATTGCTCAAAGAAAACAAACAACATTTGATGGAATTCCGTGCTTATTTTGCTTATTTCTCAGCAATTATGCATTTTCTTTCAGAGACACTTGGCACATACTTTTTCATTCATACATGTACAAACACTTGGGTGGTAGTTTTTTTGGATTCTGTTTGAACTCATTTTGAGATCGTTACCAAAACTGGTATTTATCTTTAACTGCGAGCATTTAACCCTTGAATACTGCGTAACTGCCCTTGCCAGTGCTATACACTGCCCTGTTATGAAGCCAAATCGGGGAATTTCATACTTAAGACGATTTCTTGTTAACCCATTGGCAATGTCAACTGTTTGCCCTTTATTTTAATTAGTGGGACCTGGCAGTGAATGGGTTAAAAGATATCCTCAGAAACCTGATAACAACATTAGCAGCCGAGATGCCAACAGTTTCCTGTTCTGTATTCAATGACGTTTGTGTGCCAAAATACCTTAATACTTCAGGTTTTGTCAAAATGTTGTACCGGTATGTCCCTCATAGTGTTGGTATTTGTAAGATAACGTTATTCTAATATAACCCTGGTGATTCCCCCAAATTATCATCTTCAGCCCTCAAAATGCTCTATCAAATCATCTATCATTTATTTCTACTCCAATGTAAACAAAAATACAAATATAAACATAAAAATGCTAAAATGCTCTTTGATGAATTGACATCTGAATAAATAAGTACACATGAATATTCACATTTTTATGTTTGTCTTTTGAGAGTCAAACTCATGGTGTTATTTCAATTCCTTCTGCCATTGTTTACACATGATTATATATTGGTGAGTGGTGGTGAATTGTAGTATATTGCAGACACTACTCTTCACTGTAATTCACTTATACTGTGTTTAATATATGGTGTTTTTTCCCATTTTGAACTCAAATTCAAATTCCGTTATTGTTTCAATATTTTCTACATCCCTTTTGTTCTGGAAACAAAAATGAATTAATGATTATGTAAAGGTTTTTATAAATTTAAGCTTGAATACCTTGTGTAATCACCTGTGCTTATAGTCAGAAATCTACTGGATGTTTTTCCCAGTTATGATAAAATGAAATTAAATTTCATTGAATTTAAAATTGATCAAATTGGATATCAAAGTCTGTAGCTCTATTAAAATTTGCCATTTAATTCTTCTATAGCATCAGAGACTAATGGAAATCCAGATTCTGAAAGCCATTTAATAGGTTAATATTGCCTTCTGTCTCTATAGATGTTTTATGGTGATTATTTCATCACTGAGAGCTGAGGGCAAAAAGGTATTAATTACCAAGAGGTAATATTGTGCTGTTAATACATGGGAAGAGCAACTGTTTTTGCATCGCATAACTGAGCATTCATCATCATTCCATGTTCATGCAGTATCACGACGTTAATCATACAAGTGTAAACAAGAAGTATGTGACATTGTTTAATTATCTATGTATACCAGTAGCTATGTTATTTATGACTCAAAGAAACATTTAATAAAACAAAGGAATTTTGTTGCTTATTATTTGTGTTTTGCTTCCGTTTTCTGTGCTAGTTGTGAAGTGATTAGTTTCTAGGTTTACATTCACTTTATATACAAGCAATTGGCCTATTCTGCCCAACTTTGGCAAAAGGAAGCAAGTGACACATCTGTCAAATTTGAGTTATTGTTTCTTAAACACCCTTTGTATTTTGCACGTTCAGGCAAAATTTGGGGAAGAAATTATCGTTCAATGGAAAGATATGGAAGAAAATATGCTCTTAAATTGCATTGACGCCTACATGTATGTAATTGACGAACACACATTGCTCATTTACAACAAATGATAATTTTGTAACTTGCTTCCTTTTGCCAAAGTACGGCAGCATTTATCAGGGCCCCTTTTCATAAGTAAATGTTATGATATCAAGTCTTGCTGGAATGTCAACTACCATGACAACAGGGGAAGTTGTGCTGTTTGATTGGCTCTTCCAATGAAAGTTGACATTCCAACAAGAGTCGCTATCATAGCCACTCTTTATGAAATGAGGCCCTAGCAACACATGGGCTAAACCCTTTTATTTCACGCTATAGAAAGTAAATGTGCTTATTTCTTGAAAATTCCTTTCGTGAGCAAAGATTCTTCTACTGTCATTGTGGCATGTTATTTGATTTCTTAATCCGTGTCGAGACATTAAAATATGCAGGGATAAAAAGCATTCATGCCTGTCATTCATTGTAGACACTGGGATATTTTACTACTATTCAGTTAAAGGAAAATCAGACCCCGATTGGAAAACTTTCACAAGGAAAAACAAAATCAGAAAAAGAAATACACCCCCCCAAAAAAAATATATAATACTGATAATAATAAATAAATAAAAAAATAAAAATAAAAATAAATAAAAAAATGCAAAAATAAGAACAGAAGATAATGACCATATAAAGAAAGAAAATATGGAAAAAGTAAAAGAAAATAAATATGCCTCTGTTCAAAAAATATAGAAGGAAACCTACACTCCGATACATATTTATTAATCATTCCCCTTCCCCTTTAAACAGTTCTATTCAATGTTTACTACTCTTAATAGACATTCCTTAATTTTCTTTCTCATTCCATATGTATACCCCCCCCCCCCTCTCTCTCTTTTTTTATTGCGCCTCGTTGGGCGTTCTGCAGAGTTGATTAATAATCTTTTAGTATTAAGGGTATTTTGAAAGTCCCAAATATAAAATGTCATTTTGTGCAAGGTAGAATTCTGTGTTACCATAAACATGTTATGATTTTTTTTAAATGACTTTCAGATGAAGAGATCACTGTGGACAATTCCGATCAATTCTAGATTTTCTAAATAATCGGATAATCTCATAAACCACACATCTAACCTTCATATCGGACTAAAGAAATAGTATGTGTCGCCAAAAGTCATATTGATGTATCACTGGGTCATGAGTGTCATGAATATGTTTTACATAGGCTAGGCATTTATACAGCGTCATCCAATTCCGAGACGCCTTATTTTTACTACTATTACTCCGGCTCTAGCTCGAGCTGCCATTTCTAGCACTCATTGTGCAGCTAGTCAATGAATTAATCCTGCTGGGTACCCATTCACCTCACCTGGCTTGATTGCAGCACAATGTGGGTACATTTCTTGCTGAAGGAACACACGCCATGGCTGGGATTCGAATCCACGACCCTCTGATTGAAAGACGAGTAGTACCACTTGACCACGATTGGCAATTTGATATTGGCTACTTGTTAATAAACGACCAATTTTGCAATAAAAATCAATCATCACTTTGTATGACAAAAGATCTCCAATGGACAGGTGTATCAAATTGCATCTCCCTCGGAAAAATATTCTAAATAATTCGAAGTTTTACATTCATTCGCAATATGGAATGCCTTGGTTTTTTTTAATTGGTAGGGATATATGAAATTATTCATGAGCGATACCACCACTCCTTTTGGCTTTTCAAGGACAATCAAGCGAGCAGTGGCAACAATAATTTATTATATCGCTCATGTATTCTACATAAATTATTCATTATACCTCAGTCACAATTCCCCTTCGGCGCCGCACGGCGAGTCGAAAACAGCCGTTTTAACATATTTTTTCTACCAGCTACATAATAGTGGTTTGAATAAAATGAATAAAACGACTGTTTTTGACTCACCGAATGACCACCATAGGGAAAATGTGACTGAGGTATTAACGAGAATGCGAAGTCAAATTCTGAGGGTGGGGAAAATTTCCACCGCATATATTGTTTATTTTAGCACCGAAACAGATATCTAATATCGAATGAATTCTCTTTCCATTGTACGGGGAAATAGTGACCCCAATCGATTTTTGCTCTATTACAGGTTGTGAAAGTGGTAACGAATAGTGTATAGGCCCAAAACATATTAAATGAATATATGAATGAATAAATATAATGATGCCACAAGCTATCAATTAATTATATTTTCATAATAATTTTTCTCTCACTCTTGGCTTTTCATGAATTTTATGCTTTGTTGTGCCTCTCAAATTTTAGGCTCATCATGCAATGGCACTGACATATGCGTTATATCTGTATGTGATAAATATGAACGAAGAAAAAATGTGAACTCTCTTCTTTTCGCCGAAATCATTTTAGACTTTGTCTAATAAACAGCAAGAGCGAGCACACTTGATTCAAATATTCATTAAAATCTATCATCTCACTACTGAACGAGTGTCATCGTAAATGTCTACAGAACTAGTATAGTTTTTATTGGAGTGTAACATAAGCCCGTGGACTTAGACATAACATGGATGACATTTGATTCAATTTGGTATTGAATGACAACTTGCGTAAACAACCGATGTTCCGGAACTTGTTCACTTATAATCTTGTTTTATTCATGTTGGCATACACTAATTGTTTATTAAATACTTATCAGTGAAAGCTACATATCTATATACGATCAAATCTAAATAAATTCCGTTTTATTTCACCTCACTTTTTAAAGTAGGCAGTATTATTTCATCTCACCCAATAAATCCAAGTTTTGGCAATTCTCCTCAAACATGCCAAACGTGCAATTCATCATTCCAAGTCATCACTGCACTACGTTCATAACTCAGTTATAATGCGTTACGATGCAGAAATAAAATATGTTTTATGAGATAAATCTTGCAATTTAACATGGATATTTATTTTGATCGGGTGCCGATTTGATGAATAAAAAAGATCCGAATGCTAAAATCATTAAAGTCAAGAAGAGAAAATACTCGAAAGGAGTTAAATAAGCCTATATATACTCTGTGCGGGGAAAATAGATACCAAATGATACCAAACTGTGTACACATTTAAACTCGTGATGTAGCGAGAATTTATATAGCCAGGCGCCATTCGATGCATGGGATGTATTCATTGCTCTCTGGACATTATACTTACGGTCAAGTTTACCTTAGAAAAAGTAAATAAAAAGAGAAAAACTAAACAAACATGACATTGAAAATTTCATCAAAATCGGATTTAAAATAAGAAAGTTATGACATTTTAAAGTTTCGCTTATTTTTCAACAACAGTTATTATGCACAACTCCGTGATATACAAATGAGAGAGTCGATGGTCGTTCCCTCACTTACTATTTCTTTTTTTTTAAATGGTTTTAATTATACAATATTTCAATTTTTACAGATTTGAAAATAAGCACCCTCTTTTTTTTAACCACAGAATGTTAAAACAATGATGTATACACATGTTTGTTTCACATGACAATGAGAGGAAATTTGAATATTTCATATATATGAAATACAAAAGAAGTAGTGAGTGGATGATGTCATGCATCAGTCTCCTCATTTGCATACCGATCTAGATGTGAATATAACTATTTTGTAAAATTAAGCGAAACTTTAAAATGTCACAACTTTCTTATTCTATATCCGATTTTGAAACAAAAATATTCAGTGCTATGCTTCTTTGATTTTCTCTTTTTATTCAAAACAACTTTTTGATGGGGTGGACTTGTCCTTTAACAATCTGCTTTGATTTTAAATATAGATGGTGAAGGAAGAGAGAGGATATTGACTATTTACACATCTAAACTTAATTTATGTTGATCAAAATAGAAGCAGCGTGTACGTTAATGCTAAAGGCCTATTGCTAATTAAATACAGGTGCCCGTCAATGAATACACTTTGACTTTGATGGGGGCGTCGTGGTCTAGTGGTTGCAACTCTCGTTTTTCAATCAGGGGGACGTGGGTACGAATCCCAGCCATGGCGTGTTTTCCTTGAGCAAGACATTTACCCACATTGTACTGCACTCGACCCAGGTGAGGTGACCGGCAGGATTTATTCTTTGACGCTTTAGCGCCGACATGGCTGCTCAGCTACGGTCGGGGTAAAGCGCGGTTGCGTATTTGTACATATAAACTGCGCTATATAAATGGACATAAAAATAATTATCATCATTACACTGGACCATCAGATGGGGCAGCAATACCGACTCGTCTCAGCCCTTTCAATTGATTTCGCCATTATCATACCCCTGTCGAGATGCAATCAAGCTAATGCACTTACTATATGCGGTGGCGTACAGATGGGGAGCTTGGGGGCGCTTGACCCCCCCCCCCCAAAAAAAAAAAAAAAAAAAAAAAAAAAAAAAACTAACGACCAAGAAAAAAAGAAAAAGAAAAGGGTGAAAAATACATGTACTATTTTCTGAATATTATGTCAAAATCTATCACAAAATTGGATTTGTAATGACAAAAATCGAAAGTTTTGCTTGCTCGCTTTGCTCGCAACTGTTTCTAAATTTTGCCCGTTACGCCATATCTGGCTTCCCCAAAATTTGCGCTTATTACGCCACTGGTAATACACTGTAAATACTCTGGTGTTAAAACTGACACCAGTTGATATAAATAGAGGTCCACCCTAAATTACACCCTAGGGATTGAACATTACACCAAAGAGTGTAAATGTAACAACCAAAGGTGTTGTAATAACACCTATAGGTGCTAAATTAACACTGTCAATTTAACACCGGTGTAAAATAACTGGTGTGGTCCTCTATGTACACCGGTTAACACCATAGTTTTTGCTGTGTATACACCAAATTGTAGCATTGTTCTAAACATTTACCCGTATATATACGACAAAATGATCAATGAGTCTGATTGCATCCTTTATACATGGCACATTTAAGATATTTATATTCATTTCATTTCAATATAAGAACTCTGAATACATTATTCCTCAATGTGTATATTGCAAGAATGCAATTATTACCCACAAGCAGGATTTCATATACTATAATTTTTTGGTTTATTTTTATTTGGTCTAATGCCAATTCGTCCAGTTGCCAACTCGTCTACTATCATTTGGTCTACCATCAGTTCGTCAAATTCCCACATCGTCTAATTGCCATGTCGTCTAAAAAACAGTTGGTCCAATATACCATTCGGTCTAATTGGGCAAAATGAATGAAAATAAAACGGATATTAGACCAACTGGTAATGAGACGAACTGGTGATTGGACCAAGTGGTTATATGACCAAATGGTTGTTAGACGAAATTTTGATGTGCGGAATGCATTAGACTAAATGAATGTAGACCATGTGGTGAGTGGATGAGTTGGCAGTAGACAAACTGGCAATTTACCATTTTCCCCCATCGTTGTTGAAAATAGATTATATATGAAACTGCTTATAATACATTAGTTTACGCATCGATCACCATATTGATCTATAAAAGTGTTAAGCTAAATGGACAATAAATTAAACATGTTAAAGTCGAAGGCTTTAAAATCAATGTTTACTGGTTAACATTTATTGTACCATCACGATTATAAATGTATTAATTTCTTATATTATAGCTTACACAGATCACCGCCATGGAATAATAGAAACTAGATTGAATCCAAAGTACTCTGAAAATTGCTAACACAAGCAAATTGATGTGTGAAAAAACCCCAGACAACTCTGAAGAATACCATTATTATCCATTTCTAACCAGAACCATTTGACATAATTCATAATTAAATGATTTTCTTTATACACCTTTTTATTAATGTTGTACATGTAACAATTGAGGAGCAATATGTTCAAGGCTGTTAGCAGAAATCCAAAGGGGGAGGGGCAAGATTACGTAAAGAAAGAAAATTGCTGTGAGTCGCTTCGCTCTCTCAGCTATCATTAACAGCTTTTTTGTTGTTGCATTTTTAAGGATGGAAAAGAAGGAGCAAGTGTAAATGGTAAATGGATATTTGTGACAATTTGCAAAAAGGTAGGTCCTTAAAATTCCGGTTTATTTTCAATTGGTCTATTGTCAATTCGTTCAACTGCCAACTCGTCTACTATCATTTGGTCTACCATCAGTTCGTCCAATATCCACATGGTCTAATTGCCATTTCGTCCACTCCCCGTTTCGTCTAATAGCCAGTTGGTCCAATAGCCATTTAGTCCATATACCGCTTGGTCTGATTGGACTAAGTGTTAATTGGGCGAAATGAATGGGGAAAAATGGATATTAGACCAACTGGCTATGAGACGACATGGTCATAGCCGAACTGGTGATTAGACGAAGTGATGATTGGACCAAATGGTTGTTAGAAGAAGTGTTGATGGATGGAATGGCATTAGACTAAATGAAGTTAGACCATGTGGGGAGTGGACGAGTTGGCAATAGACGAATTGGCAATTGACCAAAATTCCAACTTCTGCTCCTCCCCCTCCCGCTGCATCATGATTATTTTAGATTCTGTTCGAATTAATTTTATGACAGTTACGTCTGGAATTCCTGGCCCCCGTATTCTGAAGTCGGGTTTAATTTAAACTGGTTTTAAGTTGTGGTTTAACTACGGAAAGCCAGTTGTTACATAAATCTCTAACAGTAGAAGTTCAATGTATCAGCTCATTTGACTACCAAAACATTATTAACTGCCCGGGAAGGATAAGTATGACAGTTGTCTACAACATTAAAGAATTATAAAGAGCACAGTAAACATGAGAAGCATTTACTGTATACAAAATTTTGAAACATTTGGCTTTCCACAATCTTAGCACAGAGTTAGACCATGGTCTAAGTTACACCCGACTTCAGTGTGTTTAGATGTTATTAAAAGGTGATGTGAATTATCGAATTTCAATCATCCCAGGATCAATGTAACACAAATCAAATTGCATACAAACACATCAGTTACTTAGCGACATGGTGAACTCTTATTGCAAACGAAATATTTCAATTAATGAAACAATTAACAATTCAATTTCACAAACGAAATAATTCAAATAATAATATAGTTATTGATTATTATTGAAAACGAAATAAATAAATAGTCACACATTTTAACAAATCACGACACTGGAACAACTAGGCCATTATTGCATTTTCAAGGTGTTAATGTTCTTTTTGTCCATAGTTCCCATAACTGCTTAATATGCATCGTTGAAAGATGGAAGACAGTGTACAGTTTATTGTACTTTTCTTTGTCCTTCTGGTTCATTGGTAATGGTTGGTTTGGATTCTTTGTTAGACCCGTTGAAACGATGAATCCTTTTTGGTTCGACAGAGTTAGACCTGCTTTTAAAGAACACATCCCAATGTACACATCGGACCAAGGAAAGAGCGGCGTTTCCTGACAGGCTTGGAAGATCTTCTGCGCCATGTCCATCGAGAAGATGTACGCAGGGCCTGTGAAAAACGGTGGAAACTTTTTCTTCGGCCATAGATGGGTGGGGGTGTAAAACTTTCCCCATTCGCTCTTGGGGTCGCGTACGATCGCGTGCGAGTGGACGTCGCCAACGCTGAAGGAAGTCTTTGATGCCTTCTGGAGGATGTTCGCAACCCTGTGCGTGTTGACGAGGACGTCGTCATCCGTCTTCATCACGTACCTGGCCCGACTGCAGAAGGTGGTGGACCATCTGAAACCCATCACTGTCTTGAGCGTCATGTTCAGGTAATCATCGGTGAAGTTTTCCTGGACGATGTCCCCGAAGATGACGGACTCGTCCTGTAGACGGGCTTGCATCAGAGCGTCACCGACCGCTCCGACTGAGAAAACAAGACGCATCGTCTGGTTACGATGGCCGTCGCGGTAGAAAGGCCATGAATCCGCTCTCCCAAAGGTATTCCGAATTAAGTTCCTCTTGAGGAAATGATCCGGAGCGGAATTCACAAATATCACAAGCAACAGATCCTCACCTTCATCTTTCCTTTGGTCGCACCTATCCGTAGGGTTGATGATGTAGGTGTAGTTATGCGGGTCGACCCTTCGCACCCAGTTCTGCACGCCATGTTGTATTCGGGCGACGTTGGCCCTATGGTTGGTGTCCGAGGCGTGTTTAAAGCATTCTGGACCCGGGTCTATCAAGGTGGCGTTTATTTCCCGAGTTCTCAAAGTCACGCCACTCTGTAGCAGACGATCTCTTACAAAACAAAAAATCAACAAACAGAATGTTCCCTGAAAGAATAATCTCCTCGGTATCAGATTCCTCATTGTACATACACTAAAACACTCCTTCAGGATCTAATTACGTTGATACATTGCTAATAGTTCCATGTAAAAATACTCGTAAGCAAGGGATTCTGTTTCAGTACTGCAGCTATACTTTGTTATTTTGTTCTTTCCCCCCAATCCGGCTGTACCAATTACATGTGTAGAGCTTACTTCCGCCGCAGGGTCGAGTTTGCGCAGAAATCCAGCGATGACACATGCACCCGATGTGCATTCATTATTCAGAACATCCGTGGTGATCTGATATCCCAATGCTTGGGGAGGGACAAGGATGGGGATTATTTATTTACAAAACGGAATTCCAATAATGATCATGAATTCAACATTAAGGATCAGTTAATGAATTAATTGAATAAAATACAGGGCTATCGGAGACTCGGTGTCACAACGAATAACTTCCACTCTTGAAAGAACAAACATATGACAATTAAGTGATGAATTAGTCCTTTAAGTACCAAAAACGAATGACATCAAACTAAGAATAGAAAAAGGTTCGTGACAAGAAATTATACTTCTCTCACCTCGCAGAAGTTTATCATAGTCCTTCGTCATGTGTATGTATATAATGTTAGTTTCAGATTCAAATCATTATCTTATAACGACATATATAAAACTATATGTACAAGGTTATGTATACATGCAGAATTCCTTGTATAATACTTGATTGATATACAAATTAAGTGTCATATTGAGCAAAGGGCATAACTGCTCATTTATATACTAAGAATGAAAGTGTAAGCTCTATTTTAATGTTTGCATTTAAAATGGATAATCACGGTCGTCGATCTAGATTCTTTGTTGTCTTTTATCATTTATCGTGCAAAAATGTACTTTTTTTTTCCACCGAGCAACCAAGCGCCAAGGTCATGTAAATAGACCCGGGATTTGGAGATGTCAAAGATGTAACACTGTGATAACAATGATAAGTATTGGAATATAAAACATTTATTATTAGAGATCCCTACTAAATGAAGCGAAAACGCTTTCAAAATGTAACAAAGGCATGTTTTATAATCATCATGCATAGTATTTAAAGTGTTTAAAACCAAGTGAAATGAAAAAAAAATTATACCAATAATGTAATTATCATATTCCCGTGTATGTATTCAATAGAACTTCGATCATTCGAGGTAGATTTTTAAAAGTCATGTGATTCTTATGATGTCGGGTCAGTATTATCTTCACAAGGTTTTTTCGTGACTGTAAATGCTCAAACTACCCAGCAAAATGAAAACTGAGAAAATATCGAGTGCAATCACGTGGATAGATCCCACCTGGCAAAATACCAATATCACAATGTTAATATTGAAAAGAGAAATTAATTGCCCTGCACGAGTTTCCATATTCTTTACAAATCATAATATTTTTATTCCTTACGAGTTGATGGAATTGTTAACGTGTCGATATTGATAATGAAGGCAATGTCCACATAGGTTTCGATCGTTATTTATGGGGGGGGGGGACTAACACAAATATTGCTCTTTGTGAGGGAGTGGTTGCTCAAAGATCTCAAAGCTGTGGGTTTTTTTTTTTTTTTTTTTTTTTTTTTGGGGGGGGGGGTGAATATGTGGCCTACTGCACTCTTAAAAGGTGTACCCAATACAGGGGCCGCGGAACGGTTTTCAAAGTGGGGGGGCTGACCATGCTAAAAATCACAATCGTATGGTAATTTTTACGTTTTTGTACACGGTTTTGGAAAAAAGTGGGTGGGCTGAAGCCCCCCCAGCCCCCCCGGTTCCGCGGCCCCTGCAATATTGGGTAAAATGGGAACATGCATGTTGGTTGGGTAAAAAGATACCAAATATTTTGTAATTTTACGCAATGTTGCGTTAAAATTTACCCTTAAAACGTGTATTTAGCCCAATATGGGGTTAAAAACCCCAAGCAACATTGCATGTTCCCTTTCTACCCAATAATGGGTAAAATTTTACTCAGTGTTTTTAGAGTGTGATAAGAATAAATATATCAACCAAAATTCTGATAGATTCCAACCAACAGATTTGGTTGATTTTGACCATTTTGAAAATCGTTGTTTTGGACCATTTTTGTTGGTCGGACACAATATATACATATTAATTATTGGTTTTTTAATTAATTCTGTTTAAGAGTGGACCTCTTCTACATCAATCCCACTCGAAAAAATTCGAACAAACAACGATTTTCATTTATTGAAAGTTTCTTCCCCCTTCACCAAAAAAATCCTTCCGCTTTAGTTTTCCCACTGTTAGGAATTCCATACCTCATTGCATACGCTCATACACATATTCAAATTTATTCAAAAGATCTATTCAAATGTCCCTCTGGTCGAAGTATTAATTATTTGACCTCCCTTTTTTTGTATTATTTGTTATGATATGTCTTACTGTTTTACTTTGATGGTTTATATTGATATGCCTGTGTGATATATATTAAAATTTCTTTGAGAGAATATAGTCTCTTAAGTTATCTTTCATTCAACTATAACATTTAATCATATAGCTCCATGATTTAATCAAGGCAATTTTTTGTTTATTTATGATTATGATGCTATTTTGTACTATTTATGCAATCTTAATTGTTTGCATTGTACATATCTTTTTTAACCTGTTTGAATTTGAATGGATGAAGAACAAAATTGAATTGAATTCGGAACTTCCCCATGCAGATTGGCAGGTGAACGCCACAAGGTCCAATAAATATCACCAATTAAATACTTGATGTTAAAGGGGTAATCCAATTTAAATCTAATATGATATGAACAGATAAAGAACAAGAGTGTCGCTAAGGCTAAATGGAGTTATTGGTCAAGCAAGAAAAGTAGAAGGTGGCGACTTCACCTCTGACCTTCTGACCTCAAAATCAATAGGCTTCCTGGGATCCATGCTAGTATCATACACACCAAATTATATGAGTCTAGGTTAAGTTAAACTGAAGTTGTCGCGTTTATAAGGACTGCAGAAGGGTAACATGACAACGTGTAACTGTGACCTTGACCTTTGAACCTTTGACTTCAAAATCAATAGGCTTCCTAGGATCCATACTGGTATCATACATACCAAATTACATGAACCTAGGTTATGTTAAACTGAAGTTATCGCGTTTACAAGGACTGCAGAAGGGTAAGATGAAAACATGTCACTGTGACCTTGACCTTTGACCCTTTGACAGCAAAATCGATAGGCTTCCTGGAATCTATGCTGGTATCCTACCTACCAAATTATATGAGCCTAGGTTAAGGTAAACTGAAGTTATCGCGTTTACAAGGAAAAATTAACGGACGGACAGACAGACAGACAGACGGACGGACAGACGGACAGACACCGAGCGTGATACCATAATACGTCCCGTCTAGGACGGGCGTATAAAAATCAGATACACATGATTATAAACACTTACATTATTTCGGTGAAATAGTTTTATACATAAACTGATGATGCCATATCCCCGCTTGTTATTTTGTGTTTTATCAGGGGCGGCGGAA
The DNA here is from genome assembly GCF_037042905.1 of Lytechinus pictus. Lineage (NCBI taxonomy): Eukaryota > Metazoa > Echinodermata > Echinoidea > Temnopleuroida > Toxopneustidae > Lytechinus > Lytechinus pictus. The sequence goes on from NC_087258.1 coordinate 22,853,194, forward strand.
GCCAAAAATTTTAGGGGGACCACCAAAAAATTTTGACAAGCAAAAAAAAAAAAAAAAAAAAAAAGGTTATCAACCAAAAATTTTAGGGGGCGACGCAAGAAACAAAATTGACAAGCAAAAAAAAAAAAAAAGGTTATCAACAATAAATTTAGAGGGGGATCGTCCCCCCACCTCAAATTTAGGGGGACACGTCCCCCCGCTTCCACCGCCTATGTCTTTTATTATATAAAATTATATTCATTCAAATAAAAAAACTGATTGACAACTGATTTAGTAATAAATAAAAAAATTGATTGACAACTGATTTAGTGCATTTGATATTTATTGTTGTAACTTATTTCATTATAAGGGAGACACACCATGCACACATGTATGAAAATGAAATGATTATGATTTCATGTATAATAGCATAATAAAGAGGAAAATGGGGATGTGACATCATCAGACAATCTAATGAATATTCATGACAATGTGCTTATTTTTTTTCACAAAATAATGTAAAAATTTGAAATTCAATAACTTCGTGATTTTTTTATCGGATTTTAATGAATTTTTCATCATTTTGCTTGGTTAATTTTACTGTATTTATTTAGAAGCAAATTATTTTCAGCTCGGAGTACCTTTTAAACATTCATATAACAAGTATATTCATCCTAGTCAAAGTTGACACATTTTAGCTGACCAGACTAAATTATTAAAAAAAAAAAGAAAATACATGTCTTGATCAGGAAGTGACAAGGGCGTAAACTCATTTCCGTATATCATGTTGAAATTGGCAGAATTCTATGTAAACAGGTAAATTGGATACAAATATGTTTGATATGAATCTAGTTATTCATATTCCGAGGCCATTGGGATATAGTCAAATTATCTTAATCATGTTGAAAATTGGTGCAATAAGCCAAAAGGTTTGAGAGGGTTAGATATGACGTATTGGGCGAAATCTATTAAAAAGTTGCGAGCGAGCGACCCATAATTTTGATGTTTTTATTACAAATATCAAATTCGTGATAGATTTTTTAACATAATATTCAGACAATAATGAACATTTCACCCTTCTTTCTTTCCTTTTTCTCTTACTTTTCCCCAACTGTACGCTACTGATGTTGATGGAATTTGCTTTTTTATCCTCAGGCAGCATGTATAGCGCTCCCCGTTCTATAGCTTTCTTTCAATAAATTACGAGACCCCCCCCCCCCATACATTCATGCCTTAATGATGTCTATCTCTCGAGTTCCACATTGTGATAGGCCTAATATATGATATTTTTAAATGAAAAATTATAATTCACAACGATACCAAAAGGAGCCATTACAAGCCAACAACGACAATCAACCAACAACCTGGGAAGCTAGGGTGCGGAAGCATCCCGAAGATCTTCCTGGGGGTGCTGCCTGTGGGCAGCCCCCCTGGAATTCTGGGAGGTGTGAAAAATGGAGAAAAGTAACCAATAAACTTCTTTTTTGTAGTCGAAAGCTTTTTTTTTGCTTTTCAAATTTCGCGGGACCAAAATGACCTTAATTTTGGAGTGGTAACCTTTTTTTTCTTTTTTTTTTAGTTTGTCAAATTTTCATCAGCATCCCCAGTACAATATAAAGTTCCCAGTGACTCTTAGTTGATGTTGTTTTTCGGGATTACATTCTTGATTCCGAAGGTTCGTTAGTCCGAAAACGAAATAAGGTTAGTTAATCCGAAGGTTTGTTAGTTCGGAAACGAAATAAGGTTCGTTAGTCCGAAAACGGAATAAGGTTCGTTAGTCCGAAAACGAAATAAATTTCTGAATATTATTAATCTATCCCAAAATTATATTTTTGTATAGAAAATGTAAACATTTTTGCTCGCTGGCTTCGGTCACTCGCAGCCTTGAAGCAAGTTTGCCCAATTCGTCATGTCTGGTCCCCTCATGTCTGGTACACATTTTACAAGCTTTGCTTTTCGGTGGACCCCTCCATTCTTCTCATGATATATGATTATATTGATTTAATTATATTTAATTATATTGATTATATTGACTTAAATTTGACATGCATGTTAATTTATATTTGAATCACTTATTGAATATGTATATTATTTATTCAATGTTGAATTTTGTTCATGCTTTTATTCAAATTGAATTACTTTATCATGTAATTATTTGTATTATGTTGAAGAATGAAAAATAAATTGAATTGAATTGATTTTTTTTTTTTGATTTATTTATCATTATTATTATTAGTATTATTATTATTATTATTATTTTTTTTTTTTTTTGGGGGGGCTCATTTCAATTCTGCCATGCCACCATTCCTGTGGTAACTGCATATTTTGGTTTTGTTACCAAATTATGCAATTTGTTATAAAATGACATGACATTTAAATTTAGCCTTTGCAAAAACTGAACATAAAATGTCTGAGATAACTACAACCATGCACTCTGCATAGATAAAAGCTAACCGCTTCCTCTACTTTACAGCGATTCCTATAAAAAATATGTAAAAAACAAGATATTTATGCATACTTTCATATTTTCCCCAAATATATATATATATATAGGAGACTTAACTACCACCGAAACATGTTGGTTCTCGGCAAGAAAGCAGAGTAATCGTGTGAATCATTAACTCCCCGACCAACTCACTCTAACGGTTCTGAATAATTTCTACATCTACGTTAAAGTCGTGAGGGTGTACGGAGGCCATAAACATCGCTTTGCATTATGAAAATTGTTGTGGTTAATTCACAGAGAGAGAGAGAGAGAGAGGGGGGCAGGGAATTGAAGGGGGAAATAGTGTGTGTGGGGGGGGGAGAGGTAATAGTCAACGATCCCTTTTTATGATATTAAAAAAAAAAAAATAATGCTTAAGTTTATGAAATTAAACATGGGAATGTAGCGTTTGCGGGTAAGAAACAGAGAATGAATTGTAAGTTATAGATTGCAAAAATAAAAATATATATTCAGAATATAATTTTCAAAATGATTAACTACATTTTTTGTAATGAAACTTCGATACATTTATTTCGATATGCAATAAATCTATTTACAATATAGCACTTTCCGATATACTTTTTCAATTCATACTTTGTTTGCAATAATAAGTTTTGAGAGCATTCATCTTAAAAAAAGTCATTGGAATATTATGGCATCTGAGTAGTTCATTCCGCTATCTCCCACTCACACACACATTGACATTCAGAGTTGACACATGGGCCTCTATTCTGAAGTCGGGTTTAATTTAAACACTGGTCTAAGGTTATGGTTAAACTATTGATAGACAATTGTTACATAAATCTCTAACAGTAGGAGGTTCATGTAGTATATCAGCTCATTTGACTCTCAAATCATTCTTAACTGTCTTGGAAGGATAAATAAGAAAATTTGTCTTCACCATTAAAGAACTAGGAAAGAGCTCAATTAAACATAAGACACATACCATGCATACTGGGTAGGTGTTTCATAAAGCTGTTCGTAAGTTAAGAGCGACTTTAAGAACGACTGGTGATCCTTTCTTGTTGTAAATGTTATACACCAAAATGTTCATTGGCGATGGTTTAGCGAGTAAGAAAGGGCCACCAGTCGTTCTTAAAGTCGCTCTTAACAGCTTTATGAAACACCTCCGATGAACAAATTTTGACACGTCTGGCTTCCCATAATTTTAGCACAGAGTTAGACCACGGTCTAAGTTAAAACCGAGTTCAGAATACGGGCCATGTATAGATTACTTACCCGCAAGTTATTTATAACAAACCCACAGTCACATCAAACGAAACCGACTCCAAACCGATCAAAGCTATTACGTTATTACCAATGACAAACCATCGGTTGGTTTGGAGTCGGTGTCGGTTACAGTCACACCAATGAAACCGGCTCCACACCGATCAAAGCTTTTACGTTATAACCAATGACAAACCATCGGTCGGTTTGGAGTCGGTGTCGGTTACAGTCACACCAACGAAACCGACTCAAAACCGATCAAAGCTTTTACGTTATTACCTATGACAAACCATCGGTCGGTTTGGAGTCGGTGTCGGTTACAGTCACACCAACGAAACCGACTCAAGACCGATCAAAGCTAATACGTTATTACCAGTGACAAACCATCGGTCGGTTCAGTGGAATCGGCTACGTTGGTGTAACTGCAGCAAAAGTTTTCATTCCGCCCACAACGTTCAGTAAAACGTAACATCTCGTAATGCTGTCATATATTATATTTCACCCATGCCATTTCATGTAATCTTTTCTAGTTTCCTACTCGTCATATAGAGTTTCACGATTCATTTTAATACATTCCGGTTGATAGATTATACTGGCTCATCTCAATTACATTGGAACATTATAAAGGAACGCTCCGGGCTGAAAATGATATGATATAAACAGATAAAGAAAAATCAGACAAACAAAAAACTTAAATTTTGATCCAAATCGGACAAGGAATAACAAAGTTATGGCATTTTAAAGATTTGCATTATTCCGGTGAAACAGTTCTAGGCATCTCTTCATGAATATTCAATGAGCAAACTGATGATGTCATATCCCCACCTGTTCTTTTGTATTTTATTGGATGAAGTTAGGTTTATTAAATATTTTGTTACCAAGAACTGAAAAAATGGATTGACAGCTGATTTATTGCATTATTCATTGCTGCAATTTATTTCATTATAAAGAAGACACATTGTTCACACATGTATGAAAACATGAAACAATTGTGATTTCATGTAATATCATAAGAAAAAGAAAGTGGGGATGTCACATCATCAGCCTAACGAATGACTATTCATGATGACGTGAATTTAACTATTTTCACAAAATATTGCTAAAATTTAAAATTCAATAACTTCGTCTATTTGTAATCCGAGTTTGATGAAATTTTCAGCATTTATCTCAGTGAATTTTACTCTGTTTATTTTGATATAAATGTTTTTTTCTCATCCCGGAGCATCCCTTCAAGACAGTGTAATATATAGTGATGATCAACTTGGCGTCCTGTGAATCACGGACTGTTTGTTATAATCTACTGAAATCCTTGCATCTGATTGGCTCAGAGCAAATTTGTCTTTGAAAACCACTGTCAAGATGCCTCAAGAAACACTCCTAGAAGCAACTCCCTGCAGCAATGGGGCTACCAGCATGGAGGCAGTGAGGAGGGTGCTCTGACTTCTTGTTATAAGTTACTGAAATCCTTGCATCTGATTGGCTCAGAGCAAATTTGTCTTTGAAAATCACTGTCAAGATGCTTCGAGAAACACTCCTAGAAGCAACTCCCTGCAGCAATGGGGCTACCAGCATGGAGGCAGTGAGGAGGGTATTCTGACTTCTTGTTATAAGCAGTGTTGTAGTCAAGGCTCAAACCTCCAAGGCCAAGGCCAAGGCTTTAATACCCAAGGCCAAGGCTTCAATCTCCAAGGCCAAGGCATGGAAACCCAAGGCCAAGGCCTGAAAACCTCAAGGACAAGGCCAAGGCATTTCAAACTTTCGATATATGGAACAATGAGCCAACAATGCTTAGGCGGCAGACATGGCGCACAGTGCAAAATGTATAAAAGGTGGGAGCGAGTGAGCGAACTGAGCGACCAAAAATTTTGATCCTTGTTCAAGTAAAACAAAAATAATTTCCTGATAGATTTAGACATAATATCAAAGTAATAATACTTTTTTAAATATTTTGCTAGGCGATTTACATTGCAATAATTAATATTACCACGGTCATTTGATCCTAATATGCCCATTCTCAACGTATGTCTTTATCCACTCCCTGGGACAGGGGCGGCAGAATATATTTTTGTTTATTTAAGGGATGGTCCGGGCTGAAAACAAATAGAGTATAATTCACAAAGCAAAATGCTGAAAATTTCATCAAAATCGGATAAAAATTAACGAAGTTATTGAATTTTAAGCTTTATCGATATTTTGTGAAAACAGTTATATGCACATCGTCATGAATATTCATTAGGTGGGCTGATGATGTCACATCTCCACTTTCCTTTTTCTTATGTTATTATATGAAATCATAAATGTTTCATTTTTTCATACATGTTTACATGTAAATGATGTGTCTCCATTATGATAAAATAAGTTGTGGCAATAAATAACTAATGCACTAATAATCAGATATCAATCCAATTCTTTTAGTGTGGTAGAAAAATCTTTGAATAAACTTAATTTCCTATAATAAAATACAAAAGAACAAGTGGGGATATGACATTATCAGCCCACCTAATGAATATTCATAAAGACATGCCTAGAATTGTTTCATCAGAATAATGCAAATCTTTAAAATTCAATTACTTTGTTATTTGTTATCCGATTTTTATCAAATTTTCAGCATTTTGCTCTGTGAATTTTACTCTATTCATTGAGATATAAACACTTCCAGTCTGAACCATCCCTTTAAAGGGGGGGGGGGGAGGGGGTCAAAGCCAAAAAGGGCACTTATATGTCAAAATGGGCATTTTGGTGCAAACAGATATTTTCAAAATGATATTATAATCTGTGTGAAGTAGTTGTGTGTTTTATAGAAATTTAGTTGAGCTAAACCTTTTTAAGTTTCAGTTTCAGTTTCAGTTTTATTTTTTCTCATTTCCAACAAAACAGTATACAAAATCCATCATAAATACATTTATAACAATTGAAATGTATAAAGAAACATGTAACACAATATATATATTTATCTAAATTATACATTTGAAACTTAATATGGATCATTAAATATTTGTGGCTGAAAATAACATGTTGGAAATGGAGAGGTCCACTGTGAAGCTGTGCTTGTAAATCGTGGACCCCTCAAAACAAATTATTCATTAATATTAAATTACATTATTAAAATAATTATAGTGGACAAAAGAGGGGAAGAAAAATGTGAAATAAACAATAACATGATGCATGAAATGAGTAATTTACGAAGAATAACCACAAGGAGAGACGATGAGAAGAACATATCTGCATGTGGACTAAAATAAGAGAATGTTTCACAGGTGATGTATAACGAGTATGAAGTAGACGCGCAAAAGAAACGGATCAAAGTGTATGCCTGGTTGAGCAATGGTGACGAGTTCTTCGATATCAACAATAATAACAATGATAGTGATAATAGAGATAATAATATTGTTGATGATATTGATAATCACAATAATAATAGTAATCATGATACTTATAACAAAAATAATCATGATAATAGTGATAATCAATAAAAGAAGGGACAATCTACGTACAACAGGGAGAGCTAGGTTTTGTACGTAGCCAATAAAAATGTCTTAAGTTTTCTTTTGAAGACTGCGAGTGAAGGGGAGTTTTTCAAATCTATGCGCAAAGTATTCCAAAATTTAGGACCTTCAAAAATGAATGTATTTTGTGCTGAAAGTGTTTTTAGTAAAGGTAAATGAAATTCTTCAGACTGTCTAGTGGGATATTTATGAATAGTTTGATTCTTTATAAACATATCATGAAAAACTAAGGGAAGGGTACCAGAATTGAATTTATACATAAATTCTCCAAGATGAAACAAGTAGAGATCGTTTACTTTGAGAATATTATGTTCAAGGAAAAGTGGATCTGAGTGGGCACGAAACGGAGCATTGCAGATTATACGAATTACTTTTTTTTGTAACAATATAATTTTTTCTAACAGAGTTTGATGAGTGTTTCCCCAAAGCAAAAGTCCATAATTTAGGTAGGGTAAAACAAGAGAATAATAAAGAGTAAGCAAAGATCGTTGTGGAAGATGTGATTTTAGTCTGTTAATAATACCAATATTTCGAGAGATTGTTTTGCAAATATTTTCGATATGTAATTTCCAGGAGAGCTTGCTATCAACCAAACACCTAAGAATTTTGTATGAGAAACCTGCTTAATTGGGGTATTGTCAAACATAATTTGAGTCGGTAATGAAGCTAAGGAGTTACTAAATAATATGTAATTCGTCTTCAAAAGGTTTAATGACAGTTTATTTGTTCTTATCCATTCTAAAACATTTCGCAACTCTGCATTGACGACATCAACAAGAACATTTGGATCTCTGTGTGAAAAAAATAAGTTAGTATCATCTGCAAATAAAATAAATGACAGTAAATTGGACGATTTATGAAAATCATTTATATAAAGAATAAACAACAAAGGGCCTAAAAGACTCCCTTGCGGAACACCACAAGTAATATTTCTAAAATCAGATTCGTGCTCATTTAAATATACAAATTGTTTCCTGTTAGAAAGGTAACTCCTGAACCACTCCAAGGCCTTTCCACGGACACCGATATGATTGAGTTTATAAAGTAAAATGTCATGATTTATCGTATCGAAGGCCTTGGAGAAGTCCAGGAATATACCAACTGTGTGAGAAGAAGAGTCAATTGAATGAGCAACCTTTTCTACAAAAGTCATTAAAGCGTGAACAGTACTATGTTTCTCCCTAAAACCAAATTGGAAGTTAGAAAATATATTATTTTTCTTCAAGAAAGTTATCATTCGAGTGAACACTATTTTTTCTAAAATTTTGGAAAAAGAAGACAATAACGAGATTGGCCGATAGTTACCTACTTCAAGTGTGTCACCTTTCTTAAACAATGGTATGATTTTAGCAAGTTTCATGGAATTAGGAAATTCACCATGCAGCAGTGATAAATTAAAGATATGGACCAATGGATCTACAATGTAAGGAATAATGGCCTTTAAAATAACGTTACTGATTTCGTCAAAGCCGGAACTTTTTTTATTTTGTAAGTTGGAAACAATGTTTGTGACTTCATGTCTATTCGTAGGAAAAAGGAAAATAGAAAGTGATTTATAACTGATAAGATATATATTTTGATTTAGGCATTACTTGTCCGCGAGAAAGCGCAGCGAGAAAAAAAAGAATTGTAAAAAAATCAATTCTAAAATTGTAGACACGGTAGAACTATAGATTTTTGGTCAATTATGGCGCTAAATCACTGTTAAAAGGGCATTCTTGCGAGATGTTGCCAGCGCGAATCACGAGCTCAAACTTCTGGACATTTTGTGTTAACTAAAAGATGTAAATTAAATATTCCGAGCTTTTTTTGTAATCGTGACAAAGATGTGTATCTCACTAAAAAGTTAAAGTTGAATTAAGAAGACGATTCCAAATATTGAGATATTTACATTAATAGCAACCTTACAACCCCCCAAACACTAATAGGTGATTCGACCCCCCATTTTCTTTTTTCAAAATAGTGAATTTGAACGATTTATCCCTACCCATTTTCCCTGAGTTCGCTCCTGCAATGCCTACCGAGACGGGTGTTCTTTGAGTGTGACGTCACCGGGGGGTATTCGGTCCCGGTACAGTACTATGCACGTACTCCTTCATATGGAATAACTGCAGTTGAAGTTGTATCTGCGAGCCATAGAACTTGCAAAGAGGAAATGATTAAAATATTTGTGGCCGTACTATTATTCCAAATATGTGAATTCCCTCAGAATGATACCATAGACCCTAAAGGAATAATTTCAAGGTGAATAATATGAAATTTGATCGAGATCTTCTCACCAGTCGATAACGTAGCAGACGTGTTATTATGACATATTTATCCGCGTGTGACGCGGCTCTTGCAAAAAAACACAGTTGGTTGCGGAATTGCTTTGTGCCGACCGGCCGCCCGCTCCGGCGCAGCTAGCTGTCGAGCTACCGTACCGTTCTTGTTGTCTTCAACCATAGAGATGTATACTAATTACTATATATCTTTCTGTCTTCAACTCACTTCCGAATTGCGTTTGTATGTGTGACGGTGACCCCTAGCGTAATTAAATATAGAAAACAACTCAGAAGGCCGAGAAAGAATACTATACGTTTGGTTCAAGATTGTTCTGTGGAATGAGCTATGAGTGGAAATGATCCAGAGGATATAAAAGTGGAGTCAAAGACAAAAGAAAAGAAGAAAAAACGCCAGGGGATCGCTGCACGGCCATGAACTAAGTCGACATACCAGACCATAACAGTACACTCAATGCCTGGGTACGGTGTATGTTGTGTGTACTAGTATAATTATGCGTTCAGCGCGCGCTGAGCTAGCCGCCGGAATTACTTTCCAGCTACTCACTTGATTGAACATCGTGATAAAATAAATGAGAAATAGTGAAAATATCATTCAATAACTCACTGTTTGCTATCTTACATCATGATTGAAGAGTTCATGGTGGTTATTCATACTGTTTTTTATACAGGGAAAGTAAAGATTTGTACATATCAGTCCTATTTGTTTGATTTGAGTTGCTTTGAAAAAAAATTGTAAAATATCTTTCTCTCTCTGCATAGCATTTCTGTATGACATTCAGGCACCTCTTATACTAAATTCCCCCCGGTGACGTCACACTCCGAGTGACTTTTCTGTACACTCGTCTCTCGGGCTCTGACAGGTGGCTAATTTCATAGACTTTCAAAGCAAAATATCGAGAAGGCAGAGGATTATTGTGACATGCTATGTGTTTGAACAACTTATATATACTATATATTGTATGTAGAACCTATATTTATGGAAACTCACCCCCTTCTTAATTCAACTTTAACGCGAGCGCGCAGCGCGAGCTGAAATTTTATAATATACTGACCATAAAAGAAAGCTGTTAAGGACTGCATTTAGTGACTCATAAATATGATACATAAAACTTACCAATCAAATAATGCGAGCGCAAAGCGCGAGCTCAAAAAATTGTGATATTCCAGCCTGAAAACGGGACATTCTAAGCATATTTTTTTGTAAACGGGAACAGAATGAGTACCTTACTTAACAATAATTAATGCGAGTGCAGAAAGTGGGCCAAAAATTTGTGATACTATATTCCCACCTGAAAACTGGACATGCTATAAAACATTTTTGTAACCATGAACAGGTTTAGTACTGTACTTAACAATAATTGATGCGAGCGCGATCCAAAATTTGGTGAATTCCGAACTTAAAATGTATTGTTTTACTATAAAAAAAAGATATTACTTTTTGAAAAAGGGCATATTTCATTTGGAAAAAATTGCATTATTTATTTTGGAAAAGGGGCATTTTTTCCTACAGGGATTTTTTTGGGGGGAGCAGAAGAGCATAAAGCGCAAGTTGAAATTTTGAAATGCTGACCTGCAAATGAGACATTTTTAGGACTCTTGTCAGTTTTCAAGGGTTTTTCTGCTTACAACCAATTTTAAATTTCAATTCTCATTTTTTGTATCTTCTACACTTAAAATACCTCAGGCTAAAAAACCGGATTAAAGAATACTAACAAAATGAATTCATATTCAAAAGGATATAAAAAAAAAATGGGTCGCACTCCATACATAGTCCATTTGGACATGACAAAATTGAAAATTGTGTTGAAGTTTATCAAACCTTTTCAGAATATCATTAAGACTTAAAACATTCGTGTTGGCCAAAGAAAATAATAGAAGGAAAATCTTAATGGAATAGAAATCAACCTTGTTATCATTCTTTAGAGAAGATTGGTATCAAAATCACAGTCACATCTGTCAGAATTATTCCTGTCATCAAATTATTATAATCTTTATCATAATATTACTATCATCATTATCATTATTGATATCAATATTGTCAAATCATTAGTCATGATTACAACACATTACCAATAAATAATGTTTTTTTATTGTTCATCACTGCTGTTCTTTGTTACATATGTGATGTTAATTCTTGATAATGGAGATAATGATGACACTGCAATTATACTTACTACTGCTGCTGCTACTGCAACTGCTGACTGGTAGTATTGACCATTAGTGTCATTAAATATACAGAACAATTGAAACATTTATAATTACTTATATAAAACAAATGAAAGTGCAAAATACAAAATGCCTTGAAAATGCCTTCAAATTTCAAGGCTCAAAATCCTCAAGGCCAAGGCTCTCTCAAGGCCAAGGCTTTGAAAAAGCAGGCCTTAAGGCCAAGGCCGAGCATCAAGGCACTACAACACTGGTTATAAGCCACTGAAATCCTTGCATCTGATTGGCTCAGAGCAAAGTTGTCTTTGAAAATCATTGACAGAATGCTACATGAAACATTTCCCGGGATAAAAACAATGGGGGATTAGTTTCGTCTTATGTGATCATATTATTCATGACTCAATTTTGAAAATAAGTAGAACCTTGCTATTTCATGTTGATGATTATTGTTAGTTGAATTAAACAAGGCCCCGTCTTACAAAGAGTTACGATTTATCCAATCAATCTTAACTGTATGGAAATCCATCCACACCATAATTTTTTTCCACAGGAAGTTTGCAAACTCTCCTTGGTAAACAAAGAGGATCACACTAAATCTTCAAGAGAATGATGAATGTATGAATATACATCATATCTATACAATATTTTGAGCAAACTTTCATGTTATATGTTGACGTTGCTGGCCGCCCATAGTTGTAGTTGATCGGATCAATTGCAACTCTTTGTAAGATCGTCATCATCATCATCATCATCGTCATCATCATCATCCCCATCATCATCCTCATCATCATCCTCATCATCATCACCACCACCACCATCACATCACCGTGTCGTCGAAGTCGCCTTTTACCGGTCTTGGTTTCAGTTTCAAGGTCTTTATTTCATTTTTTAAAAATGAAAACAAAAACAAAAACATACGAGTATCATAGAAATAAACATTTAAGTAAGATTCACGCAATATAAAATTATGTTGTATAGAACTGAAACTTCAATTGATAAATACCCATCATGCCCATTGCAATAAAAAAAATTCAACGAATTATTAATGTTAGGCGGGAAAATAGAGAGGTCCACTAATGAAGCTGGGGTTGTGTATCGTTGACCCCTACATTAACAATATTTATCAATAAGAACAATAATTGGCTTGAAATATGAGTTAATATTGAGAAAAGGGATTACTTATACGGCCATTTGGTAATAATGATTCTGAAAATGTTATATACCGGTATTCGTCATATACCCAGTCGAAATTGACTTATTTAGGGGGAAACTATGCGAATTGTAAGAGAGCCCATCACATCTGATTTATTTTGTTATTTAGAAAAAAAAATACAAAAACCTCATTCTAGCATCAGGGACATTATTATTTTTATAAATTTTATAAAATCATATTCAGTCATCATCGAAAGATAATCTCTTGGCTATTGTTTCCTGTCTCCAAGTGACAATCTATCTAATATAATATGGAAGTTAATTTATGATCTTGATAACTTTCTTTTATCTAAATAATCTTTAATATCCTGTTCGTCACTTATTCATTTTGTTGCGGTAAGAGAGATGAGACATATTATTATCTGATTAAATGAGATGTATTAATGACTCGAAAAATCATGTTGCCGGAAAATCAAACTACTCAGTTAGATTACACATCTCGATATATGTTTCTCCAAACGCTCAAACAGACTGATAATGTTTCTTTCGTAATTTGTTGAAATTTAGCGGTCTATTCAAGAAGAATAAATATTAATTCATTAATGACCCTTTTCTTTCACAGCCCTTCTTTTCGGCTGATTATAATGCGCGACATATTGTGAGTTTAATAATGTTTCTTTCGTTATAAGCAGACTAAAATGCTTTAATCATGATACTGAAGCATAACCAGTCCGTCACTGAGTCATTGCAAATATAATTTGGGCCCCGTCTTACAAAGAGTTAAGATTGATCCGATCAATTTCAACTATATGGAAATCCATCAATGCCATAATTTTTTCCACAGGAAATTGCACATTATCCTTTGTAAAAAAAAATAGAAGCACATTGAATTTTAAAGAGAACAATGGATACATGAATATACATCATATCTAGAAAATATTTTGAACAAACATGAATTTTAGATGTTGGAGTTGCTGGCTTTCCATAGTTGTGATTGATGATGATGATGATGATGATCATCATCATCATCAAAATCATTACTATAATCATCACCATCATTTTCATCATCAGCAGCAGCAGCAGCAGCACGATCACTATCATTTTCATGGCCAAACAAAACATCAAACATTTGGAGAGCAAAGAAAGTTATCATACTTTGTGCACGACACAAATGAATTATTGCAAATAAACAAAGTTTCTTTACATCATACCCAAAATATTTGGGTTCTTTTAATGTAAACAGCACGTTGAAACAAGAATGTTTGCATAAATGTTAACATTTGTTCTTAACGGCAAAACCTCAGTTACCGAACAAACGAAAGTACAGAATACGATTTGGATGTAAAATAACATTTCTGTGTTCGAGTTTTATCAATCCTTTTCACCATTTACGAAGTGTATCTTAATATTCTCTTGTTGATATCCCCTGGTCCCTTACCATTCCATATAACCATGTGAACAAAAATATTTCCCGAGAAAAAAAAAAGAAAAACAAAAATGTTTCCAAATTTCAAATTATCCATAAAATTTATATACCAATGATTATATTCATGAACTTTCTCATTAAAAAAAACGTTTCAGTTGGCCCAGAATAACAAGATATTATTTCTATTTATTTTTTTGTGCACCAGCGTGCTAAAATCAGAAGGTCAGAGTTTAGAAGTCTTTGGAATATAATTATACTCTGGTATTATTTGGCAAGAAATCGAATCATGCACGTCATCTCAATCACGTTAAAAAAATATACATTTATCATATCAATTATCCGTTAAGAAATATATTCTTAATTCAATATTATTTCATTACAAAGTAAATGAAACATATCTGCATAATCGAGGGACAAATAAATATAGGCAAAATCTGTCAATTTATTTTCTTTCTGGGAAAATGAAATATGCGATCATCCTGCTATTTTCTTAACACACCCCATATTTTTAAGGTAGTACACTTAAAAGACGTATACACTAGATGTCAATTTCATAAAATATGTACGTCTGACCCCTGTCTCTGATTTCTAGTTATTTTGACTGTCTATAATGCTCTGAAATGACCATGACATGATCAGTTTATGAAGTGGAGTAAAACTTGAGAAAGATGGGGGTCGGATGTACCAAAATGTTGATTATTTCACGGAATTGCGCTAGAGATGAAATTTACCCTGCAATACCATTCCATTAAAGCACCGTATAATTATGTTTTTTTTTAATGCTAAGTATACTTATTTCGCCACAATCATAACAATGATATCAAAATTACAGGGATAGAATACTTTATGTGAATATCTAATTAAACTTAGTAAATCAATATTCACCTTTTATTCTAAAGATGACCATTCACCGAAAAGGCACACATGTGGTTAAAAACTGTTGATTAAAAATATCCCAAATACTAGTAATTTAAGATGTAATCCCGTTTATTTTGTAGGTCCATGATATTGCTGTAATACATCACCGTACAACTTATAATTTGTCGAATATGCCCTGCGTTAAGAGTTGTCATTAATTACAATCAATTTAAAACTTTTAAAATCAATGACAACAACAGTAACGTTTTAATATACTGCAATCAATCTGAAAACTGAAATTAATTTGAAACAATCGAAACTCTTTTCGATCACGAGTCTCTAAATAGGCAATTGATACAAAATTAATGTACCTGACATAAAAAAACAATTTCTTCGCATATCTCTTAGCTTCAGAACATTAAAGTGTCTGCAGTCAAAGCAACGAGTGAATGTACACTAAATATTGTGTAAAAAGGTAACATGCATTGTATGTTTGGTAAGATATGTTCCCATATTATGCAAAATGCTTGTTTTATGGATAAATTTCAATGAAACATTGGGTAAAATTTACACAATATTTGGTTTCATTTTGCCTGACAAACATGCATGTTCCTTGTTTACCCAATATTGGGTATACTCTTTTTTGCGGTGACCCCGGGGAATGGGGGACGTGTCCCCCTCAATTTTCGAATTTCGAACAGCAGCCTATCAATGGGGGAGGGTCGTCATGACCCCCCCCCATCCCCGGAACAGTAATATCAAGAAATCAACGCCTAAATGGAATGTTGGCATCTGTACTAGATAGTTAGCCTTGATCCACACACACTTTGAATTAAAACAGCCAATTTTGAATTTCCTATAAATCTTATTAGCCGTTTGTTCTTTATCCGATCGGGAATGTTTAGAAGCGTACTGAAATACTTTTGTTCATTTCCAACGTAATTATTGCTAAGCTCTATAAGTATAACTACCCACCATGTGGATACTAACACCAAGTAATATTTAACATTACAATCAGGAAGTACAGGGTATTATAATGAAACACCTGTGTAAAATTATGCACCCAGTGGTGGTGGAATTTTAATACCATTGCATTTGCAATTATTAAACGTTAAAAACGCTGTTTAAAAATTTCATACGACGCCGTTTTCTTTACAGTATTTGTTTAACAGTTTAAACAATCATTCTTAATCCATGGAGAATTGAATATTGAAAATCAACCTTTGTTAAGATTTAAAACAATTGTTTAAACTTTTTCAACAACTACCGTCAAAGGTTTACATATATAGTAAACGACGTTGTATAAGAATTTTAAAGGGCGTTTTTACTGTAAATAATATCATGGTGTATAACTGTATAACTGTATAAAGATCAAAGCGTTGCATTAAGGATGATGAGTCTGGTAACATTCGAACATAATTTGGAATAATGAAGCTGATCAAAGGGTCTAGATGGTCTTTAAAGGTCAAATCTACCCCCAAACAATCAGTAAATTTGAATGGATAGAGAATAATAATCAAACAAACACTTCGTATCTTCCATTAAGATCGAATGAAAAATTTAAATAACATGTCAAAACTTTACTAAATTTCAGAAAAACAATTGGTAATTACAACAATGAAGAAAATGCAAATTATGGCAAACATTTTCACATCCATTACTTTGTTGTTAGGGGTGAACTTCTTGGCCTTTAACTAAACCCGGATGAAAATAATGAAAGACAAAATTTTACTCCGAATGGCTGTATTTGAACCATCGGGAAACCTTTCTTTCTGCTAATTGATTGACTACCTGCATGGAAAGCTAACGAGATAAACAGACAATATGTTTTTATCCTTTTAAAATGAATTAGAATGCTTCAGACCAAGATATAATTTCCCGTTTCCTGGCACCGTTTCAAGCATCATTTTCCTAGTATGCACGAAAAATACTGCACATTTAGGGAAATAATACGGAAGTGATAGTATCTAACCAGTGAGTGATACATAATTATTTGTAAGATTACACACACACACACCCACTCCCTCTTGAATGAATTGGAAATAATGTAAGTGTATAAAGGTATTGCACATTGTATAACAGGTGAATAGCGTTAATGACTAGACTACTTGATCAAACCATGGACCTACGAGCAGGTCCATGATCAAACTACATAGTTTTAGACTTACGGGGGTTCGATGTCAGTTATTTGAAAAAAAAAGATATATGTCAGGTTCGGTATTAATACCCTTTTCCCCTTTTGCTTTTCGGTTTTCTTGGAGGAAAACGTTGACCGTTTTGGAGGAGGAGTCGATTAGGTTTTTTTTTCGTATCAGATTTTCAGGGAAAAAAAATTCGACCCTTTCTATAGCATGTTTGTTTTTCAGCGATAACCATTTTAAAAACAATTCAATGTACCATTCTCCACAAAAATTTGAAAAAATACTTTAATTTTACTTTCTCGACTGTTTAATTTGATGGAAACGATGCCGTTCAAATACATTACGCTCTTAAAAAAGTTTACCCAATATTGAGTAAAATGGGAACATGCATGTTTGTTGGGTAAAAAGATACCAAATATTTTGTAAATTTTACGCAATGTTGCGTTGAAATTTACCCTTCAAACATGCATTTTGCCCAGTATTGGGGGAAAAAATTACACAGCAAACATGAATGTCCCCTTTCTACCCAATATTTGGTTAAATGTTTACTCTTTGTTTTTAGAGTGTACGTGGTCCAGTGCAATTAGAAATCCTTTTTAAGAAATATTTTTTTAAGAAGCGCGTAGGGCTTATCATATTAATATCAATTTCGGCTTTCGTGTAATTTAGACATTGAAAATCATGTTAAATACAAATTCAAATAGTATCATGTTATACACAAAGTTCAGAAAGACTGAAAAGGCACATTTTGAGACTGAAATACACTTTAAAATCAATCCTGTCAGATTTGTCAAGTCGCCTGATCAGACTGATACATGCACACTCTTAAACTAGTTGAGCAAAAAATGCCCAACTTTTAACCAACCCTGGGCAACTTACTGTCCACACAACTATTGGTTAAAATCTGCCCAAATTGGGTAATAAAAACTAATAATTGGGTAACAAATTTGCTCAATTGGAAAATAATTGCCCAGAATATATGTATTTTTTTACCAACATACATTACCCAACACAGTGGACAGTATGTTGCCCGACATTTTAGGTGTGTACATTCTTTTGAAAACTGACCCATACACTGTAAAAAATGAAGTGATAATTTAGCACTTACAGTGCTTGTATAGTGACTGCACCGCGAGTGCTGATTTTCTAGTGCAAATTTAAACTAGAAAATTAGCACTCGTAGTGCAGTCACTATACAAGCACTGAAAGTGCTAAATTAGCACTTCATTTTTTACAGTGTAAATAATTATATGCCAGTTAAAAATAAGCGAACGTCTAGTAGTTATACGACACAGCAATATGGGGCAAGGGCATTATCTTTACACAATAAAAACGCTTTAAAATTTCAAACACCGCTATTTATTTTAATTATGAACCTTACAGTAGTTGTTTAAATTGTTTAAACAAGTTTTTAAAATCTTAAACAACGAAGTCTATTTTTCAATATTTAATTCTCAATAAATCAAGCATGGTTGTTTATACTATTAAACAACTACTGTAGGGTTTATATATTGAATATCGTTGTACAAAATTTAAACAGCCTTTTTACTGTGATAATGAGGGGGGGGGGAGGGGCCAAAATGATCTTTAGCGGTGGGCGTTGACCTAATGGCATCGCAAATTATCTTATATGAATAATAGGTGTATAGCGTTACACAGTCGTGACCTCATGATGAATAGGCCTACTCTTATTTCTTCTTCTCCCTCTTTTAAAATATTAATTTCCTTCGCCCTTTTTTCACCTCTTTGAAAAAAAAAATGACAGGGGCGATCACCACATGAGCCCGAACAGGGAGTAATCTACGTGGCGACGTCCCCGGGGCTACCCCTGCCCCGACCACCGTGACACCGCCCATGAATAGATCTGTGGTTATTTCTACTCAGCTTCAACAAAGTTTTATGTTGGTGCACGTGCCATGCTTGTGAACAGTTGGGATATTTAATAACTTTTGACTATAATTGAGTCACTTATGAGTAGTACACGAGTCAGTAATATAGAGACCATTTTTACTCAGCATCCGAACATTAATAAATGTTCAAAGGGAATACAACATCAGTAATAATGAATATCACGTTTCATGATGACAACATAATAGTATAATAGTAAAACGCTTTTTGAATAAAAAAAAAAATAAACAACGCTGTTTAATATGAATTTTACAGTGTAGTTGTTTCATATTTGATATGTAATCTTCAATAAATTAAGCGTGGGTGTTTGAAATTTTAAACACTTGTTTAAACTGGTAAATAAATAATGTAGAGTTCATGGAGTAAATAGCGTTGTATGAAAAGTATACTAGTATAAATTAAAAAGCGTTGTATGAAAAATGTATACGTTAACAAGCGTTGTATGAAAAGTATATAAATTAAACAGCGTATATTGTGTGATGATCATCTTCTCAAGTTGATAAAATAATTTAGATACATCATATACGAAGTTGAATAAGGCACATGATAAAAAGACATGAAATACTAAAAATGTATGCTTTATAAAGTTCGTGAAGTTTATATTATTCAATGTCTACATATCTTAATTTGCATCTCGTGGTATATCATTTTCACTGGTATAGGACTTAATTCTCTACTTATTGCAACTGACCCTGGAAATTATTTGATAAAAAATATTGCAATATTAGTTGCTAAAAATGAAACAGAATTCACAATATTCAATGCATGGTGGGGAAATATTACACGACTTGTTAAATATAATTAAATCTTTAGGATTGTACGTTGATTAAATTTCTGCGACCGTGCATTGCTCAACAATTTTAGTCCGAATATTATGTACATGTAAAGTTGCTGGTGGTTTATTTTCATGCTTAACATAAAACAGGCAATTACCATCAAACTTTGAAGAGGAAAGACATGCGGGTATATGAATATTATCACTTGTTTCTGTTTCAATTTTTTGTTCAAAGCTTTGTGTTTCCAAAAACAAATTGATATATACAGATAGAATTAGAGATTGGGCGGTCCTTTTCAGGACCAACACTTGCCCAAGAAAGATACATGATGTACCGTGAAACCTACTACACTATTCTTCTTCGCCATGGAAACCTTCAGAAGCTACAGATAGAATTACTTTTTATCAAACACAAAGTTTTACTCTGATAATCAAACCTAAGTTTATCTCTATGGACTTTAGTACATACTTTTATGGAGTGCTGAAGTTTGTCTATTGCTTCCACTTTCATGCTAAGATAGTGTACCAAATAATTAAATGAAATTCATTCTATTTTCTAATTTTTCTCATTTCATGATTCAATTTATTTTCGACAACTTTCAGTTTTTTTAGGATTGGGATATTCCTCTCTTGACAAATAAGATAGCAACTGGCACTCCATAAAATTATGGTCAGAGTTTACCCAGAGTTAACTAAACTGTCGCTATGGTCATACACCCAACAGTGTTTGAAAAAAATTATATTTTTCAAAAGGCACATATATACTCACAACCTGAATTGGAAGTGAACCATTTTAAATATCATTTAAAATATCATTTTGCATAACTGTTTTTTTTCTAAAATTTCAAGTTAAATTTGGTCTCAGAACCCTAATCACAGTATTTGAGGATTCTAACAAATGAATATGGTGAACTTAAATAATTTTGTTTTAAGTTTGATCATCACCAATTTAATAGTCATTCAATCAAAAATCCGCCCGGTAGTTTGGAATGTGAACATGATGAATGATGACGAGTATTCAAAGATCTCGAGTCCAAATTTCCCATAACTGATTCATAATGGGTACAGTAAAATGAAAAACGCTAACGTATTCCCGAAACTCATCCAGGGCATTCCCCTCCTCCGACAACTGCGTCTTGGTGGCCATCGGGAATTTTACGCTCAGAAAGCGGCTCGAATGGCGCAACCGAATCCCAAGTTTATTTAGGCACATTCCAATGAAGACATCGGACCAAGGAAAGAGGTCCGTTTCCATGGAAACGCGGTAGATGTTCTCAACGACGTCCGTGGAAAGTATATAGGCATGGCCGTTGAAGTATGGAGGGTAGACCTTGTGAGGATACAACGTCAGTGGTGTGAGGAACTTCCCGTATTGTCCTCTTGGTGAACGAACCGGAGTGGCTTTCCGAAGAACTGTCCCTAGAGTGAAGTTGGTGGGAGATGCAGTCTGAAGGATGTTGTAGACCAGAGGTGCGTTGATGATGATATCATCGTCCACTTTCATCGTGTACTTGGCGCTCCTGCAATATTTGGTAACCCACTTCATCCCCATGACAGTCTTCCGTGTCAGGTTCAGGTAGTCATCGATGAAAGACTCCTGCACGATGTCTTTGTAGATGTCAGATTCAAGGTTGATGTCTGCTTGGAGTCTGGTGTCCTTGACCGCACCGAGTAAAAACACAACGCGCATGACAGAGGCACCTCCTTCGTGCGTTGGCCACTCGTAATAGCTACCAAAGGTGTTTCGTATATACGCCCTCTTCCCGGCATTTCTCGGAGAAGAATTGACAAATATAACCAAAATGATATCTGAAGGACCTGCTTCATCTGCACATATATGCGCTGGGTTGTGGAGGTAATGGTAATTGTGCCGATCCGGGCTTAGTTTCCAATTCTCCACTGCTTTTTGTTGATCAGTTAAAGCGTATATTGTGAACCATTGAGCCTTCCTGGCCAGGTCTGGAAAAGGTATACTGTGGGGTTTCGTGTCGTTGGTTGATCCGAAGCTGTAGTCTCTGGAATTCTCTCGGGTGTAGTCATCCACGGGCTGGTATGATATTATATTATTGAGGGTTATGATGAATGCTACGGCAAAGACGGTGGCGAAGGTGAAGCCCCTGCCACATCGGTAAAACGTACGCATTAGAGCCATGGTGAATTGGAATTGCGGTGGGTCAAGAGTGTTGAGGAATCCTCCTGCTACGCGTAGCGCCCTCTGCGTCGACCTATGAACACATCCACTGTATACCTTTAAATACACCCTTCTAATTCTGTTAAGTAAAACTAAAGTATACTCTGCAATGAATACAAATCAGAATGGTTACACGATTTCACCATGCTTGGACAGTAGTACTGATGAGCGGCTAGTGAACGGTAATAGTTTTCATAACAATAGTTCTACATAAAGCAGATTATCGCCATAGTCCGATTGTAAGAGTCGAAAAATGAACAACGAACAAATTTGAAGCCGGATAAGTTCTGCCTAAGTGCCCCACACTGCATTCAGCTGAATCTACCACATTCGTTTAACCGCGGAAGCAACAAGTCAGTTCTGCTTTTCACTTTGAAAGGATGTAACTCCTTATCACATGGGCAGTAATAAACCGAGGATCGTATTAAAGCACAACCGGATCTTCAATGCATAACGTTTGTTACACTGCTATATAAATTACAAAACAACGTATAGATGCATGCGGAAAAAGTACGGGTCATGAATCACCTCTCATGTGTTAATTTAGTAGGTCCATGCTTTCCTTGATAGACTAAAGACCTGTTAGTAAGTGTCAGGGAGATAAAGCCGGCTTTTCGCGGTTGAAATTAGACTCCTGTCATAGGACGACACGCATCAGTTGAAGAATTTGGGGCGATATCATTTCCAGTGTCCAGTAATTTAGCAGACTCGTTGATTGCGGCTACTACACGCGTTGGAACAATTGAATTAATGATTTATTCAATCCAGAACGAATGCCTGAATTACATTACTTATTGAACTGGCGATGAATATTCAGATTGCTGTGGTCCATGTATCATGCTGCTGCTGTAATACGACCCGGCAATCACATGTCAATGACGAGAGCGACATTTTGCCTCAAGATATCATCTCCTCGCGAAGATGAATAACCGCCATGTTAATCCTGCACGTTATCCGACTAATATCAGACGATCCGGTATCTTTTTATGCCGTTCTGCTTGCTTTCCTGTCTATAACCTCTAGAAATCCCTCGCTGATTGTTATCCGAACTATCGCGAAGAAAAAAAGAATAATGTATTTCCTTAGAAAGTCGAAGGATCTAGCTTATAAAGCACTTCCGGAAATGTTCGAGAGAGATAATGAGTATAACCGTTTCAAGAGAGCTCGGGTACAATTAACTGAAGAATAGTGCTTGGTTGAAACAAACCGGCGGGAAATATGCATGGACTCGACAATTATTATCATGATTATGCAGAGCATTGCATGCTTATTTAGCATGGCAGTGATGCAATCTCCAATAAATACATATACCAGTAAATATATCTACTGGTATAGATTCATATATATCAGTATGAAAAGTGTACATAAACTTGACAGGTTCCTCGCCTCATGCCGCATTTTTGTCAAGAAGCTGTTCTTGTCCAGTTCAGATATTCGCAATAATATCATCCTAATCGAACCATTTTTTCCTTCTAAATATGATATATAACGGTACATTCCGCCAACTGCTGACCCATTCGAAATTGGCTCTACTATAGAAAATAAACCTGCATCCCCGTTACCTGTTTGCATGGTCTATTATTCGAATGCATTGACATGAAAAATTGTACTCAACATGCCAAAGGCTGCAAGTCGATGATAAATTATAGTCCGTATTTGTACACAAGGGAGCAGTCACACTTAGCTATAACCGATCAAAACATTTGCGTTGTTTTGAATTACTTGGTATCGACCAAGTCTGGAAGAATTTGCATTTGTGTGACAGTCGGCACACAAACCGAAGTAGGTTGAAAATATATACAACACACTCGGTCTATACTTTCGGTTTAGCTCCATGGATCAACGTTGTTGATATCTAAATTACGTTGGCATGGTAACAAGTTATTGTCAAGTCCAATTCATTCACATTTACCGTGTCTAGTCTGGGCATATACTAGTACTCTTTGCCGAATCGTAATTAAAATGGAGAATTCATTTGCGCATCCCTCGCTTTATTTTGGTGCTCGACCATTTTTTATTAATTACTTAGACATCATGGATGCAATGATGGCCATCTAAAGGGGAGATATTCACTAAGCCTACAGCAAAAAGTAATTTATATGTCGTAAGTACGTAAGTAGCAAATATAGGACAACAGATAGTGTTTTCCATATAGACCTATGTATTATTTACTTCTGTATAAATCAATTTGATTATCTTGCTATCATTTATCAGTATTACAATTATCAAAAGTACATTTTCAAATTATTACAAGAATCATTAAATTTTTTTTTATAGGTCAAATCAAATTCAGACAGTATTAATCGAGATGACTATATTTTGATATTTCAATTAGGGGGATACAGTATATCCAAATGCTTTTTCTTGCTGGCCTACCTTTTTATTTTCAGCTTATTATTTTCCGTTTTGTTTATTATTTACTAAGTTACATCATGGTCGCTCCTGTTCCTTTTGAATGATTTTAATAAAAATGAAAATGGAACAAAGAAACATTTAAAATCGTTATTTTTGATATATTTTTTAGTATTATTTGATGTGAAACATCATTATTATAAACCAATGACAAAAACAACAACCCAGAAACGACTGAATATAACGTGTGAGTACAAAAAGCACACTTTGGAAATTGCCAAACATTTTTTTTAAAGTGAATAATTATGTGCACTGTCATTTAATTCTGGCCCCAGTTTGTGTACAATGAGTTCCTACAAGGTCGAAACGAACAGAGAGCAATTATTTATTAGATAATAAATATCAAATAAAAAATACTGTCGTCTCATAACAAAAGGAAACAACTCTGTAGAATTCGTTTCTAAAGTTAATGAGGCAAATGACTTGTGTTATTGTATTATGTGGAAACATAGTTATTCGCTTTTGAAATGTCCATTATATATTTTAGAAATTGGGGGGCAATGTGACTCAAATTCCTATAGCATCATGTAGAGCATACAGACACAGGCATTTAAAAAAATCAAGGAAAAGGTAAATTTTTGAGAAAAAAAATAAGTTGCTTCCTTTTTGTCATTGGACGGCAGTATGTATTTCGTCATTTTTGAGTGCGGGACGCAGTCATTTAATGATATCTCCATCATGACCAGCATCATCTCCATGGCCTTCATCATCATCATCATCATATCACCGTCACCCTCACCTTTATCATCTTCATCTTCATACTAAAAATATTGCATGAATTGATGTTTCGTATTTAAAAATATATGCCCATTCTGCTTTATAAATGTATTAATTAATTCAATTAGTTTTAGTTTGGGATTGTCATTTTTCTTCAAGCAATCTGCTTATGATGACAATCATTCTCCTGCAAATTGTGAATATCATATAATAATTTGGTAGTTAATCATTTTTTATCTGGAATTATATTTTTTTTGTACACTTTATTTAAGATTCATGCCAAAAATGCTAACATATTATGTTTATTATGTTATAGAAAATGTATTATACGAATGTTCCATGGATGCTGAAGAAAACAATAAATCAAATCAAATCAAATTTCCCAAACTCGCCAGGCCTGGCAGACATCTGGCGCTAATCGACTGTTTTACGTACGCCAGAGGCTGCGCTGCCGAGGCATCAGGGTACTTCTTCAAGTATTCGCAAAAAAACCTTTTTATTCATGAAAAAAACCCCTATTTTTAGCTGATATTCGTTTTCCTCGGTGGTGGCACCAGAATTTTTAATTTATGTGAATGTGGGAGTGGTGGGCAAAAGAAAATAATTCTGCGGGGGGGGGGGCGAAGGCGGATCTCTTGATTTAAATTGAGGGGTATGTTTCATCGCATACATATGTAATTCCGAAGCTTCGTTATTCCGAAGGTTCGGTTATTCCGAAGGTTCGTATTTCCGAAGGTTCGTAATTCCGAAGGTTCGTTAGTCCGAAAACGAAATGATTAACGAACCTTATTTCGTTTTCGGATTATCGAACCTTCGGAAAAACGAACCTTCGGAATAACGCCACAAATGTTCGGATTAACGAACCCTTTTACGTTTTCGGATTAACGAACATCGAGGTATAGGCAATTTACGTGTTTCGGAATTACGAACCTTCGGAATAAAGAACCTTCGGAATTACGAAGTGTAACCGTTTCATAAGGGGTATATTATTACTAATTCATTTCTTTTCCATACCGTATTTTTTTTTCTTCATATTTTTAAACCTCCTTATCATCGTCCTCAGCTACCCCGTAATGACGCCGAAACCTTGTCATAAAAACTCTTTGAAGATGAGATAAAAGGCATTATTAAAATTCCCTAAATTCCGAGATGGGGGGGGGCATTCTAAGCCCTTTTACTCCTTGGTTGCTTCACTCCCTCACCTAAAGGAAAATCCGTTTATACCGCACTACTAACATAATACTAGGGGCAATACATTAGTCCTGTCTTACAAAATGCTGCGAATGATCCGATCAACCTCAATCATATGGAAATCCAACAATGTCATTATTTTTCCTACAGGAAATTTGCACAAAGCACACTGACTTGTCAAGACAATGATAAATGTGTATATCCATCTTATCTAAAAGATATTTGGCACATACATGCAGTTTAGATGTTGGCATTTGCTGTCTTTCCAAAGTTGTATTTGATGGGATCAATCACAGTTCTTTATAGGACGGAGCCCTGAAGTGCAATAAATTATAGTTTTCTTATGTTACCCTTTTTATAAGTTTGATAGTTCTTATTTGGTTATATTTTGTTAATTCGCAAGCATCTATTCATTTCATGTATCGTCTACAATTTGTAAATTTTGTATGTGTCAGTATCCGGACTGTTTTACAATGCCTTTAAGGCAATAAACGGAACTAAATTAAATTGAATTAAATTGTCTGAAATAATATTAGAAAGGTTGCATAATATTGATTTCCAACTAAATCAGCACACAATGTAAAGGTGGCTCTCGGTGGACTGTCGAACTCTCAGCTCCTCCTCTCCACAAAAAAGTTCCCGAGAAAATCTTTAAAAAGGTATAACAAAAGGGAAATGGATAATGAAATTATTTTATTTATTAGAAAATATTTATACAGGATAAAAAGATCAGCTGAATTGCTGTTTTACATCAATGTCCTGATTTTAGGTTAATAAACATATTAAGTTACAATATCATGATGCAAAATACATATACATATTTTTGGATATCATGATAAAGTCTTCCCCAAATTACATTTTCATTAAAAAAGTATCATTTTGTATTAGCCTTTTTTGTTCGATTGCACTATTTAGACCCCCCTCGTACGCCATATGTTCCACCCCCTCAAAATGTTTGATTCATGACCCCTCTTTCCACTCCTGTACCAACTGAGCTATCGTTTCTCCATATAAATTATTTGATTTGATTTGACTTTATTTTACATATTTCACAAGTACAAACAACAATATGAAAACAATATCAGAAAACTCATGAGAATACAAATCATACAAGGCATATCAATTAATTCAAATTAAAGAAAATAGCGATTTGGAATTAAAGACAATTTAAAAGAGTGAAAAATGAGGGAACCTGCATAAAAAAGCAAAACTTGTTTAGTCTGCAGGATCCAGGATTATTGGAGCCGGCACTGGCGTACGGATGAAGGGCTCGAGGACCATGAGCCCCAAAAAATTTCACGATCAAGAAAATAAAAAAAGAAAATAAATCAAACGAAATAAAAATGGTGACACATATTCTGAATATTATGCCAAAATCTATCACAAAATAAGACTTTTGTATTGAAAAAGGTCACAAATTTTGCTCACTCGCTGCTCTCACACGCAGATGTCAAGACATAATGCCCCATACGCTAAGTCTGGTCCCCTATTTTTATTTATTCATTTTTTTTCTCATTTTGCTACTGGGATCCGGTGGAGCATGTCATGATACAGAAAGTGATATTCATACACTGCATGTAAAAAAAATATTGGGTGAAATTCTAACCAGCACGAGGGTAATTTTGTGTCCAACAGATTTGGGGCAGTATTTTACTTGATGCGGGAAGCATATTGTCCAGTAAGGTAAAAAAATAAGCAGCAATTACTTTAGAATGGGCAAAATGTTCATCACACTGGATAAATAAAAATGCCCAAAAGAAATGCCCAATGTTGGTTGGACACATAATTACCCTCATAGAGCATTTTTACCCAATATGTTTTTAGAGTGTACGCTAATGGGATCCGGTGGAGCATTTCATGAAACAGATAGCGATATTCACAGACTATTGTTATAAGCTTATTGTTATAAGCTACTGCAAATCCTTGCATCTGAGTGGCTAAGAACAAACAAGTCAGTGAAAATGTCTAACATTTTTTTTTCATGAAACGTTCCCAACGAGTGAATGGATATTAATGTCACGGAACCGTATAAGCGTATAACAAATCGTTAGAGATTTCATCCTTAATGGTGCTCCTAAAATCTGAGAATATAGAACTGAGGACAAACATTATACAATATAAGCACGCAAGCGTTTCGAAGGGAAAGAAAGAGAACTTTGATATACAGATTCCAAAGAAAAAAAAAACCAGATCGGATTAAATATTTTCGTAAACTGTTATAGTATTTAGATGTTTCCATATTGTGTTGTAGTACAGTTTTTTACATCTTTCATTATGAAATCATATAGAAGTATTTTTCAATAATACATGTAATAACTAACTATAAGGCAGTTACAAATAATAAACCTTGCATTATTGTCCAAAATGGGAAAAGGCAGATGAATATGAGGCGCCGAATGTACCAATATTATATAGAACAATTATTTGTTATATAATCATTATTTATTAAATAATAACTATTATTTATATATAATTTACATTTTATTTGTAAATAACTACTATTATATAAAATATCATTTCTAATTATTTATATATAATTCCAAGTAATACTTCATTATTTGTAAATAATAATAGTTCGACATTCCATTATTTATAAATAATGATTATTTGTTTTTCATTATTTATAAATAATGATTATTTGTTTTTCATTATTTATAAATAATGATTATTTGTTTTTCATTATTTACAAATAATGATTATTTGTTTTTCATTATTTATAAATAATGATTATTTGTTTTTCATTATTTATAAATAATGATTATTTGTTTTTCATTATTTACAAATAATGATTATTTGTTTTTCATTATTTATAAATAATGATTATTTGTTTTTCATTATTTATAAATAATGATTATTTGTTTTTCATTATTTACAAATAATGATTATTTGTTTTTCATTATTTATAAATAATGATTATTTGTTTTTCATTATTTATAAATAATGATTATTTGTTTTTCATTATTTATAAATAATGATAATTGGTTTTTCATTATTTATAAATAATTTGTTGAGTTTTCCATTATTTATAAATAATGATTATTTGTTAAATAATGAAAACGTCTACTTCATTATTTATAAATAATTTTTTCGAGTGCACCATTATTCTCATTATTTATAAATAATAATTATTTAATGTTCGAGTTTTCCATTATTTATAAATAAAGATTATTTGTTAAATAATGAAATATCTACTTCATTATTTATAAATAATAATTTTGTTTCAATATCCCATTAATCATTGTTTATAAACAATTTTTACAGTTTGCCATTATATACAAATAATCATTATTTATATACAAATAACCATTATTTATTAAATAATGCCATTATTTATTAAATAATGCCATTATTTATTAAATAATGCCATTATTTATTAAATAATGGAAAACTCGCTATAACATGCAAATGTGGGACCGCCCATGATATGAATATTCATGATGCGATTTCCTTTTTCGTGATTTTTCTTCACAAATTTTTGTCCATTTCCTCTTCATAATGACATTTCTTGAAGCAATTTTCTAGGGATATGGTCTGATTGTAATATTCTTCATTTTCTATATAACTTCGTCTTCGTAGAAATATAAAAAAGTGTAATTTTATACGATTTTTCCTACAGTTCACAATCCCCATAGGCGCGCGTGTACGGTAGGGACAACCGGTGAATCGACGGAGTGCTCTTCATCGAAATACTACGTTGGTTGGTCCCCCGAAGTGGCGGGCGGAATTTAGCCCGAATCCTCGATGGAAGTCGATCAAGTGCATATGAGCTGAGAGAGTGAAATATCAGTGTACTTGTACAGGCCCTTCTACTTTTTATAAATATTTCTTGTTGCTTTTTTTGTTAAGTTAATTTTTCCTGGTGTAGAGATAAGTTTCAGTTCTAATAATGCACTTCAAATACATTTTGGAGTGTCTGTTTGAGGCGTTTGGGGCGATTTCACCCTGGCCCCAAAATGCTCGCAACGACAATACGGGGGCATGATGACCCCTAAATTTTTAAAAACTTATTTTTCTATTGAAAATTATCACAAAATTCACCAAAAGTGTGCACGAAAGCCTTCGTATTTCACTTTTAAAACTCCAAAAAGTGCCCAAATGACAAGCTTGGTCGCTTCGCTGTGTCGCATTCAACTTGAGAACGTTTACGCGTCCGCTTCGATATATCCCCCCCCCCCTCCTCCGAAAGAAATTCTGTATACGGCCATGCTCTAAAGAGCCTGGCACATTGATTTATGTATACTTTCATTTTCATTATTTTTATCTCATTATCAACATGGCCTTACGCAGAATTTTTTCCAGGGGGGCCGGGGCCGGAGCATGACGCGCGTAAACTTTCTCAAAAAAATCTTGAAAGCGAGACAGCCACGGGACCAAGCCCAAATGACAAGCTTGGTCGCTTCGCTGTCTCGCTTTCAACTTGAGAACGTTTACGCGCGTCTGCCCCCATCCCCCGAAAGAAATTCTGTGAACGGCCATGCTCAAAAGAGCATATGGCACATTGATTTATATGTACTTTTCATTTTCATTATTTTTATCACATTATCATCATGGCCTTACACAGAATTTTTACCGGGGGGGGGGGGGGGGGAGCAGCTAGGACGCGCGTAAAGTTTCTCAAAAAAATCTTGAAAGCGAGACAGCGACGCGACCAAGCTCAAATGACAAGCTTGGTCGCTTCGCTTTTTCAAGATTTTTATGAGAAAGTTTACGCGCGTCCTGCTCCCCCCACCCCCCCCCCCCCCCGGAAAAAATTCTGCGTAAGGCCATGTTGATAATGAGATAAAAATAATGAAAATGAAGTATACATAAATCAATGTGCCAGGCTCTTTAGAGCATGGCCGTATACATAATTTCTTTCGGAGGAGGGGGGGGGGGGATATATCGAAGCGGACGCGTAAACGTTCTCAAGTTGAATGCGACACAGCGAAGCGACCAAGCTTGTCATTTGGGCACTTTTTGGAGTTTTAAAAGTGAAATACGAAGGCTTTCGTGCACACTTTTGGTGAATTTTGTGATAATTTTCAATAGAAAAATAAGTTTTTAAAAATTTAGGGGTCATCATGCCCCCGTATTGTCGTTGCGAGCATTTTGGGGCCAGGGTGAAATCGCCCCAAACGCCTCAAACAGACACTCCAAAATGTATTTGAAGTGCATTACTAGAACTGAAACTTATCTCTACACCAGGAAAAATTAACTTAACAAAAAAAGCAACAAGAAATATTTATAAAAAGTAGAAGGGCCTGTACAAGTACACTGATATTTCACTCTCTCAGCTCATATGCACTTGATCGACTTCCATCGAGGATTCGGGCTAAATTCCGCCCGCCACTTCGGGGGACCAACCAACGTAGTATTTCGATGAAGAGCACTCCGTCGATTCACCGGTTGTCCCTACCGTACACGCGCGCCTATGGGGATTGTGAACTGTAGGAAAAATCGTATAAAATTACACTTTTTTATATTTCTACGAAGACGAAGTTATATAGAAAATGAAGAATATTACAATCAGACCATATCCCTAGAAAATTGCTTCAAGAAATGTCATTATGAAGAGGAAATGGACAAAAATTTGTGAAGAAAAATCACGAAAAAGGAAATCGCATCATGAATATTCATATCATGGGCGGTCCCACATTTGCATGTTATAGCGAGTTTTCCATTATTTAATAAATAATGGCATTATTTAATAAATAATGGCATTATTTAATAAATAATGGCATTATTTAATAAATAATGGTTATTTGTATATAAATAATGATTATTTGTATATAATGGCAAACTGTAAAAATTGTTTATAAACAATGATTAATGGGATATTGAAACAAAATTATTATTTATAAATAATGAAGTAGATATTTCATTATTTAACAAATAATCTTTATTTATAAATAATGGAAAACTCGAACATTAAATAATTATTATTTATAAATAATGAGAATAATGGTGCACTCGAAAAAATTATTTATAAATAATGAAGTAGACGTTTTCATTATTTAACAAATAATCATTATTTATAAATAATGGAAAACTCAACAAATTATTTATAAATAATGAAAAACCAATTATCATTATTTATAAATAATGAAAAACAAATAATCATTATTTATAAATAATGAAAAACAAATAATCATTATTTATAAATAATGAAAAACAAATAATCATTATTTGTAAATAATGAAAAACAAATAATCATTATTTATAAATAATGAAAAACAAATAATCATTATTTATAAATAATGAAAAACAAATAATCATTATTTGTAAATAATGAAAAACAAATAATCATTATTTATAAATAATGAAAAACAAATAATCATTATTTATAAATAATGAAAAACAAATAATCATTATTTATAAATAATGGAATGTCGAACTATTATTATTTACAAATAATGAAGTATTACTTGGAATTATATATAAATAATTAGAAATGATATTTTATATAATAGTAGTTATTTACAAATAAAATGTAAATTATATATAAATAATAGTTATTATTTAATAAATAATGATTATATAACAAATAATTGTTCTATATAATATTGGTACATTCGGCGCCTCATAGTATGAATTCCAGGTTGGGGGGGGGGGGGGGGGGGGGGTGTCACCCCAGCTAGAAAAGAAACCAATATTTTATGCGCATGGATGGAAAAAGGAAATTGGCCGCCTGTTAAGACATGACGAATTATTATTCGAGCCATGCTTGGGGGGGGGGGGCAACCTAGCTAGAAAAAAAATAAACAATTTTTTTTTAAAAATCTATTCTTTGCATAATGTCTTTTTATTGTATTATGCTATGTAAACACGTGTATTTCAGACACTAGTTGCCAGTCATTAAAAATGCTGTTAAAAAAAAAAACTAGGACTTTTATGTATATGCAAGGCTGTGCATTCAATTGACTAAATAATCTTTATAATCTTTGATAATGCAGAATGACAGAGTCCTGGTATTAATAACGCATACTTCGTTTACTCACATACTGGTTGTTTTATGTAGATTATTTCTGGTTGCCTTGCGCACGAAAATTTTTGCACGAAATGTACACAGACATTTTTACAGTGCCTAAAAAGTAGTGGATTTCAGTTTCTATTCTTTGGCATAATATTGAAGGCCTGGATAAGGACCTAGGCGCGATGGTATGCGCCATGTCTTCCTTGTTCGTTTCGCGTGAAATCATGTTTAGTGTTGTCTTGTTTGTGTGTCAAGTGTTTATGTTTGTTTTTGTTTGTTGTTTTGTGTTTGTGTTGTCAGTGTTAAAAAAAACTGAAAAAGCCTCCACAGGAATTATTGTTCATAACTCAATGCTAGATTCAATGTATGATGGGTAGTTTCAGTATAATTTCTTTGAACTGTCGAGGTTTAGGAAATAGTAAAAAAAGAAATGATGTCTTAGAATATATTAAGGCAAAAAAGTTTCATATCTGCTGCTTGCAGGACACTCATTTTGTAGGTGAAGAAGAAGTTTCAATAAAAACTATTTGGGGAGATAATTGTTTTTTTAGTCATAAGACGTCTAATGCTAGGGGTGTAGCCATTCTCTTTGCGGAGGGTGTTATTTTTAATATAAATCAAATCAAAAGGTCAACCGAAGGGAATTTTGTTGCTTTAGATCTTAAGATATATGATTATAATATAACATTGATATCTCTATATGGCCCTAACCAAGACAATGTTAACTTTTATTCAGATGTTGAAAATGTTGCATTAGAATTTGAAAACCCTTTAACAATTTTTTGTGGTGATTGGAATTTGGTCCAAAATTTTGATAAAGACACATTTAATTATGTTCGTTTGAATAATCCAAACGCAAAGAAAAGAGTTGATGAAATGAAAACTAACTTAAGCCTGGTGGATCCATGGAGAGAATTACATGAACATGAAAAGATATTTACATGGCGCCAACCCACTCCATTTAAGGCAGCCAGATTGGATTATTTTCTTGTATCTCATGATAAACAAAGATGAACTAAATAAATTAACAAATGCTATGTCACGGAATTTAGAAGGAGAGCTCTCCACCGACGAGGTTTATTATGCCCTAACAAATATGAAAAACAATAAATCTCCTGGTCTAGATGGATTCACTGTTGAATTTGGAAATCCATATATTTTTAGTTAGATATTTAAACTCTTCATTTTTATCTGGTATGCCTTACATACAGAAGTTAGGAGTTATTACTTTAATCCCCAAAGGAAGTAAAGATAGACACTATTTAAAAAATTGGAGACCCATATCATTATTAAATGTTGTATACAAAATAGGATCTACTTGTATAGCTAATAGATTGAAGAATGTACTCCCTCTTCTTATTCATGAGAATCAGAAAGGGTTTATGTCCGGACGCTTTATCGGAGAAAACATCCGCTTGTTATATGATATATTATTATATACTGAATTAAACGATATTCCCGGTTTATTGTTACTTATAGATTTTGAGAAGGCATTCGATTCAATTTCTCATGACTTTATTCGCAATGTACTACACTTCTTTAAATTTGGTCCGACCATTGTTAAATGGTTTGATGTGTTTTATGAAAATGCTCAATCTTGTGTTTTAATCAATGGACACCTGTCTCCCAGATTTTCAATAGAGCGGGGCTGTCGCCAAGGAGATCCATTGTCTCCATATATTTTTCTATTATGTGCTGAAATACTTGGCGTTTTGTTTCGACAATCAACGTCAATAGATGGTTTGAGGATGCCCTCTGGTAAATGTCATAAAATATTACAGTATGCAGATGACACTCTTCTGACATTAAACGGTTCAGAAAGAGAATTGAGTAGTGCTTTTGACATCTTGGAAAAATATAAAACAATATCAGGTTTGACTGTTAATATAACCAAGACACATGCAATATGGATTGGAGGATATAAGAACAAGAAAGACTGTATTCTTGCCAATAGGAATTTGAATTGGGTATTTGATGAATACTTCAGATATTTAGGTATAGATTTTTGTACAGATCTTCAGAAAATGACGGTGCATAATTACAATGAAAAGTTTAAAGAGATCAAAAGTCAAATGACTTCATGGTTAAGACGTTACCTGACGGTCCTTGGAAGAGTTACGGTTGTCAAGTCATTGTTTGTGTCTAAATTGAACTACTTAATTCTTTCTCTCCCGAATCCAAGTGAGTTATTTCTAAAAGATGTAAATTCCCAATTTCATAGATTCATATGGGGAGAGAAACCAGATAAAGTAAGTAGAAATCAAATGTCTCAGAGTTATTCTGAAGGTGGAGTAAAAATGATAGACATAAATCTGCATTGCCAGTCATTGAAAATTTCTTGGATGAAAAAAATGATAAACGGTTCCATTGACGGTAATATTATTTGTCTTCTTCAGTCTTTTTTGCATAAAACGCAAAACTTGGATCTTTATATGGGAAATAGCTATTTTTTTAGACTGGCACACGAAATTAAAAATCCTTTTTGGAAAGAAATGTTCTTAGCGTATAGCACACTGTTATCTATGCACTGTAATGATATACCTTGCCAACCCTTATGGAACAATGATTTTATTAAAATAGGTAATAGCTCAATTCACAGTAGATCTCTAAATAATAGGGGTGTTCGTTTTGTTAATGATATTTTAGATGTACATGGCAATTTCCTCTCTTTGAATGACCTTAAGGAAAAATACAATGTTCAAATAAATTTTATTTTTTACCGTGGATTATGTGATGCTATAAGAGACGGTTTTAGCAATGGCACACACTTTAGCAAGTTCCAAGAACCTATTATCCCTGATACAATAGCACTTGTTATGAAATATAATAAAGGTTGTTCACACATCTATACGATTCTTAAAAAGAAAAGAAAAGTGGAATGTAAAAGTTTCCTTAAGTGGAAGTGTATATTCGATATGAATGACAAGCAATGGCAATCGTATTGCTCTATTGGATTCAGTTGTACTACCGATGTGAATTTACGTTGGTTTCAGTTCAAAATAATGCAACATATTTTATATACAAATGAAATATTGTTTAAAATTAATTTAGCTCAACAAAAAGAATGTACTTTTTGTAATGTACACCGTGAAACAGTTACTCATCTACTTTGTGAATGTACATGTATTAAACATATATGGGACAGGTTTGAACAATGGATATTTCTTAAAACTGGAAATAGAATTTTTTTCTCTAATAAAGAAAAATTATTTGGTTTAAGAGGTTCAAGTAATTATGCATTAAATTGTTTATTGATAGTGATACGACAAATGATCTATACTTCCAGAGTAAAACATAAATTACCTGTTTTTGATAATATCAAATTTGCACTTCAGAATTATTTCAAGAATGAAAAATATATCGCAGAGTCAAATTGTAAAATGGTAAAGTTTACAAAGAAATGGTTTCAATTACGTGCCATGTTTACATGAAGTGATCTGTTCAGTTCCCTTTCCATGTACAATGATACATATGAATATTATTGTTCATTTACTCCTTGCTTGTTCCTTAAATTGTTTACTATTATGTAAACCTGACAGTTCAATTTATATATTTGTTACAATTACTGTTGTATTGTATTTCGTTGTTATTAATTTGATTTGTCATTGAAAAGATATCTTGTTATGTTTTGAATAATAATAAAATCCCTGTGGAGGGGAAACAAATTGAAAAAAAAAAAATAAACCGTTTATATTCCTATTCGTATTAAGGCGCATGGATGGAAATAAGAAACTGACTAACTGGCATGTTCTGCGACATGTTAAGTGGTGTACTGTTTATAGGCGGGATCAGCTGGAAAGTAGATTATAGGATACCTATACCATGTATACCGTATAGGAGAAGATTCGTCATTATCTTGATGTACATATTAAAACGTGTAAATGCCAGACTTAAGTGGTGGAGAGTGCCACCAGACGTCCTTAATTGTACTCCAGTAATCTTGATTGTTTTTTTAGAGGTACTTAGTTTGGATGAATGAGCGTGCTACTATATGCGCACACCTGGTACCCTTTCAAATATCACTATTTTATTACACTCCTCTATATCAGAAGGGGTGTTTCATGAAGTTGTTAGTTATACCCCCATCTCACTAGGAAGGCGATCGTGGCGACCATGACGATCTGTGTAAATCCCGCAAATCGTAGCAGAATCTTCCTCGAATTCTATTTTTAGCCTGCGAGACGATTGCACTGCAACTTCTATGCGACCGACCTGCGCTGAAGGCGATGGTAATACGCTGAAAGTACGACGATGCCACTTTCTTGCGACGATTCGAGGCAGATGTGATGCGCTGCTTCTGCGATCAAAGCGATCGTACAACGAGGCTCATACGCTAATTAGGACCTCGGTACGGTGGTGCTACGAATGAAGCGATTATGTTACGTTCATGATGGGCTCTTGAAACGATTTCAAGCAATCGGCATACTAATCGCGGCACATGACACATTTTTCAGTCGATTGCCAACCTCCGACCAACATGGATGTCCAGAATTTGGTTGGACTTATACATCTTGGCATTCTAAAAGAACATCAGTTAAAAGTTGAATGCGAGGACAGGAGAAGGATGAGGCCAAAAAGATACAGGGTCCGATCCTGGCTGTCACCTAAGTCATAATATACAATATTTTTAAAATTTCATTCAAAAGATGTCGAGTAGCCTAATAGTTAATATGAGGGATGCATCCAGAATTTCATGAAAGAGCATAAAAATCTTTGATATTCTGTTTATTTTTTCCACAAAAGTTTGTCACTCAAAAATATTTGGTAAATTCCTTTCAAATTTGCTGACAAGAAGTAGTCTACTGATGTGAGAGCACTCATAAAAAAGGAGGGGGGGGAGGGGGGCACAATGCCAGAATCTCCCTAAAGATTGCCTTTCCCAATCAATACATTAGTGATCGAATCATTAACAAAATTTGATGTTGTCTACTGTCACTGTGGTTAGAATTCAATTTATTTTCAAAACATAATCAATTTATATATTTCTGCAGAGGTAACCCATTTCGTCATCAAGACATGTAAACGTCTTTTTTCTATTTCCAGCTGGCTCAGCAGTAAGAATTTCATCCTCCTCCTGTACCCCCTCCTCTTCCTCCTCTACCACCACCATAACCCCTTGATCTACCTCTTCGACCGCCGGCCTGAGAGGGGTAGCTTGGGCAGCTTTCCCTTTTCTGGTCCTTTTTCTGGGAGGTATGTTTGAAAACGTCGTGGTATCGCCTCGTAATCTGTTGCAAATATGATAATCCGCCACCATCGGCACGGCATTTTATAGCAGCGCGGACGGTTGTTGCGCAATCGCTGCCCAGTCATCAGCGGCGCAACAAAAGCGCAACGCGAACGCCTGAAGCGGGCTGAGAACGTGTGCCACATGCCACCCAAAGAAGGAAGCGTCGTGGTGGAAGCTGTGTGAAGCGTGTCGAGCGGAAGCAGCGTAGCAGAATTGTCTTGGGAACGGGCCTGAAAACCACGGGCGATCGGTGCCGCTTTTAATGCACTTATACTACGCTTTATGCGTTGGGGCTCCGTTACAGCTACGAATATGTCGTTTGTAATGCGCTCATGACTCGATTGTGATGCGCTTTAGCACCTCCGCGATCTTGCTACGTAAGTTTTGAACATGTTCAAAATTTTGTGGCGACCAGGAAGATGGTGGCGATCCTTGCCGCTTCAGAAAAGATCAAGGTACGACGGAGAAGATTGAAAAGATCAAGGCACGATCAAGCTACTTTATACCACGGTTTGTCGATTTTTGACGATCGCAGTGGAATCGCCATCTAGTGAGATGGGGGTATTAAGAGCGACTTTATGCGGAGCCCTCGCTACGGAATTCCCCCCACGAGAGATCCGTAATAGCGAGTCAAAGTGTTGCGAAACATTTAAGATCAAGCTAAAAATTACCTCTATAACTACCTTTATCAATGATTTCTATGTTCCTTTCTTATTTTGTTTGCTCCCCTTCACTCGCGCGCCTTGAGTATCTCTAACGAGATGGATATGGCCCGTGAATTGCATTTATTATTATTATCATAATTATAAATATGATTATTAATATTGCGTACGACAGGTGATCCTCTATTGTTGCAAATGATGTACGCCAGATTTGCATACGTGTCGATTAAGTTCTTATAAGAAAGGATTACCAGTTATTCGTAAAGTCGCTCGTAACTTACCAACAGCCTAAACTGCTACTCCCAGGACATTTTTCTTTCAGGGGGGGGGGGTGCTTCGAATTCAGAGCTCCTTCCTGCGTGTCTGGATGGATTTCATGGTTGTTACAACGAAAGAAAGTTTACGATAGAGGACGGGAACGTTCCCCATCACACTACGGGGCCGTTTTCACGGGGGGCTCACGATTAGAACCGTTTTACGAATGTTTTGCAAGGATGTGAATATCAGAAAATGGCAAAATCCAACATTTGCATTTATGCGACAAGGGTACGCAAAATGGGCGCTTAAATGTTCGAATGCTTAGCCGATTGTTCGTGGGGGTCGCTTATCGGAATCGCTTTTCGTTTGCGAGTGATTATCTAAAGGCCAGGTCCACCCCAGACAAATTTTGATTTGAATAATTGGAGAAAAATCAAACTAGCATAACGCTGAAAATTTCATCAAAATCGGATGTAAAATAAGAGAGTTGTGACATTTTAAAGTTTCACATATTTTTCACAAAATAGTGATATGCACAACTCAGGGATATGCAAATGAGACAGTCGATGATGTCCCTCACTCACTATTTATTTTGTTTTTTATTGTTTGAATGATACAATATTTCATTCTTTATAGATTTGACAATAAGGACTAACTTGACTGAACCATATAAAATTAGACAATGCAAATTCTACATGTTCAGAAAGGAATTATTTGTTGTTTCACTTGACATTGAGGAGAAAATGAGAATATTTCACATTTCATATAATAAAATAAAAAAGAAACAGTGAGTGGATGATGTTATCAGTCTCCTCATTTGCATACCGACCAGGGGCCCGTCTTACAAAGAGTTGCGATTGATCCGATCAATCGCAACTATGGAAAGCCAGCAAAGTCAACATATAAAATGCATGTTTGTTCAAAAAAAAATCTAGGTATGAATGTATATCCATAAATTCATTGATTTCTTGACAATTTGGTGTGATCGCCTTTGTTTACAAAGGATATTTTGCAAATTTCCTGTAAAAAAATTATGACACTTATGGATTTCCATAGAATTACGATTGATTGGATCAATCGCGTAACTCTTTGTAAGATATGGATATACATATAACTGTTTTGTGAAATTAAGCGAAATCTTAAAATATCATAACTTTCTTATTTTACATCCGCCTTGATGACATTTTCAGTGTAATGCTTGTTGGATTTTCATCTTTTTATTCAAATCAACTTTTGTTGGGTGGACTTGTCCTTTAATACTTAAAAAATGAAAAGCGCCTTAAAGCAACCGCACTAACAATATTGGGGAAGCTTCCAAACACCGAAACGCACGTTTCGAGCAATTATCTCATTATATACGAATGCTGGATTTTGCCATTTTTTTTACATTCGCGTCCTTGCAAAACGTTCGCAAAACGCTTAACGCACTCGTGAATACCATACTAAAAGAGAATTAAATGAAGCACAAAATGCAGTTATCAGGCATGCAATGTAGGCCTAAACGAATTTTGTGTTGCCCCGGCCGTTGTGTTCACAGAACCCAAGTTAAAAGTGTCTGAAAACCGCCATGAAGAATGCAACAGATGGAAAGACATTATTATCGCCGCAGGCGTGAAAGGAATCGATTTGATGGGTGCTACTCCGCAACAATTAAAGGGATGGTCCAGGCTGGAAATATTTATATCTCAAT
Organism: Lytechinus pictus; assembly: GCF_037042905.1. Classification (NCBI taxonomy): domain Eukaryota; kingdom Metazoa; phylum Echinodermata; class Echinoidea; order Temnopleuroida; family Toxopneustidae; genus Lytechinus; species Lytechinus pictus. The sequence goes on from NC_087258.1 coordinate 22,894,405, forward strand.
AAATAGAGTAAAATTCACAAAGCATAATGCAGAAAATTTGATCAAAATCGGATAACAAATAACAAAGTTATTGAATTTCAAAGATTTGCAATATTTCGGTGAAACAGTTCTAGGCATGAATATTCATTAGGTGGGCTGATGATGTCATATCCCCACTTGTTCTTTTGTATTTTATTACAGGAAATTAGGTTTATTCAACATCTTTTAACAAGAACTAAAACAATTGGATTGACAACTGATTAAGTGCATTAGTTATTTATTGCCACAACTTATTTCATCATAATGGAGACACATCATTTACACATGTATTAAAAAATGAAAAAAAAAATGATTTCATGATTGAAATAACATAAGAAAAAGGAAAGTGGAGATGTGACATCATCAGCCCACCTAATGAATATTCATGACGATGTGCATATAACTGTTTTCACAAAATATTGATAAACTTTAAAATTCAATAACTTCGGTATTTGTTATCCGATTTTGATGAAATTTTCAGCATTTTGCTCTGTGAATTTTACTCTATTTATTTAGATATTAATATTTCAGCCCGAACCATCCCTTTAAGTGGATTTGTGCTTTGCTATATAGCGCCCTCTGTATAGAAATATGCAGGTCACTATATTTTACAATTGTTATTCTAATCATGGAGGTAAAAAAACACCTCCAACTTCTAAATCATTATACGAATTAATGTAAGAAAATAGCTTTAAATGACGAATGCGATTTTAACGTAGGTATTGAAAACAAAGTCAACGGTAATAAAATATATTTTATTGGCGTCCCTAAATCGTCTGGAAAAAAGGGTCACGGTCATTTGCAATGAGGGATGATAATGAATTATATCAGAAATAAGGATAATCATTTGATGATAACAATAATAATATTAACTGGATTTATAAAGCACTTTTTGCATGAGGAATCTCTTCCTATACCGGGTACCCAATTCACCTCACCTGGGTTGAGTGCAGCACAATGTGGGTAAATTTCTTGCTGAAGAATACTTGGAATCGAACCCACGTCCCTCAGATTGAGAGACGAGAGTTATGACCACAAGACCACGACGCCCCCACAAACAAACTTGACAGAACTGATGAACATTTTGGAAAATTTCTTCCCACACCCATTAACACTTCTTTATTCTTTAACCCAACAAATGTTCAGGAATTAATTGAAATAACAAAAAATCTCAAATCAAGCAAATCACAGGGAATTGATAGAATTAGTACTTTCCTTCTTAAGCAGATCATACACTATATTGCCTCTCCTTTGTGTCATATTTTTAATCTGTCGATTAGCACCGGAATATGTCCTGATTCCCTAAAAATTGCAAAGGTAAATCCTGTTTTAAAAAAAGACAATCCGCATGAAATAACAAATTACAGGCCTATTTCTATTCTTCCCAGCATTTCCAAAATATTAGAGAAGATTATTTACAATAGACTTTATAAGTTTCTAGATACTTTTCATTTTCTAAATTCTAACCAATATGGATTCAGGAAAGGACATTCGACTGATCAGGCGTTAATACAAATATACGATAAAATTACAAATGCAATGGCAAAAAAAGAACATATAATAGGCGTATTCATGGACTTAAGCAAAGCCTTTGACACTCTTGACCACCAGATATTACTTAAAAAACTTGAAAATTGTGGAATTCGCGGAATTACACTATCTTGGTTTAAGAGTTATTTGTCCAATAGAAAACAATATGTAATTCACAATAATATTCCTTCTGATTTTCAGTTAATACAATGCGGAGTTCCACAAGGATCAATCCTAGGCCCCTTGCTTTTTTTAATATATATCAATGATTTGACTTCTGTAACACCTTTATTATCATATGTATTATTTGCAGATGACACCAACATTTTTTGTTCACATAATAGCTTAGAAACTTTAGTAGATATAATTAACCGTGAATTACCAAAACTATCTTTGTGGTTTAAGTGTAATAAGCTTTCACTCAATATAGATAAAACAAACTTTATATATTTCAAGCATACACACTCACATGATAACGAATTTCCTTACAATATAAACATAGACAATACTCCTCTCAAAAGGAAAAGAGAAACAAAGTTTTTAGGTGTCACAATAGATGAAAATTTAAATTGGAATGAACATGTACGTTGTATAACTACTAGTATTTCTAGAAACGTTGGTATACTTTACAAAATGAAAAACATTATTCCACATACAACTCTTGTCATACTCTACAATTCATTAATATTGCCTTATATATCATATTGCAACATAGTTTGGGCAACATGTGCAAAAACTAAAATTAATACAATATACTTATTACAGAAAAAAGCAATTCTAATCTGTACTGATTCCCAATATTTATCACACACAAATCCATTATTCCATAAACTAAAGACTCTAACAGTATTTGACATAAATACTCTTCAAAGTTTACTTCTTATGTTTAAGTACGTACATAACATGCTCCCACCTTCATTCCACAATTTTTATACTCTGAATACATCTATTCATTCTTACCCTACCCGTAACTCTTCAAATTTCCATTTAATCAACCCTAAATTGCTTATTGCGCAGAGATCCATAAGACACCATGGTCCAGATTTGTGGAACTCTCTACCAGAGCCTGTAAAACAATCTTCGTCTCTTCACTCATTTAAGGCAAACGTTAAATCTATGTTATTATCAGAATATTTGAAGTAAAATTTCTGTGTCATATACTTTTTATCGTGAATTTATTCCTCCTTCGATTTAGTCATTACCAATATCTTTATCATGACCACCATCATCTCCATGGCCTTCATCATCATCATCATCATCATCATATCACCGTCACCCTCAGCTTTATCATCTTCATACTATAATATTGCATGAATTCATGTTTCGTATTTGAAAATGTATGCCCATTCTGCTTTATAAATGTATTAATTAATTCAATTAGTATAAGTTTGGGATTGTCATTTTTTCAAGCAATCTGCTTATGATGACAATCCTTCTCCTGCAAATTGTGAATATCATATAGTTAATCATTTTTGTCTGAAATTATCTTTTTAATACTCTTTATTTATGATTCATGCCAAAAATGCTAGCATATTATGTTTATTATGTTATGAAAAATGTATTATACGAATGTTATGGATGCAGAAGAAAACAATAAATCAAATCAAATATTAGAAGACGGTCATGATATAGAGATATTCTAAGATGTCTCTGGTCAAAACAGGATGATGATGATGAGGAGGAGGAGGAAGAGGAGGAGGATTATGATGACGATGGTAATGTTTTGGGTCTTGTTGGTGGCGATGATGATGATGATGATAATGGTGATGATGATAATGATGATGATGATGACGACGATGATGATGGTAATGATGATGACGATGATGATGAGGGTGATGATGATGATTACGATGATGATGATGGTGATGATGATGATGATGACGATGATGATGGTAATGATGACGATGATGATAATGGTGATGATGATGATGACGATGATGATGATGGTGATGATGATGGTGATACTGGTCATGATGGTGATGCTGATGGTGATGATGGTGGCGGCGGTAATGATTATAATCATGGGGAATAATGAAAATACATAATTCGAAACATTAATTTTTTCACCCCAATGGAGACAGTCATGCTCAACAGAAACAAATGAGTGAACAGATATAGCGCCCTCATGTGCTACATGTTATAAAACATTGATGGGCTTTTATGCTGCAGTCAAATTTCCCCCAAGGGCGGCCGTACGGTGAGCTGAAAACAGCCGTTTTATTCATTAGGTGGTCTGTCTATGACAGATCACCTCTTATGTTTGTCCGAATTTTCTTTCTTTCTTTATTAGGTGGTCTGTCTATGACAGATCACCTCTTATGTTTGTCCGAATTTTCTTTCTTTATTATTTTTATTTCTTATTTTTATTTCCTCCATTTCTTGTGGACAGCAAATCTCAGAAAGTTCATATTCAATAATCATCAAAATATCACCACATATCAACATCATTAAGACCTCAATTCTGCAAGAATCTTAATGTCATGACGTCATCATGACGTCATCTAGACGCCATTTTGTAAAATCACATTATCAATCATATCTCCATTATCAATTATCAAAAATAAATCAAATTCACATGACATAAACTTCAGATCAAGGGTCATCAGGTCATGTCATCAAAGGTCACCTGAAGGTCACGACGCGCGCGTACGCGCGCGTCAAAATTTTAAAATGCTCAAAATCACTTTTTGACCAAAACAGAGTACGTTTTAGGTCATTTTAAGCATTTCAAAAAATTGCGCGCGCAAACGTATGCGCGCGCGTTTCCGCGCGTAACACCTCAATGCAACTCAGAAACACCGTTTTTTTTTATTTCATTGCATTGATCATATAATTTTGAGCAATTTGATACCTTGATCAACCTTCTACGACCATTAATAAGGAAATTAACACCCGTTAAAGTTTGCAGCACGTGTGCGCGCGAGCTCTCACTATAGGCCATATATGGGCAAAAACATGCCTATAGAAAATCCGCTGTAGCTCTTCAGAACGCATGGGGACCCCCAATTTTTTTTTCATATTTTGATAGAGTATGAACTAGAGATATAATTTCATGTCTCATTTGACCCTCAAGTATATTATGACGTCATCAAAATGGCGTCGGAATTCAAAAAATCCATTTTGCGTATTATGACGTCATTATAATTATGCAAATCTTGCTCTAACTCCGTGAATATTGGTCAATTTTCACCCAATTTTTGATATGTTGTAGCTTAGTTCTTACTCTTTCTGAGTTATTGCCTTTATTTTTCATTTTGATAGACAAATCATCCTCAAAAATTGCAAATAATAATGGCATGTCATTTTTACTCATTTTGCGTGTAATCTCTATGGGACATGACTTTTTCTCAAAACTAGATTCTACATTCTTCTATTTCGTAAGCCATATCTCCAATTTTTGTTGCTAGTTATCCCTGAGCTTTTAGTATGTTGTAGCTGAGATTCTAAGCTTTCGGTTGCGTTCCCTTCATTTTCCGATCAGATGTCGGGATCATGCCCGTAATTCACTTGCAAGATTGGATTTGAGATTCTGGTGTTTTGCTTACGTGTTTAGTCTATGGGAAATATTCTAGCTCAATCGGTTAGGCGTCAGACTTACTTCTCATTCCATCATGCAGGCAGGGGTTCGAGTCCGACTCCTGCAACTTTTTTTTTCTTTGTTATTCTTTTTTTCACCTTATTTCTTATGTCCATTGGAATGTATATAGGTACACATATTGCAATAAATAACCATTTTAAAGGTCATTTTCCATGTTTTTCATATAATTTCTCAGTATCAAGCCTTTTTTACGTATCTAATGCCTATACCACCATCTTTCTTGATTATGTTCATTTCCTATGTTCATTTTAATCACATGGATTATGATAGTGATCCTGATGATGCTGTTGATGACCATGCTGATAATAATGATGTTATGTATGATCATAATGATGATCGTTATGTTGCTTATCTCTGGTAATATCAAATGGTCATGAGCATATTAATGATCATGATCATCATAATAAACATATTACAGAGAGAGAGAGAGAGAGAGACAGAGAGACAGAGAGACAGAAAGAGAGACAGACAGACAGAGAGAGAGAGAGAGGTTAAAAGAGGAAAGATTTTTCTTTCTCTGTTTCTCTTTGTTTTTAACATTACCATCATCACCATCATTACCAATTTTATCATGGTCACAAGCTGCGTTGTATTTATCATTAATCTTAGTTTATTCTGATCTGTCACTATCAATTTTTCCCGAAAATTATCATCGCCGTATCATTTTATGATATTTTTGCCATCATCAAAGGTTTGGGGCAAAAGCCTCCTACCAACCACCAATGAAGTCCGTTGAAAAAGAGAGAAAAGAAAAAAATAAAAGAGGAAAATAGAAATGATAGATCATGGTCGACTTTCCTCTTTCAGCATATCTTCTGTATTTTTATCATCATCACAATCCCTTTTTTCATTATTGCCATGATTATCAACATATTCATCATCATAATTGTCTTTAATATGGTTCTCATTTTCCAAGTATGTTTATCAAGGTAGCACAAATATCTCAACATTCCAGCTTATCATTATGTGTGTGCGTGTGTAATTAAGTTTATACAGACGTGTATCAATCAGATATGATTATTTACGCCCGAGACCGACCTTTAACGTCAACGTCCGATAGACGTGACTAGGGCCCGAACCTCGAACATCTGCAGCAATTTATAACTTCCTCAATGTAGCTTAGATTACAGGCGCACGTCACAACGCCCATGCAATTAACTTCTGATATAAGTGGTGATGACGTCTCAAGATGGCGGTATACCACTAATCACAATGGAATTGTTCGTTGCTTTTTAAAGAAAAATTCATACTTTATGTTGTTCCATCAGTTGTAAAACAACAGTAGATTTTTTTTGGAAAAGAAAGGAAAAAAAGGGGGAAAGGGGAACAGAGGATCAGGTACATGGTCTAAAATAATTGTCATCGCTGTCATTATCATGATCATCATTATAAGTGATTAAAGGCAAGGGAGCACCGCCTTTACACTTTAGTGATAAAAAAAGAAAGTACTCCTCCGCCCCCCCCCCCCAATAAAAGCGGGGAAAAAGGAAACGTAAAAGAGGTGCGTTAAAGGACAAGTACTTCATTTTTCCCATTTTTGACATCATTTTGTCCCTCATTGTATTAAGTCTCGACCTTCCCCACTTTTTTTTTTTTTAAATTATCCTTGGATTTTTTCCATATTTTTTCTATTATTCAAATGATTTGCCATGATAACAATAAAATTGTTCGGATGATAATAAACAACTTTATTCAAAGTGACCCAGGACAGACTTTAATTACATTATTTACGGGTGCTAATGTCCTCCAGGTGGTCTCTTCTCTGACAAAGGTACTGATTCACAGTCAACAAATTAAAGGGTCTGAAGCATTCATGGGCAGGGATTTGCGTGGTAGACAATGAGACTGACAGGCAATGGTTCATAAACCTTTCTCTTTCAAATAAGTGCACGAGTGGTGAGGAGTCACTCAATTCTTGGAAGTCTTTTGTTTAGAGTGATGATAAACTTGACATCAAAGACTAAATTGGGGAGGGAGCTTTACATAGCTTTGACACATGTTCAATTATTTAAATTTCAAGAGTGCTTATTTAGTTCTCATGATCAAAGTTGTCAATAAAATAAAATTTCTAAATTATCATTATCATCATCATAATCATTATCATCATCATAATCATTATCATCATCATCACTATCACCATCATCATCATCATCATCACCATCATTATCATTATCATCACCATTATCTTCTTAATTATCAATTCAAACATCAACTGAATTTTATTAGTTCATTTAATACTTCACTATTATAATCATGATTATCATTATCACAGATTATTTCCATTTCCTATGCACTTTTTTTTAGCAAAAGGATCATGATAATGATCATGATCATCATCACTATCACCATCATCATCATCATCAACATTATCATTATCATCACCATTATCATCTTAATTATTATCAATTCAAACATCAACCAAATTTTATTACTTCATTTAATACTTCACTATTATAATCATGATTATCATTATCACAGATTATTTCCATTTCCTATGCTCTTTTCTTTTAGGAAAAGGATAATGATAATGATCATGATAATGCTGTTGATGACCATGATGATAATGATGATATTCATGATCATTATTGTTATATTGCTCATCTCTGGTACATATTTAATGGTCACGAACATATTGATGATCATGATGATGATGACATCAATTATGATGACGTTTTTAATGACTATTCATGTATGCTTAAAAAAAAAAAGAAGATAAAAAAGAAAAAGAAAAGAAAGAAAACCAATACGAGAGAGACAGAGAGAGAGAGGTTAAAAAAAGAGGAAAGATTTTCTTTCTCTCTTTCTCATCGTTTTTTAACATTACCATCATCACCATCATTCTCTATTTTATCATGGTCACAAGCTGCATTGATCTTAGTTTATTCCGATTTGTTGATTACTTTCATTCGTAACATAATCACTATCAATTTCTTCTCGAAAATTTTCATCGCCGTATCATTTTATGATATATTTGCCATTATCAAATGTTTGGGGCAAAAACCTCCTACCAACCACCAATGAAGTCCGTTGAAAAAGAGAGAAAAGAAACAAATAAAAGAGGAAAATAGAAATGATAGATCATGGTTGACTTTCCTGTTTCAGCATATCTAATGTATTGTTATCATCATCACAATCCCTTTTTTTTTCATTATTGCCATGATTATCAACATATTCATCATCATATTGTCTTTAATCAAATAAAATTTCTAAATTGTTTTTCCTGTTTGTAGACAAGTGTTTTGATGATATTAAACATTATTATTCATTACAATACCCAGCATTTATCACCAAGGGCTGGTATCCTCCAGCTGCTCCGTTCACTAACAATTTCAGGGATAAACATGGTCAGCACATTACTCACAGGGGCTATAGCATTTACAGACACCAGACTTGTAAATTATGATCATCAACATCGCCATTATCATTACCACTACCATAATCATCATTCACCATTAAACCACCATGACCTTCTTTGCTATTATTACCTAATCTCTTTCACTGTTTTTTTTTTTTTTTCAGGCTTATGGTGTGGTTATTACTTTAAGTACAATGATAAGAGGAAATAATTTCAAAATTTAAGGAAAAATTGAATTTACTGCATCACACTAAAAGAAAATACTCTTTAGTATTTTTATTTTCTATCTTTATTTGTACAATCAAAAGCCATAAAAGATAATGACAGATTTCTGAACATAAAAAAGAAAATATAAATACAATAACAATGATCAACAAATAATTCATAATAATCAAATTAAAAGGTTCACAGCATTTTAACTGTTACCCAAAGCCCTGAAGGCTTGGGCTTACATTGTTATTCCAATATCATAGGGATCCTAAATACATACACAGACTACATACATAAAGTTTCATTCATATAATGTATTATTGCAAAATACTGCATCTAAACAGAAAAGTGATGCTTAGTTTAACAATTCACTGGGAAGAGGGGGGGGGGGGCCTGGTGGAGTAGACCATTTTTGTTGTTTGATATTTTTTGCAAAAAGTCCATTAAGCGAAAAGCAAAAATTCATTACAGATGCATACACAATCAAAGTTACAAGATGATCTACAAAATTGTAAAAGTAAAAATGAGTATTTTTATCTATTTTTTTTTAATTTTGTGAACTTGACCTCTGACCTCATGACCTTTAAACTGATGAGATCTTCTTCACCGCCATTCCATACAGGATTCAAGTTTCAAGTGAATCCATGAAACTGTTTTTGAGTTGTAGCAAGAACAGAGTATTTATTATGTACTTGCTTGAACTTTCTGACCTTGACCTTGATCTGTTAACCCTAAATAATGAGATCATGTACCAACAGAATATGAATATTAATTTTTTTCTAACGATACATACATGCATACGCATGTGTGAAATCATTTTGAGCACCTAATGCATATATGGTCCAAGTTGAAGTTGATCTGTGAAATGGTTTTTGAGTTACTGCGAGAACAAAAATGGAATGAACAGACAGATGAACGGATGGACGAACAGACGGATAATCCAAAACATAATGCCACCGGCAACCACTTTTGATGAGCAGAGGAATAAAAATTCTTTAGCTTGCTTTAGACAATGTCAGTTACTGATGTATAAAGAGAAACTAAAATAATAACTTTCCTTTATGAATAGTGGGATGTTTTACCATTCACGCAGGTCAATTGGTAATGAAGATCTCTTTAAATATAACTGGCTTAATTTTTTGTGGTGTTAAATCAACTGTGAAAACTGACAATGTTGAGAACTCATCAACACAGTGGTTCAACACAATTTACATACAAGCTTTGCACATTGTTCCATATCAAATTCATATATGTGGTTCTCAAGTTATGCAATATTATGTAAATGACTGTCAGGCTTTAAAATGCTGTAATGATCAAAACAAATCAAATAAACTTTTCTCCCAAAATTCATAAATGTGTCATTATTTCTACTTTTACTCAGTCAAAACAATCTATGTTTTTTGGTGATTAAAATGATGTTGCCACAATTCTCATTGAAAACTAGATAAATCTCGACTGTGCACGGTCAAAATGTATGCCTCCGCCACTGCCCGACCAGAAAAATATTTCTTACTTTCTATTTCCATGAACAAAAAAACACTATAGACCTTCAATCTTCACACTTTGAAATCTAGTCAGGTAACTGTTTCTCCAAAAGGCAGACATATGAACTGAAATCTAAAATGGATGCAAATTTTCTTTTTTACATTCAATCACCATTTCACAAAAGAATCACAACAGCAAAACTGAATTTCCAATTATCTGAATACATTGGTAATCACGAAACACTCAAGTGCAGTGACAAATAAAACAGTAGTAAATGGATAATATAAAACAATACAAAAATGTAACATAAGTAACCAATTTAAGACACTTTCCTTAAAGGAGTAGTCCACCCCCAACAAAAATTGATTTGAACCAAAAGAGGACAATCTAGGAAACATTATGTCACACACTTAATACAAATTGCATGGAAAATAAGAAAGTAATGTAATTTTAAAATATTGGTTATCTTATACAAAACAGTTATAACCAAATCGTGGTCATGTCCAAATCAATGAGTTGATGATGTCACATACTCACTACTTCTTTTGCATTTTATTACATAAATCATACCAAATTTCATGTTTTTGAAAATATGATAACACAGATACACTTAATTTCTTCACAACAGGTTTTATCAATGGTTTATGAAGAATGTGAGAATAGAATCAAACTTGGTTTGTTTCCTAAGGAGGAAAAAAATGAAATATTTCATATTTTATTTAATAAAAATACAAAAGAAATAGTGACTTGATGTCATCACTTTCTAAATTGCATACAAAGCATGATGTGTATATAACTGTTTTGCTGAATACAGAAAAACTTTGAACTGACATAATGTAGTATTCTGGATTTTTGGGGGAAGTTGTCAGGACACTCCAGAACACAAGACACGATACGACGAGAGTTGTAGGTTGTGAGCGGAATTTAATTTCCCACTTGAGCACAACAGTTGTTCAGTATATAACAAATTGGAAAAGAAAAAACCTCTGCAAGCAGAAAAGAGAGAAACAATAAAGAACATGAGTATAATGTTCAAAATATCATTACAGCATGAATAAAGCATTTACATGTCAAGACAGAATATAAACTCTTAATATTACGAATACACCTGTCGATCACTGAGCAGGCCACTACAATGTGTGTTTTTTTTTTTTTTTAAATGATTTGCAATCATATAAGTAGATATTAGTCTGCGCTCGATAATATGCGAAAAGTAATAATATTTATAACAAGTTATTAATACAACTATCGATAATTAAATAGTCACAATTATCATAGATATTATATGTTTCTAAGCTTAAATCGACCTCTTTTGCAATAGTTTCTTTCATTGTAAAATATATGAATTCACAATTTATATAGCAAACTTTGGAAACATTCTTCCAAATATATCAATCTTTTATATATGTCAACAAATTCAAACTTTCGTAATCGATCACAAAACACCGTTAATTTTGGTAAAAAATGCTGCACGTATCAATCTTTTAAGTACGGCCATCTTGACTCACCCGACTAGGGCAGATACAGGTTAAAAACCATACCAAGGACCAAAACAATCACTTTCTAGGGTCAGATTCCGGTACCCAACACTGCAATCTAAAATAAATAATAACATACATTTGCATGAGTAACTATTCAACTATATCATAATACCTTTTAGGTTCCTATACATCTTACAGGGAAATTACAATCGATTAACTGTAAATGTTCTTAACATCATATTGACAAAAAATTAGAATTATTAATTCAAACACCGTGATCTAATGAAAAAGTTATCATTTAAGCCTTCAATGCTCGAAGGAAAAAAATCAAATTCACCAATCATTCTTATCCTAATATTATAAGATATCACTTCGAACAACACAGTCATTAAATTACAAGGAAAATTCATAACTTTTCGTACCTTCGTAGAAAACCCAGAAATCATCACAATCCAGCTAGTTTCATCAACAATGAACATTCGAACTCCTAAATAAATAAACGATACACCAATCCTTAATATATATGATTGTATAATATCAATTGATCACGTATCATTTTAAAATCTAAAATATATAACTGAACTGGCGAAAATATTAATCGATTAAAGTTAAATCGATAATTAATCGAAACCATCAGTACGAAATGATTTGACATTGCCTGACCTTGAGGCTACCATTTACCAAATCTCCCGGTTTACGAATTATTCACATTTATAAATTCTACTCATCGTCTATTTAAATACACCAGGTAAATAATTTATCGAGCGTTAAAGAAATACAACTACATAAATATAGTCCTCCAATTCGGCAATTCCAAGACAAAAAGGAAAGAGTGATACCATCTTGAATCGAGGTACCCGATACATATATACACACATTCATTGTTACGTAACATGCCACGTAGTAGGTATCCTTGACCTAACAGAAAAATTACGATTCAATGCTCTAATTTTAGTTCATGATTTAGAGATAATATATTCCAAAAGATATCCTTCTCTTATAAAATAGCACATATCAATCAACATACCTCGACAGGATTGAGATCTAAATTATCTGGATCCTACAGGACTCTCTGACTGATTGCTCTCCTCACTGAGTAGCTTGACCAATGACCTCAAAACAATCGATCTCTACTGACCAAGCGGGTTTTCTTCCCGCGTAACATAATCACTTTCACAAGATCCTTCCTCTTTACTAAGTTATAACACCATTCCGTAATACAATTTCATAAAAAAGGAAGTATACTTTATCCCAAGCAATTTACATAATTATATATAATTTTCATTTCTAATAACAGTCCATATTCAATATAATAACTTTACAAAAATGGAACTATTTGTTCTGAGATGTACATTTCAATGTTGTGATAAGACAAACACTTTACACCCTCTTCGTCCAACTCTTGTAAGTAAATCTTAAAGGAAAAATCCGACCTCTTTTCAAATACTATAATAACATTCAATTTTGATGAAATTTTCAGCATAAAGCATGTTCGTTTGATTTTTCCCTTTTCGTCCAAATCCATTTGTTCTTGGGGTGGACATGGCTTTTATAAGTCTTGAATCATTGATTTACTTTTGATTTCTTTTTGTATTGCACATCTCAGTTGGGGTTTACATATGAAGCAGATTGTGAACTATAATTTAAAAAAACTGTTGAAAATCAAAATAAACAAAAATTCTGCAATGATAAGAAAGCTGAAATTGTTCAGATGATAATAAACAAATTTATAGAAAGTGACCCATCACAGAGTCCAGTTACATTTTAGACGAGCCAATGTCCTCTAAGTGGTCTTTTCTTTGACAATTTCAAGGACCTGTAGCATTTGTGGGCAGGCGATTTGTCTGGTAGCCAATGAGACTGACAGATTATGGTTGATAAACGTTTTTCTTTGAAATAAGTGCGCAAGTAGTGAGGAGTTAGTCAATCCTTGTCTTGAAGGTGTGTTCTTCATTAAAGTCTTTTGTTTAGAGTAATGATAAACTGGACGACAAATGATTAACTGGACGACAAACACTAAATATGGGTGAGAGGGGATTACATATCTGTGACACATTTTCAATTATCTAAATTTCATAAGTTATCATCATCAAATCTTGTCAATAAAACAAATTTCTAAATTGTTTTTCCTGTTTGTAGACAAGTGTTTTGATGATATTAAAGATTATTATTCACCACAATACCCAGCATTTATCACCAAGGGCTGGGATCCTCCAGCTGCTCCGTTCACTAACAATTTCAGGGATAAACCTGGTCAGCACATTACTCACAGGAGCATTTACAGACACCAGGCTTGTATGGCACCGATTGGGATTGGATATAAATTTCATCAATACAAACCAATGGAGTGAAACTGCATAAATGAATGGCTTTGTACACTATGCACACTCCTACATGGTCCCAAATCTTTAGATGAAAAGCGGTCTAATAACCGCAAGTCAGGCAGTAATCCCCAAGAGGAGTTATCACATTGTTGGTGTTTGGGTTCTTGTTGGTACCTGTACTTAATAGTAACATTGAGAGAACAACATTATTACACAGTGTATTACAGAAACTGCAAATGGTATGTAAAGAAAATTAAGAACTATTACACAATACACTTATATATCTTTGTCCCATAACCCCCTCCCCCTTGGACTACCTTTTTTCTGAGTCGATGTATACCATGTAGTCATTATAAATTACAAGATTTTTGTATTCATTGAAAATAAAAGCACATTCTTAGTAGAAAGTTTTCATTTCTTTCACTTCCAAACTAGATTCAAATTCTGTTTCATTTCTTTTTGATAATTGCTGTTGCAATAATAAACTGATGCTTCTTATGACACCATGTATTGTAAAATAAAATATCTTTGCAGTAGTAATTGCATTTTGAAACCAGACGAATCTTTGACTGCGCACGGTCGAAATGTACGCCTCCGCCACTGCCAGACGAGAAATATATATCCTAGTTTCTCTTTCCATAAAGTATAAAATAGTAGGCCTTTGATGTTGCGACTGCAGAATCTAGTCAGATAACATATAAACTTCACTGAATCCTGTGACCTTGAGACCAAAAATCTGAACAGATCACTGTCACTTGTATATGCACACATGAAAGAAGTTGGAAGTTGATCCTTCAAAGGGTTTAAAAGTTATCATTAGAACAATCTATTTCTTATGCATTTTATTGAATTTTATGACCTTCACCTTTGACCTTGAGACCCAAAATCTACTCAGATCATTGTCAGCTGTATATGCACACATGAGCCAGTTTTGAAGTTGATCTGTTAAAGGGTTTTGGAGTTATCATGAGATCGGTCTATTTTTGATGTATTTTATTGAATTTTATGACCTTGACCTTTGACCTTGACATTCAAAAAATTTAATCAGCTCATCGTCTATTGTATATGTACACATGAGCCAAGTTTAAAGTTGATCTGTCAAAAGGTTTTAGAGTTATTACAAGAATAGTCTATTTTTTATGTATTTTATTGAATTTTATGACCTTGACCGTTGACCTTGAGACCCCAAAACTTATCAGCTCATTGTCACTTGTATATGCACACATGAGCCAAGTTTGAAATTGATCTGTCAAAGGGTTTTTGATTTTTTGTGAGAAAGGTCTATTTCTTATGTATTTTATTGAATTCTATGACCTTTGACCTTTGACCTTTGGACCCAAAAACTACTCAGCTCATCGTCACCCAAATAGGTGTCCTCGAGCCGAGTATGAAGTTGATTAGTTGACTGGTTTTTAAGTTATCGCGAGAACGAAAGTGGGACGGACGGACGGACAACCCGAAAACATAATGTCTCTGGCAGCACCTTTGGTGGGTGGAGGCATTGTCATAATGTCCTTTACATGAAATGTAATGTTTTGAACTTGATTTAAATATACTTGGTTGAATATCCTTTTTTTTTAATTAATGTATTCATAAATGCAGAGCTCTTTTGAAAATTGCCTTTATTCATAATCTATGCAGACTTTCATTTATCAAAATATGTTAAATTTTTCATTTTGCAATCATAACTATTTGATCAATACAAAATTAAATCTACACTTACCCTTTATTCTTTCCTTCTTGCTTTTCTAAGATATCAGATAAACATTCTCCTCCCTTTTGACATCTGTATCGTACGATAAATAACAGTCAAGATATTTTAATACATTAACAAACTGCATTCACAATCATATTACACTCAATATGATTTTTTTTTACATGCCTCAAAATTAATGCTTCTTGATTTAGGATGTTACTATAATGTATCTTAAGTAAACACTTCCAAAATTCAATAGAAAACGGGTACATGAGTATTTTTATTTCATTTCACGTCAACTAAAATATTACTTGAATTGCTTCATGATAACTATAATACACAGGAATGACTTCAGCTTCTAATGAGTCTAATCCCTTACTGTAAACATGATCTATTAATGTTCCACTCTCTGTTGTAGGATTCATAACATGCTGTTTGTAACCATTCATAGACATTAACTGATGTATCTTTGATGATCCTTTCATCAAATTTTCATTAAAATCACCTGTTATAATACATCTTGTGCATCTTTTATTCAGTTCATTTATCAAATCAGTCAAATTTTGACAAAAATGATTAATATCATAAGAAGGAGGTCGATATACGACTGAAACAACAAGAGAAGGAGATCTACTAATAAGAACTGCAATAAACTCCAAATTATCCACATTTATGTTTAATCTGCTCGTGTCAATTTTCTTCACATACATTCCAACGCCGCCGTGTGCTAGGTCTTTAAATTTGCCTGAATTTCCAGATTCATTGTATGAAAGACTACGTGGCTGATGGTAGAATTTATGTCCATCCATAAAAATATTTAAAATGTTGTCATCATTAATCCATGTCTCAGTCAAACAAATTATGTTTGCATTCATAAATTGTTGTTGGGAACGAAGATCTAAAAAATGTTGTCTTAATCCTTGTATATTGTGCAAAATTAAAGTGAACTTATCACTATCACTCTTTTCAGCTTCCAAATTTTCAATAAATGGTTTCATGTTATCCAATCTTTCTTTGATTTCAGGATTACAATGTATGCTTTTAGATTCAAAATTTTCTATAGTAAGGCCAGATAATGAAGAAACACGACTAAGCCCAACATATGCTTGACCAGACTCAAATGTCCTTTTCAATGATACCACAGCTTTGTCTAAGGTCAAACCTTGTACTTTATGTATTGTACATGCATAAGCAAGTTTCAATGGAAACTGTCTCCTTGAATACTTCTTACCCAGAAATTCGTTACATTTTTCAATGGAATGTATACCAACATTTTCCTTGTCAAATTTTACTCTGATGCAAACATATTTAGAATTTGTTTGGTCCATAATTATTTCACAAACATTTCCAAAGCATCCATTTGTAAGGCCTTTGCTAACATCAATGTTCTTGACCAACATGACTCTTGCATCGATGGCAATCCATAAATAACTGGGTAATTGGCTTCTACAACGTGTGACAGGTTTTTCGCGAACTGTACTTCCCTTCTTCGAGTCTCTTTCTGTGTCTTCGGCTTTCAAGCATATCACATTGGAACATTTCTTATGCAACAATTTCCTGTTCCATTCATCTACTTCCTTATTACATGAATAAATATGAAGAGCGTCTTCATTTTCTTCACCAGTTTCACAGGATTTTAGCACTGCCAGGTCTTCATCAGAAAGAATATCATCTCGTTTTTTTACTCTTAATCTGTTCAGTAAAAGAGCAAATTTTGCATCGTCTTTTTGTCTCATAATTTCTTGAAGTTCTACTTTTTTAAAATTGTCATTCCATAACACTCCTTCAAGTGTATCTTTATATAAAGGGCTTCCAAAGACAGGAGGTAATTGATACATATCTCCAACAGCAATAACGGAAACACCAGCAAAAGCAGTCTGATCTCGTGATTGTTTTATTTGCCGTAGACGACTGTGGACATAAAACATCAATTTTTGATTTACCATGGACACTTCATCAATGATTAGAATTTGCAACTGAATTAGCTTGTTGCGAAGAATGCTTATTTTTTCTTCACTTAATGGCTGGTAAGGCATCTGTGCATTAGGTGGAATAGACAAAATACTGTGAATAGTATGACCATCTATATTATAAGCTGCTACTCCAGTGGGAGCCATTTTCAACACTGAGACATCATCAGGATTATGCATCATTCTGGCTAATATACGTGTTGATTCATAGTATATGCATTTGACTAAATGGCTTTTTCCAGTGCCAGCTCCACCTGTGATAAATACATGAAAGGGTTCAACTTGTTTTCCATTTATTTTATCGAGACACCACTGCCGTATCTTATAAAACACAATTTTCTGCTTCTCATTCATTGACCTAATGATACAATGCCTATCTTCTTTTGAAATTTTATGAGTCCTAATTTCCACTGCAAAGTTTTCTTTATTTTTGGATTCTTTAAGATCAGGCATAGCAAGTTCTTCATCCTGGTCTTCGGCATCAACATACACGTTTGGATGTTCAAGTCTCTGTACTTCACTTTCAGGACATAATAGGCCCCATGCATCTTCTGGTACACCAAAACGATCTAAATGCTCTTGTGCCAGTTCGATAGAATCTGCATTGATTTCAAATTTTTTCATGTTATTACTGATAACTGAGCTAACCCTTTGCAAGTCATTTCCAGATAATTTTACACAACCTGTCTCATAGAACTCTTCATAACTTTTGAACCCAGGAGGCTTCAACTGCTCATCGATATAATGTGGCAAAAAAAGTTGCAATATACTCATGAAATACGTTTCAGGTGATCTGGTGGACGAGAATCGTGGATATCTTACGACTGCATCTTTGGAACGAGTTCGTCTTTGAATGTATCCCAAATTATTTCTGAGTTTAAAGATGTTTTTGTGCACTTTGCTTTTCATATAGCAAGCGGTCAATATCCTATATTGAGAACAAAAAGTTGCAAGACACATCTTTTTGAACATTGCATCTTTAGGTCGAGCTTTGTATCTCTCAATTTTGCTAGGAAACCAAATATTTTCTTCATCATCATCACAATCAGGTCTGTTTCTTATGACATTTAACGGTAAACTCATTCTTATGGGATCAGGACCAACAGATATAAATTCAACTTTCCTAGAACATTCTTTCAGTCTTAGACTGCAAACACGGAATACACTTTCTTGAGCCGATACTTCGCGGTTGTGCATGTACACTTGCCCGACTGATTTCATACTTTCTTTAGCATCTTTATTTCCATCTTTCATCTCAGAAACTGTTTGCTCTAAAAGCATTCCTATTTCTCTTTCTGCCTTTGACATGTAGGACACAATGTAAATAACACAGGCATAGGCATTTGTCACATATTGTAAGTCCATGTTAGCATTCCAACACCTCAATAAGTTAGGGTTATACTGATTTATCCATACATCGCCAGGCTTTCTTCTGATTACCACACTTTCCTGTGATGCAATCTCGTGATGTGCCTCTTGAAACTGGCTTTGTGTAATTTCAAGTTTATCAAAAAGTTCTTTAGTACTATTATATTCAGTTCCATCCGACAAGGCATTTTTAACAGAATTCAACAGTTCTTTTGCATTTTCTGTAGCCTTTTTCTCAGCATCTTCATTATTTTCACCCTTTTTCTTTTTGTTTGTTTTTCTATCATCTTCTCCATTTTCACCCTTTTTCTTTTTGTTTGTTTTTCTATCTTTAACTTTAATGATAAACGTCTCTTCTGAAGGTGGTCTCGGGAAATTAAATCTACAAGTCGTTCCTTTTTTTCTGCACGATTTAGAATGCGTTTTACTGTGTTGCTGTACAGAACGAACAATTTCATGCAATTCTGGATCGTCTTCCTTATCAGGCGTCACACAAGAAATATACTTATCTATAAATTGTACAACATCTTCATCTTTGTCTTTTCCTAATTGTGGGGCGTCAACCCAGAACAAAATATGGCAATGTGGACTTCCTCTTTGTTGAAACTCATATCTGTATGCAAAGTCTTGGATGTTCCCAATAGGAGCAGATGGTGATAAAATGACTTTATGAAGAAAAGTATGAAATCTTTTCTCAAACATCCTTGCTAATGTTACTGGATTTGAGTTCATCAGCTTGCATTTTTGTGCCCAATCTAAGGTACTTGACTTTCTGCTATCTCCTTGCTGTTTTAGTAATGTGTTCATAATCTCTGGCCATCTCATATCAGCACAAGAAAATGAAGCAAACCAGGTTGGTTTTCCAAGCTGTCGAACCATTGCTAGAATATCTTTTTGTGTTTTCTGCCAGTAAGGAGGTGTCCCTCGAATCTGCTTAAGAAATTTATATCCTTTGTCTGATTTTAAAACATTTTTAATTTTTTCAGGACATCTCAAATCTGAGGCAGTAATTGGTGAGGAATCATCTTTTTTGTTGCAACTTTGTCTCAATGCAATAGACACTTGTGACAAAACTTGTTGAATTTCATAGATATACTGAGCATAAAAAATAAAATCTGTATTTTGAGCAAACCTGTTGTCAACATGCATCAATCGGTTCAGCAGATAACGTCCTAATGTTATCCTCTCTTCCCTTCTATCATGGTACGTCGGCTGACCTTTGGGAAACAATATAGGAAAACATCTAGCTTCATTAGTTTCATCTTGCAGAACGGATACAGGATTTTTTCCTTCACAAGGGGCACAGCATATTATTTCATCAAAATATTGATCAAGAATTTCCTGTCCAATATCAACTGGTTGAAGACATGAATCTAGATGCAAACCATGGAAACGGTCTTCCTCGTCAGTGATGTCTTTTTTTTCATCATTGATGTCATTTTTGTTTGATTTTGTATTTGGCACGTTGGCACTCTGTCTGAAGTTTTCATCATTTTTCTTGTCCTTAGACAAAATACTGTCAATATCTTCATTCCATTTTTTCCAATAATTTTTCCAATAATTTCTTAATTGAGTCTGAGCACTCATTTCGCTTTCCTGTTCTTCTTCAGTTTCATCATCATTTTCATTTCGTTCCATTGAATTTTTCCATCCCTCATTCACAGTGATATTTGAATAATATTTGTTATTTAGTTTTAGATAATGCAAAGCACAAAGCAGTTTTTCTTTATTTACAAATTTATACTCGTAATGACCTTTGTAAGACAATTTTCTTTTCAGTTTAACACGAATCAATTGATCTTCTGATTGTGCTCTTGGTAAAATATCTGCAGTTTCATAAGAATTTGAAGGGACACACACGACTGGACCATGAACTCCGTTTTGACCACCTTTAGGCAATGCCATCAATTTCATGAAGGGAATATTTAGTGCTATTAAATGCTGTTCCAATGTGTTTAAGTTCGCAAGTTCTTTTGGAATTTCATGTAATTGCAAGTTATTTAGGTTTGCTTCTGCAGGTACTCTGTCAGATTTCAACTTTCTATGGCAAGTAAAGCATATCCATAAAGATGATCTAGCTGAGGTTTTTACTGGACAATCTCCTCTACATTCTGAATTACAAACATGCAAATACTTTGTACTAATACAGATCTGAAACTTATAATCATCAATTACACATTTCTTGACTTGATTTTCAAAAAGAAGTTTAA
Source organism: Lytechinus pictus (assembly GCF_037042905.1). Classification (NCBI taxonomy): domain Eukaryota; kingdom Metazoa; phylum Echinodermata; class Echinoidea; order Temnopleuroida; family Toxopneustidae; genus Lytechinus; species Lytechinus pictus. Next base: position 22,915,650 of record NC_087258.1, read on the forward strand.
AGCATACAGCACATACATATTCTGGACCATGAGATACAATTTCTCTAAATTCTTTGATTACATTGTTAAATTTACACAATTTTTCCTTTTTAGCAATAGTTCTTTTAGTATTTCGTTTTATTACACTTTCTCTAAACTTTTTGATTTTTCTATATTTCTCTTTTGACATTGCCAATTTCCTTTGTCTATATTGTCTATTTTTATATCTCCTTAAAGACATGAATTTCATGGTATTCCTTTTATTTTGTCTGAACTGCGCATCTTTTGCATACTTTTCTTTAAGCATGTGTCTCATGATATTCTTTTGTTTTTGTTTGTAGATTTCCTCATTCTGGTATCTATTTCTAATGATATTCTTTTGTTTTTGTTTGTAGATTTCCTCATTCTGGTATCTATTTCTAATGATATTCTTTTGTTTTTGTTTGTAGATTTCCTCATTCTGGTATCTATTTCTCATGATATTCTTTTGTTTATATCTGAACTTCAAATCTTTTGCATACTTTTCTTTAATCATGTGTCTCATGGTATTTTTCTTTTTCTGCTTGTAATTTTCTTCATTCTGATATCTGGTTTTCATAGTCTCTTTCACTTTTTGTTGGAAGTCTTTATCTGTCATATATCTTGTTTTATTTGCATTAAGTCGACGTGTTTTATATTTCAAATTAGATTGATACAGATTTTTCATGGTAGCACATTGTTTTACCTTAAAATCAGAATCAGATGTGTATTTGTAGTTTCCTTTGACCTTGTTAATTTTTTCCATTCTCCAGATAATATCTTCATGATATCTTGATTTTTTGCTCTCTTTTTTTCCTTTCTTAGGTGTATTTGCATCTTTGACACAAGCCTCTACTTTGTTTTCATATACCCTACCACGAATTTTTCTCATAAACTCCTTTTTGTATTTCATTCTTTGTGTACAACTTCTTTTACGTCTTTTCTGCATTTTCGTACTGCTTCTATCACTTTTCATGTCAGTAATATTTCTTTCATTGATATTTTCCGTTCTCTTAGAATTTCCATCTTTAAGGACAGAACTGTCTCTGTTTATGTCCTGCGATCTAAATTTCTTTGTTACTTGGCAAACATCTATGTTAGCTTCTATTTCTTGCTCCAAAGTATCCAGTTTTCGTTTTCTTGTCAGATTACAACTTCCATTTTTTTCTAAATTCTGTGGCTCATTGGCACACCGATTAAAATCATTAGCATCAGTACTTTCCATACTAATGTCTTTGTCTGCAGGGGAGCTTTTCATAGTCCATGTTGTCGATTCTGAAGCTTCTTTTATCATATTGCTTTCATCACAAAAGATTATGTTATCCACTTCATCAACTGGACTTAATAACTCGTCTTCAACAATTAATTTGTCAGAAAAAACACTTTGTTCTATTGTTCCAACATTATCACAGATATCATTCTCTACGTGTATTGCATTGTCACTCGGTAATGGATCTTGGGGCAATGAAATGCCAGGTAACTGAAAGCGACCATTCAATGTCTCATTCTTGCCGGAAATTGTTCTTGCAATAACACCTGTGATTTCATATTGCGTATATTCAGAGCAACCCAAAGTCCTTGCCAACCTCATACAATGCTTGTGAACACCTTGCCAGCTTGGACTTTCTAGTACTACACTAAAGCCATCCTCTATGAGTAAGCCTCTTGAGTTTCTTGAATGAGAATCAAATACAAAAAAAGATTCAAATGCAGATATGACAACAAAAGTGTTCCCAGAAAATGTTACAAAGCTAGCATTGACATCACTGCATAACTCTTGCTCTAGTGCTTGTTTCAGTGGCAATGAAATTGAGTCCACCAAAGTTGATTCATCTCCTTCTAGCAAACCAGGAATCGATTCACGATATTCAATCTCGAACAATTCATCATAGGCTTCCAAGAGTTTTGGTAGATCAGAAATCAATAAATATTCGTCTTGGCGTGAAACAAACTGCCTTATGTTACGATACAATTCATCCCCGTTGATCAAAATCCTATCCAAATCATCATTATTCCAATCAGCCGCATTTTTCACTTTGCTGTACAACAGAGCTGATAATGAATTAGCAACACATTGCTTTCCAGATGAACAACCAAATCTTTCATGACCTTGATTGAATCTTCCCTGTGCAACTGGTTTGACTCGTGTATCTACTGCTGTACTCACATCTTGTTTTGTTTTTGTGGTCTTTGATGAATCACTACCAAGACTCTTAACAGATTCAACTACATTGAAATGATTATTATCTGTGTATTGTAGAAAAATGCCTCTCTCAGTTGTAATAACATTTATGCTGCCAGGTTTCTTAGCAGAGTACAACTGCCAACACGGTACTTGGTCATTATAAGAATAGATATCAGTATCAATTAAGTTGGCCAATGCACTCATCTCCGTGTCCGTAGCCCAAGTTCCATCTTCCGATATTCTCTTTTCAACAACATATTCTCTGACACTTGTGAACTCACTTCTCAATGTATTCCTGAACATATCGTTAGTTTCTAATAAATGATTAACGGTAAGTCTCCGCAGAATCGCATGATGACGTTCAGTACCGGAAATTCCATACGAAATTGCACGAAAGAAACAGTTGCCATCTCTAATTATAATTTTTATGCACGAAGGAATCCCAATATTCTCGTCTTTATTAAAACTTTCAAGCCAGCTCTTCTGTGCACAATTAATATTCATTTTTTTACAAATCGCTTGTTTCTCATTCATCTCGAGGGGTACAAATTTGAAAGACTTGTCTGGTCTATCGCACATTCCAAGATCTGATACAAACTCTACTTCGTCTCCTGATTCATTCGAACAGATTTCAACTTCATTTTCTTCTTCAACAATGTCTGCTTTGATATCAGATTCCAAGGAAATTTGCACATGAGAGTAATCAATACACTCATCTCCCGTATTCAAAATTGCATTGCTTGTATTTTCGTTCAGTCTTGCATCTGGAACAATTTCAATGTGACACGTTTCATCAAGTACATGCTGTGTACCAATACCCTGACATGACTCTTCACTTTTAATTGAACTACAAGGTATAACTGCAACAGTTTCAATGCTGGTGTCTGAATCTGAATCGATGTAATTCCTACGATTACGTTTGATAGGTGTATCAATGTCAATGTCGCTACCGCTTTCCTCATTCTCTTCAATATCATCCTGCAAATCGACTTGCCTTACTCCATTGGTGACATTCATGTTTTCTGCACTACCGATACTTTGTTTTCTAATTTCACCTGTTCCATTCTCATTTAATGGCATGTTTGGAGGATGACCGTCATTACTGCCTCTTGATTCTCCTTTATCTTTGCCTACTGTGATCGATTTATCAGAATTGTTTGATTGATTAGAAACTTTTTCTTTCTCTGAAGAATTTGTCACTTCATTGTGGATCATATCTGTGTTCAACTCTTTTACTTCCTTCTTTGACGATTTTGAAAAAGTGCAATCGACATCATCTACCCTTTTTTTCACTTTGATAAACTGACCTTTCTTGTTCCTTTGTTTGCCTCCTGCATGAACTCTGTACCGTCTCAAATCCTTCATCTTTCCCAGAATATTACACGTTCTTCGGTTGGAGTGCTTAGCAGAATCTGGTTTCGACAATGGAGACAACTTAGTAGTTACATTAGCATAGGATCGATTTTGCATTTTCTCAAATTCCTTACTGGCATCATTACAAAATTTCATGGAAAGCGGAGATTTCACACTGCAAGCATAAATGCTCAATAGAGTTTCTGCATAGGATTGGACACCAACATGTTTTTCTTCATTTTTCATTTTGTGGTTCTCATCATTCTCTTTTTTCTGTACTGTGTTTTTCCTCTTACGACTTTCATAAAATGTCTTGAATGCTGTGCCAATGTACGTTACACCTGGTTCCAACAATACACCATTGACTGATCTTTCCTGCCTTTTGCCCTGATCATTTCTTTGTTCTGAATTTGATTGCAACCTTTCTTCCCTTTTTCTTGCCATTAGTTTTGCTCTCGTGCATTTTACTTTCACCCAGCTATTGTCAAATTCTTCACTGAGCAAGTTTTGAGACAGATTGTCTGTTACACCATTTTCATATCTGCTACATTGATCTGTAAGCACTGTGCTCTTTTTTTCTTTGACATACCTCTTCCTTGCTCCCTTAACTTGCCTTGTCTGCTTGAAGGTTTTGATGTTCTTATTGCTATTGTCATCATCATCATCATCATCATCATCTGCTTCCATTAGAGGCTCATATCTGTTATAATGAGATGGAATACACTCTCTGTCAAATATGCGATCACCAATGTTGCTATAACCACAACATGAACAAATCCATATCAATCTCTGGTCAGCAAATTTGTTATTGTTCACGTATTCCTTACATGTCACATGGAAATCATTGTTGCAAGATTCACACGTTACGTAGGTTTCATATTCATTGATCTTATCCATGCACAGATAACATTCATCAACATCTGTATTGATCATCGATGTATAATTAGAGAGTATGCTCAAAATTTCATGAACAACTGAGCTGAAATGATCGACAGCCATTTTCAATTTCTCTTCTGCAATAGACATAAAATGCTCAATATTATAATTTTACAGTTCAACTAGTTAATTCCAAATGAATGCCTTGATGTGTTTTCAACACGTAAAATACTCGTATCCAATAACTTTTTTTTTTTCAACAAACGTTGGTTTACAACTGGAATATTGGATGAATATACGGGTTTTGGCTATGAAATTATATAAGCCTCCTTGTATTTCACAAAATACTCTTATCCAATATTTTTTTTTTTCTCAACAAACGTTGGTTTCCTATTGGATGAATTTATGGGTTTTGGCTATTAAATTATATAAGCCTTGTTGTATTTCTTGTACCTTGTTTTCTTACTTCAATTTTTCTACTTTTGTTATATATCAAGCTCGCTTTAACAAAAATGGAAAATCTGTGATTTAATTTTTTCCAGCCACTTAAACCAATTTGTTTTACTTAAGCCTTCTTCTTTTACTTCAATTTTTCTTACTCTTTTCGATACTTGATTTATCAAGCTTAGCTCTTTCTCCAAAAATTTGTAAATGATAAAATATCCTCTTTATAACAGTGTATCTTGATCTTATTCTCTTCAATATTTCCTTTTTTTAATGTACAGGTGATTTATCAAGGTCAATTTCCCTTTTCCAAGCTCTGTTAACTTCTGAATTTTATTTTCTTCCTTCAACTTCGCTCACTTTTTATCAATAAACCAAGCTCAATTCTTTTTTAGATAAAAACAAATTCTCTTATCAAATATTCTCTTTCTAATTTGAAAGCCACTAGTACTTCCCAGTCTTGTTATCTCGATTTGAATTTTCTTTTTCTAATTTATCAAGTTCAAGCCTTTTTTGCAATCTAGAAACTTTTTTATGAAATATTTCTTCGAACTACTCAAGCTCACTTGGATATTTAACTTTATCTTATTAATCAATTTTTTAAAACCCTTTTTTGTTTGTTTTTTCTTCAAACCTCTGTATATAACCAAAAACTCTTTTACTTTAATTACTCAAACTATGTTTTTACCCTTTTTTGTTTGTTTTTTCTTCAAACTTCTGTATATAACCAAAAACCCTTTTATTTTAATTACCCAAACAATATTTTCTACCCTTTTTGTTTTTTTCTTCAAACGTCTGTATATAACCAAAAACTCTTTTATTTAATTATTCAAACTATGTTTTTTACCCTTTTTTTTTTTTTTTCAAACCTCTGTATATAACCAAAAACCCTTTTATTTTAATTACTCAAACAATATTTTCTACCTTTTTTGTGTGTTTTTTCTTCAAACGTTTGTATATAACCAAAAACTCTTTTACTTTAATTATTCAAACTATGTTTTTTTACCCTTTTTTGTTTTTGTTATTTCTTCAAACCTCTGTACATAACCAAAAACTCTTTTACTTTAATTACTCAAATAATATTTACCCTTTTTTGTTTCTTTTTTTTCCTTCAAATGTCTGTAAACTCTTTTACTTTAATTATTAAAACTATGTTTTTTACCCTTTGTTTCTTTTTTTTTCAAACCTCTGTATATAACCAAAAACTCTTTTACTTTGATTACTCAAACTGTTTTTTAACCCTTTTTTGTTTGTTTTTTCTTCAATCCTCTGTATACAACCAAAAACTCTTACTTTAATTACTCAAACTATGTTTTATCTCTCGATTTTATTCTATTCAATTTTCCTTACCTTTTTTCAGTATAGTTCATCAGTCACTTCTTTCTTATGAATCTATGAACTTCTGAGCCTTATTCTTTTATATCAGGTGTGCTTCTTTTCATCAAACTCTGCAAATGATAAAATACCCTCTCTGGAACTACTCGAGCCTACTTGTTTATCTGGATCTCATAAGCTTCAATTATTCTCAATTTACAAACTGTGTTTATAATATATCAAGGCCACTTTTTTTCTTGTTTGCAAAAGTTGTAAACCTCTAGCCTTTTGTCTCTTAGCACAATTTTGATCACTTATTTTCTGATTAACCAGCCTTATTTCTTCCTTAAATAAGAAATATATTTGATCAAATATCCTCTGAAATTATTAAGTCCACTAGTACTTCTCAACCTTGTTTCCTAGACTTCAATTTTATTCACAATACTCTACCTAATCAAGCTCACATCTTTACTTTCAATCTAAACACTTTTTAATCAATATTTTCTTCACAACCACTCAAGCTAACTTGTAATTACAACTTACTCCTATTACTTCAATTCTCCTCACCTTTTTTTCCCTCTAAAAACTCTGTAAATAATCAAATACTCTTTCCTCAACGATTCAAGCCCAGCTGTATCTCTAGACTTAATTGGATATAAATTCTCGTCTCCTTTTTCAGTATATATAATTTATTACTCACTTCTTTCTCTTGAGAGTCTCTAAACTTCTGAATGTTATTCTCTTAATTATATATTCCTCACTCTGCTATCCTAAAAGAAAAATAACCTTAGTAAAATAAACTCTTTCAGATTACTCAACACCACTTGTCCTCTTGACTCCAATTTTATTCACTCTCTTTGTAATTTTTCAAACTCATAAGAAAGAAACACTTTACAGTCAAATAATGAAGTACACGTCTTTATTTTCTCTTTTTTCTTCTGTTTTGTTTTTGTTTTTGCTTTGTTTGGGGGGTTTCACCTCATCTCCTTTTCAGGGGTTTCACCTGTTCTCCGCTTTCTTTTTTAATTTTTTTTGTTTTTGTTTTTCTTGTTATTTTATTTGTTTTTATCGTTATTCTTGTTAATCTCGTTATCTCGTTATCTCGTTTATCTCGTTAACTAGTTTTTTGCTACCAGTCCTCACAATTCTCTTTGACTCAACCAAGCTTTCGTGCAAGGTGCAAGGTCTACTGTCGTGAATTGTGGGGTAGACTTTCTTGGTTTCAGGGGTTTCACCTGTTCTCCTTTTTTTACTAACTTAACAGGAGTTTCACCTGTGTGCTTGTTGAGGGGTTTCACCTCTTCGCCGGTTTTACAGTGGGTTTCACCTGTGCGCCTGTTCAGGGGTCTCACCTGTTCTCCTTTTTTTTATTTTTTTCGTTTGCTACCCACAATTCTTTTTGACTCAACCAAGCTTTCGTGCAAGGTGCAAGGTCTACTGTCTTGAATTGTGTGATAGACTGATTTGTTTCAGGGGTTTCACCTGATCTCCTGTTCAGGGGTCTCACCTGTTCTCCTTTTTTTATTTTTTTCGTTTGCTACCCACAATTCTTTTTGACTCAACCAAGCTTTCGTGCAAGGTGCAAGGTCTACTGTCTTGAATTGTGTGATAGACTGATTTGTTTCAGGGGTTTCACCTGATCTCCTGTTCAGGGGTTTCACCTGTTCTCCTTTTTTAAATTTTTTAGTTTGCTACCCACAATTCTTTTTTACTCAACCAAGCTTTCGTGCAAGGTGCAAGGTGCAAGGTCTACTGTCTTGAATTGTGTGATAGACTGATTTGTTTCAGGGGTTTCACCTGATCTCCTGTTCAGGGGTCTCACCTGTTCTCCTTTTTTTTATTTTTTCCGTTTGCTACCCACAATTCTTTTTGACTCAACCAAGCTTTCGTGCAAGGTGCAAGGTCTACTGTCTTGAATTGTGTGATAGACTGATTTGTTTCAGGGGTTTCACCTGATCTCCTGTTCAGGGGTTTCACCTGTTCTCCTTTTTAAAATTTTTTAGTTTGCTACCCACAATTCTTTTTTACTCAACCAAGCTTTCGTGCAAGGTACAAGGTCTACTGTCTTGAATTGTGTGATAGACTGATTTGTTTCAGGGGTTTCACCTGATCTCCTGTTCAGGGGTTTCACCTGTTCTCCTTTTAAAAATTTTTTAGTTTGCTACCCACAATTCTTTTTTACTCAACCAAGCTTTCGTGCAAGGTGCAAGGTCTACTGTCTTGAATTGTGTGATAGACGGATTTGTTTCAGGGGTTTCACCTGATCTCCTGTTCAGGGGTTTCACCTGTTCTCCTTTTTTTTGAACAATTTTTTTTTTTAGGGGTTTCACCTAATCTCCTGTTCAAGGGTTTCACCTGTTCTCCTTTTCCAGGGGTTTCACCTGCTCTCCTTTTTTTAAATTTTTTATCTTTTTTTTTTTCCAGGGGTTTCACCTGCTCTCCTTTTTTTTGAACAATTTTTTTTTTTAGGGGTTTCACCTAATCTCCTGTTCAAGGGTTTCACCTGTTCTCCTTTTCCAGGGGTTTCACCTGCTCTCCTTTTCTTAATTTTTTTTTTTTTAATTTTTTTTAAATTTTTTTTTTTTAATACCGGGCTTGCACCTGTTCTTCTTTGTTTACGGGAAGCTGTAGAGAGAAGAGAAAGAAACATGAATTTCCCCACCTTCCTGTTTCAAGTGTTGCAACAATGTTTCGCCAGTGCGAGACCAGAAATATATCTCAGCTTCTGTTTCAATTAAAGTAAACAAATACTAAACCTTTGATCTTTTGACTATGAAATCGATAAATAAATAATTATTACTCCAAAAATCAAACATGTATATTGTAAACCTGATCGAATCATGTGACCTTGAGACCAAAAATCTTAATAGATCATTGTCATTTGTATATGTTAAAATGAGCCAAGTTTGAAGTTGATCCATCAAAGGATATTTTAGTTATAACAAGACCGGTCTATTTCTTAGGTATTTTATTGAATTCCATGAGCTTGACTTTTGACCTTGAGACCCCAAATCTAATCAGATCATCGTCACTTGTATATGCATACGTGAGTCAAGTTTAAAGTTAATCTGTCAAAGGGTTTGATACTTATTGCAAGAACAATCTATTTTTTATGTCTTTTATTGAATTGTATGACCTTGATCTTTGACCTTGAAAAAAAAAAAAATCAGTTCATCATTACTTCCATATGCACACATGAGCAAAGTTTGAAGTTGATCGTCAGATTTTTTCGAGTTATAGCGAGAACAGTCTCTTTCTTATGTATTCTATGACCTTGACCCTTTAACCTTGAGATCCCCATAACTAATCAGCTCATCGTCACTTGTATGTGCACACGAGCCAAGTTTGCATATGATCCGGCACAAGAATTCAGACTTATCGCAAAAATGGTCTAGTACTTATGTATTTTAATGAATTTTATGACATTTGACCTTTTACCTTGCAAACCAAAAACTAATCAGTTCAGAGAAGTATCGAGCCAAGTATGAAGTTGATTGGTTGACTGGTTTTTAAGTTAGCGTGAGAACGAAAATGGGAGAGATGGACGGACGGACAACCCGAATACGTAATACTTCCAGCATCCACTTTTAATGGATAGAGGCATTAAAGAGTCCATTCTTATGCATGTCATAGATTTTTTGCTTTGAACCTTTGATCCATCACCCCCATAAGTACAATAGAAACTCGTTAGAAAGAGATCTGATAAAATAATACTCCTGATATAACAAGGTAATATTTTGGACTAAGCTCTTAAATTCTCTTGTTTTTTTAACCCTCATATTATGACATTCCTGCTATAACAAAGAAATTTTGATGTACCCAAGGACCTCGTTATTCTGAATTTCCACTGTAATTACATAATTGTCACTCCCTTATCACATATGATCAAACTTTCAAAAATTGATCAGTAGAATGTTTTTCAAGTAGTGACTTGCCACTCACAATATGAAATGCAAATTCATACCATTTTCAGAAGAGTGTATTGCTTGTTCATTATGAATTAATCTTTTTTATTTAAACTATTATTTCAAAGCTGGTTCGATAGGCTATCTACGTGTATACATTTTAGCCAAGAAAGAAACGAGATACAGAGATAAAGACAAACGGGGAGAAAGAAAAAACATAGCACAAATCTTGTTATATCAGGGTTAAAAAACAAAAGAATATAAAGAGCCGAGACCGAAATATTACCTTGTTTTATCAGGAATATTGTTATATCAGATCTTTTTATGAGTTTCAACTGTACATGCATACTTACTCTAACTTCAAGCAAAATACAGGAACGAACAAGCTATGCTGTAACTTTGGTAATCTACATTGGGAAAAAAAATGAGAGAAAAATAAATTCTTTTATAACACATACATACTCAAACCCACTGCTCTCCTTTTTTTAAAACAATTATTATTTTTCTTTACACAGAGCTAGCACCCGTTCTTGTTTGTTTACGGGTAGCTGTATCGAAAATAAAAAGAAACATAAATTTTTTGTAGTGTTCCAATAATGTTTTATTATTGATGAAGTATTTTTCACAACATGTAACCTTCAGGTCATTGTCACCCTCTAATTAATTTTCAATTAACTTTCAATTAGATGCATGAAAAAGTAAATGTTATTATAAAACCAGTCTATATATAATGTATTATATTGAATTCATGATCATGATCTTTGACCCAATGGCCCTGAAAACTAATTTCATCAATGTCACATCCCAGTGCATATGTAATAAAATTTCCAAATTGATCCTTAAAATTATTTTCAAGTTTTTGCAAAAACAATCTATTTCTTATGTTATCTATTGAATTTGTAAACATAACTTTTTACCCCAAATCAATCAGATCATTGTCATTTTGCAATGAGTATGTGGGCTATTTCAAGAGAAACGAAGACAACGAGTCCAAAATAGGGTCAAAATTCTAACTCATTTTTATTGTATGAAATTATTCTCAATTTAAAGCTTAGATAGTACCTCATTAATTTAGAAAATTTAAAAGTGTGACATTGTCAACAACCTTCATGATCTGTCAAAGGGTTTGAGAGTTACATGTATTTCAAGAACGGTCTATTTTTTAATGTATTTTATTGAATTGTATGACCTCAACCCTTGACCTTGAAAACAAATTATAATCAGTTCATCATCACTTCCATATGCAGACATGAGCCAAATTTGAAGTTGATCGTCAGATTTTTTTGAGTTATCGTGAGAACAGTCTTATGTATTCTATGATCTTGACCATTTAACCTTGAGATCCCTATAACCAATCAGCTCATCATCACTTGTATGTGCACACACAAGCCAAGCTTGCAATTGATCTCTGAAAGGAATTCAGATTTATCGTGAAAATTGTCCATATCTTATGTATTTTAATGAATTCTATGACCTTTGACCTTTTACCTTGCGAACCAAAAACGAATCAGCTCTTTGTCACCAAGATAAATATCGAGCCAAGTATGAAGTTGATCAGTTGACCAATTTTTAAGTTATCGTGAGAGTGAAAATGGGAGAGATGGACGGACGGACAACCCAAATACATAATGCTTCCAGCATCCACTTTTAATGGGTGAAAGCATAAAAAGTCCATTCTTATGCATTTTATAGATTTTTTTACTTTGAACCTTTGACCCATCACTCCCAAAAGTTCAGTAGAAACTTGTTAGAAAGAGATCTGATAAAATAATATTCCTGATATAACAAGGTAATATTTTGGTCTCAACTCTTATTACTCTGTTGTTTTTTTTAATCCTGATATAATGACATTCCCGCTACAACAAGGAAATTTTGATGTACCCAAGGACCTCATTATACCAAATTTCCACTGTAATTACATAATTGACACTCCCTTATCACATATGATCAAACTTTCGAAAATTGATCAGTAGAATGCTTTTCAAGTCGTGACTTGCCACTCACAATATTAAATACAAATTCATACCATTTTCAGAAGAGTGTATTGCTTGTTCATGTATGAATTAATCTCTTTTATTTAAACTATTATTTCAAAGTTGGTTCGATAGGCTATCTACATGTATACATTTTAACCAAGAGAGAAACGAGATAGAGAGATTAAAGAAAAACAGGGGGAGAAAGAGAAATAATAGCACAAGTCTTGTTATATCAGGGTTAAAAAACAAAAGAATATAAAGAGCCAAGACCAAAATATTATCTTCTTTTATCAGGAATATTATTATATCAGATCTTTTTATGAATTTTGACTGTACATGCATACTTACTCTAATGTCCAGCAAAATACAGGAACGAACAGTCTATGCCGTAACTTAGGTAGTCTATAATGGGGAAAAAAAATGAGAGAAAAATAAATGCTTTTATAACACATACATACTCAAACCCACTGCTCTTCTTTTTTTTTTAATTATTTTTTTTTACATAGAGCTTGCACCTGTTCTTGTCTGTTTACGGGTAGCTGTAGAGAAAATAGAAAGAAACATAAATTTCCCAAGCTTCTTGTTTTCGAGTGTTCCAATAATGTTTTATTATTGATAAAGCAATTTTTTCAAACATGTAACCTTCAAGTCATTGTCACCCTCTTATCAATTTTGAATTAACTTTCAATTAGATGCATGAAAAAGTAAATGTAATATTATAAAAACAATCTATTTATTATGTATTACATTGAATTCATAATCATGATCTTTGACCCAATGAACTGAAAACTAATTTTAAAAATGTCATATCCCTGGGCACATGTAATCAAACTTCCAAATTGATCCTTGGAATGATTTTCAGGTTATTGCAAAACAATCTATTTCTCATATTATGTATTGAATTTGTAACCCTAACTTTTTACCCTCAAAATGAATCAGATCATTGTCATTTGGTAACGAGTCCATGATTCAAGTTTCAAATATGAGTAAAATAGTTTCCAAGTTATGGTAAACAAAAAATTGACGAATCTTCAACCGTGTGCGGTCGAAATGCATGCCTCCGCCAGTGCAAGACCAGAAATATATCCTAGTTTCTGTTCAAATAAAGTTTAAAAAAATACTAAACCTTTGATCTTGTGACTATGAAGTCTTGTCAAATAACTATTTCCCCAAAAATCAAACATGTAAAGTTGATCGAACCATGTTACCATGAGACCAAAAATCTTAAGATCATTGTCATTTGTATATGCTAATATGAACCAAGTTTGAAATTAATCTGTCAAAGGGTTTTAAAGTTATTGCAAGAACGGTCTATTTTTGATGTATTCTTTCTAATTGTATGATCTCGACCTTTAACCTTGAAATAAAAAAAATCATCAGCTAATCATCACTTGCATATGTACACATGAGCCAAGTTTGAAGTTGATCAATCAATTTTTTTTAGTTAACGCAAGAGCGGTCTCTTTCTTATGACCTTGACCTTTAACCTTGAGACCCCCAAAACTAATCAGTTCATCACCACTTGTATGTGCCAAATGAGCCAAGTTTGCAATTGATCCATCAAAGAATTATTGATTTATCGCGAAAATGATCTATTTCTTATGTACTTTATTGAATTCTATGACCTTTGACCTTCTACCTTGGGAACAAAAACTAATCAGCTCTTTGTCGCCCAGATAAGTATCATCGAAGGTGTGCAAAATATTTGCTTGGAAAACTCGACATTGGGTTTTTCAGAACAAATATTCTGCACACGCGAAGATCAAGACTAGTACGTGCGATCGTGTGAGATCGGCTTTCTTTGTTGTGCAAAAGGCAGTATTGTGACATCACAAATTAACACATGAAGTCATGGCGATATGTGGGTATCGAAGTGAAAATCACAGCGCTGGGTAAGAATTGTTGCTTTCTTTTCATCTTTTTACCGAATGAATAATGCGATCCACCCTAGCATTTAAAAGCATCGTGATGATGAAATTTTTTATATGATTCTTGAAATGATGATCAAGACCCTTTAACACTTTGGTTAAAATTTCCTGCCCGGGTCATGAATCAAACAACTATTCTTACATTTTGTAAAAAATCTACAAATGTTTTCATGTGTTAATTTGTGCTGTAAAATACTGCAATTTGCACAACAAAGAAAGCCGATCTTACCCGATCACACGCACTAGTCTTGATCTGAAGGTGTGCAAAATATTTGCTTAGAAAACCCCACGTGTAACCATTACGTTTTTCCTAACGAAATATTCTGCACGTGTACGCGAAGATCGAGACTAGTGCATGTGATGGGCGAGATTGGCTTTCTTTGTTGTGCAAATGGCAGTATTGCGACGGCAAGAATTAACACATGAAAACATGGTGACACGTGGATATTGAAGCGAAAACCATAGCACTGAATAAGAATTGTTACTTATTTTTCATCTTTTCACCGAATGAAAAATGTGATCCACCCACGCAAAAAGTGTTCGGAAGTTAAGTAAAATATTTTAACCCCTCTAGTTTTTTGTAAAATGTGTAGATTTTTTATAAAATGTTAGAATAGCCGTTTCTTTACATGAGCCCGCAAGAAATTTTAACCAAGACTTTAAAGTGTCATGAAGACCATATCAAAAATGATATACAAATTTTCTCATCACGACGCTCTTAAAGCTAGATCCACCCACGCAAGAGCTGTTCTGTCATTAGTACAATGTTTTAACCCCTCTATTTTCTTTTGGATAAATGTGTAGAGTACCTCTAGATTTATTACAAAATACTAGTAGAATAGTTGTTTGTTTACATGCCCCAGACAGAAACAGACTAAATAGCATGTAAATAAGACCTGCTGTGAAGTGAAACTTAGCAGTACACAACACAAATTGTAAAAAAAGGTCTTAAAATATTATTATTATAACAAAACTAGTAAAACTAGGCCGATGATGACAGCACACAAGAACAAATAGTAAAAATAATTCTTAAATTAAAATATGATTAGGAGTCTAGACTCTAGTCTAGGCATAGAATCTACTGTACCGTAACAAAAAATATTAAAACAGATGAATGATCCGTCTTCCATTTAGAGACTATCACCAGAGAGAGTAGGGCCCTACTCAAATCTTTAATTTTGAAAATATTTTTTGTGTTTGGCAACGAGTTTTCAATTCTAGGGGGCCTTGCAAATACAGCAAATAACATAGCCTTTTATAGGGCCTAGGCTTGCAAAAATTAGACCGAAAAATCTGTCTATTTTGGTCACGATATGTTCCGCTGAGACTTCGTCTGGCCTCACGGAATCCCTCCCGAGTCCCTACATAGACCGAAGTCTCCAATACGCACCGCTGTAGTGAAGGCCTTAAGCACTGCTATAGGAAAGCGGGTGAGGCGGGGTGAGGTACCTCACCCGACACTGGCATTCAAAATTTAACTCCGCAGAACATCAAAAGAGGATTTGTATATCTAAAATGATATGTAATAATAACAAGGGACTTACCAGATTTTTCATATTTTGAAGATTTCAATGAAATATCGGCCTATAGCCAATGTACTTCTCATCGATGTGCTTCGCAGCGATGTGGGAGCGTCAACCATATACGTGTGCCGAACTTCGAACCCCTGCGCTGCTGCATCAATTTGAAACTTTGAAATGCAGCTTGGATTACAGTACAGGCGCACGTGCGCCACAACGCCCAGTTGTGATGATCACGTCTCAAGATGGCGCTATACTACTTATCGCAGGGAAATTGTTCTTCGCTCTTTCAGGAACAAAAATATTATCCCATGTTAATTGTTCTTTGTGAAATGACTGTCTAGCTTTTTTGGAAAAAAAGAGAAAGAAAGGAAAAGGGGGAAAGAGGATTACAATATAATATTAAATAACTGTTATCATCGTCATTAGCATGATCATCATTACAATTTACCAACAGCAATGGGGAACCACCTCGCATGAAATATCAAGTACACTTTAGTGATAAAAAAGAACGAATCCCCAGCCCCCCCCCCAAAAAAAAAAAGAAGGAATGAAAGGAAATATAGGAGAGAAACGTTATAAGACAATGCTTTCTCTTTCTTATTTTTGACATCATTTCGACCATCATCGTATTAACTCTCAACTTCCCCTGCCTTTCTTTTCTTTTCTTTTTTGATTTAATAATTTTATCCTTTCATTTTTTCCTTTTATTGCGAATAAATACCCACAACAATTTCAACAGAAACGATTCCACTTGCATTCAAATAAGAATTTTGATTAATCCAACATATCTTATTAAATTAATGAAATGGAACCAATTGAATATTGTATTGATATAAAAGTGAATTTAATAGAATTTCTACTTAATTTTGATAGTAAATTTCTATAGTTGAAATGTTACATCATTCCTTCAATTTTCGTTACTGGTTTTCATTGTATCATTTGACAAACAAATTTCCTTTCATTTCTGTTTTTCACGATTTCATTTCATTATTTCATTTAACACATCATTATTTTATCATGATTATCATTATCACTATCATATCACCATCATATTAATCATTATAACCAAGCAATTTATTTCACTGTAGTGACATCATTACTCCTTCCAATGTTGCTTTAAGATGATCATGGTCATAAGAATTCATGCTCCTTTTTAATGAAATATGTTATGAAAGTGATCATGATGATCTTGTTGATGACGCTGATGGTGATAATGACGATTGTTATGTTGCTAATCTCTGGTACATATTTAATGATCTTTTCTAATTCTTTTTTATCTGTTATCTATGCTAAATCTTCATCTTAAGGATCATGATGAAGATCATGATCAATTCTATTGCTAATTTTGTCTACACTGCTTCATTTGATCACTTCATTTCTCGCACATTTCATCTGTTCATCAACATCACCATAGTCGTGATGCAAATCTCTGATTGTATTGACGATGTTCATAGTGTTAATTTTTCAGTACTGCAGTGCATTAGGTAATTTTTATTGCTACATGTATTTTATTACATCATTTCTTCAATTCGTATTACTTTTGCATTGCATCTTCTCATTTAACTGATAGATTTCCTTTCATTTCTGTCATTAAACACTTCATTATTATTATCCTGTGTTATTATCAGTATCATATCTTTATCACAATAATCATCATGATTGAGCAATTAATAATAATCATTATGATCAAGCAATTCATTTTAGTAGTGACATCATTACTCCTTCCAATGTTCCTTCAAGATGATCATGATCAGAATCATAAGAATTTCGATTTCATATGTATTCTTGGTCAACAAATGACTGACAGACCACCTAATTCGTCCTTACGACGAATTAAATTTCTAGTTTCTTATTTTTATTTCCTCCATTTCTTGTGGACAGCAAATCTCAGAAAGTTCATATTCAATAATCATCAAAATATCACCACATATCAACATCAATAAGACCTCAATTCTGCAAGAATCTTAATGTCATGACGTCATCATGACGTCATCTAGACGCCATTTTGTAAAATCACATTATCAATCATATCTCCATTATCAATTATCAAAAATAAATCAAATTCACATGACATAAACTTCAGATCAAGGGTCATCAGGTCATGTCATCAAAGGTCACCTGAAGGTCACGACGCGCGCGTACGCGCGCGTCAAAATTTTAAAATGCTAAAAATCACTTTTTGACCAAAACAGAGTACGTTTTAGGTCATTTTAAGCATTTCAAAAAATTGCGCGCGCAAACGTATGCGCGCGCGTTTCCGCGCGTAACGCCTTGAATGCAACTCAGAAACACCGTTTTTTTTATTTCATTGCATTGATCATATAATTTTGAGCAATTTGATACCTTGATCAACCTTCTACGACCATTAATAAGGAAATTAACACCCGTTAAAGTTTGCAGCACGTGTGCGCGCGAGCTCTCACTATAGGCCATATATGGGCAAAAACATGCCTATAGAAAATCCGCTGTAGCTCTTCAGAACGCATGGGGACCCCCAATTTTTTTTTCATATTTTGATAGAGTATGAACTAGAGATATAATTTCATGTCTCATTTGACCCTCAAGTATATTATGACGTCATCAAAATGGCGTCGGAAGTCAAAAAATCCATTTTGCCTATTATGACGTCATTATAATTATGCAAATCTTGCTCTAACTCCGTGAATATTGGTCAATTTTCACCCAATTTTTGATATGTTGTAGCTTAGTTCTTACTCTTTCTGAGTTATTGCCTTTATTTTTCATTTTGATAGACAAATCATCCTCAAAAATTGCAAATAATAATGGCATGTCATTTTTACTCATTTTGCGTGTAATCTCTATGGGACATGACTTTTTCTCAAAACTAGATTCTACATTCTTCTATTTCGTAAGCCATATCTCCAATTTTTGTTGCTAGTTATCCCTGAGCTTTTAGTATGTTGTAGCTGAGATTCTAAGCTTTCGGTTGCGTTTCCTTCATTTTCCGATCAGATGTCGGGATCATGCCCGTAATTCACTTGCAAGATTGGATTTGAGATTCTGGTGTTTTGCTTACGTGTTAAGTCTATGGGAAATATTCTAGCTCAATCGGTTAGGCGTCAGACTTACTTCTCATTCCATCATGCAGGCAGGGGTTCGAGTCCGCGGGTGAACATGATTTTTTTTTTTTTTTTTTTTTTTTTTAGCTATCTTGCCCACGATCAATTATAAGAATTCTAACAAATAATAGCTAAAATATTGCAAAATAAAACAGATTATAATTACTTTTTTATATCATATCTATTTATCTGTCTGTCTATCTACCTACATGACATATCTATCTCTCTGTCTAATATATATCTTTCTGTTTGAATACGTCCCTCTCTCTCTATCTATCCATATGTCTGTCTGTCTATCTACCTACATTGTATATCTATCTGTCTGTTTATCTCTCTCTCTCTCTCTCTGTCTAATATATATGTATCTATCTGTTTAGATATGTCTATCTATCTATCCATCCATCTGCCTGTCTCTATCTATCTATCTATCTATATATCTATCTATCTATCTGTCTGTCTGTCTCTCTATCTATCTATCTATCTATCTGTCTATCTATCTATCTATCTATCTATATGTCTGTCTCTCTATTCATCTATATGTCTGTCTCTCTATCTATCTCTGTCTCGATCTCTATCAATCTATATGTCTGTCTCTGTATCTATCTATATGTCTATCTATCTATCTATCTATCTATCTATCTATCTATCTATCTATATATCTATCTATATGTCTGTCTCTCTATCTATCTATATTTCTGTCTCTCTGTCTATCTATATGTTTGTCTATCTATATGTCTGTCTATCTATCCATGAAGCTATCACGAGAAGGAGAACCATCTTCCAATTTCTCTCTTAATCCTTTGTTATCGCTTCCTTCGGGCGAAGGAACGATATCTAACATCAATTGGCGAGCCGCCAGGCGAAAGTTAGAGCCCGCTTACATAACGCGATAGGACCACGCAGCATGAAGCTATTATGAGATAGCTCGTAATAGCTTCATGATATGTCTGTCTCTCTATCTATATATATGTCTGTCTATCTATCTGTCTATCTATCTATCTGTCTGCCTCTCTTTCTATCTATATGTTTATATATGTTTTATTAATATAACCACCAATCATCTCTCTATCTATCTATATATCTATATATCTATCAATCTATCTCTCTATCTATAAGTCTGTCTCTCTATCTATCTATATGTCTGTCTCTCTATCTATATGTCTGTCTCTCCATATCTATCTATATATGTCTATGTTTTATTAATATAACCACCTATAATTTATCTCTCCATCCATCACTCCATCCATCTAATATAATTATCTTTCTTGTATGTATCTGTTTGATTATGTAAATCTGTTTGTCTATCTATTTTTCAATCTAATATCTGTTTAAATATTTTTTTCCTGTTTATCTATCTATACGACAGACCACCTAATTCGTCCGCATGACGAATTAAAATCTAGTTTTTATTCAAACCACCTACATGTAGCTGATACAAATAATGTGGAAACGACTTTTTCGACTTGCGGTACGGCCGCCAAAGGGGAAATGTGACTGCGCCATTGCCGGGGGAAGGGATGGGGGTTATGCTATACCACCAGTTCTTTTTTCAATAAACGTGCATGATTTTTTTTCTGGATCCTGCAGACTTAACAAGCCCTGCTTTTTTATGCAGGTTCCCTCATATTTCACTCTTTTAAATTGTCTTTAATTCCAAATCGCTATTTTCTTTAATTTGAATTAATTGTTATGCCTTGTCTGATTTGTATTCTCATAAGTTTTCTGATATTGTTTCATAATTTTGTTTGTACTTGTGAAATATGTGAAATAAAATAAAATAAAATCAAATCAATAAAAAGGTAAAAAATATTCCTCCTGATTGTGTTTTTTCCTTCATGCCCCCCCCCCCCAACATTGGGCTCAGCCCTCGGCCTCTTCAACATTTTTACACCGTTCCGTGGTCTTAATTAAGTTGTTTATCCATTAATACAATTATTTTTTTCAGTCACCCATCTACTTGTCTATTTTTTCCCTTTAAAAACAAATTTTGGTTTTGGTTGGATTGCCCTTTAAAATAAACCCCTCAGCCAAGGGGCTCTGTATAAAAATGATTACAATATTGATAAACATTTATAACTAATGTGCACATAAATCGAATATAATGATGACACGCAATATACCAACACAATCCTCACTGCAGAATTATGACAAAATGTTCATCATCATCATCAGTGTACGGAAGAAGAAGGCAAGCCTGTCGAGAATTCCGGTCGTTCCTTCTGATAGTACTTGTTCCAACTTGACTATTTTAAATGTCTTGTAAATTACATGCATGCATGTTGCGTGGAGGATGGACGGATTCTTTTTATATTTTTTATTTTTTTATTAGGGAAGAATTTGATGATGGCAAGACCAATGTTTGTCCAGCCTATGTTTGAAAGAGTCAATAGAGGGTGCCGACTCAACAGATGGAGGAAGATTATTCCATAGGTCTACAACCCTCTGACTAAAACTGTTCCTCCTTAAAGTGGTATAAGACCTCTGTTTAGATGATTAGATGACAGTTTTAGATGATGTCCTCTTGTTGTGTCTTGAATGGCAGGGATGAAATATACAGAAGAGTCAACATTAACAAGTCCATTCAAAATCTTAAATACCTCGATCATGTCTCCTCTTTGTCTTCTGTAGTGTAGTTCTGCTGATTGGGGACCTATTATATAGCACTGTCCGGAATATTTCTTCATTTCATTTCATTACTTTTAATTCTGAAAATATAAAACTAACTATTGAATCCGAATCTGAAAAAAGTATTCGAACTGATTTTCATTCGCTGTTGACTTCTTGGCATCCCATACGCCACTCATTAGGCAGATTGCCAATGAGAGTTGAAGACGTCACAAGATCTCCCTAGAGCAAGTTGACTTTGCAGACCATTTCGAGGATTTCATACATGTACTCGCTGTGGAAATTTAACGAAAGTAGTTAGGATCACAAGGATAAATTCCTTTTATGACGGATTTACACTAGTATTTTGGAACAATTACATAAAAGGATTATATCAAATACGACTAAATGTCAATGGTAATACGTGCATTGTGTTTTTTGAATGATTTTCTAAATATCGAAGATGATAGATGTAAAAGTGCACATCCCAATCTCTTCTTCTTTTTTGTAGGGTATCGGCAATCGCTCATTTTTTTTTTACTGCTGTTGCCAATGTAATCTCTACCGTCATAAAACATAGCGGTGGACTCTATGGTGTCGTAGAAGAATCAGCTGCATTTGAAACGCAACAAAAATATTAACAATGGTTAAATTTATGGAGAATAAAATGTTTCCTCGTAACTCAAGAATCTCTTGGAATATACATGTGTGCTATGTGTTTAGATGTGCCTTCATGACAGTTCTTTTGAAAGACTGCATCATCAGCGATGCAACAAGGACACAAGTAGGAGAAGATGGAGGAGGAGGAGGGGGTGAAGGGTACAGGAATGGGGCGCCAGCACCACCCTTCCCTCGGGACTCGAATCCCGTACCCCAACAACCAGGGGCTTGCGCCCAAACCGCTCAGCCATCACCGCAGTTCCTACCAGGCTGGCTTCCCGTTAATAATATCCATGTGAGTTAGTTGAGACTGATTTTCGCTGTTATATGTTTTTTTTAAGTTTCTATATTCTGTTTGAGTATTTGATAGTATGGTGAAAATGTTTGATAAATAAAAATCTAAGAAAAGCAACAATCCCCTTATACAACTGCAAGCTACCCCTTTCCGAATTGATTCAATGATATAATCAATTGTTTTATAAAAAAAAAGGCGTATACAGGCCTAATTGTCAACTCCTTATGTAAATATGATAATAAAAAGGAAAAGAAATGACCAAAATAAAACGAGGTACATTCATACCGTTTTCATGTTGTATTTGAATATAGAAATTATAATCGTATGATATAGGCCTAGTGATAGGCCATTTATATTTATTTCTTATTTTTATCTTTTACTTGATTTAACTTCTTTAGATTTTGCCATTTCCCATTTGGCTTCTTAAAATATATTTTATAACTGAAAGAATAAAGGAATAGAGAGATAAAAAAAATCAAGCGTTATATGTGAATCCATTTAAAACCATAAATTAAAATATTGTACTGTCGCCAAATTTACGATTTTCATTTGTTGACAGGTGGGCGGGGCTTCTCAGTCGAATAATTGCTCAGCGTTGGAAGAACTGGTTGTCAAGGTAACGCGTCAAAATGAACTGTCGGAAAGGATTTTATCTGAGCTTGAAAATATCCCCAAATCTCAAAGAGGTAAGAAAACACCACCCCAGCCCCCCCCCCAAAAAAAACCATCGATATATACATGTATAACGACTTGACGCTTGATTATATAATTCATTGATTGACTAAAGCTTTAATCCACTCCACGATTGTAAAACAGAATGGAATGGCGGAGAAAAAAAGAATACCCCTTTAAAACAATTTTGAAGTAAATCATATCAAGCATGTATGTTGGCAAGATATGAAATACAGACACATTCAATAATATCTAAACAAAATGCTGCAAATTTCATCAAATTCAATCTGGTAACAAAATGTTAATAATGAAATTATTGGATTTTAAAGTTCAGGTTTACTTTTAAAACTGTTAGTTGCACATCGTCTATTTTTTTAACCATCTATATTCAAACTGTCAAATGATATTATTTTCAGCCTGGAGTATCTCGTCGAGTTCAACTCTAAGACTTTCAGTCCACAAGCTATTATACTCGTGTCGATCTTACGTCTTTAATATTCAAACAAATAAGGCATTTTTATTGTATTTTTCAAATTTATTAACAAATTGACTTTTATATATTGGTTTTCACCGCATGATTAAACTAAATTATACTTGGTGAATGACATGATAAGTAACACTCCACAAGCATGATAAAAGTTTGGTCCAGGTTAACCGTTGCTTTGGTGGTATTACCCACACACATTTTACATGGAAAATGCCAAGAGGTACAAAAACTTAATTGACCGAGCTCGAGGAGGAAAGCTCTTATTTTGATTCTTCAAATTAAATGTTTATTTCGTTAAATTTTGCTGGTCTCTTAAAGGAACAAAGAAAATCAAAGAAAATTAAATCAAATCTCCCCCACTCAGAAGGTTGGCGATAGTACACGTATATATTCCTGGTGCGCTGCCAAAACCGTATATAGTACTTGATCAGAGTCCATTCGTCTTATCACTCGGGTAAACTTGACGATTTAGGCCTCTTTCGGATCATATATTTTTTTCGCTTTCTTTATCTGTTAGATTGGATAATCTGATACAAAATAGGATTTTTGTGGCAAAACAGGATATCAAATGTAAAATGTAGTAGAAGAATTGCACGCACATGATGATTTTGAGCAAGATGGCGGCGTGATTTTCGTAGGGCTTGAGCAAACAATCTTAAAGAAATCAGTAGAGAATATTCTTGAAAGGGCAAGTATCAAAAATCAACCAAGACGAAATGCAGATACAGAGCCCGGAAGCGACTATCCTGAAAAAAATCACTTTGTTTCAGCTTATTACAGCGGGCGCCGATAATAATATTTCGATTGGAGCCGTTAGACAGAAGTATATTTCGAACTATAAAGTAGGCCTATACGTCTGTTTCTGATATTATTCTTTTGAGACTTTGATTTTAGAGGCAACACCTCCAACCATCTCTGGAGGTACTACTACTACACATTAAATTTCAGAAATAAACAGAAACGGAATGTGACTTGCGTCCTTCACATTTTGCCGCCTATTATATGCATATGGTCCTGCCAGTTTTTCCCAAGGAAACATAAAATGAAACGAAAGAAAGATCAATATGAGAGTGAACATAATCTTGACATCCTCAGGAGCCAGCACCCTTCTTTTAATTCCAATAACCCCAGGAGAATTAAGTAGATCTTATCGGGAGGAGAAGTGTCACCTGCAATTTGAGTGCATCTGCCCAGCGCGTCACTCTGGTAAATGTTTTAAATGTATTTCACCTCGCGTGGGAGGGGGTATTTTATCATATTTAATGTTCCTATCGCCGAGCTACATCAAGCGTACGTTAATCGCTAACCTTTGTGTTACCCGGGCTCTGGTCTGGCTCTGTTGACGGAATCGCGAAGACGACGATGATGCAGATATAAAAAATGATTGTCTCTTGGGTCACACTGGTAATTCCGAATGTTCATTAATCCGAAAACGAAAAAGGGTTCGTTAATCCGAACATTTGTGGCGTTTTTTCGAAGGTTCGTTAGTCCGTTAGTTTCGGACTAACGAACCTTCGGATTAACGAATTTTATTTCGTTTTCGGACTAACGAACATTCGGATTAACGAACCTTATTTCGTTTTCGGACTAACGGACCTCCGGATTAACGAACCTTATTTCATTTTCGGACTAACGAACCTTATTTCGATTTCGGACTAACAAACCTTCGGAGTAACGAACCTTATTTCGTTTTCGGATTAACGAACCTTCGGAATTACGAACCTTCGGAATTACGAATGTAATCCGTCTCTATAGGTATAGAAGAAATCACACCTCCTCTATTGCAACTGGATATTCAAATTAAGTGTCGGGAGGGGGGGGGTAGGTGATTTCCCAGTGCCCCAGAATCAACGTAGCCCTTCTCTGTTCCTTCTCATTCTAAACGGATTTTGTTTCTTACATTTACCCATTTTTCACCATAAAATAACTAGTTACACATGTCTTTAAACACGTTGGACAATACCAAAATGAATTTCCAGTTGAACGAACCAAAAGAATTGAATTGAAAATTTAATGGCATGATGCAAAGGCCCTTGAAATCGCAAAAAGTATTTTATTTAGTCACAGTATTTTTGTTAACAAGAAAGAAAAAAAAACACCTGAAAACAAGTATTTTTAGAGTGACCAATGTATTAACCAATTCTACTTAAAATTAATGATGTCCCACAGAGTTTTCTCATTACTCCAGGCATGCAACTCTAATGGTTTCGGAAATCACGATGACTGAATTTCTATGAATAATGAAATGTCGGTTTAAAAATTAATACAGTAGACGATTTTGGCTTCCCAAGAAACACATATAAATGTAAACTATTTATAAACATGTCAATAATTATGAAGACATGTCCGATGAATCAACTTTACGTCATCCGCGCTCAGTCTTTTTTTTTGCAAAATATTAAGCAATCAACTATACTGCCTGGATTCCAAAAAGGTAGAATACTTGTATAAAATCAATGGTATGCATGCTTTGTTTGTTTGTTTATTTATTTTCCGATTATTAAAAAACACAATCCATAAATATATATAACATAAATAATTAACACAAATGGCATCAATAGAAATAAACAAAATGAATTGCAAATATGTTGAATAGATAAAATAAATAAAATAATCGAAAGGATTGCCCATTTCAGAGTTATTGACATAAATTACTCTGTTCTTCCATGGGGTCCATAAAAATATTAAAATAGTTTACATTGCAATACAAGGGAAATTTGGTATTGCAAAAAAAAATGGGAAAGAAAAAAAAAATATATAATATATGTATAACTGAATGTATCAATTAACATCCCCCATCCACAATACAATTTTGACGAGAAAAATATAAATAATATTATTCTTTCCGTATTCTTTCCGGGATATAGCCTATAGGAGGCAGGAATATACTCAATATTTGAGGAATATGAG
The DNA here is from genome assembly GCF_037042905.1 of Lytechinus pictus. Classification (NCBI taxonomy): domain Eukaryota; kingdom Metazoa; phylum Echinodermata; class Echinoidea; order Temnopleuroida; family Toxopneustidae; genus Lytechinus; species Lytechinus pictus. The sequence goes on from NC_087258.1 coordinate 22,941,859, forward strand.
CGAATCCACCAAGAAAGAACTTTGAACTTTGAACTGACTGACTGATTGATTGAGATTCAATGACGCTACACAACTAACAAAACCCCCTAAAATCGCTCTCGATATTAATCTGTAAGGTTATATCAAATTGTAGGATTTGTTATTTTAATGTTATTTATTATTATCTATGGCTTGAATTGCAAAGTAAATGAAGTAAATAAGACATATTAGCTACTCCACCTGGAAAACCTCCCCACTATACTTATTTCTGCTAATAAAACGTCGATAGGAAAGATATGTCTTTTTTTAATGAAATAAATGAACGGAAAATGTGGAAAATGTATATAAAAAAAGTCTCATTACATTTGAGGGTCGTAAATACTGCACTGCATAATATGACATCACTTGAATATCACTCGAACCTACTGAACAAAGTCGTTTTTTATTACGAGTAAACGATTATTGCCCAACATTGCTTTTTTTGCACACTGACTCAAATTATGTCTTTGAATAACAGGTTATTGGAATAAGGTCGTCGATATTATCCATAATCATATTTTAAATTTGATTAATAAGCTTCAGAAGATACTGTAATTCCCCCCGAATTATCACGAATGCTATAGGAAATTGTATCCATTATATTATTTACCTTTAGCAAGATATAGGCTGAGTTTGCTTTGTTGCAAAAATATCAAATAAAATGTATTTGAGTTTTTTCCCCCTTCAATATAATTTGCTAAGCTGCTCATATTAGTTACGCTTGTAGACATCTAAAAAATAAATGCTTTCCTTGATGTAGTTTAGCTGCCCAATCTCCCACGCTCAAGCTAACACGGTTTCAGAACGATATACCGATAATATCCAAATAGAAAGTTCTTGACATTAAGCGTATACTATGCTCACTTTATGTAAGCAAAAGCAATATAGAAAGCTTATAAGCAATTTTGATAACTGTGTAAAGGGACTTCTCACTACTTAATTCGTGAAAAATGAATGAAAATAAAAATAATATTATGGACATTTGCAATGTGCCGGTATCCATCATAAAAGATGGTCATGGCGCAGAAAAGAAAGAAGAGAAGCAGAAAAGGGGAAAAATAATAATTACTTAAAAGCTTGAGTGAATAACCAGGTTATGTGAATTTTTGAAAGTGGTGAGACAAGAAATATCGCGGATGTCTTTTGGAAGTTTATTCCATAAGAATGGCAAAGCGTGATGGAATGATTGACCCCCCATGAATTATGAGATTGCGTTACAGCAACTAATGATAAGCTAGCCGACCATATAGGTAGGTTACGAGAGGAATTGTAAGGAGTTATAATCAGGTTCAGTTCCTAGTAATTATTGAAAAACTAGTAAGAGCAATTCAAAAACTCTGCGATATACAACCGGTAACCAGTGCGGAGATATGAATATAAATTGTTTAATTAGTTTGTTCACCCTGGCTCTTGGCTGCACTGTAAAAAAATGTGCTGATAAAACTAACACAAGGGGCTCGTACAAAGCTTAGCAATGATCGTAGAACATTTTTCTAAGATTGATTGCATTGACTACAATGTACAATCAATCGTGAAAATCAAGCGTACGATTAATCTCTAACCTTTGTGTTACTTGACCCAGTTGGTGTCCCTATAAGGAACACATCCTGAGGTGTTAAAATTACACCATAGCGATTGAACATAGCACCGAAGAATGTTAGAGTGCACTGTAAGAATGCGGTTTTAAAAATGACACCAGTAATGACGGTGTCCCCAGAAGACCACACCCTGCATGAGGTGTTAAGATTAAACCGTAGATTGAGCATAACACCAAAGAGTGTAAAAATAACAATAAAATGTGTCGTTATAACACCCATAGGTGTCGAACCAACACTGTACCGGAGTAAAATATATGGTGTGGACCTCTATAAGCGCACCAATCAACACCGTAGTCTTTGCTGTGTGAAGAGAGTCAAGAGACTAGATTTAACACCACTGGGAATTGGGAGTAAGAGGGAGGGAGATAGAGGAAATTCAATATTGCATGATTTTCTTAGCCGACCCCGGATGCTATATCGGGTTGACCTGAGGAAACAGGTGTAATTCTCAAATCCTGGATCCGTAGACATATCATCACCATCGATGTGACACGTCTATCTCAAATATCAAAACGGATATGAAGAGGAACCGTTTGAAAAGAAATATTAGCAATCGAGGGATCGTGGAGTGTTCGACACCGTCTCATGTTTAGTTTTTACTAGGGGCCGTTCCAACCATAAGGGAGTTCTTGCACTGCGTCGTAGAACGCTTTCAAGAACATTAGAATGAACAGCTGGGTGGTCTTTGTCGAAAATTGGTGAACCTAATAAGTTGAAAGTCAATTTGCGCTTCATTTTGGCTGTATTTTAATTGAAACCCTGTCTGTTTGGTAACGATTTCAATTATTTTGACTCCATGACTTTATAAGACATACATTTTTGAAAGACTCCCTTTTTTCGGTATATTGCCAGTTCGTCCACTGCCAACTCGTCCACCCAGCACATGGTCTACTTTCATTTAGTCTAAAGCCATTCCGTCCATCAACATTTCCTCTATTTACTTGGTCTTATCACCAATTCTTCTGTGACAATTTCGTCTCATAACCAGTTGGTCTAATATTCGTTTTATTTTCATTCATTTTGCCCAATTAACACTAAGTCTAATTAGACCAAATGGTATATGGACTAGCTGGATATTGGACCAACCGGTTACAGTGTATTAGACGAAATGGTGAGTGGAAAAAATGGCAATTATACCATGTGGATATTGGACGTACATGGTAGACCAAATAATGTACGAGTTGGCAATTGGACGAATTGGCATTGGACCAATTGAAAATAAACCTTTTTTTCATGCGGAGTACCGGGGGGGGGGGGGGCCGGTTAACAGAAACATATACCAATAAACAGGTTATAACAACGATAACGAATAACAGGGCCAGATCCAGGATTTTAGGGGGGGGGGTGGAAAGTGGCCGGCTACCTTCACATTATTTTACATGCCCCTTTCCATAAAAATACTGTTTGAAATTTCATTTGGCATATCAATTTGAAGATAATGCATTGAAGATTAAAAATGCACCAAAAAAAAGCGTTTTAAAGATTTTCTGATTTACTGTTGAATAATATGGGAACCTATTGATAAGATTGAACGTGCAGAGTAAAACAAAAGTCAAATATGCTTTTTAAAGGACAGGATTATGAAGATTTTTGAAAAGCTGAGCATAGGCCGAGAGCCGTATCAGGCTTGCCCTGTCAGGGTTAACGGAATACGTGTATTGCTGGCAAGCTAGCATGACTATACTTTTAAGACTGACTGTATGCTGTAATTGGAATAAATCAAGCAAAGTTTGATTGGGCATAAAACGGAAACACGGTTTCAGAACGATACGGATAATATCCAAATATAGAAAATTCCTGACATTAAAGGACAAGTCCACCCCATAAAAAGTTGATTTAAATAAGAAGAGAAAATCCAGCAAGCATAACATTGAAAATTTCATCAAAATTGGATATAAAATAAGAAAGTTATGACATTTTAAAGTTTCGCTTAATTTCACAAAACAGTTATATGCACATCCTGGTCGGTATGCAAATGAGGAGACTGATGACGTCATCCACTCACTATTTATTTTGAATTTTATTGTATCAAATATGAAATATTGTCAATATCCAAGTCCTTTGGAAGCGCATAGAGACATTATTCATAATGTGATATGCGCTATACAAGAACTGTTTATTATTATTATTATTTATTAAGTGAAATAACGATTAATTCCTCCCTGAACATGTGGAATTAGCATTGTTTAATAGTATTTGGTTCAGTCAAGTTGGTCCTTATTGTCAAATATTTAAAAAATAAAATATTGTATAATTCAAACAATAAAAAACAAAATAAATAGTGAGTGAAGGACATCATTGACTGTCTTGTTTGCATGTCACCGAATTGTGCACATCACTTTTTTGTAAAAAATAAGCGAAACTTTAAAATGTCATAAATTTCTTATTTTACATCCGATTTTGATGAAGTTTTCGGCGTTTTGCTAGTTTGATTTTTTTCTTCTATTTATTCAAATCAACATTTTCTGGGGTGGACTTGACTATGCTCACTTTATTGATATGTAAGCAATATAGAAAGTTTAAGCGATAGTTAAGCAAAGTGAAAAAGTTTTAATATCAAAACGCAGTAATGCAGTCACCAGAGTTTCAAAGTTTTAACAGTGACCAAGTTTATTCTTCTTCCAAATGTCAAAATAAGCAGCATCATGGAAGATTATTTATCGAGAGGAAAAAGGTATCTTATAATAAAGAAGGTTTTGGAAACATGTGTAGATATATGTTTTAACCATCTTAAATTTATTACGAATGTTTGACATTGCCACGTAGATTTTCTGATAAGTGATGACTGTATAATTGGACCCCATATTATGAAATCAAAGCACTGCACCATCCTTCATGTAAATGTGTGTTGAAATGCTGATTTCAATTATGAAACATACAGATTGTGAAGTTTTTGTCTAAAAGAATAAAAAAAATCACCGGAGGCCATTAACCCATGTACGAACAATGACCTCAACACCATTTATATACAATTCTCAGCAATTATGTTTTTTTTTACTCTGAATTGTCTTAAAAATACAAATTAGCATTCAAAGTTTTTTTTAAAGACTTGAATGAAAAATGATCTCAACACCATTTATATACAATTCTCAGCAATTGTGTTTTTTAAACTCTGAATTGTAATAAAATAGAAATTAGCATTCAAAGTTTTTTAAGACTTGAATACCTATTATTTACTTATTTATCAATCTATCAATTCATCTATAACCATGATTAATAGACAATTAGATAATGATAATAATAATAATAATGATAATAATAATAATAATAATAACAATAATAATAATAATGATAATAATAGCGGTATATTTACCCAGGGTAGCCACTTCAGTTCCGAAAACTGTTCTCCCAGCGGGCCCTGCTATTATGGCCCCGGCTTTAGCTGGGCTGCCTAGGTGTTCAAGCATTCAAGGAATTAATCCTGCCGGGTACGCATTCATCTCACCTGGGTTGAGTGCAGTACAGTGTGGATAAATTTCTTGCTGAAGGAAAACACGCCATGGCTAGGATTCGAACCAACGACCCTCTGTTTGAATGGCAAGAGTCAGAACCACTAGACCACGACGCGCCCACAGATAATGCACATTCAGCCCAAAAATATGAACTAAATAGAAAATGAAAACGGATGAATAAATGAATAGATAAACAAAAAAAGAATTTATCTGATACATGATTTAAATATCAATTAATGATTTCAGCTTTGAGTATGATTCAGACGACAAATTTGGAGACGTATCTCAGTATGAAAAACTTAGATTTTGACATGTTTGAAGTACGCTAAATCTGTTTTCAATTTGTGAAATTCGCCCAAAGAGAAAAACACCCGAGAGCAACTGCATTTTCAAAAGATTTAAGATGCTTGTATTGGCCGAGGTGTTCTGAGTATATAGGCCTAATTAATAAATTGGCACCTCTTATACAATCTTACCTCTCAAATGGATTACAGATGTTTCCCGTAATTTGGTGGAAATCATCTTGCACAAAATTCAAGAAGCATTTCAACGTGGTCTGCATTGGCAAATTTCCGTCCTAGAGAAGCGATTTCTGGAATATATTATCTCGTTATGAATTCCATTTATTTTTTAACTAAATAAATAGGATGGAGAAGAAGAAAAAGATATATCTTTCGCTTAAGTCAAAGGGTCAACATTCAAGTATCATCTAACATTCTGGCGTACAACTGTGTAGTGTAATGACCATTGATTTTTTCCCCCAACTGTTCCGCCTGATTCTTTGCACTCTAAAAAAAGGTTTACCCAATATTGGGTAAAATGGGAACAATGTTGCGTTGGAATTACTCTTCAAACATGCATTTTGACCCATATTGAGGGGAAAAATTACCCAGCAATCGTGCATCTTCCATTTCTACCCAATATTGGGTAAATTTGTACTCTCTGTTTTTAGAGTGTGTGAAAATGTGAATATACATCTTTAATTGTTATATTTTTAGCGCCCTCTCTCGCAAATTTTTTCTATTTTTCTTTAAAAAATCATTCAGGCCAACTAGTACTTTTTAATGTCAGTGACCTGGTATCAGATAGCTCCAGACAAAGATTTTGACTTAAAATCTTTAACTTGATCCATGCTAGGCCGATAAAGAACGCATGTTTGAGAAAAGGTTTTATACATAATGAACAAAAACACACGCAGATATTTTAATTCAAATTGGACACCTGATAACTTGTTTAAAATGTAAAATTGCTGAATTTATCAAATGAAATACATTTTCTCCACATAATATTGTTTTACGGCTAACACATTCATATAATAATTGATTGGTAAAGTAAAATGCAATTTGGGTGGATTTACCAAAAATCAATTTACCAAAAATCAAAATAAGGACATTAATTTTGCATGAAAGCAACTTCAAAATACTTTAACATTTTCGATTTTTTTTATTATTCTGCATCAAAATTTGATCGATGATATTCTCTTTAAATGATAAAATTAATAGTAAAAGGTGGGACAAGGGACTGGATCTAAAACTATCTGGCATGCATCATGTTAAGAAAGGAAATCAAAATGTTAAGAAGATGTCTTAAACTAGAGTAATCGAGGTTTGTGGTTTGTATTAAGGTTCATGAGAAGTGTTTTAGGTTAATAACATTACATGGTCGAAAACGGGCGAGAGGAGGGGAAGTCACGTTTCCTGTCTGTGGAGGGTAAACCATCATGATTCGTCCTGTCAGTAATATTTATTGATGAACATGAACTTAGCCAATCAGATGATCGGATTTCAGTAGCTTACAACAGTTGTCAGTGAAAAATCAGTGATAAATTGGATCGTGAAACGCTCCCCTTAATGTCACATCATGGTATAATAAAAATAGTTTTCTAAGTAGAGTTATACATGATGATTATGATGTCACGTGACATCTTAATATGGACATGATGGAGGGAGTGTATAATGAGGGTCTGTGACACCGGAATCGGGACACCGTCAGAGAAACTTTAGAGGGGAATGTTTCATGAAGTATCTTGACAGTAATTTCCAAAGACAAATTTGCTCTGAGCCAATCAGATGCAAGGATTTCAGTGGCTTATAACAGGAAGTCAGAGCACCCTCCTCACTGCCTCCATGCTGGTAGCCCCATTGCTGCAGGGAGTTGCTTCTAGGAGTGATTCTTGAAGCAACTTGAAAGTGGTTTTCAAAGACAAATTTGCTCTGAGCCAATCAGATGCAAGGATTTCAGTGGCTTATAACAAGAAGTCAGAATACCCTCCTCACTGCCTCCATGCTGGTAGTCCCATTGTTGCAGGGAGTTGCTTCTAGGAGTGTTTTTTTAAAGCATCTTGACAGTGATTTTCACCTACAAATTTGCTCTGAGCCAATAAGATGCAAGGATTACAGTAGCTTATAAAATATAGTCCGTGATTTTTTTTTCATGAACTACTGTACCCCCAAAAGTTAATCTGAGTGCAATCTATTTATGTATTTCTTGAAATGATGCCTAATGTTTATTTTTTTTAATTTAATTTTTTTTAGTGTCATACTTGAAAGGCGATCACGGGTGCGAGGAAGCCTGGGGGTGCATATAGTTTGGAATTCGTATAGCCCCCTTTGAAGAGAAAATCTCATAAAAGCGCCGCGCATGCGCAACAAAAGCTGTTTTTATTTTTGTACAAATAGGACCACATCAGCGATTTTTCCGGTGTTAAATTTTTGGTGTTATAATTCAACACCTATTAATATCTGTGCTTGGAACTTTTACACTCTTTGGTGTTGTGCTAAATCTCTAGGGTGTATTTTTAACACATTAAGGTGTTGTCATCTCGGGACCCTAATTGTTGTCAGTTTTATTAAAACGTACCCAGTTGTTGAAGTTTGGTGTCACATTTTATTTTATCATTATTTTCATGCTCTTATTTACAATATCAAAAATATTTCATTTTGTTTCGTTCTCTATTTTTGAATAATAAATTGTATTTTCTTTTCTTCAGCAGTTTGTGAGAACCATTCGATGACCCTAAAGAGCCTCCCTCGTGATTGCTCGGAAGTTTTGTTGTCAGGGGCAACGGGAAGCGGTCGTTACATCATCTACCCACAAGATAACGGGGATCCATTCTATGCGTACTGTGATACGGAGACTGATGGAGGAGGATGGACGGTAAGATAGAGGACAGATAGATAGAAAGATAGATAGATATAATAGATAATGAGATAGATAGATAGATAGAAAGATAGGTAGGTAGATAGATAGATAGATAAATATATAGCCAGATAGATAGATGGATGGGGAGATAAATATATTGAGATAAAGAATGATAGACGAACGGATATATACATGGATAGAAATAGAATAAAAGAAAAAAGATTAGATGGATGTATGGATAGAAAGGTAGATTGATACATGAATAGAATGATAGAGATAATTTACAAAAAATAATGAATTTATATGGATAGATCATAGAAGTGGATCAGTCTCTTACGGAGAGATCAAGATATTGAAAGAGGGGATGATGGATGACAACAAATAGAAAGAAAGAGGGTGAGGGGAAGAGAGAGAGAGAGAGAGAGGGATTTAGAGGGGTGGAGGGAGACCCCGAGAGAGAGAGAAGGATCGATAAAGAGATAAAAAGAGGGAAAAGGAGAAGAAGAAAAAGATGTATAAAAAAGAAGAAAATTATTAAAGAAAACTTACATATTCCTTTCTTTACTTCTACATTCCAAGGTGATTCAAAACCGCGAGGACGGAAGCGTGAGTTTCTTCCGGGACTGGAACGACTACAAGTACGGCTTCGGTAACGTCAACTCCGAGCACTGGCTCGGGAACGATAAGATTCATCGCCTCTCAGCCCAGACCTACTACGTCCTCAGGGTGGAACTCGAGGACTTCGAAGGTGACCGGAAGTACGCCGAGTATGATTACTTCCGGATAGGTGACGAGGAGACGGGATATAAGCTCCTACTAGGCACCTACCAAGGTGATGCAGGTAGGTAGGGAGGAAATGGGGGGGGGGGGGACATGGACCCCCCAAAAAATTAATGGCTAAGAAAAAAAAAAGGAAAGAAAAGGAAAAGGGCTGCAGTACGATACTATTTTCAGAATATTTATGCCACTAATATCTATAAAAAAAGATTTTTGTGTAAAAAAGTTTAAAAGTTAAAATTTTGCTCGCTCACTTTGCTCGTTCGCAGCTTTTAAGTTTTCGCTCACACATCATATCAGGCCCGCTTAATTTTTTTTAGTTCATTGCGCTACTGCCGGGAGGGAGACAATGAAGGGGGTATGGGTGGTGTGCGGGGGAATTCAAAGCCACAATGTAAACTATGTTCTATAACAGAATTCAAATTAGTTTCCTTTTTTATAATCTTTATATGAAATCATTAAACAAAGGGAATGTATCACAGATAGAAGTTTCAGAGAGCGTTTTATCAAGATGTCTCCTTGGTTTTATCAACATCGTCAAACACGTTTTCAATTCGACAACTTTCCTTGATTTTGATTGGTTGAGAAGCAAAGGTGTCTGACTGTTACTATGGTAACTGTTGGATATTAAGACAATCGAAAAGTCATTTCATGAAAACGCACGATATGTCTACTCTTTACAATAGGATTAGCAGAAGAAAAAATAGAGAGAGGAAGCAGATGAAAAAGGAGGAAAAAGGAGGAAAAAGGAAGAAGAAATATAGAAAAGGACGATTTGATCATATCAAGGGCTATCTTAGAAATCTTATTTCAGTGTCTATCTGTCTTCGCCTGTTTTTTCTCTACCATATTTGCTCTTTTCATTCTCGTTACCCTCCCCCCTCTAATTAGTCTCTGGTTTTCTGTTCCCTATTATATCACATGTATTTTTCTTCAATTTGATTCATTCTTTCGTGTTTTAGAGGACTCGCTCAGTTTCCATGGCAACAAAAGGTTCCACACGCACGACCGGGATTCGGAGCACCAATGCGCCACGAACAGCAAAGGGGCGTGGTGGTACGGCCAGTGCTTCGAGAGCAACCTGAACGGGGTCTACAAGGGGCGACCTCGCCCTGCCAGCGCCCATAACATCATCTGGTCTGGGTGGAAGGGGTACGAGACGGCTCTTAAGAAGGCTCAGATGAAGATCAGACCGGCTTCCTACCACAGCAGTGAGGCAACGGACGGTTAATAAAAGGGATGTATTCAGGAAATTAAAGACTCAAAAGTGTATTAAAGAGCACATGAACCAGTAGCCAAAAGAGCCCCAACGCAAGTGCTTAAAGGACAAGTCCGCCCCAACAGAAAGTTGATTTGAATGAAAAGGGAAATCCAACAAGCATAACGCTGAAAATTTCATCAAAATCGGATGTAAAATAAGAAAGTTATGACATTTTAAAGTTTCGCTTAATTTCATAGGTTATATGCACATCCTGTGAGTCGGTATGCAAATGAGACTGATGACATCACCCACTCACTGTTTCTTTTGTATTTTATTGTATGAAATATTCTAATTTTCTCCTCATTTTCAAGTGAAACAATGATTAATTCTTCCATGAACATGTGGAACTAACATTGTTTAATACTATATGGTTCAGTCAAGTTGGTCCTTATTGTCATATCTGTAAAATATAAAATATTGTTTAATTCAAACAATAAAAAACAAAAGAAATAGTGAGGGACATCATCGACTGTCTCATTTACATGTCATTGAGTTGTACATATCACTATTTTGTAAAAAATAAGCGAAACTTTAAACTGTCATAACTTTTTTATTTTACGTTTTGCTAGTTTGATTTGTCTCTATTTATTCAAATCAGCAGTTTCCCGGGGTGGACTTGACTTTTAACTACTCATATCTGGCCAGGTTAATTACCCAAAATGCAACATTCTGACCAGTGTAGTCTTGGAACATAAGCCCTGTCCCATTGAGTTACCGGTTGGCTCAGTGGGTAGAGAATCCATCTGACAACCGGGAAGTCGGTAGTTCAAGCCCACACCGCATTGGACCAAAAAAGACTTAAATTTAAAAGATGCGAGCTGCTGCCACCCATTCGGCGTTCAACAATTTAACGAATAGAGCGACGTCGATCACAGTGGCTGCCAAGCCCATGGTCAAAATGAATTTTTGGAGTATTTCTTTTTCAGATTTCTATATCAAATAATAAAATAGGGATATTAATTTTCATTTTTCACTTGAATGATAGCATGCTAATTCACGACTCAATATATGGTATTCATATTGCAATTGTGTTACCAACTAGCAAAAGAGGTACCTTTCCTCTCAAAAACATTTAGTTTCAGAAATAAAATTATATAATTTTTCATTTTCTGTACTTATACTCATATAATATATCTCAAAATATATAGTTTAAGACTAGATATTTATAACCAAGAGCATAGGCTTGTTTGAGCATGGGGAGGTGCACATCATGGGGAGGTGGAACTAAAGTGTTATGGGGGTGCACGTCTTTGGGAGGTGGAACTAAAGTTTGAAAAATCAGCTGTTGAAAGCAGAAGGGGTACAAATTAAGTTTTGCTTGCCAGTGTTGGAACTCCTCTGCCTCAGCTGGAGGGTGCCTGTGCACCCCCAGCCTACGCCCTTGATAACACAGAGTCAATGAGAGACCACACAAGTGTTGGTCAGTGTGCCCACTAAGAGGCCCGTATTCTGAAGTCAGGTTTAACTTAGACTATGGTCTCTGTGCTAAAATTATGGGAAGCCAAAGGTGTCAAAATATGTTATTAAGTTGTATGTTTCTCATGTTTGCTGTGCTCTTTCCTGATTCATCGATGGTGAAGACAATCATCTATTTATACTTCCTAGACAATTATGAATGATTTGAGAGCCAAATGAGCTGAAATATGATATATCTACCGTTAGTGATTTATAATACGATTGGCTTTCCATACTTAAACCACAACTTTAAACCCGAGTTTAAGTTAAACCCGACTTCAGAATACGGGCCTAAGAGTTGAATATACTTGACCCTGGGTCCTAACACATGAATCTGCAGTAGGGGGTGAGGAGGTACTTAGTCCAGGCTGAAAATCATTAATGCAATATATAAAGCAAAATTAAACAAGCAAAAAACACAGAAAATTTCATCAAATATAACGTTATCAAAATTTTCACTTAATCATGTTTTTGGTGTAACAGTTGTATGCATGTTGTCTTGAATATGCAATGATTAGACTGATGATATTATATCCCCACTTTCCTTTTTCTTATTTCATGATATAAAATGAGATATTCTTTTTCATTCATGAGTTTGTGTAAAAGTTAGTTTCATTGATGATGATCTTACACATTAAATCAAGTCAATCTCATTTCATACAAAAAAAGTACAAAATAACAAATAGGGAAAGGACATAACCGGGTGTTCATTGCATATCCATGAAGACACAAAACTTCAAAATCTCACATCTTTGTTATTCTTCGTCCAATTTTTATCACATTTTTATCATTTTGCTCATCTGATGTTGGTCAATCAATTTAAATCATATTATTTTCAGCCTCGAGTACCACTTTAATTGCATATTTCAACCTACTGTTCTGTGTGATTAAAAGTGGGTATGTTGGTATGTGCATTCAACAATAATCTTGTACGCCAAACTGGAGGCTAGCAGAAGAGCTCAAGGCACATGTCCATCCTGTATGGTGTTTACTATTGTGAATGATTGAAATTATTCACTCAGGTGCTGATATCTTGTAAATAAATCAATACTGAATTTACGATTCAATAGTATGTAATTGAAAGTGATGTTTTTGTACATTATATAAATTGTAAAATCAATAAGCATGAATGAACAATACAATATACTTTTTTAATCTCTGTATATTTACATATGGTTTTTTATTAGCAATAACATTTATATAAAATATCAAATTGACAAAATCCATTAATTTGTTATGATTGTATTCTGTCTTTAGTCCATTATAAACTAGGTGGTAAGACAATAGTCTTCAGGCACAGACCTTTAGTTTTTGCACAGTGCATGATGCAAGAGTCTGAAGAAGTGAGACTAGATTGTCTCATGTACTGTGACTGTTTATATCATTCGACGCACACACAGAGGGTTTGGAGTCTAGTCTCCCAACTAGACATGGTATCATTTGTTAAAAGTGTCATATTTGAGTCTGTGCTTGCAGACTAGAAAGCCATCCCGTAGTAATGCCCCAAATTTACAAACATAAATAGGTTTGACAAGCTTGCCAATCACTATGACATATACTCAATGCTCAAGGAATTCTATTGCAGGTCTATTACATCTCTGAAAATCTTTAGGTTTTAGCACGTAGGAAGTAGGAGCAGCAAACAAAATTCTCAATGGAGGTTCTCAACGAGACCTTTATCGTCATGATACTCTCTTTCTGCTACACACTGAGCATTCTTTTTACTCTATTCCTCCTGGGGTTTCATAAAGCTGTTTTTAAGTTAGGAGCAACTTCAAGAAAGACTGGTGATTCTTTCTTACGCGCTTTACCATTAACACTTTGGTGTAAACCATTTACCACAAGAAAGGATAACCAGTCGTTCTAAAGTCACTCTTAACTTCCAAACAGCATAATGAAACACCCAGCTGAGCCTGAAGGGCTACTTCTTCCTTCAAATTTATTTTGAATACCTGATTGCTGTCAGGTATAAACAAAGAAACATCAGCAATGGTTGCTTATTTCACTTTCTTCTTCTACATTCAGAGTATGCTTTTGCCTCTGTTCTTATTGTCTTGTTGACTTGTGACTTCCTTCAAAAACATTTCAATCATTTATTTGCAGTATGGCATAACAAAGACACATCAGCATGGGTTCTTTATTCTACCCTCCTTCCGCTTTACCAGGAGTGTGCTTCTGGCTCTGTTCTTGCAATTTCCTGGTCTTGCAAGGCTGGTTCTTCCTTCAAACACATTTTTAAGCAATTGACAGTCACTTATAATGACTGATAATACTCTCATTTGTCTAGACCTCATGCTTCTCCTGTTTCTGGCTCCATTCTTGCAATCTCCTGGTCTTCGAAGGCTAGATCTTCCTTCACATACATTCTAACCATCTTTTTGCAGGCAGTCACTACAAAGACACATCAATAACAATCTGCTCGTGTTTCCGGTTCTCTCCTTACGTTCTCCCAGTCTTGTTAGGGCTTGTTCTTTCGTCATATATATTGTTGCCGTTTGATTGGAGCCAGGTCAAACAAGGAAACATCAGCAGTGATAAAACTGTTATTCTCCTTGACCTTGCGCTTTTGCCTCTCTCCTTGCATATCCCCAGGCTTGTGAAGCCACTTCTTCCTTTAGACACATTGTAGCATTTTGTTTCCAGTCGGGTATAACCAAAAATCCTCAGGGTTATTCTGCCAGACCTTGTGCTTCTGGTTCCCTTCTTGCATTCTCCCAGGCTTGGAGAGCCAGTTCCAGTTTCCCAGAGTGATGCGAGTCCAGTCTGATGTAAGCCTGCAAAATACAAAGGATCAGACAATGAATTAGGAATTGATGATAACAATCTGATGGTATGGATATCGTGGAAGAGGTTTATGGTACACCATGTCCTAAAGATTGACAATCAACCTGCATCAGATATTCAGATATTCAAAATTTTTTGTCATGCTCAAAATAAAAAGAAATTACATTGGCATAAAAATCATATTCCGGCTGTTGGTAAACAAAGAACAATATATAACATATAATCATATGATAAATAATTACAAAAATAATGGCATTAAATATACAATACAAAATTACACAGTGACATAATACTAACCCAAAACAATCTAATAGTACGCTGCAAGGGCAGCTGCACTGAAACTCTACCTGATGCCGACATTGAGCAAACACCACGCCACAACATATCACACTACAAAAACACAAAAACCCACCCACATCATACCATAATAAACACATTACAAAAACTCCACACCAAAAACACACCCCATATCACACATTACAAAAACACATCACACTACAACACAACTCACAACACATCATACCAATCCACATTACACACCACTCAAGGTCATCAACAACACTGATGTCGAAACAGCACCCATCCAGTGCTGAAAACCACCACCACGCCCGGCGGTCCCCCCACAGGACCAAGCAGCATAGCCTCAGCACAGCCGCCCCTGCAATGTATAAAAGTACCTGAAACATCAAGTTTCATGCAGAAGAAAGTTTAATTCTCAATGCAATCACAAAACCTACCACACTCTTAACCGATATGAAATATATAGCACAGTCGTGTTGAGTTTTCAAACACTACGGTATATGTCCTACGTTAAATGAAATTTCATAATTATAATAATGATGTCTCCTCCAGTCTTGGTTTCTACAAAATAAGGCACTCATGGTGCTTGCTCTGAAACAAAATGGGGTATGATTCAAATGGTACACATCTCATGCAAATTAACAACTAAAGTATGTCTTAATAAATTTCAAATCAAAATACATGACATTCAAGACATTGCACTTTTCTTTCTGTATGAAATTACATTTTTCTTTCTGGATGTATCCTTAGGTGCTCAATAAGTTTTTGGCATACTTTGATAATTCTTTGTAGTTTACAAAAAGTTTTGTCTTACCTTAATAAGCTCTACAGAGTCTAGGTTGTGTTCTTTGGCATCCTGAGCGACTGGACTTGTCGGATGGATGATGTTATATAAGTGGATAAGATCTACTGCCTCATCAAACCTGTAATAACAAAATACAAGGAAGCATGAATGTTTGGTGCATAAAAGTTAGGGAAACAAACTTTCGAATTGTGATTTTGTTGTTCCATCAAACGAAAAATTATAACACAATACATTTTAGCGGTGGGTTGTTTAAATATAAATAATAATAATTCAATATTTATATAGCGCCTATCAAAATTTCTCTAAGCGCTTTACATCACAAAACCTAAGTACTTAACTTAACAAACTAAACTCACTTATCAACTTAACTACCTTACATATCTAAAATACCAACTTAACTACGGACAAATTAACTGTAAATATCATACTATTGATGGAAGAGATATGTCTTAAGTGCTACTTTAAAGGAACTTAGAGAAGAATGGGATCTTAAGCTAAGAGGAAGTGAGTTCCAGAGTTTAGGAGCAACAACTGAAAAGGCTCTGTCGCCATGGGTGTAAGAGGTTGCCTTGGGAACAATTAAATGGTTCTTGTTGGATGACCGAAGTGATCGGGAGGGTTGGTAGGTGTTGATCATGCTCATGATGAATGAAGGGGACTTTCCTTGGATGCTCTTGAATGTTATTGAAGTAATATGTCCTCATATTACTCATATGTCCTCATATTGTAGGGATGATCCAGACTCATTAAGAGCTCGAAGATAAATAGTCATGTCATGTCCCCTTGAAATTTCCAATCTTGTCAAACTGCTCAGGGAACGCTTCCTGTAAGTCCCGCACTGACTGTATACGGTGTCGTTCAGTCTTCTCCTTCACAGATTCTCGTATCTCATTGATGGTGACAATACCAAGCTTTGTGCATGTTGGGAGTCCAACAATGATTGGTCCATTCGCGTCTACGACATACCAAGTCTGCTTTTCCCAACGTGAGTCTTTGAATTGACTTGAGATGACTATGGTACCCAGACAAGGAAGTTGAGTTTCGCCGTACGCTGTCAACTGCGCATGAGTGGGAGTGCTTGTATCTCATAAGTTCCAAGCGATGTATTCTGAAGTTCACCTTGACCTTCAGCTGATCCTCAAATAAGCTCCACAACTTATCAGGCTTATCTTGCTCCTCTGGAGATAGACCTGAGGCATTAATCTTTCTGAGGCCTTCGTTACCTAGAGCTATCTTAATTTTAGTTGCTTGTTTCCTAGGATCTTCTATGTTATTATCTAACAAACACAGCTCGGTTCTCTGTTTAAACAGTTTAAACTCTTCAGCTACATTGCTGACACTCCAGTTCATTTCTGGAAATCTGGCCATGATTGCTTTGTGTCAAGGCCAACAAAATATGAAGATGTATTGTGTAGTTTGACTGTTAACACTGGCAAAATGCAATGTAATGTGATTTGTAGGAATGCTTTACATCAATATAAATTCATGCAAAATTCACATTTACACATATAATAATATACACCAATTGCATGTACAATTAAAACAATCATGTAGTTGCAAAAACTATCACAATAACGCACAGTCACATACAATATGATTTGACTTGGACCGAACTCTCTGGTCCTGGAACCGATATACTCAGAGAACAAATATAAAATGTGCTTTTAGACAACGTACACTTGTAAGATGAATCAAAATCATCAACTAGTTTGCATGAATATTGACCTGGATATATGTATTCACACTTTAGACCTCATCCGGTCCTGGACTACACATCAACTAGGATTTGGCTTTAGATTCGCCTTGCTGGACCTGGTCTTATCAACATATACCTTAGACCTATTTGCCAGTGGTCCTGGACTATCAACTAGATTCAGTATCAGATTAAACTGAATCAATATCTGGACCTGTTTACATTTGGTCCTGGACTGGTCTAGACTATTTAGACCTAATAAATCCGAATTACTCTTTGGACCTATTTAGACTTGGTCCTGGATCAGTAGCTTTACCTTGCTTTGGGCCTGTTTGGTCCTGGAATCCTATAAACACTACCGTAGATCTAGACTAACTGCCTCTTGGACCTGCAGATTGGTCCTATTACTTAGCCCTATTCTGGCTTGGACTAGTCTAGATTTAATCTAGGCTAGGTCTAGTTTCTTCCTAGCTGACAACACTTGGCCTAGTTCTTGCCAAGAAACATGCTTCAAAACATTGAAACATTAAATCGGTCCTGATTTATAGACCCATTAGTCTACACATTTAGATCTAGGCTTAGATTTAAATTTGACTGGTTCTGCAGTCTCACTCTTAAAATTCTAACCTAGTGGTCACGCTTAGATAAAGCGCTGAACAGCTATAACATACTTAACGTTCTAGTCTAGAACTGGTCCTGGTCCTGTTCAATTTTGGACCTTATCATCCTTTTATCAAGGGTTCTAACTAATACTAAGTTCTATAACGTACGTTAGACTAGATTCTTATCTAGGTCATTTAGATATCTAGAAATCTAGATCAGACTGATTGACAATAATTGAATAAACATATCACAAATTGGATATTGACACACATCAATCACAACAAAAATGTCAACAGCTAGTATCAAGAATTGGTATCGATTGAATAATGCAAAGTCAACGATATTGATACATAAAATGACATGAAAATGTGATTATGAGTCCACAGTAGAACTGAGTTCAGGATTTAAAATTCAAATGATTTTCCATCTGATCTGTTCGTCAATGTCATTTGATTGATCTAAGTTCTCATCTCTTTTTCTCTCTGACGATAGGTTCTGCATTCATTTCAACATCAAATTCGAGTTCAGTGTATAAATCATTCATCACGATCACGTTGACAACCTTGCACTATCGCGATGACGATGATCGATCGTTGATCGGCGCTGTCACCCGTTCTGATCCTTCCGGCCAGCAACGCAACAGTTCTGTTTTGTCCCAGCTAAGTAACAGTTCTGAACTCCTGGTCCCGGTCCTGGTCCAGTCGACACTCGACAACATTATCAATGACAGTGGTGATCTAATGTGTGCCCGTAAGCGTCCATAAAACTCACACATATTCACCCATTCAGTAGCAAAATAAAAACGACCCAGCAATTAATGTGTGCCGCTCGAGCGTTCATATAACTCACACATATTGCGGTACCGGTACCGTACTCCTATCGTCTGCGTCGCAGGTTCCGAGCGTTGATCGTTCAACCAAAATTAGCGTCGAGAGCAAACGACCGTGGCAATGTATGCTCCTTAGCGTCCATAAAACTTACACATTGCTCACTTTCCCGTTCCAAGGATTGATCAAAATATCAACAGCATCACCGCTGCCACCATGAAGTAATATGTCCTCATATTGTAGGGATGATCCAGACTCATTAAGAGCTCGAAGACATAATAAATAGTCAGAGTACAATCAGTCTTAGGAACTAGTAGCCATGATGTTTATTGCTCTAATGTCATAAATAGTCATGTCATGTTCAATAGTCATGTTCAAACTTGTTACAAACCAACAGCAAAAGGAGGAGGATTTTGAAGAGGATACGCTTCTCTACTGGTAGCCAGTGCAGTTGCTTGAGTGATTTGGATATATATATCAGAGCTGCCAACATTGGGATGATAGAATCCAGAAGATTTCACAGAGGTATGATTTTTTGAGGGAGCGCGGCGAAATGTCCCATGGACGGGAATTTTGGGTAGCAAAACAACATTAAGAAACAACATTTGATAGTATCTGACAGCTGTCTAAACCAGAAAGTCAAAAAGGGGCCTAAGCTTTCGATCCTAGCAGAATCTTCGTCGGAGGCAAAATGACAAACATATAAAGTGGAACAACCATAATATAGACCACAAACAAGCTACAGCAACACTAGAAACAAGGAGACAAAAGGGGCATTAGTGAGTAGAGAAGACCAATCAGGTTAGTGAAGGGGATGAAAGAAAAGGAGTAGGCAGACACAAAGGGAAGTTAGTGTAAGTAAGGCCAGTAAAAGACCTCAAGCCAAGAGGGATTAAAATAATGAGGCAGGCAACATCAAACAGGATCTGGAACAAAACAGTGATAATGGGATGAAAAATTTTGGCACAGAGATTTAAATGCACATTAGAGAGATTTCATAAATTGTCATTGACTAAAAATATACTTCAAGCTTCAGGCAATACAGTAGCGAGTAGAACATAACATGATTCATAAAAGAAGGCATTCAACATGAATGAAAATACCTTTATTGTCCATAGGGGGAAGGGGCTGCAGTAGTGGTAGATGAGCTTGCCTGGCCCTGTAAGTGTAAAGACTTATATGTGCCCTGTTTAAAGTCTCTGAGGGCCGAGGGATTCCTGAGAAAATTGCCTTTTTGTTGCAAGGCGCGCACAGCCAGCCAGCGCCAGGCCAGCTCACTCACCAAAGAGAAAATGTTTGAATCCGATCAACCCAAGTGAAAGTAGGCAAGAAAATCTCCACTTTGCTTCTGTTCTTCAGGATTGTCAATAAAATTATTCCTAAAAGTCTGGGTGTAATTATAACAGTAACCCATCGTTGATCCACAGTTTCAGCTCGAATAAAGCGCACACAAGCTTCCGAAAAATGCATCGCAGTGCTCGTGGACTTCCCTTCTCGCATAGCCTCCTGCCGCGGCGCGGTCTGCTGTAGACCAGGCAGGGCCGCGCCGGGGGGCATGTGCATGGAGTGCCGCTGAAGTGTTTCCATCACACATATTGCAAAACCAGGAAAAAAAATTGCTTGTTAGACTAATTCACCAGTCGTTCGGTAAAATTATCTTCATTTACATTGGAAATCAATGTACGATTATACAAAAACTAGTAAAAGCTACTGGGTAAAATTAAAATGTGATAAGGAGGTTCCACGTGGGTATAAAGGGACTTGAACATGCTAGACTCGTAAAACAGTCGTTTGTATGAATTTTACAATTTAACAGCTAAAAATCACGATTATCCGGGAGATTTTGGCATGGGGTCGGGAGAACGGGAGATTAGATCGAAATCCAGTATTCTCCCGCAGGATCCGGGAGACTTGGAAGCTCTGATATATATTTGGATATAAATGCAGCTTTTCGTGTGCTCTCCTGAAAATTTCAAGTTTTCAAAATTTAAAAGCCTGTCTAAAGCTTTGGATTTTGGGTCAGTAATGTGAACTATAGTATCTTAATACCATGACTAGCCAGTTTAAGAAAATAGCCTGTGTGGACAGATTCTTAGAATATCTATGACCTTGTGACCGAGCAGTTTGAAGGAATCCATCATCTGGATTAGCAATGCTACCTACTCAAGCAAAATACAGATTGGTAGAGGTTACAATCAGTTTGACGTGAGCAGTACTACCACTTCCGGAAGTTGCACCTCCCCCCACATTGATCCCGACAAAGGTCGTGATAAATTGGCCACAGTTTATTCCCACAACCATCGTGTGGTAAGATTTGGAGTTTTCATTCCTGTGCCGTAAAATTTTACTCCAACTAGGAAATTACGACCGAACACAATTAGTAACATCAAGTCCAGCTGCACATACATCATTCTTAAGCTATGAATCTACTCTACCCACCCAAATTATATTTTGATGGGGGTGTGCCTCACGAAAACCCTGAAATGGAGGTCCAAAGGAACTGACTACAAGGGTAAAATACAGGGTCTTGTGCTGGTGCTGTGCATTTGGGCACTCACCATGCATGGTGCCAGCGGCGTGGTATAGATAATGGGAATAAGAAGCCGTGCTTGCAGCTAGCTTTGCAGTGCTCGCGCTGCACAATTTAGGCAGGGCTGTGGAACGGAGATATTTCGTAACAGGGGTCTTGTGAACGGCTTCTGAACAGAACTTCTGTCTTTCGGATTATCTAGAGAACTGAAAATGAAGTCTGAAAAAGGAGGTTATCAAAGGGGCACGTCCCCGTACCACCAATGTATGTAAGTGCTCCCCCCCCCCCCCCCCAGGACCCAGCCATGCTATAATAAAAAAGAAAATTGAATTTTTCTTCATCCACCTCTCTAATATGAATTTAAAAAAAAACCTCATTAACTCACAAATCTCTCTGAATCATATCTGTCAATAAGCCATCTATCCTCTTATGTTTGGTGAAGTAGTAAGCCATACCACCGAAGTGTCTAGTGGATCGAAGAAGGTCGTACCTCTCATTGCTGGCAATGTCTTCATAGGCCTTTTGATGAACCTGGTAGAAAAGGAGAGGGAAGAAAAAGGAGAGAGATGGATTGATTATTATAGATAAAGGTAAAAGAAAGTAGTTGCAGCAAACAAATCTTTCATCAGAAAGCCTTTAAAATCAAGGTTAATTACCACAATCTTATCATAGATCTAGATCTTGTACATTGAAATCAACTCATCTTTGTGAAATCATGAAATCTTAGCTGAGATCCGATAATTCTGATGATAACTAACACAAAAAGCAAAATTATGTGGGACAGTGTATTAAAGGAGAATGAAACCCAAAATTGAATACCACATAATATCATCGATAAGTACATGACAATCAAAATGAATCCACTTTCTGATTTCCTAGTATGGAGTACCACCTCTTCAAAGTTGGGCTTCTTCAGGTTCGAAGTCTCTAAATGGAGATCGCCATTGTTGCGGGGTTCGTTCAAAATTGTGACGTCAGCAACGAACAACTGCTCTCGGTAGTACGTACCGGTACTTCCATGTATTGTGCATAATGCATAGCTAGCTATATGGGCTGAAACCGCCCCCAAGTTTGCATAATATAGATACTATTTTTTACCAGAAATAAATAAAATATACACATAAAACACTTGAAAAAATTATCAAAAAGCTATTTAAATTATTTTATGGTTTAAAAACACAAATTGATGAGTTTTGATGAAAATTTTTACACATTTATTTACGATATCCAAATTGGCAAATTTGACAAAGCTAAATTTGTACGTACTGTCATATACCCTGAACCAAGTGATCGTGTTATGTTGGAAGTTTGGTTATTTATCCCGATTGAATATCGGGAAATTGTTGATTGTGCTATATTTCCACATATCTAATGTTTATTATTTGTTACCGTCGATTTTAAACAAAACAAAACTTATCGCGTAAGTTTGTATTGAAATGGGAGGTCCGAGAGCCTACGACTTCGAGCCACAATACTCGGCAGAAGAAATCGCTCAACGAGAAGAGCTAGAGGCACACGGCGGCGCACGGTCAGAAGCAGCCACCCATTTTTTTTTTTTGGAGATATTTCTGGCCTCTTCTGCGGATCGTGAATTCGGTAATAGCTAGCTGCATTTTGTCCCCTTTTTATACCGATTTCGGCAGCTGTATGCCTGGAAGTATACCATCCTGATCAGCATTGGCCGATGTGTTTTACGCTAGCAATCACAGGCACGCGCCGGGGTCGGACAACGAGTTGTTCGTCGCTGAGGTCACAACCCCCCATGGAGATATGGGGAGTATGAGCAAAATGACGACCTCCACGGGTCTTTCGAATATAAAAATATTGATAACTTTGACTTGGCATATCATGGGAAATACGAAACCGTTCTGCCTCATTTTAATTTTATTTTAATTAGTGAAATGTAATCGGCTTATGACCAGATAATAAATCTATCCTTTCATTTTCCTTTAATATTGCTTGGAAAAATACCAGACATTTTATAGAATTCTGTGCTCATTTTGCTAATTTCTCAGCAATTACACATTTTTTTACAGAGCCAATTGGCACATATTTTTTATTCACACATACAAACACTTGGGGGTATCATGTTATTGGATTCTGTTTGAACTCATTTACAGGTCGTTACCACAACTGGTATTTATCATTAAATTTACTATTAGTTGAAAAGCAAAATTAATATTTATACCCATGTTCATATAATACTCATTATACACCGTAATGTATCTCTGAATATCCTTTTTATAATATTGAATAAAAAGAAAAGGAAAGGGGGCAACCTGATGATGATTAAGACTGGGGTAAATTATCTCAAAGGGTGGAAGGAAAATATTTAATATCCATGGAAACATGATTTGTTTTGCAAACTTACTGCCAAGAATCCGGCTGCATCGGGTTCAAATTGCACACACGCTGCGTCCAGTAGAAACTCGTGCCTCTCATTGGCAAATACGGTCTGAAAGGACAAGAAATGAGATATGATAAGAAAATGAGATGGTCACCACTGTATCAGCACCTATGTCTTCTATGACGAAGTTTGGATGTAACTTGCAGAAACTCATTACTTTATTCTCCCTAATAACAAATTCTTCTACAGTCAGATTTCCTAAGGCCCCCGTTCCACGAAGGGGAGACCTTTGAAGGACCTTTAAAAGACAAAAAATTTGCTAGGTCTTACAGCAGTCTGTCTCCAAGATCACTGAAATTTGTCATCTCTGTGGAATTGCTCAGAAAGACCCCTCAAAGAACTCTTAAAGACTGATATTGATTGATATTTCTTGTCTTACAGGACTTGGACAATTCCTATAGATATCTTTCAATAGTCTTTCAGAGATCTTGTATGCAACAAGTGATCTTTCAGAGTTCTTTCTATGGACTTTTCCTGGTCTTTCAATGATCTTTCAATGATCACTCATGAGTCTTACAGTGAACTCTGTAAAACTCTTGAGAGACTGTCGAAAGATCATGGAAAGACTAATAAGAACTTTGAAAGTTCATCGAAAGACCACTGAAAGACTGCTGAAAGACCACCAAAAGACCATTTTCATAAAAGACCATTTTCATGAAAGACTGCTGAAAGACTGTTTTGAACCATTTCAAAAAGTTTTGGGACTCACGAGGACCACGAAGACCATTGAAAGATCCATCAGGAATCATGAAAGACCAGACCTTTGAAAGATCAAGCAAGTTTCATGATCTCACAGCAGTCTTTCAGAGGTCTTGCTCTCTGTGGAATGGGGGTTTAACCAGATTCATCTTCAGATCAAATCACCATAGAATCAAAGTTAATTAAATACCTCTCTCAACAAAACATACATATCCATAAGCACCGCTTAACTTGGGTTTAGCATACTGACTACCTTTTAGTCAGATAAAAGAAGTTTTAATTAGGAAATAGCGAGATGCTACATTAAAAATGCAGGACCTCATAAACTGAAATCACTGCATGTATTTGAGAGGTTCAATTTATTGTACGATATCTCTGACCCCAAGTCTTCCAAAAATTGTCAGTATATTTTCATTTAGATCCACAATTCTTTGTATAATTTGGATCAACTAGATCCTGAATGCTATTAAGGCAAGATTAACACAGACCTGCCAACCTCTGTGAATGAAAAATTGTATTCTGTGATAAAAAGTGTATTTCATAATAAAATACGTGGCGCACTCGCTCATCGCGGCGCTCAAGCTGCATGCAAGCTAAAATGCGCACTGCTCTTGCACCCTGGTTTTAACAAAATGATTGAAAAAAAAACAAGTTACCTGAAATTACATTGATCTAATAACCATATTTGTGTAAGTTTTATGAAATAGAGACATATAGAGAAGATATTTCTTAATAAATTACGATTTTTAAAAGAAAAATGTACTGCCATATTTTGGGTGCAAAAACGTACTAAATACGCCAAAAACGTACTGGTTGGCAGGTCTGTTAACAGTTTTGTTTTGGAGGTTGAATGAAAAAGAGACTTACTGGAAGTTGTTCATCATGGAACAAAGGCGGTACTTCCACCTCTCTCCGCTCCCTGGGGAAATAAATCTGCATGATCCTATCTCTCTCTTCCCAGCTCGCCTTCCGGAGTTGCCCACTTCGTTCTCGAACTACGACAAATCTTTTCTGGGCGTGGAGAAACAAAAAAGAGATAATAAAAAATAGAATGCAATGCTGAAGATTTTATTGAAAGATTGTGGATGGTGCTTTAGAATATATATATATTCAGAAGGCAACTACTCCATGAACTGATTGCTCAATTCAAACATGAAGGAAACATTTTTAAATTTTGAATTTTAGTTTTGAGGTTTCAATTAAGTTGCAAATTTGGGATTTCCGCGATTATTCTTAGTCATTATTTATGCTAGTGAAAGAAAAATAATGATGCATTAAAGATGAGCGCAGTTTATGTAGAATCTTGTCTTTTTTCTTTTTGATGAATTTTTTAATGATTTATAAAGTTCTCTTTCATACAAGTTATTTGGTGTACTGTAACCATAATAACATGTTGTCAATTTTCTTGAATGGGATAATCTTCTCAATAAAATCCAATTAGATGACAGATTCAGAAGAATCATGTTCGTACAAAGTTGAGACAAGGTGTATTTTCAAAGAGAGTTGTCACTCAATGGAACAATCTACCAGATGAAGATATAAAAAGTTCAACAGTCAATTACAATCACATGAGGAAAAGGTGTGGAAAAGATCCTTAAAAGGTCCTTGATATGAATAATCCAGAAGAAAATGTTCTATGTCCATGCTCTACCCATGCCCCTCGATAAGGCCAAATAAGTTTTAGGTACCAACTTTGGGATGCAGAGGGGCAAATAAGTTGTGCATGACTTCATGCCTACTTCCAGGGTAAATCCAAGGTAAACTCACTCTGTCATTGAGTCCGTATGTGATGTCCGTGAAGACAACGTTGGCGGTGTCAAGACCAGCTAGACCCTCATCCTCCTCCAGTACCTCATCAATGGGTGTTCTTTCGGGCAGGACCGGTGGCATCTGAAGTCTCCTCTTAGCCTCTTCCTCTGCCTCTTGATGCATCTATTTAACAGGTATGGAAAACAGAGAAAAGTATAGATATATAAAAAAAAAAACTTGGGAGAGCTAGTTCCCAGTAGATATTGACAAAATGTATATAAAAATTTAAAAAAATGACTTAAAATGGAAGAGAAACAGTGCATTTTCAAAAATCTGTTTAAAAATAAAAACTTTATGTTGCAACTCATCATTATTAGGTCAAACCAACATGTCAAACCCCCCTCTTAGGAAAAAGCTAGATCCTCGACTGCCGTCCCACTACCATTTCAATACTTATTTTAAAGTCTGAGCGGTAGTTTTGCCCTGCTGGTTTTTTATATAGCGAGAGCCTCGAGTCACTACATCCCAAGATTCTATGAATTCCTACCTCCTCTAGCTTCTTGGAGCTGACTAGTTTGTAGTTAGGAGCCTCCAAGGTCTGTTTGGCAGGCTTGAAAACCTTATCCAGCTGAAGACCGGTTATCCTCTTCAGCAGCCTCTGGACTTCCTCATCTTGGAAGCCTGGAGAAATGGGATCACAGATGGTAAAATGAAGAATCAAGATGCTGAAATTATCTGGTTTACAGGTTTGTTGGTCAGTATAGCAAGCAGAGGGAAGAAGGGATTCGGTAAAGGTTTTGATTTAAAAAATTCCCACTTTTGACGAGCAGATCGGTTTGAAACTCATGTATTTTTCTTGTGGAGAAATCATCATTTTTTTCAGGGTTTTTTACATCTATTCGTGAAGCGAATTCCTCTATGATACAACCAGAGGAGATGCATTCCATAATGGCTGTGTTACTCCCAGGCCAGGCTCTCTCTACCTCATCTCTGGACTGAATGATGAGCTTATTTGCCATCGTTGACTTTCCTCTATAAAATCCATAAAAGCTTTTGATATTGCATCTCTTTCCTCCCTTTAAAAAATTAATTAACTAGTGATGTTTATGCAACATCCTGCTGTTGATCTCCAACATAAGCAGAGGAGGAGGAAGAAGAAAAAGATGATGATTGGTCATTGGAAGCGCAGCAATGCCTTTATCAAATCACTCAAATGCAGGCTAGATTTGTGCTGTAGACATGTGTCCAAAAAGTCAATAGGTGAGTTGGCCTCAAATTTTCTTTCTCTATTTTGAGTGATCAATGTAGTTATTTTCTGGCAACCAAGTTGATTACATATATCTATTGATGTGACATGTTTCCACGGCTCCTCTCAGAGGCTCAAACAGGCTAGGTCAGCATAAAGACTTTAAAATGCCTATTTTTAGCCACTAGCCCACACAGTATAGCCTATAGGCTACACCAGAAATATTCCAAGAGTTTGGGGAAATATTCCACTGATTCGTAGCATATTTTTCCAAACTCTTGGAATATTTCTGGTATTTTCTGAGCCATCCAATATAATATAAATATTCATGCTGTTTGACCTGCGACCCTCGCATGCGATGTTTTGGAATCAGCCGTGAATAATTACAATTTTGAGGATAACCGGAGGATGGACACGGAGTGAAATAAGGGTGTAGAGTAAGAAATTAAGCATTTTTCTTTCTCGTTATATTTTTTGTCTATAATTTTTACAATAAATAACTTTTTTATCCCACCTTTGTCACTTGGAATATCAGATCGGGTTCACGGTCCCGAGGTTCGGATAGGTGTAGCGGTAGTGAAGTGGAGCCTGCACGAATTTCGCTCGAGCTCGAGGTATACCCCCCCCCCACGCCTTAAATTAAATGAGGCAATGTACGACAATACACCAGACGGTGGCCTGTACTTATAGAGACGAAGATGTATAGGCCGTATAATTAAGACTATGCACTTCTATTCCTTTACAAAATATGCAAATATTTTGCATCGGCTTTGCCCACTCACACGTATTGCGAGGTTAGTATTACTATTAGTAATAGTATACCAGGCTTTGCCTGGCACTTTTTTTTTTTGCAACTTCACTTGTTCTCTTTCTGATTGTTATGAAAAAAAGAAATAAAAATGAAGAAAAAAGATCAACAGAATAACCGAGAAAAAATGATAATTAGAGAAGATGTAAATATTCTTTTAAAATGAAAACGCCGTTAAAATATTAATCCACAGTCCCACACAGTGCCAGTGGCCGGCTCACTCAGATTCAGAAATAACTTTGCCGACTACATACGGGATCACTCAACTCACACAATCTGTAAGGTATGGGACCACACCTGCACACTTCACTCAAAATACGAAGACGTTTTATAATGAAATCAAACAGAAAATTAAATATGTGTTTCAAATTTCTACCTCTATTGTTGAAGGACGATTTACATAACTTGCGTCCGGTAACAGGAAGGCTAAGCAATGAACGAATCGACGAGTATGTCGATAAAAGTTGGCGACTTCTATGCATCATTTTCGTATGGGTTTTGTCCAAATTCAAGCATGAGACGTTTCACCTACTCCGGCGTCAAATAAGCCCTGACGTAAATCTAATCCTCACGAGCTATTCGCACTGCACTCAAGGCAAGTTGGGGCATACACTGCGACTAATAAGAATTATTTTACGGCATATCTCCTTCTTTACATCTTGGACAAGTTTGTAGTGTCTTCGAGTAGACCAATCGAAAAAAAAATGTCACATCGAGGACGAGGGTTCGAAAATTACGGAAAATTCTCAGCAAAGTAGCTGGGATTATAATTATGTTTTAGATAAAAATTTCATCCGATTTCAATGACCTTTAACCTTTTGCGCGCTGATGTTGCAATCTTGCACATTCGTACAATGAAATTCAATAATTGTAATAATTAGTTTTCTCCCCTACCTTCAAATTGGAGAATCTAATGAAAGGCAATACGGTAGTTATTGGATAACATCTAAATATAATAATCACAATTGGTATCAAAGGTGCAACGTGGAAATCTTAAATTCAAGAAAATAACATGGAAATAAAATTATTATCCCCCAAAATTAATTCAGCGTGCAAAGAGTTAAGCACTTAAGCAGTGGCGTACCTAGGATTTTCCACAGGGGGGGGGGGGCAAAACCGTCCGACAAAAAACTTGACAAGCAAAAAAAAAAAAAAAAAAAAAAAAAAGGTCTTCGATCACAAATAAAGGATTTCGTACCAGAAAAAAATTGACAAGCAAAAAAAAAAAAAAAAAAAAAAAAGGTCTTCAAGCTCGTCAGGGGGGCTTTGAAGGTCTTAAAGCTCGTCAGGGGGGGGGGGGGGCAAAAAAGGTTTTTCAAGCCCGTCAGGGGGGGCAAAGATACGTTTTTGCATGGGTTGTGAGTGCCCCCCCTGCCCCCCCCCCGTAGGTACGCTAGTGCACTAAAGAAATGATAAAAATTATGTAGGGCGTATAGATGGGCAAAACTTATAAAAAGTGACGAGATTTTTTAAAACCTCTTATTAAGAGTCTTAGGAACGGGCTTAAATCATCTGGGACACCCATTTCGTAAAACTTGTTATATGATAACAAATTTGCAGTTAAAAGCTACTGAAATTCACTAAGAAATGAAGATCATTTTCGTCCAGAGAAATATGACAAGCAAAAGAAAGAAAACATTTTGGGGGGAGGGGGTTGGTTACTACAAAGTGTAGGTCATATTCATATCTCCATGGATTTTGCCATGCACACCTACCAGAATTCCAGGGGGTGCTGCCTCTGGAGAATAACACGTACATGCAACGTTACACCCCCAGCACCCCCGCTTCCCATGCAGGACCATTTACCCCAATCGTGGGACAGAATCATATTTCAACGTTGCTCATTTCATTTTCGATTCCCACTTGGTGCGCTAGTGCCCTTTGGTAAGCCATTAATTTACCTCATTACTAGGTCCCTCGGAGGGACCTTAAGCCGTCAGTCCTCTGTTTGCTTGCTAACAAGCATTCATAAGCAATCGGGTAAAAATCACCACCATTTACAAAAAAGTTTTTCATCATGAGAGCTCAAAGATATTAATGATAATAATAACTGTTCATATTGGGCAATACTTAACTGCGCTGGCCCCCTGGGTATACGGGTAACCATTCATCTCACCTGGGTTCATAGGCAGCGGAAGCGGGGGAGGTGGGTCCTGTCCCCCCTAAATTTGAGGTGGGGGGACGGACGTGCCCCAAAACTTTCTGTTGATAACCTTTTTTTTCTTCTTTTTACTTGTCAATTTTGTTTCCTGCGTCCCCCCTAAATTCAGGTTGACCCCCCGAAAATTTTCGTGGTCCCCCCTAAAATTTTGGTTGATAACTTTTTTTTTTTTTTTTTGCTTGTCCAATTTTTTTACCTGTGTCCATCGAAAAATTTCAGGTGGACCCCCCTAAATTTTTTGGTAAGATTATGTGGCATTGCCCTGGGAAGCCCACGGCGCTGGGAATCAAACCCACATCCCTCAGATTGAAAGACAAGTCATATAACCACTAGACCACGGCGCCCCCACATTTGATCGGGTTGACCTGACTGGTGAATACCAGCCAAAAGAAAACTGGACATCAGCAAAATGAATTCACTGTTTCTGTAATACTATATTGATTGTCGTTTGTACGTCAACGACAGCACATCTTGAGGTCAGTATCAGGGGCCGCGGGAGCCGGCAGCGGGGGGGGGGGGGGGGGGGCTTCAGCCCCCCCACTTTTTCCAAAACCGTGTACAAAAACGTAAAAATGACCATATGGTTGTGATTTTTTGCATGGTCAGCCCCTCCACTTTTGGCTCAGCCCCCTCACTTTGAAAACCGTTCCGCGGCCCCTGAGTATGCAAATGAGGGAACTGATGACATCACTCACTCACTTTTTCATTTGTATTTTATTATACGAAATATAAAATATTCTAATTTTCTCCCCATTGTCCTGTGAAAAAAAAGTTTTATTTCGCCCTGAACTTGTGGAATTACCATTGTTTAACATTTATTGGTTCAGTCATGTTGCTCCTTTTTGCCTTATTCCCCTATACATATAACATTTTTAGCAGTGCATTCTTTTAATTTCTTATCAGTCCCCACCCTGAGTCAATAAACGTGTAAAAAATGATGTGAATTCATATGACCGTGATCAATTAAATTATGACATAAACATGTTCAGCCTTCATTTTTCAACTTGTTCCACAACTTGCCCCATGAAGACCCTATTTCAATGATTTTCAGGAAATTTTTTCCTGAACTGATCGAGCCCCCCATAGTATACCAGTTTCCCAGTAAAATCTAGAATGGTATGACCATCTGAGCGAGTGCTAGATTAAAAAACATAAAAAACCTATTAGAGTCTTGGATTGGGACATGGACCAACATAATATTGTATACAAAATTATAATAAAGGAGAACAAACAATCAAAGAAAAGAAAAGGGAAAAAGTGTGAAATATGATACTGAATGTAGTAACATCTATATTTTTTTAAACATTAAAAAAAAAAAAAAAAAAAAATCATTTTATTTGCTTTCTCGCTTTGCTCTCTCGCAGCTGTTTATAAATGTCACCCCATATGCCATGTCTGGTCCGGGGTCTGCCCCCCTCACCCTCAGACAAAAGTGTTGGCTCAATGCAGTAGGCTGCGGACTTTCATCAAGGTTATGAGGTGTCTCCTTGCTTTTATCAATATATAAATTAACAAGGACAAAACACCCCCCTCCCACAACCATACCAAAATTGTGGCTACATGTAACTTCAACTCGTCAATGAACACGCGTTGTGCCTGAATCCATAACGGGTGCAGCGTAAGGTGTACCCGACACTTACGGGGAGCTCAGCGATGAATTTTCGAAGCTTGACTAACTACGCATATTGTACTTTATCGCAGCCTGCATGCACTGTTCGATTGAACTGAGACGTGAGTTACCACTGTTGCAATGGCGAATATAAACTGGGAGGCGGAAATCCAAAAGCAGGAAAACAAGGTAAAAACATGTTTCAGTATCACAGCAAGAATTTTTCTTGAATTTTCTAAACCTAAATTTTAGGACAAAGTCGTGAAATAAATAGGCCTAATAATCTCTCTTCGAAGTTCGACGTCTTCGGCGCGCGTCTGATTGACCGGCTGTGCAAAGCGCAATACCGTATATCATGTAAGGTACCGGTATATCAGTGAATGAATGGGAATGAATCATTTGTATATTGGAATGCATGACTTGAGTTTGGTGTCGCTGCCGCTCATCTGACATAATCACCATCTAAAGGGCCAAGAAAGGTTGTACTGTACTGTTTCCAGAAGAAGAAGAAGGTTAAAACAAGTAATGTAATGTCTCTGACTCACTAATGATCATGTTTTGTTTTAACAAAATTAACATCAACTAAATTAGGCCTAGATCTCTAAGTTACTCGGAGTCTAACTCTAAGTCTAACTAAGCCTAAGGTCTAAGTCCTACTCTAACTCTAACGTTGGATCTAACTTTAGGCGTACTAATCGTTGCATGATCAAATCATGGAGCGTACTTAGATCTAACAAGTAACAACAGTTAGATCTACTTCAGTTTCACATCAACATTTTCATCCGATAAGTTGTCTGATCTGACAACTTTTCTTGATTTTGATTGGCTTAGAAGCATTGTTACTCTGACTGTCTGACAACTATCGAATAATACAGGATTTGTCAGATAAAACGTTCAGTGTTGAAATTTTTATTTTTAGGGAGTTATTTTGAAAAAAATTAGAGAGCCATAATTTTACCACCACTGTACCAGAGGCAGAGCCATTTTCAGTTTTGAGAGCTATTTTCTTTTTCATGATTCAATGCATGGTTTAGCATCGCAGTGTATTCTGCTTTTTAAAAATTTATTTAATGTTTAAATTTTTTATTTAATTGATATAATTTGTCTTCACTGTTATTAATTGTTAAATGATTATTGAATTTGTTGTTCATTTAATGTTTATTGTTTGCATCTCATGTATTTAATCAACTGAACGTTCTTTTACAATTATTTCCATCAAATTGAATAGGATAAATTTTATCAAATTTGAACAGAATTTGTAATAATTGTACTCAGAAAAATCCTTTTGATAATTTTGAATTTCTTCTTTGATAAAACTTCACTTGAAAATTATTTTATGAAATATGCATCGCAGCCTGACAGTGACACTGACAGCTAACGTGAAGTTGTGAACATGTCAACTTATTTTACAAGCTACATGTAGGATGGGGGGTCGGGTGTCCGGACAGTTTATCTTTTTGAAGCCTTCTTTTTTGTCTTTGGATTACACTATAAATATGAATCTAATACTTGTAATCATCTTCTATTTTGTTCTTTATAATATTTCCTAACGTTTTGTACTAAAAATTGATGAAACTTCGCTTGTAATTTTTTCCAAATGACTTTCTAAAATTGATGGTCCGGACACACAACCTGTCCGGTCACACAACAACTGGGTATACATGTACAAGCTAAGTTAAAATAATTTGTTTTGTTTTTTCCTTTTAAAAAACAACAACAACACCAAGGCAAAGAGACTTGTGTGCTTGCTTAGTTACATGTGCAGAATATATTATATAGATCTATAGATATACATGTATGTATTTATTTTTTTCATATTAAACTTATACAAGCATATCCTTTCATAATATACATAGTATAAATAAGTCTATGACATCACTAATATGAACTTCTCCTTACTGAAACATTTGGTTCTTAAAACGAAACATACATGTAGAAATGCTTTCTGTATCCCTGGGTCATCTTTTTAAAAATACTCCATTATTTGTCCTGGCTGTGATTCATTCAATTCTGCAAGGAGCATTGATCGTTCATATTTTGGACAATGTAAAAGATAATGTCCGACAGACCTCAGGACATCTATCACAGAAAGCTGTTTGATTGATCCCTTATCGTAGTAGATCTTGGTTGAGGCCAGTGACTCCAAAGCGGAGACGGTGGAGTAGGGGAAGGCGGGGTAAGTTGAGCATAGGGGCAAGTTGAGCTACCACCCCCAGGCCAATAATGAATGAGTCGGACATTATGGTGGTGTCATGTATTGACGACCCATTACATAACCCTTAACCCCACCACATTGTTTTCAACTTTGAAACAAAAAAGTACTTTTTAGAGGGAAAAATACAACTTTCAGCCAAAAAAGTAAAAAAGGGTGTGAAATAGATCAGTACTTTTACCCACACACATCTTTAAATATAATAAAGAAATAACAATATTGTTAGTCCAGGAATGGATTCTCATTCTTGTCATGTAATCTTTTACATGATGGATGCATAAGAAATGTGTGGATGTGAAAATATCGCATGAAGTTCAAACTGGGGTAATTTTAGCCAGCCAATATGGGGCAAGTTGAGCCATGGTAATTCTTATGGTAAGGTACATGTATAATAAAAAATAATAAACCTTAAAAAGCCATTGATATGCAGGCAGAAAGGAGCAAATTCACACGACAGTTCTGTTACTTTTAGAGGATGTTAGTATTTATAGAGAATTAGCAAGTGAAAAGACTTTAAAAAAAATTGACATGCTGGTTCTTCCTGCATACATTTTGTACATAGTTTTTGTGGCTCAACTTACCCCAGAAGGTGGCACAACTTACCCCACAGATGGGGCAAGTTGAGCCATTTGACATCATTTTTTCAAAGGTCAAAATGACTTTCAGTGTGGAGGTAGAAAGTTATATATAGGTGAAAAATATTTCCCAAGAATCAAATTTGAAGGCAAATTACTTATTTCTACAATATTATTAGTCATCAACTCTAACATGCAAAATGCAAATGTCACAACTTACCCTGCCTTCCCCTACAGTTTCCTGTCTTCCGAGATTACATTTATATGTGGATAGCACTGATGTTTGTAATTCTTTCAGTGCTGAGTTAGTTTTATTCCATCTTTCTTGCCAAACTATCTTACAACTTTTGAAATAAGCTGCGTATAAAAGTTCTGATAATATTAATTGATTATGAATTTCTATTTTTTTAATAAAGCCTTTTTTGCGCAGGAGTCTGCTATTTCATTTCCTTTTATTCCACAGTGACCATGTATATCTTAACCTTTATATTTGAGTCTTGTAGTAATAGTCAAAATTTCTATAGGAGGGCAAGTCCAAGAATTTGTGCGTGTTACGTATGGGACATTTTAGAGGCTTTAATGACCTGAAAAATAGTGTTAAATGACTTTGATTAGATTAAATACCCTCATGATGGTAGACATGTAGGAGAAGAATAATCATGCAAAAAATGGTGACATATGACCTTGACCTTTTGCCGTTATGTATGGGATGCAGAAAAAAGACAATTTTTAAAACATCTTTTTTCGAATCACAGAGCTGTATTATTAAAAATCCAAATGATCTGATAATCTTGTTAGATAGAGTGATAATAATTGAAGGAGGTTTTTCTATTGTGTTAGAAAAAGCACTGTAGATCTACATGTCGTAGATGTATACTACAATTCATTGTATTTTTCTTTTTGATTTGGTCAGGTGAAGAACCTTGGGATTGGAGATGAAGCGCCCCCTACAGTCTCTCAGGCCGCAGCTCCTCCAAGCTCTGCTCCGTCAGCCTCAGCTCCCCCTCCCAATCCGGCTGCTGTAGCACCAGAAGAGAAGGAAGATGATGGTAAATATTTTTATCTTCATATAAAGAGAATGAATTATTGTTTATAAATAATAACAAAAGAAATAAATAATGAATAACAGATAGATAATGGAAATAAATAACATATAGATAATGAATAATAATAAATGAATAAGAGAATGTGTCTATAGACACAGAATAGGTACTGTATTATTATTATTTGTTTGGCGTCGAAAAGCAAACTGAATCACTATGACCCGCAGGTCTCTCCCGATATAACTGATTGGGGGGAATGCAGGTGGACCACTACACCGGGGTTTCCCCCTACTCTTATACGGATAGTGCATTGGGTTCTTAACGTGCAAAGGTGGTGATTCTCCTCTACACGGGGCCTCCATTTAACGTCCTATCCGAGGGACGGAGTGTTTTCCATTGTAACATAGCCTGCATCTATGAAACAGGGGAGAGACGTTTACACACAACGCACTGGCTTCAGTCATCTGCCCGGGGTGGACTCGAACCCACGATCTTTGGTTCGACGGGAAGACGCGTTACCGACTGAGCCAACACCGCTCTTGATATAGATAATGAATAATAATGAATAATAAATGAATAATAATAAATGAATAAGAGAATGTGTCTATTGACACAGAATAGGTACTGTATCCCATATGGCCACCGCACACCTCACAACTGGGCCATGATTCAATTATGGGTTATTTTGCTCATTTTCTGAAAATGAATGAAAAGTATCATTTTATTTGCAGTTCAAATTGAATGAAAGAATGCTAATGTAACAATTTTGGATGATTTTATTTTGGAGTAAAGGCCAAATTAGTTTCAAATCATAGCCGATTGCTATGATGTCACTACAACTAGATATTAAATTTGCTTTTATTCTAATAAGGATGATAGCATAGGACAGATTTGAATATAAAGGTATTTGTGCGATGACTTTAAATGGAACATTACACAGTAAGATATTCCGTGTTGCAATATTAGTATCAATTCTACTACGTTTTATTCCATAATCGGGTCGTAGACCAATCGTAAGGCATGTGACCTTTATAAAGCACTAAAGAGACACAGTCAGTGCCAGTGTTCGAGCCAGACCCATTTAATAGTGGTGGTCGCTATTTTCTGGCATTACAAAGTTTTTTTCAGGCAGAGTTAGTGGTCTAATAGCCAAAAGTGAAGGAACATCAATGTTATAACAATCTGACATTAGCAAATCTCTGAAAATAAACTTATACTTATCAAATATATAAAGCATGCTTAATGTAAATTATGCAAATAAAACAAGATTAAAGATGTAAATTAATGCAAGTGCAACTCCTCTTTGCAAGGAGTTGGTTTTGAAACACTTCATTTGAAATTGGTGGTGGATGGATGCAGTGATTTTCATGAGTGAAGGTCAGAAATCTTCTGTGCCGGTTGTGCCGACCACTGTAGCTATAACACTGGTCAGTGCATCTACCTCTGTATTTAATCTCCGATCATTGTTTTTTTGTCTTTAGCTAAGGAAGCTGCTGAAGCATCCCTTCTCAACAAAGCCCTTCATTCCCGTCTGATCCAACACGCGGCGACCTCTCAGCTTGAAGTCCAACAGAAGGACCCAAATTCTCCGCTTCATTCCGTCAAATCATTCGAAGAACTCCGCTTGTAAGTACAATATGAACAATGGCGCAGTCCCATTTCTCCTACGGCGGCCGTACGGCGAGTCGAAAACAGCTGCTTTATTTATGTACCAGCTACATAAATGAATAAAATGGCTGTTTTCGACTCGCTGTACGGCCAATGTAGGGGAATTGTGACTGTGCCATAATCCATGATTTATTAGATTTTTTTCCTTGAATCATGAATGCACAATGCAGCTGTCCTTCTAAGGCCGAAGTAATTACAGTGAGAGTGTTTTGCAACAAAAGTCAGAACGGTGGGAGCTTCGACACCGATCAAATTCTTATCGCTTCAAACATGTTGGTTCGGTCGTTCACAATATGAAAATATGAAATATTAGTGACTTCTGAAAAAGTGTTGAGGGCTACATGTATGTAAAAGTTCATCAAAACTATTCCTATGTTGAATCTAATGTTTGTAAATGATGTAAAATATTTCAAATTTGGTAAATTTTTTTGAAAGATTGGTCAGCCAGGATTTGCCAGAGGGGAAAATACATGGTAAATACCAGTAAATAAAACCTTCATAATTTTTTAGTAAAATGGGAAATACTACGAAATATGCTTCTTAAATATTTTCAGATATTGAATGAGTGTATCTCAAGCACATTTTAGCATCTTCCTGCACCTCTGTGCACAGCTTAAAAAGTGTTACCCTGCATCTACAGGTTCTTCCCTGTATTCCCCACCTGCACGGGAAAAAGACATGAATTTCCCGGGAAATTGCGTACCCTTTAATAGGTGCTTGTGTTTGACATATATCCAACATGTTGTTTAGTTTATTGTGCTACTTGGAATAAATCCTTTGTTTCTATTCATCCTCCCAGGAAACAGGCACTTCTGAAAGGAGTATATGAAATGGGGTTCAATGCTCCTTCCAAGATTCAGGAAACGGCACTCCCTCTTCTTATGGCTGATCCGTGAGTATACTGTGACTTTGATTTTAACATTCTCTTTGTTCTCAAGTTG
The DNA here is from genome assembly GCF_037042905.1 of Lytechinus pictus. Taxonomy (NCBI): domain Eukaryota; kingdom Metazoa; phylum Echinodermata; class Echinoidea; order Temnopleuroida; family Toxopneustidae; genus Lytechinus; species Lytechinus pictus. Next base: position 22,980,221 of record NC_087258.1, read on the forward strand.
CCAATGTCTTGCCTCCCTATCTTGATGAACTTCCTCCTCATACTCTTATTGCTTGTCATAATCTTTTGTTTCGTTGTCATGATGATGATGATTATCATGGTGATGATGATGATCATCATCATCGTCATCAACATCATCATGATCATTATCTTTATCTTCATCTTCATCATCACCATCATCTTCATCATCATCATCATCACCATCACCAACCATTAATTTTCATCACATTACCATTTTCCCATTAATCTTGACACCGTTGACTGACATCTTACTTCTAATCATGTATTATCCTTATCTAGTCTGGTAAATCCCTCAGACTTGCTAAACCATCCCTGTATGTAACGTTTCTTTATTTTTAACAAATGTCTTCCATTTTTTCCATCAAAGAGTCATGCATGTAGGATATGCCTTTTGTTGTCGTCTACCATCACTAATTTTTCATCATCTTTTGTATCATTTAACAGGCCGAAGAACATGATAGCACAATCTCAGAGTGGTACCGGAAAAACAGCAGCCTTTGTATTAACTATGCTCAGTAGAGTCGATAACAACCAATACCCACAGGTAAATATCCTTTCACTTACCTGCAAAGGGTTCCTTTCACATAGGAATAATCATATTTTGTTTTCCGATATCTTTAATTTTTTTTCTGTAGTATTGAATGGGGAATTGAATGTTACTGAACTCCTCAAAAAAAGTTTGGAAATCTGACTTTGATCGATAATCCCTCTTCGGTTTCAGTGAATATTAATGTGTGATTGATACCAATGAATAGATCATTTTTTCCTCTTTAGAATGATACCCTACATGATATGATTATTGTTCACATGGAGTTGCAGAGCCTTGAAATGTGGGGCAAGGTCAGAATTCAAAAGTTGCAAAATGGCACAAAATTGAAAGTCACTGTTTTTTTCCCGTGGTGATGAGTGAGTTTCTCAGTGGTTTCTTTTGTTTTCATGCACCTTAACATCAACATTAACATGGAATCAAACACTCCTCTGCACAAGCAAACACATAACAAACAAACATTCATGGGTATTTCAAACCACGACTTAGACCCTGTTATCTCACAGAACCATCATTACATAAACCACAACAAAACATCAAAAATGAAGAAGCAGGGGCTTGATTTGAATGGATTTTCATCTCTATTGACACAGACAAAAGATTCATTGACCCTTCATGACTCTTTCTGCTCGTTTTGCAGCTTTTCTATTCAGACCTTATCCAACACTTTTGAATCCTGCTCTTTTTGTGATGGCATGATCATAACAAGCATGATAACATTTTAAAGAGAATTAAATGATCTATTGAATGATATCAAATATGCATTGTGTAAAATAGGGAGTTTTTTATGGCCAAACTCAAAATTTTCAAATTTTTTTTAAGGGTTTTTTTTTCTGGAAATATAATAGCACCCACCTATGAATTAGACAAACAAGTAGGAATGGTGGTAGAAGGGATCCATGGGAAACACCATTCTGATATCAATATTGGGTCTTGATATTAGTATTCAATGGTACATACTTGTAAACATTGCCATATCTTGTTTTCTTCTCTGGCAGGCTCTTTGTTTAGCACCCACGTATGAACTAGCCAGACAAATAGGAAAGGTGGTAGAAGAGATCCATGGGAAACACCATTCTGATATCAATATTGGGTCTTGATATTCGAATTCAATGGTACATACTTGAAAACAATGCCATATCTTGTTTTCTACTCCTGCAGGCTCTTTGTTTAGCACCCACCTATGAACTAGCCAGACAAATAGGAAAGGTAGTAGAAGAGATCCATGGGAAACACCATTCTGATATCAATATTGGGTCTTGATATTAGTATTCAGTGGTACATACTTGTAAACATTGCCATATCTTGTTTTCTACTCCTGCAGGCTCTTTGTTTAGCACCCACCTATGAACTAGCCAGACAAATAGGAAAGGTGGTAGAAGAGATCCATGGGAAACACCATTCTGATATCAATATTGGGTCTTGATATTAGAATTCAATGGTACATGTTTGTAAACATTGCCATATCTTGTTTTCTACTCCTGCAGGCTCTTTGTTTAGCACCCACCTATGAACTAGCCAGACAAATAGGAAAGGTGGTAGAAGAGATCCATGGGAAACACCATTCTGATATCAATATTGGGTCTTGATATTCAAATTCAATGGTACATACTTGTAAACAATGCCATATCTTGTTTTCTACTCCTGCAGGCTCTTTGTTTAGCACCCACCTATGAACTAGCCAGACAAGTAGGAAAGGTGGTAGAAGAGATCCATGGGAAACACCATTCTGATATCAATATTGGGTCTTGATAATAATAATACATATGATTTATATAGCGTCTTTTCCATTTTAATTAAATGCTCAAGGCGCTTAGAAGAGAGCAAACATATAAGGTCAGATATTAGTATTCAATGGTACATACTTGTAAACAATGCCATATCTTATTTTCTACTCTTGCAGGCCCTTTGTTTAGCACCCACCTATGAACTAGCCAGACAAGTAGGAATGGTGGTAGAAGAGATCCGTGGGAAACACCATTCTGATATCAATATTGGGTCTTGATATTAGTATTCAGTGGTACATACTTGTAAACAATGCCATATCTTGTTTTCTACTCCTGCAGGCTCTTTGTTTAGCACCCACCTATGAACTAGCCAGACAAGTAGGAAAGGTGGTAGAAGAGATCCATGGGAAACACCATTCTGATATCAATATTGGGTCTTGATATTAGTATTCAGTGGTACATACTTGTAAACAATGCCATATCTTGTTTTCTACTCCTGCAGGCTCTTTGTTTAGCACCCACCTATGAACTAGCCAGACAAATAGGAAAGGTGGTAGAAGAGATCCATGGGAAACACCATTCTGATATCAATATTGGGTCTTGATATTAGTATTCAGTGGTACATACTTGTAAACATTGCCATATCTTGTTTTCTACTCCTGCAGGCTCTTTGTTTAGCACCCACCTATGAACTAGCCAGACAAATAGGAAAGGTGGTAGAAGAGATCCATGGGAAACACCATTCTGATATCAATATTGGGTCTTGATATTAGAATTCAATGGTACATGTTTGTAAACATTGCCATATCTTGTTTTCTACTCCTGCAGGCTCTTTGTTTAGCACCCACCTATGAACTAGCCAGACAAATAGGAAAGGTCGTAGAAGAGATGGGGAAACATCTTCCTGAGGTTGGTGTTAGGTATGCAGTCAGAGGACAAAAAGGTGAGATAGACAAAAATGTTTGTTCTACAATTAAATGGTATTATACATCCTAGGGATGTTTCATGAAGCTATTCAAAAATTGCAACCGACTTTACAACCGATTTGGATGTGTTTGTGGGTGTTACAGAGCTTCCAAGTCTCCCGGATCCTGCAGGAGAATACTGGATTTCGATCCAATCTCCCGTTCTCCCGACCCCATGCCAAAATCTCCCGGATAATTGTGATTTTTAGCTGTTAAATTGTAAAATTCATACAAACGACTGCTTTACGAGTCTAGCATGTTCAACTCCCTTTACACCCACATGGAAACTCCTTATCACATTTTCATTTTACCCAGTTACTTTTACCAGTTTTTGTATAATCGTACATTGATTTCCAATGTAAATGAAGATAATTTTACCGAACGACTGGTGAACTAGTCTAACAAGCAATTTTTTTTTCTGGTTCTGCAACGTGCATGTGCGTGATGGAAACACTTTAGCGGCACTCCATGCCTATGCCCCCCGGCGTGGCACTGCCTGGTCTCCGGCAGACTGCGCCGCGGCAGGAGGCTATGCGAGAAGGGAAGTCCGATGCATCTTTCGGAAGCTTGTGTGCGCTTTATTCGAGCTGAAACTGTGGATCAACGATGGGTTACTATTATAATTACACCCTGACTTTTAGGAATAATTTTATTGACAATCCTGAAGAACAGAAGCAAAGTGGAGATTTTTTTTTGCCTACTTTTACTTGGGTTGATCGGATTCGAACATTTTCTCTTTCGTGAGTGAGCTAGCCTGGCGCTGGCTGGCTGTGCGTGCTTGCTACAAAAAGGCAATTTTCACAGGAATCCCTCGGCCCTCAGAGACTTTAAACAGGCCACATATAAGTCTTTACAGGGCCAAGCAAGCTCATCTTCCACTACTGCAGCCCTTTCCCCCTCTGGACAATAAAGGTATTTTCTTGTTGAATGCATTCTTTTGTGAATCATTTTATGTTCTACTGACTGTATTGCCTGAAGCTTGAACTTATTTTTTTAGTCAATGACAGACAATTCATCATTTCATGAAATCTCTCTAATGTGCATTTAATCTATGTGCCAAAAGTTTTGATGGTTTAGACATCTTTCGGATACTATCAAATGTTGTTTCTTAATGAGTTTTGCTACCCAAAACTCCCGTCCGTGGGACATTTCGCCGCGCGCTCCCTCACAAAATCATACCTCCGCGAAATCTTCTGGATTCTATCATCCCAATGTTGGCAGCTCTGGTGTTAAGTGGTATTCTGAATAACTTTGATCCTATCAGCTTTATGTTTAAATATGATTTCTAAAAAATGATTTTTTTTTGCTGTTTACACACACCTAATTAATGCAAAGTATATTTGTCCAGTATGGTAGGGTTTTCTTTTCATTCATGTGGAAGCGTCATGGTGTAGTGGTTCTGACTCTCACCTTGTAATCAGAGGGTCATGTGTTAGAATTCCACCACGGCCCAGCGTCCGTTGGCAAGGCATCAATCCACACTTTGCCACTCTCCACTCAGGTGTAAAATGGGTACTCGGTAGGATGCAAAAGCTTACATAGTATGCCTAGCAATCGAGTCTTGTTTGAGTGCTCCCCAGGGAATGGCGCATACATTGTGTGCGGGCATGCCAGGGTCCTATGGCCAGGGTTATATTTCTGTAAAGCCTTTAGAGGCGTTGTTCCAATGTACTAAGCACTGTATAAGAGAGTATAATTTATTATTTCTTTTCCAGTTGCACGGGGAGAGAAGGTCACACAACAGATCATCATAGGAACACCCGGTACAACCCTTGACTGGTGCTTGAAGTTCCGAAGCATAGACCTATCAAGGATGAAGGTCTTCTGTCTCGATGAAGCCGATGTGATGATTGCGACGCAAGGGCACCAAGACCAAAGTATCCGCATCCAGAAGTAAGTTGGGAATAAAATTTGTCATTCCTGGTCTCCGTGACACAAAGGTTTGCGATGAACTGCAGATATGGAAGAACCGCTCTGAGTGGTTCCCGGTCAGTGTTTTTATCAGAGTACGTATGCAAACATGATTGGTCATCGATATTTAGTGATTGATAGCAAATCTTTGTGTCACGGAGCTCAGGTGGGCATTTCATAAAGTTGTTTGTAAGTTACGAGCCACTCTACAAACGGCCTGTGATCCTTTCTTGTGGTGAGTGATACACCCCATAATTCAATGGTGTTGATCTAGTTCCTATGACAAGATCACCAGTCGTTAATAAAGTCTTTTGTAACTTACGAACAGTTTATGAAACACACACCTGGACAATGTCAAATAAGTATCTTTTTCCTGTGTTAATGTCAATTGCTAAATTATGCTAACTTTCATTTTTGTAGTTTTATCAAGACCGCACACCTTACGATTGGTCTGCGACCCGATTTCAGAATAAAATATAGTAGAATTTGATGCTAATATTTAGACTTGGAATATCTTACTGTGTATGTTCTAAATCATCGTACGAATACCTATGTTCAAATCTTTGACTATGCTATCATCCTTAGAATAACAGCGAATTTAATATCTTGTCGTAATGACGTCATAGCAGTCTTACGATTGGCTACGATTTGAAACTAATTTTGCCTTTACTCCAAAATAAAGGCTTGCAATCTTTCAAAATGCTTATATTAGTATTCTTTCAATTGATTTTAACCTCAAATAAAATGATATGTTCCATTCACATTTTCAAAAAATGAGCAAAGTGCGATTTGTTCCAAATCGGATCGCGAACAGTCGTCAGGTGTGCGGTGGCCTTTAGCTAGAGTTTGAAATAGGGTGCTTGTTGGCTCTAAAGAAGAATTTTTTTGACATTGTTAAATTGTGTACTCTTTATACATTAAAATCATCAAGAAATTCTGTGCGAATGCATAAAAGAATGTTGGTTTCAATTATGAAATCGCAGGGTTGAGAGTTTGAATCCCTGCTCTGCCATTGTCTCTACTTTGATAAGTAGGCCCGAGAGTAATTTCTGTCTACTATAAGGTCTGCCACTATGACTGATTAACCTAGACGTAAAATGTTTCCTATGAAATTGGTTATATACCAGCTTGGCATTTACCAGCAAAACACCGTCCTACTGAGTTCCTATGGGAGTCATGATGAACAGAAACAGAAATTGTTATGAAGTTTTATTGGGTATGGTTATTTCAGAATGATATTCATTGAAATTTGGTATCATAAATACTTTCCACTTTGCCCACATTAGGAAACTTCCAAGCTCGTGCCAAATGATGCTGTTCTCCGCCACCTACGACAACACCGTCATGAAGTTTGCAACGACGGTGGTGCCGGATCCCGTGGTCATACGGCTGCGTCGGGAGGAAGAGAGTCTCTCCAACATCAAACAGTACTACGTCCTGTGTTCAAACAAGGAAGAGAAAGCCGAATCCTTGTCAAACATCTATGGCACAATCACGATCGGTCAGGCGATGATCTTCTGCCAGGTGAGAAACACTTTAACCTCTGAAGGTAAAAGAAAGTAGTTGCAGCAAATAAACATTTCATGTGAAAGTCTAAAAAATCATAGATAATTGCCACCATATTATTATAGATCTAGATCTGGAACATTGAGATTAACGTATCTTTGTGAAATCATGAAATCTTAGATGATCTTTGAAATCTTAGATGAAAACGGATAATTCTTATGAACACTAACACAAAAAGGCATATGGAAGAAAGTGTATTAATTTTGCTTGGAAAAATACTCAACATTTTATGGAATTCTGTGCTTATTTTGCTCATTTCTCAGCAATTACACATTTTTCCCAGAGCAATTTGGCACATATATTTTATTTATACATACAAACACTTGGGTTGTCATATTATTTAATTCTGTTCAAACACATTTTGAGATCGTTACCACAACTGGCATTTATCTTTAATTCACTTGGGCAGGGGAATTTGAACCACCTATGAAATTGGTATTTGTCGTACAAATGCTCTACATAGTGATGTGCTGTTTGATAAGTTTCTTTTTTTTTATTTAAAAGAAAAATGCATTTCTAACGATTTTCTGTACTAGCAATTCAAAATTATTTTCTTCATTAATTTCCATAAAAGACATTAGAATAATGCTTTATTTAGAATTCACCAAAATCAACTTTTTAACACATTTCAATCTTAAAAAAAATCATGCCACTGGGTCTGTTTCAATGTGATAAACATTGATTATGAAAATAGTAATGTACAATAATTATGTAGTGCTGAATGCAAATGCTTCGAGGCACTGCATATTAACAATGTACCTTTACACTTGCCACTCTCTCAAGTTTTTTGTAATTTTTTTTTTATTGTTTTCGGTTTTCACCAATACATATTATTTGTAATTCCTTTACATATTTTATATATCACTTTTACGCTGAGCTTCTAATTCATTCCATGCAGACGAAACGAAATGCCAACTGGCTCGCAGAGAGGATGACACAAGAAGGACATGCGGTGGCGCTGTTGAGTGGTGAGCTGACGGTGGAACAGCGAGTAGCGGTTCTTGAGCGGTATAGAGCCGGGAAAGAGAAGATCTTAATCACGACTAACGTCATGGCCAGAGGTAAGAATTGGGGCCGTCGTGGTCTGGTGGTTAAGGCTCTCGTCTTTCAATCTGAGGGAGGTGGGTTAGTTTCCCAGCCATGGTATGTTTTCCTTCAGCAAGAAATTTATTCACATTGTACTGCACTCAACCCAGGTGAGGTGAATGGGTACCCGGTCAGAAGAAATACATGTAACTACAATGCTCGAGCACCCGATCAAGGTAGCCGTGCTAAAGCCAGGGTAATAATGGCATTAATCTTTTTAAAGCAGGGCCCGCTGGGAGAACAGTTTTCGGAACTGAAGTGGCTACCCTGGGTAAAATATGACATTATTATTATTATTAGAATTGGTGAAATAACCTGTGCATTTCATAAATACATTATCACATGAGGCGTTTGGGTTGAGCAACTTTTCTTAAGGCACAGGCCGCGCGTACGAAATGAAAAATAAAGAAAGAAATATTGGTCAGAGCCAGTCATTTCAAGCACAGGGTAGAAGAACTACATGTATATGTGAAAGGTGAAGAAAACTGCAGTGTTTAATGGGGTTTTTAATCACCTTAAGAGAAAAACACTGGTAAGTGAATGGTCTTGAGCTTAGGCGTTAGTGCAAAGGATTAATCTTTTGTGTTTCGGGGGATGAAATAATAGATACCCCCCCCCCCCCCCCCCGAACTCAAGACCCATGGTCTTGAGTACAATATGTCAGGTCTATGGATGATGTCACGACAAGACTTATTAACTTGGGCTTATGTATTATGAAATGCACTAATTTTGAAAGTTTGTTCAGATCTGGGTGGTCTGTCATAAAGTTGTTTGTAAAGTAAGGCATGACTGTATGCATGATTGGAACAAGTTCTTAAATGCCAATGCAGCAATGAGTAAGGGTATATTCTTAACACAAGAAAGGTTCACCAGCCACGCGCTAAATTATGCGTGACAAAATGAAATTGAAATTATTGATAAACATGTACATTTGAATAGAAAATATGTTATTTTGTTTGTTTATTACCACTGATAAACAAGCGTGTAAAGTCAAGAAATAATAATAAATGATAATAGATATTTTTTCGCTTTTTGCCTGAGGATACAAAGCGCTGCTATTATTACACCGGCTATAGCAGTCTGCCTACAGGCGCTCTGGCATTTCGAGGAATTTCTTCCTACCGGGTACCCATTCACGTCACCTGGGTTGAGTACAGCACAATGTGGATAAATTTCTTGCTGAAGGAAAACACGCCATGGCTGGGAATGAGTAATAACCACTAGAGCATGATGCCCACAAAATATATTGTGTGTGCTGGATGGCATACACCCCAGGGAGTGGAGGATGTGCATACATTGTGTGCTGGAATGACTGATTGAATCCAATGACTGGGGTAATAATAAATCTTTAAGTGCTTAGATATTTTCAATGTTTGTCGTAAGCGCATTGTAATAATCAGATTATTATGAAATTTTTCTCTCCTTCTTCTAACAGGTATCGATATCGAGCAGGTCACCGTTGTGGTGAACTTTGACCTCCCAGTTGACGTAAATGGACAAGCCGACTGTGAGACCTATTTGCATCGAATCGGACGAACTGGACGCTTTGGCAAGTCGGGTCTAGCGATCAACTTCGTAGATGGACGTAGGAGTATGGAGATCATGAACTATATCCAGGAACACTTTGGTAAGAAAATTTATGTTTTGCTATTTGTTTCTTCTTCTTTTTTGACAATATATGAATAGAATCATTTATATCAGTTCAAAGACCTTCCTTCAGTTGAAGTTAATCAAAATCTAACTTACGATGCTAAAAATAATACTCTGATTCAAGTGAAAGCAAATGAGAAGTTTTCACTCCAATACAAGTATTAAATGTAAGTTTTTATTAGTTTTTTATTAGTTGAATGATTACTGTATTAGACATTTGTTCTTTCTTTTCATTCTCTTTCTCCAATGCATTGAGGGACTTTTTTCTTGTTTTTGATATGCGCTATATAAGAGACTATGATTATTTAATGACTGAGGTCATTGGGCGGATTCTGAAGTCACTTGCTTCAGAGTAATACTTGAAAAGCCCAGTAGAGTATTGATGAATGGCAAATAAAGTGTATTGTTTGCATATGCAATACAAAGGTAATTGACTTTGTTATAGTACAAACAGAATTGAAAAAAAAAATTATTTGAAAAAAAAAGCATTTTATGGTCATAAACCACTAACCCACATTGTGCTGCACTCAACCCAGGTGAGGTGAATGGGTACCTGGTAGGAAGAAATTCCTTGAATGCTTGAGCCCCGAGGTAGCCAAGCTATAGCCGGGGTAATAATAGCAGGGCGAATAGATTTTGGAACTGAAGTGGCTACTCTGGGTAAATATACCGTTATTACAGAGATGCCAACCCTCCCGATTTCATCGGGAGGCTCCTGAAAATTCATCCCAACTCCCGCCCTTCCGATTACCATCCTTATCCTCCCGAAATTACGATTTTTTTGCATTGATCAAATTGGATTGGAAGTACATGTATCGTCTGCTAACTTTAGCATGTAGTAACTCCATTACGTTCGCTGAGCACTACTAAATTCTGTGTAAAAGGCAGACAAATAAGGAGCAGCGAAAAGCTGGTGCATGTGATATGCCCAACGGGAATCCACTGTGCACCAGGCCGATAGGCCTGGCTAGCTTCGCGAGGCGTGTGCGCTCGCGGCTGCTGGATTTGTCGAGTCGTGCGGTGGAATATCGGTGTGTGATTTCGGCGTATTGATGGGTTGATATTGACACGAAATGGCGGAAAATCAACAAAAGAAGACCAAGAAATGGTCTCAGAAGTATAAGACTGGATACAGTCTCCAGTCGGAAAGAGAAAATTACCATGCATTTTGCACAATTTGCAGCGTGGACATTTCAGTTGAGCACGGAGGTCATGATGATATTCGGAAGCACGTAGGGAGCAAATGGCATACAGACATTGCGAAGACGATATCTTCGAGCTCCACTAGTACCCTGTTGACTTATTTCACCAAGCAAGGGACCAGCGAGGAGGAAGACGTTACCCGCGCTGAGCTTTTCTTTACTGGATTTATAGTGGAACATAACCTGCCTAGAAGAAAAGTACCTGCACAATAAAGAGGATAATTCCTCCTTATTATTATTGTTGAACAGGTAGTTTACTTCCATTGTCCCGTCATTTTTTTTTACATGTAAAAATGCATATTTGATATTTTTCTTTAATTTTTATGTTAAAAAAAGTGGGAACAATGTTTTTTAAAAACATGTGAAATGCTCCAAAATAAGGGTCAGATTGCACCAGAGAGCATCTAGAAACCCAGAGCTGGACCCCGGCCACAAGGGTCGAGCGCTCTACGCGCACATAATTTGGTGCCGGTTGCAAATCCTCCCTAATTCTGATTTCCAAAAGTTGGCATCTCTGTTATTATTTTTATTGTTATTATTACTAACCCAAATTTTTTCTTTTTCTCCAGGCCGAAAGATTGAGAGGTTATACACAGATGATGCAGAAGAGATTGAGAAGATAGTTTGATCACTGCATTCAACTGTCACCTGATCACCACATACAACGGTCACCTGATCACTGCAACCAGGTTACCTGACAAATGTTTATTAGTTTCCAAATAATGCACATTACTTACGGTGTTGGTAAGAGTGTTTAAACGTGATAATGACTTTGGACCTATCTGACTCCTTAGCCAAAATAAACATGTTTTCAATGATTTGGACATTTTTTTTCAGACAAAATTATGAATACGACCCCTAGGCTGGCCATGTATTTCAGGCCATCATAGAGACTTCTTTTGTAGAAGTTGGTTGCTTTTACGCGATTTTCAAGATTTGGATCCATTCAAACTGGCAGCTCTATACCCGGCTGAGTATTGTGCATTAATTGAGGTATACATTGATGACGTGAATTGTTGTCATGTGATGTTAGTTACATTGAATGTCCTGCATTGCGCAACCCAAATACAAAGAACACACAAACAATATGTTTATAATTAACCCATTGAGTACTGAAGCCTGTAATGCGTACAGGTAAATACACTTGGCGAGGGACAGTGGGTTAATGCACTATTTCGAAAGGATCCCCACTCTGAATGTCATGTTTTAGCACACTTATAATACCCTGTTGCATGAAAGTTACCAGTATGGTAACTCTGCCATTCAATGGTACATGTAACTGCCATGGTAACAATGCTCAACAGCCAATCAGAATGAAGGATTCCATGCAAGTTACCATTGGAAGGCACATTTACTTTAATATTAACTTTTATGCAATGGGGCCCTGATGGTTATTCTTCATAATGTCTTTGAAATAAAGAGTTTCATTTCCCTGTCAAGGTTTTGTAAAAGGAGTGAAATACATGTACCACCTAAATAGATGAATGGATAAATAGGTAAAATTTGGAAAGGTTCATAAAAATAGTGCTACCCTTCCATTTGTCTTGCTTAGTTTTGAAGGGTAAGGGCAAGGCTTAAAAAAAAAAATCATCTTAGAACCATTGTCGTTAATAAGGGAAATTTCAGGAGCAGCAAGGCAGTTAAAGTGGGCAGTCATGATAATCACCTTCACCATCGAGGGCTAATGCAAGCCCTATAATCTGAATCAATGTTTATAGTTGTTGAATTTGTAATCCATTGAAGTTATGTAAGCTTTGATTTTGTATTTCAACTAGCCATATTAACCCTTTGAGCCCTGAATTAATTGGGACGGTCATGACCCTCACCATGAACTATTTGCAGATATCAAGATTATTGTCAATATGAAGAAATACATGGCATTTGACAAAAATGATGTCCTATTCTCATGATTCAAGCCCAGCCATGCCAGTGGCACCTTACTCCGCTGGTACCCGTTCTGACCTGGGTGATGTTGCTTAGCTTCCCGTACTTACGATAATCTCAAATTTTGTCTCAAAATCACTGCTTTGATGGAAGTAAAATTCAATAATCAGTGTACGACTCGCCGTGTATTATCGCACGAGACTCCTCGGTAGGGTAGTATATTTTTGTCATTTTTGTCTCACCTGCATAGCAGAGTGAGACTATAGGCGCCGCTTTTCCGACGGCGGCGGCGGCGGCGGTGCAACACCAAATCTTAACCTGAGGTTAAGTTTTTGAAATGACAGCATAACTTAGAAAGTATATGGACCTAGTTCATGAAACTTGGCCATAAGATTAATCAAGTATTACTGAACATCCTGCCTGAGTTTCATGTCACATGACCATGGTCAATGGTCATTTAGGGTCAATGAACTTAGACCATGTTGGGGGAATCAACATCAAAATCTTAACCTAAGGTTAAGTTTTTGAAATGTCATCATAACTTAGAAAATATATGGACCTAGTTCATGAAACTTATACATAAGGTTAATCAAGTATCACTGAACATCCTGCATGAGTTTCACGTCACATGACCAAGGTCAATGGTCATTTAGGGTCAATGAACTTTGGCCGAATTGGGGGTATCTGTAGATTTACCATCATAACTTTAAAAGTTTATGGATCTGATTCATGAAACTTGGACATAATAGTAATCAAGTATTACTGAACATCCTGTGCAAGTTTCAGGTCACATGATCAAGGTCAAAGGTCATTTAGGGTCAATGAACTTTGGTCAAATTGGGGTATTTGTTGAATTACCACCATAACTTTGAAAGTGTGTTGGTCTAGTTCATAAAACTTGGACATAAGAGTAATGAAGTATCACTGAACATCCTTTGCGCATTTTAGGTCACATGACCAAGGTCAAAGGTCAATGAACTTTGGCCATAATGGGGGTATCTGTTGAATTACCATCATAACTTGGAAAGTTGATGGATCTTTCTCTTGAAACTTGGACATAAGAGTAATCAAGTATCACTGAACATCCTGTGCGAGTTTCAGGTCACATGATCAAGGTCAAAGGTCATGTAAGGTCAATGAACTTTGGCCACGTTGGGGGTATTTGTTGAATTACCATCATATCTCTATAAGTGTATGGGTCTAGTTCATAAAACGTGGAAATAAGAGTAACCAAGTATCACTGAACATCTTGTGCGAGTTATAGTAGTTTTCAAAATCAGCACTGCTGCTATATTGAATCGCGTGATGCAGGTGAGACGGCCAGAGGCATTCCACTTGTTTATGCTAAAACCTTATAAATGAAAGCCAATCGTCGACAAAATTATATACTGAAGTTATCGACTGAATGTCTCTCAAATGACGTCATTTTCAAAGGTCACCTGATATCTAACACCCTTGCTTTTCGAGTCGCATGACTGGGAGCCGAGATTCCGGCTTTTCGGGAATATTCGCGTTCATGGTGAAGCCGGTATTCCGACTTTCTGGGTTCAAAGGGTTAATGCTGTTCAATCATACAAGCAGGTCGTGATTTTACAGCTTGACGGTAATCACTTTTTGTTGAACCAATGAAACTGAAATTTTGAAGAGAATGAGAGAGCCGTGTATGAGTGTTAGTAATCAAAGACAAGTATAGAGAGTGAGCATGTTTGGTTTTTAAAGATTGTGAATACCAAATTGATGAACAAAAATTTATCAGAAAAAAGGGGAATATTTTGTAGAAAAATGGTTGAACCAAGAAAAGCTGGTCTTTGTTACTTTTGAATTTGTTTAAAAATGATTTGGTGGAAATGTTTTTCTCTATTACCTTGCATCATTAAAGATACTATTCAATTTTAATCCCTATGCTGAAGATACATTCATAAATTTGTTATAATTTAGAAATGATCAGTCAGAAATGGTTGATAAAAAGCTCTAAAAGTTCTATTTATTATTTTTTTAAAGAGATGTTTCTTTTGGTGTACTAGTACTTTGGTAAAAAATTGGTTTTGCAACTTTACTGAAAAGTGTGTGATTTATGAATATTTTAAAATAAATAAAAAGGCAAGGAATAACTATTTATCAAAAGGACTTTGAACTACATACATGTACATCTATAACTGAAACACAGCAGCCCATGTAGGTTCTCCTCTGGTTTTTCCATAATATTCAGTTCATTAAAAGTAAAGTGAACAAACATTGTGTTGTGGATTTAATTCTGGGCTCATTTTACAACATCTGTTATGATAAAATAATGAAAGCAAAAGTTCTATAACCATAAGCCAATCAGTAATGCTATTTCAGGTGACGAGAATTAACTATGTAGAATTCTCTAGACCTTGTGCATTGATGTCATCGCGCCGTCATCTTAGAAGCCACTGCCTTGCTTTCATTGGTGGTCTGCAACTGGCGCATCTCTGACAACTCTGTTCATATGTATTCCTATATCCTCTGAGGGAGGGCGCTATGAGATTATGATGTCATATGCATGAGGTCCATTATGGCACCTCTGATCAACAATACAGGTGAACTTGCATAAGTCGAATATTTGCCGAAGTCAAAGCAATCTTTAAGACCAGGTCCCTGCCTTACAAAGAGTTACGATTGATCCGATCAATCTCAAGTATATGGAAATCCATCAATGTCATAATTTTTCTTCAGGAAATGTGCTCAATGTCCTTTGAAAACAAAGAGAAGCATACTGAATTGTCAGGAAAACACTGAATGTATGAATGTATGTCATTTTTAGAAAATATTTTGAACATGTATTTTGGATGTTGATGTTGCTGGCTTTCTATAGTTACGATTATATGTCATGTCTAGAACATATTTTGAACAAATATGTATTTAAGATGTTGACGTAGCTGGCTTTCCATAGTTGCGATTGATCGGATCAATCACAATTCTTTGTAAGACTGGGCGCCAGGGGAGTTTTTCACAGCATTGGACAAATTATGCTAATTATTATAGGATACGTTACTGTGTGTTAATCAATGAGAAATTGGCTCAAATTCACGAAGGTGGTTTTGAAAACCATCTGTTGAACCCATGGTTTATGCAGATTTTCTGTATACACTACGCTTAATTTACCACGCATACTGAAGATTGTCCAATACTGATGCGCACGTTTGTCACAGTGCACCAATTTGACACCTGTTGCCATGGTTATCCACGCTGTTTTATTCATGACTCCATTGTTTTGAATTAATCACTCCACTGAGTTTTATGTTGTAGGCACAGAATTACTTCACATGTTATTTGAATGAAAGAAGAGTCTTTCCAAAAAGTTCCAAGACAAAAGTTTAGAAAAAGTTCCAAGACAAAAATCAGAAAAACACAGAAAATTCAAATTGAAGTGCAAACTTGCATATTTAACCGTAATAACATGATTTCCATTCCGTTCCAGGCCCATTTTGGAAATGCCATCAAAATTCAAAAAGTAAATTCTGACACTCTGTGTCTGAATTGGTATTTCTAAACATTAACATTGGATATGTCGCCAGGTTAAGTCTTATCAGAGACTATAAATGCAATATGATTTTTTTTTCTATCTTGTATTGGAGAAAGATGCATATGGGATATATGATAACTATTCATCAATCTTTGATACTCTTGTTTAAGATATTTCTGTGTCAGGTTTCCAAAAAATCTGTTATGTTTTTTTGAAGTCGATTATTTATTTTCTTGTCGGTAATACCTATATTGAGGTAGACTAAGAGAGAGGTCTTTGTGTGTAATTATAATGCAAGTGCATTCAAAATATGTTAAAATGCAAACATGGTAAAATAAGGTTCATTTTTACAACTTTGTTAAAAGATTTTACCGAAAATAAAACGCAAAAGAATATGTTACTGTACAATATGATGCTTCTGCATTTTGTGTTATTGTGGTGATGAAAAAAAAAAAAAAAAACGGTATAGCTCAGTCACATTTCCCCTAGGTGGCCGTTTGGCGACTCGAAAACGGCCGTTTTAACATTTTTTGTACCAGCTACATATAGGTGGTTTGAATAAAAATGAATACAACAGCTGTTTTTGACTCGCCAAACGACCGCCGTATGGCAAAGTAGGTAGTATTAGAGGTGGGCTATAGAGGGTGACATTTTCAGAACATGCTCATCACACCTTAGTTTGATGAATTAGTGCACACTGACACCATAATCAGAAAAAAAAATGAAAAAAATCCGAAATCCAGGGTGCCCCGGCCGAAAAACCCGAAAATCCAAGATGGCCGCCGGATTGCCTAAAAAAACATGTTTTTGGCCATAACTCAGTCATTTTTTCATCCCTTAGCCTAGTTTTGGTGTCTAAACCTATGTTTTGGGGGTCACTGAACCCATTTATAGTATTCATTTTTATATATTCATGACGAAATACCTCCATTTGATGACACTATACCCCATTTTTTCTCAATGAATTCTCTTCTCCGAATACGAAAACCATACTGCCACAGGCATGCAATGTAATTATCAAAACACCTGTTTCTTGACCTCGGTCCGAAGATAACACAACAGCCCGAGTGCGGTCCGAGAAAACATGTCGCCATTTTTTATTCACTTACTTTCCTTATTTCGAGGTTGATTTTCTTCGTTCGAAATTGAAAATGGTCTAGCATTGAATTTCTGAATACAATATGCCTTTGAAAACATGATTAAATATCGAATACAATAATTTAATTCCGAAGGTCCTTCTACAGGCAGAGAAGACTTACGTAATACACAGCTGTTGTTTATCATTTCGTCCTTGGCTCAACGCTCATAATCTGGCCTGTGGGGATTACCTGGCCAAGCGGGGTTGATCAGGCGGGTGTTTCATAAAGCTGTTCGTGAGTTAAGAGCGACTGCATGGTGATCATGTCTTGCGGTAAATGGTACAAACCATTGGCGATGATCACCAGTCGTTGTTAAAGTCGCTCTTAACTTACGAACAGCTTTATGAAACGACCCCCAGGGCTTGGAAATGATGTTTTAGATTTTCAAATGCAAAATGGGGTGAAATACCGCAGTTTGCCATCTGATCTGCGGTCCGTTTTCAAACGGGGGTAAGACGTAATGTTAGTGTTAAAATTCATGTTATATCAGTATTTAATCAAATTTCTACTTATTTCCCCAGTATGCGAATTCTTACAATATTGATTCCAATAGATGACGTGTGCATCACAATTAACAGTTTAAGCCTTCCTTTTTTCCCTTCTTGTCTCATGCCCATTATCCCAAATTTTATATCCACTTTGTTTTGTTTGTAAGTATGCACAAGTAGTTACAGCACAGCTCCCTTCATCACCGCATGTAATGTACATGTATCACTATTACCACTCGAGCTCCTCATTACTACAAACATCAAATAGCACCATCGCTTAACAGTCAGCACATCCTAGCTTCTACACTTGTTGTGTGTGACCCACACATGTGAGGATTTTGATGCAGGCAATATCTCTACCCTTGTTCAGCATGAAGTCAAGTTAGGGCTTCGTGAAAAATTAATTGCATACATGCCAACCCTGAAATCCTTCCTCAAGAAGAGTGTGGTCATAGCAGCATTACAGGCACTGACAAAACTAGTAAGTTATGACGGACACAAATCATCCATGTAGGAGACCTTCGAGTGTGAGGTTGCATCTGCAGGCAAAACAAGAACAGCCTCTTCAATGAACATCGATTTGCTCTTATGGCATACACTGCTGCAGCCATTCTATATCACATCCCGGAGTATGAGGCAACATTGCAGAACACCAAATCCAAGTTCAAGCCTGCCATCTGTACCTTGAGTGTGACTTAATCATGATAGTATTGAAGGTATTGGCCTGGTTCACATACTGCATAATCCTCCCATTCCTTAACATGGTAGAAGTTAGCTCACAGAATGATCTAGTGACCATCATCCCACGTCTTCATGATGATCTGCTGAATAACAAGACAGACACACTCTCTTCATACACGGTTCCATACTCTTTCCAAGTTGAAAAACCTGAGAAACTGTAGGGGTGTATTTGCAGCAAATGTGTCAGCAAGCTGCCAAAGATTTTAGCCACTCAGAGAGGATGTGAGTATGGATATCAGCAAACGGCAGAAATACGTTTGGCAGAACCTAGAGCAACTTAACTCCACAAACTCACACAAGAAGATCTCACCAATCTACCTTCAAACAATTTGCAGTGTGAGCAGGATCTGTCAAATTTTGACAAACTAGCAAAGCAGTCTGCTGCTGCTTCCAATAGAAACTTCACTACCAAGAGTATTTGAGATGATATGACCTTGAACAAGGCTGGTGTAGTTACTGGAAAAAGTGACCCATAACATTGCAGAAGTGTTGGATAAGAGTGAGCAGAAATGGGTGGAAGAGCAAAACATCCTCTCTTGGGAAAAGCTTCAGCGGAATGTGGCCCAAGCGGTAGAGTACCGGGTGTGTGCATAGGCTGTTACAGAAATGTAAAAAATGGGGAGGTCAATTAAGAAACGTTGATGAGCTTCAGGAATGCCTGGATACCCAAAATTCAACCAAGCTTAAAACTATGTTACGTGCAGAGCTGTCATATCGCAGACACATATCCCATCTAGATTACTTGGTACGCCCACACTTGTATAAGGTCAACCAACTATGTGAAACAGAAATGAAGGTGAACTTGACTCTTCTATTGACTGGAGGAGAGTCTGATAATCTCCCTGCCCCTGATCTGCCTACTGAAGATGACATGCATTCAATCTAAAGCCACCCAATGGGATCACATAGCCAACTGCCCATTCCAACCTTGAAGAAAATACTGACAAAGAAGTGGGCATCAATGAGTTCTGCAGTGTGATATGGGATTATGACGATGAACGAAACTGGTACCTCGGTATGTGTCGAGACCAACATCATGAGGGATATGAGATCGAGCACATGGAAAAAGACTTCTAAGATTGAAAGGGACAGATCAGCATTAGCACTGGAGATGGCCAAAGCATGCTCATGTACAGACAGTACTGCCGATGTAGATTCTTCCATGTAATGTAATTGGCTCATGGGATACATCTTCCAGCAGAAACATTACATTTGTGCTTGACAATTGGCATATCATAGAAAGCTAATTCAAGTCATTTTCCAAATAAAAAAGTGGAATTTTATAATACTCTCTGACTAGAGGTCTGATGATCAAACAATTGGTACTTTAAAGCAGATACAGTATTAGAACTGGCTCCACAGTTACTGTGCCTGCCGACTCGGAATTCACCAGCCAGATATAGGTTTCTGGGTGCGCGACACAGTCATGTATGAAGGTTATTTGTATATTTCTCGCTGTACTGTTTAAAATACAAAAAAACACTTTTTGTAGTTAGAGTATATTATTAAGGGTATCATAGCTAACATGACTTGAAGAAAATACAGAAAATAAAATACAAAATTTGCGGTTGGGGTAGGGGTGAAGGAGAAGGAAAATTTAACATTAAATATGGGGAAAATGTGAGTATTATGTAGAAGAATAGGTTTTACACCAAAAATATCATTATATTCAGTTTCTTTGACCCCTAAAACATAGGGTTAGACACCAAAACTATTACAATAGACAAAAAAATGACTGAGTTACAGCCAAAAATGTCTTTTTTTAGGCGAAACGGCGGCCATCTTGGATTTTTTACGATTGCGGTCAGGGCACCCCGGATTTTACATTTTTTTCATTTTTTTTTTCAAAAGTGGTGTCAGTAGGCACAAAGTCATCAAACTAGGGTGTGATGAGCATGTTCTGAAAATGTGACCTAAATTTGACCCTCTATAGCCCACCTCTAGTAGTATGTAGTATTCATTTCCGTATTAAAAGCATAATTATGTACAATAAAATATGGTGGATAGCCCACATTCAGTGTGACTGACACAGTCCCGCTGATCTTCCTTGGGGCCCAAAACATTTAACATTAATTAACATATAAGTAAGACACAATAAAACCAGATTAAAATAAACAGTTGTACAGAAAACATATTTAGATACAACACAGCAAATAGAAAAAATATGAAGGGGTGCAAACCTAACAGGACGGGGAGGGGGTACCGGAGTACATGTGCTACAGATCAATAATCTTAGATTTGAAAATATTAATACTAGGGGATGATTTAATGTGAGGAGAAAGAGAATTATAAGCCATGGCGCTTTTGTACTTGAAGGATCTTTTGATGTAATTTGTTCTTGGTTTGGGTAATTTAAATTTGGTTCCAAAACGGGAGGGATACGTATGTGATACTAACTCAAATTAATTTCTTAAATATTTTTGGGATAGATTATTCATGATCTTATACATGACAATAAGGGAATGATCGTTTCTTCTTTTGTCCAACAATTGCCAATTAAGCAGAGCAAAAACTGTGGTGTTAACCGGCGTACATAGAGGACCACACCAGTCATTTTAATCCGGTGTTAAATTGATGGTGTTAGTGTAACACCTATAGGTATTATTACAACACCTTTGGTTGTTACATTTACACTCTTTGGTGTTATGTTCAATCTCTAGGGTGTAATTTTAACACCTCGGGGTGTGGTCCTCTATTAACACCAACTGGTGTCAGTTTTAACACCACAGTTTTTACAGTGAGTGTATTATGCATTTCCAAAATAGATACATGAGATTCGGGTTTAATCTGGAGTATAATACGGCCTGAGGTATGTGACTTAGTTAGTTATAATGGTTTAACATTGATATTCTAATGCCAGTGTACATGTATTACAATTACTTATTTACTAATTCTTGCCTTGTACATCCTTATTTAAGAAAACCATCTAATTTACTACTTCTGACAATTTAATTTGGGAGCCATTGAACTGATTAAAATTCATGTATAGGGGCAGCATTTGTCGTAACCCCATTAGCAAAATACTGAACAGTTCACATACAAAATAATAATAATCAATAATAATTGTCATTTATATAGCGCTTAATTTTTATCAATCTACGACTGCTCAAAGCACTTCACAATTATTATTACCCGGTCACTGGATTCATAGCTTTTCAAGCAGCCTGTTAGGCGCACACTTGCTAAACCAACCACAATGACGGTTGTTTTCTACCGGTATAGCACCTGGGTGAGAGTGGCAAAGTGTGGATTGATGCCTTGCCAAAGGACGCTAGGCCATGGTGGGATTCGTACACACCCCCCTCTGATTACAAGGCGAGAGTCAGAACCGCTACACCACGGCGCTTCCACTAAATAACTTATAACCACATGGGTTTTGGGAACGGGCTTCTTGCATCTGTGAAATAATTATTGTCTGGCGCTCTTTTCCCCCATTTTCTATTCCGCCCCCTCTTACTTTGCCAACCATCCAACGTGGGAAATTCGTTGAAATGTAGTAATCGGGACCAAAATCTTGGTTACATTTCGTTTTCTATTTCATATATTTTGTAAAGCTACATTTACTCCTAACCTTTATCTATAACCGCAGGCTACTTGGTATTCATCATCTGGAATACTCGCCCCCGTTTCTTGTTTTTTCTTTCTTTTCTTTTCTTCCGTTCACATCTTTATTGATAACCGGATTGATTAATGAAAGGGTTAACGATGAGGGCTTTGCACTTGCAAGATTGTCTGCTGGGAGATTACGAACTGGGCTAATTACCATTACTCTAAAATTCTAAATGTATATTGTTGCCTATAAAGAAATACATGAGCACATTTTCTTAATTGATTTATGCACTCATTAATTCTTACTAATCAACCGGAGTCGATATTGGATTAATTTTTTAAACTGACCTAATAAAGGTGAAATGGAACACCGAAATAATACGTTATCTGCTACTGCATATCCATTATTGTGAGAGTCCTATTTTCCTGGCCTATAAAAGTTCTACTTGAAAAAAAATAATGAGATCGGATATTTCGAGGTTGAAAACTATCTTATTCAAATTTTACAATATTTCTCGATTGAAATATTCGAAAAATATGGTAAAAATTGAATGTGGTGTTTTAAAAAAATGAATTTCGAGACGTTATTTTCTGATCGTAAGTTCGGATTCTCAGCTTATCTTTTCTTTGTTTATGCTTCTTTCATTTCATCTTGAAGCGTCTTGAGCAATTAATGAAAATGTGTAAATCTCATGTATTCTTATTATCATTTCAAAATTGACAAAATTTCAAAGAGGATGAAGATGGTATTAAGGGAGGGTATTGGTCTGTGTCGTGATGAGAATGTAGTCTGGAAATGAAATGGGGCTCTCAGCATTACAATGAATACTGAATTTATTTATCGATCATGAAACATTTATGATTTTGGAATGATCAAATATATTCGGCAACTTATTTAAACACACTTTAAAAAAATAAGAAGAAGAATCCAAAAGCATCTGTCTGTAAAATAATGGGAAGTCGACTACCTAAAGGAATAAGCCAACATACAAACAGCAATTGAAATAAGGTCCATTACCGGGGGGGGGGGGGGCGTTTCTTAAAGCTGATCGTAAGTTAAGATCGACTTTAAGAACGACTGGTGATCCTTTCTTGTGGTAAATGATATTGACCAATACTGTTCATTGGTGATTATTCAGAGCGTAAGAAAAGTTCACCAATCGTTCTTAAAGTCGCTCTTAACTTACGAACAGCTCCATGAAACACACACCTGGTTTGTCGAAATAACACTGCAATGATCATGATTATTGTAAAGTAACGAATATCCACATACATTAATTTTGTCAAATATAATGATATCAAATAATACATGTAAATGCGATATAAGAAGAACTTCGACACGTATGGCAGAACTGACAAAATATTACTTCATAATATTAGTATTGTTAGCTTTATTTTACAAAAATAAAACATGAAAATATAAAACAAAATTTAAAAAAGCAAAAAAGTCAATGGGAGGCTTCATTTCGAATAAAGCCAATACAATTCAGAGCTCCATATTATTTACAATACATCTTTTCAAAATAAACGTTTGTTTTTTCCTCAAATTTTTATTAAATTCATTCCCCAATACTTCTTTTGCATTTGCGCACAAACACCCAACACCCACAATCATGTCTGACTTAATGATCTCTCTTCTACACATGCTCTCCAATCACTTAATGGCTATTAGGTATTCAAGATACGTTTGCAATTAATCATTCTAAAACACTAAAAAAATTGAACCACATTTGATATACACATTTCATAGGAATAACAGAACAAATAAATATATCATGAAAATGTCCAAAATCTATCACTCAGCGATTATTGAATTTATCTTGCTGCTTCAATTGGGACAAGGATACATTCATCTTCGTGTGAAAGCTACACGAGGATAAAATTATCTTCGTTTTAAATTGGACGGATATATATATATATATATATATATATATATATATATATATATATTTGATGATTCCCTTTAATCCGCCTTCTGCTACTCCCACTGTTGTCAAGGCGCTCAAACCGAATTACAATTTCACTGTCCTTGTGTCTCCATTTCCGCTCTTCCCGTACGCTAGCAACAGCCACACTGACGACACCGAATCCAAACCGATCGATAGTATGTCAGTTGTAATAATGTAATATATTTGATCAGTCTCCATTCGGTTTCCGTAGTCTGACTGCAGCACAGTGCCGGTCACAACAATGTAGCCGACTACAAACCGACCGATGGCGTGCCATTGGTAATAAGGTAATAGCTTTGAACGGTCTGAAATCGGTTTCTGTAGTCTGACTGGGGCACGCAATGCCGGTCACAAAAACGTAAACCGACTCCAAACTCACCGAGAGTCTGTCATTGGTAATAATGTAATAGATTTGATCGGTCTGAAATCGGTTTCTGTAGTCTGACTGGGGCACAATGCCGGTCACAACAACGTAACCGACTCCAAACTCACCGAGAGTCTGTCATTGGTAATAATGTAATATATTTGATCGGTCTGAAATCGGTTTCTGTAGTCTGACTGCAGCACAATGCCGGTCACAACAACGTAAACCGACTCCAAACTCACCGAGAGTCTGTCATTGGTAATAATGTAATAGATTTGATCGGTCTGAAATCGGTTTCTGTAGTCTGACTGGGGCACTATGCCGGTCACAACAACGTAACCGACTCCAAACTCACCGAGAGTCTGTCATTGGTAATAATGTAATAGATTTGATCGGTCTGAGATCGGTTTCTGTAGTCTGACTGGGGCGCAATGCCGGTCACAACAACGTAACCGACTCCAAACTCACCAAGGGTCTGTCATTGGTTTTAACGCAATAGCTCTGATCGGTCTGAAATCGGTTTCTGTAGTCTGACTGGGGCACAATGTCGGTCACAACAACGTAACCGACTCCAAACTCACCGAGAGTCTGTCATTGGTAATACCGCAATAGCTTTGATCGGTCTGAATTCGATTTCCGTAGTCTGACTGGAGGCACAATGCCGGTCAAAACAACGTAATCGACTCCAAACTGACCGATGGTCTATCATTGATCATAACGTAAGTTATCTCACTAGTAATTTACAGGATTCAATTTTTTTTTTTGTGATACAACAATCAAGAAATGGTGAATAATTTGTTTGATTTTAGCATGGACCTACTATGATTTTAGGTTGTACTGTTTTTCAATTAGACATATATATTATGTATGTGTCTAAATGTAAGAGAAAAAGAATATATATTCCTTGAAAAATATATAATTATGGAATCAATCTTGTTAGAAAAAATATGTATATAAGATGTTTTGAGAACAAATTGAATTGATTTAGAATTCATTCATGACATTGTTTTACTTCATTTTCGTTAAGAATTGTCAAATGTATGGATGTGTTGATCACAATAATTGTACGTTCAAACCAAGCTTTGTAATTATGGTGTAATTTGATTTGATATCGCTTTTTAATTTATGATCAATGTAATATTTTACTATGTTAAATTTTATTTGATGAAAGAAGATAATAAAATTAAAAAAATAAGTATCTTTGTAAGTCTGGAGTCACTTCTGCCAATGTGACTGTATTGCATTGGACATGTTAGATAAGGGTGATTTGGAGATCATATTCCATCTGTATTGAGTAGTAGGCCTACCGTTTCAGGTTTCATTCTGAAATTGTTTCAGACATTTATTATTAACGAGAACGCAGCTCTTGTTTATGATTTTTGTAAAATGATGATGAATACTGTCATTGCACATACGAAATCTCTTTTTTGTGCTTTATTAATTCTGATCGTACAGTATGAGATGACTGTTTTTATTATTCAGAGTTCTTAGAAAAATTTATCAACGGATATACATTTTTGTACTCGAGAATGGTCATATTGATTTCTTTTTCGTTCATTGAGTACTGTGAAATTTAGGAATGAATTTATTTGTTTATTGATTCATTGATTTATTTTCAAATATTTGTTTTATTTGTTATTTCTATGTTTCTAAGGGGACGGGGGTGACCCCTACATCCCGTGCCCTTCGGCTACGCAAGAGAATCCGATATTATTTCAAAATGGACCTGAACCGATAAGCGTCATTGATGGGCAGCCAGCTGAGAAGGCGAAATTTGGAGCCAAGTTGACATTTTGATCCTTACACGGAGTCATATTGTGTGACTGCAGGGTTAATGTGATGAGAGAGGGAGAGAGAGAGAGAGAGAGAGAGACGGAGAGAGGGAGGAAGGAGGGGGAAGAGGGGGGGGGGCAAGGGGGAGGAGGCTCTCTTATTTCACAATTTCTTTTTTTTTTTTTGGGGGGGGGGCAATCAACTGAAATCACTTCGGAAATATTTGTACGATTAAATTATCATTAAAAAATGAAAATAACATCAAAGAATCACCAAGCCTAAATTCTTTCAAATATAAGTTCAAAAAATTTCTCCAAGATAACCATTGAATTAACTCTTTATCACTTAAACTCTTGTATTTTTAAAATCAAACATGATTATCTTGTGACGTTCACTTTTCCATCTCTTTCATTACTTTTTAGCAGCCTCCTCCATTTCCAACCTGATATGTAATAATCTGGAATATAATTTTTGTACAGGGATACTTGAAATATGTTTTGTTATTTATATGTCAAAATGTACAAAACAAAGTGTAATTGTTGAAAATGGAAATAAACAAAATGAAATGAAGTTGAATTGTATATTAACTTACCCTTGTTACATTTTTTACTTTAAATAATCGTCCGGGTTAAATAACATATCTCGCTTTCTAAGGAAGATATGAACTAATTACAACTGACACAAAATATCTATAATATTTTATTCAACTTAGACACTGAATGCCATGACGATTTTGTGTCATAAAACGCTTAATTATTAATCCACTTCATCGCCTATTTGATGCAATATGTATTAAAAGAATTCGTTAAATTGTGAAATTCATCAAAAGCTTACACGTTTACAGAAGTCATCAACGTATCACAAGTACTGTCAACCAAAATTTTCTACTTTATACATCTAAAACCTTCATGAATACAAAATGGGCTTATTTTATGGAAATCGTTAAAATGGTAACGCGTTCTTTTTCTCGAAATAAACTCATAAAACTTGTGTTTTGTGATTGCTATTTATATTTTCATGATTTCATGTTACACCATAGACAGTATGCCTAAAAGCAACAAAAGTGAAGGTGCACTTTCGACACACAGGTGATTTCTTATTCAACGTATTCATGACATGTAATGAAACATGACGGGCCCTAAATCTCCAGGGGTTTTAAGTATCAATCGAAATCATGAAGTAATTATTTACGTTGTGATTAAAGGAATTTTAAGAGTTTGTTGATCCTTCAATTTTGTAAATTATCAGATGAGATGGCATAAATTTTAGCAAACAGTCATTTTGGTGGCATTTCGCGTTCATTTCCACCCATAATAAAGAGATGTGCTGGGCCAGTAAAGTGTGTGATTTGTGTGTGCGCACGGGGAACAAAAGCGTGGACACGCACATACTGACACTGTATAGTGGTCGCCGCATCACTTGGGCGTCTCCCCTCTCGAAAAAAGGGCATCGCATTGCATCGCATCGCATTAGCGGCGGTGTGTGGAATACAATTCTGCCAAGCATGGTCGCGCTGAGAGATGCATACAGGCTTATGAGTTTTGGTGCATGCCCGTATAGCAGCGGCGATACCGTACCTTTATTCACGCCACCTCGTTGTGTACGCTTCGCTGACATCGGTGCGCCAATTCCAGCAAATTAAAGGGTCCCCCGTTTCCAGTTGCATTACTATCGGATAGGGTTGAGTCTGTGGCGGGGGAGAGGGCAATAATCTCGAAGCCCTTTTCGGACACACTCGTCCATCCCAACCTGTCAGTTTCACGTCGTGTTTACCAGGCGTCTTCTTCTTTCCATCTCGTTGATGAAAGCACTTCGGATTACTAACATCTGGATGAGACTGGTCGCTCGTTCCTGAGAGGGGAGGAAATTCCTTCAGGGATATTTTATGTGAGGAATTAATCCAAGGATCTTATTTTTATCACAACGGTAAGTTGATAACGTCTTAACTCTGAAGTAACTTCAGCGTTCTTTTGCGTTTTATACTCAAAGAAAGTCTGCATGTGTAAAAATGCCTAAACATCAAACATGTATGACAAAATGCCATATGTCGACAAGTCATTCTTTTCCTTACAAGTATCTTGAGGCGGAAAAAACAGTACTTTAACATTCAGAAGATTAAAAATATATACATATTACAGGACCTGGTAGGTAGATTTGCAATGACATTGTCAATTTATCATTAAAACATTTAAAAGTTCAAAGTTTAAATTCTATATTTATCATTTCTCGATGTTACTTGCAACGATGAATGTATGTTGTGATGTGAGTGAACTTGCGATCTCTCCAGTGTCTTAGAAAACCATAAGTCATATTATCGTGATATTCACAGAGTATTAACGTACTTCAATAATTTTGTTTTAATGGCAGATGTATGTATTAATTAATGATAATTAATGGTAATAATTACTTTCTTATTAAGCGCTTTTTCAAAAGTTACAAAGTGCTGTACAATGACAAAACAAATAAAATCGGTAAAAAACCATCATTGTATGTAGTAGAAATTCGGTGCCGTCATATTACAAGGATATGATATTATTACGGTTGATACAAATTTATACAAACATGATATTAATTGGTAAAATGGTATATAGCTGAAAGAATGATTAAAATACTGAAATGAATAATGAATGTATCTTAAAATAACAATATATAGGTAGATTTATAGTCAGAGAAAAAAAACCCCACAAACTTAAGAAAAATTGTTTTCTATGCTTTCCACTCTCTAACAATCAATTCAAAGTCAATTTATTTAATCTCTATCAAAAAAGATCGAAAATATTGTTAAATTGATTCTATTTTTTTTTAAGGGACAAGATACTTCTTCTTGGCAAGAAACTTTTCATTTTGATAGAAATTGTACTATGTGCATGACCCTCAGAATCTGACATTATCTGATAAAGTACAGAACAGTATATGTAATTAATTTGAGTATAATTCACCTTATAAAGTGCTTGTTCTTGAAACATCATTTTCGCCTTTAAGAAGAGGGCTTTTACGAGGTAAAACTTCATGAAATCGGGCATATTATCACACGTCTTCGTGTATTGATAGCAATAGAGTAATAACAGAGACGGAAATTAAGGCTAACTGTACCAGCACGACAACCGCTTATCTTTTGATTAAAACAAAAGTTAGCTTATTTCGAATTTTGACTTTTATACGAGGTAAAATATCATGAAATCAAAGCATATCATCACACGTCTTCTTGTATTGATAGCAATGGAGTGATAACAGAGACGACAGGGACGGGCATCTTCATTGGGAGAAGGGATTGAAAGGAAAAACCAATCCCCAAAACAGGAACCTCTAAAACGCGATATAGATTCAATTTGTTAGAGGGACGGAAATTAAGGCTAACTGTACCAGCACGACCACCACTTATCTTTTGATTAAACATAAGTTAGCTTATTTCGAATTTTGACTTTTATACGAGGTAAAATATCATGAAATCAAAGCATATCATCACACGTCTTCGTGTATTGATAGCAATGGAGTGATAACATAGACGGCAGGGATTGGCATCTTCATTGGGAGAAAGGATTGAAAGGAAAAACCAATCCCCAAAACAGGAACCTCTAAAACGCGATATAGATTCAATTTGTTAGAGGGACGGAAATTAAGGCTACTGCACCAGCACGACCACCACTTATCTTTTCTCTGTCCCTCTCCGTAAATGCTGTCTATGTGTCGCTGTCTATAGGGCTTTTCTTGTCTGACACACACTCTCTCTCT